>NW_024429195.1:40092418-40692418 GCF_017639785.1 Mesocricetus auratus
AAGAGAAACATGGCATGTACTCTCTCATATATGGATTTTAGACATAGATCTGGGGAGTGCCAGCCTACAATCCTATGGCCAGAGAGTCTGGGAAACAGAAACTTTATTTAGTGGCTGATCGAAGAAGAGGCAGACTCCCTTGGTTAAGTACTGAGCTGAACTCAAGAAAGCCAGTAACAGAGAGGGAGGACTGATGATATAAGGAATTAAGACTGGGCTGGTTTAACCCCCAGAAACAGCTGACCAGACAAAGGTTAACTCTTGAATCCCAGGCATTAGCCTGGGAAGCCAGCATGGGACTGATCAAGACCCCCTGAATCTGGGTGTCAGTGAAGAGGCCTAGGGAATCTATTGAGCCTTGGGCAGCAGATCAGTACCCATCCCAAGTTTACACACGGACTTTGGACTCCAATAGAACAATGTGAGGAGCACTCTCACCCAGAACTCTTGGGAAAGGGTCTAGGCCCTGCCCTATATGAAATGACACACTATGGACACCCCCATGGAGGGCCTCACCCTCCCTGGAGAAATGAGAGGATAACGGGGGGGGAGGGGAGGGCACGGGAGGAAGGGAGGGAATGGGAGAGGGACCTGGAACTGACTTGTGAAGCAACCTTGATTCTTATCTAAATTTAAACTGGAAAATAAAATTAAAAAAAAAATTAGCCACTGTCAAGAAAGTAGGGTCATACTGAGTCCAGTGAAGACAGGAGTCCTCACAGCATGCTGAAATCCTAGGAGCTCAGCAGCCACCCAAAACTTATCGCATCACCATGACGGCATGGGAAATGCTTAACCAATACTGCCTTCTTCACTGAGAACTTACACAGATAAGATGGTGAGACAGAAGTCAGATTCTAAAAGAGCAGCACAGGCTGACACCAAATCATTTTTAAGAACACAAAGAGTCCCGGGTGTCCTGGGAGATTTACAGTGGGGGAGCAGACAAAAGAGACAGGGAATCCCAGACATGTGCATCTGCATGATCACATAATGATTGCTACACAACCGGGCAGGTTAGCAAATTTGCCTTACTTTGATGGAGAATCTGGGTGCCCACAACTGAGCTGATGGTGAGGAAAAGTAGTGGAGCCGGGACTTCAGACAGGAGAAACAGATAATGAATGGTTTGTTTGAAAGCAAACTACCCTGTTCAAAATTGGAGCTTAGTTCTTCTGTTAACCAAAACGTGTGTGCTAGGGAGGAGTGCAAAGAATTATCCCACTCAGGGTGAGGGGTCAGGAAACTTATACAATACCTGCCATTAATCATGGGCAAAAGTTGCTTTGGCAGAAACAGAAGGCATTAATACCCAGCACTGTAAGCCTACTGAATACCTGAGATGATGCTAGCATTGCCTCCGATGAAACAAAACTTGATAGGATGAGTCCCAACAGAATCAGCTGTGACAGAGAAAGGCTTAATGAGGAGAGTAGAGAAATTAGGGGCTGACATGGCACTGCTTATATTTGAGGCCCTTCTCCACAGTAGTGTAAGATGTGTGTATAAATGATGTGTTTTTCACAATAGAGTATGAATACACTCACGTCAACTATTAACTGATGGTTTTCACAGTTTAAGAACCAAGTGACCATTTGAAAGGATGTGGCTTATGGAGTTGCAACCTCAAGTCTCAATTCAACCAGTTACTAGCACAAGGTCTTCATTTGATAGCTTAACTCATTACTACCCAACTTGGCCAGGCATTGCTGCACATGCCTGTAATCCCATCACCTGGGAGCCAAGCCAAGTAGTTCATTGTGAGTTTAATGTCAGTCTAAGTTACCTGGTGATAATAGGTCTCAAAAATAAAATAATAGAGCTAGGTATACTGCTCAGTAGTTAAGATCGATTGCTCAACATATGAAGACCAGAAATAACCAGGTGTCTGTCATATGTCTCTAACTCCTTCTCCAAGAGAGGCAAAGATAGGAGGGTCACTGTGGCTTGCTAACTTTAGTCCAGAAGAGAAAACATAGCCCCAGGTTCATGGAGAAGGTCTGTCCCAAAGGAATAAGCGGAAGGTTAAAGGGAGCCATCTGATGCGTCCCCCCCTCCCTCGGACTCCATGTACATCCACAGAAGTGTTCACCCACACACATAACCAAACAAATGAAAGACCTGCATGACCAGAACATTTATCCCAGGCATACAAATAGACTTTGAGTGTCCATGCCACAATATTGGAGGCTCTCTCAGCTGAGACTCTTGGGGGAGGGCCTAGGCCCTGCCCTGGATGAAATGACAGTCACTGGAGATCCACCATGGAGGGACTCACCCTCCCTGGGAATCGGAGTGGAGATTGGGTGGGGGACCGGGGGACCTGGTGGGAAGGGGGAAGGAGGGGAGGGAGAGGGAGCTGGGATTGACATGTGAAACATGATTGTTTCTAACTTAAATTTTTAAAAAGTGCTCATGTGGAAGGAATACTGAAACAATTCCAAAAAAAAAAAAAGAAAAAAGAAATTGGAGGAGATATCAGAAAATGGAAGGATAACCCATGCTCTTGGGTAAATAGGTAGTATCAACATAGTAAAACTGGCAATCTTAAAAAGCAATCTACAGATTCAATGCAATCCCCAACAAAATCCCAGCACAATTCTTTACAGACCTGGGAAGAACAATACTCAACTTCATATAAAAAAAAAACAATAGCCAAAACAATCCTGTGCAATAAAGAAACATCTGGAGGAATCACCGCCCCTGACTTCAAACTCTACTACAGAGCTATAGTCCTGAAAAAAAGATTAGTATTGGCACAAAAACAGAAAGGTGGACCAATGGAATGGAATCAAAGACCCTGATATTAACCCACATACCTATGGACACCTGATTTTTTGACAAGGAAGCTAAAACTATACAATGGAAAAAAGGAAGTAACTTTAACAAATGGTGTTGGCATAACTGGATGCTGACATGTGGAAGATTGCAGGATCTATCACCATGCACAAAACTTAAGTCCAAATGGATCAAAGACCTCAACACAAATCCAGTCACACTGAACCTCTTAGAAGAGAAAGTGGGAAGTACCCTTGAATGCATTGACATGGGAGACTACTTCCTGAATATAACACCCATAGCACAGACACTGAAATCAACAATTAAAAACTGGACCTCCTGAATCTGAAAAGTTTCTGTAAGGCAAAGGACACAGTCGACAAGACAAAACAGCAGCCACAGAATGAGAAAAGATCTTCATCAGCCCCATGTCTGAAAGAGGGCTGATTAAATATACAAAGAACTCAAGAAACTTGACACCAAAATACCAAATAATCTAATTTTAAGATGGGGTACAGATCTAAATTGAGAATTCTCAACAGAGGAATCTCCAATGCCCAAAAGGCACTTAAGAAATTGCTCAACATCCTTAGCCATCAGGAAATTGTGAATCAAAACAACGCTGAGACACCATCTTTTTGTAAAAAAAAAGATTTAATTACTTATTATGTATACAGTGTTCTGCCTGCCTATCAGAAGAGGGCACCAGATCTCATTACAGATGGTTGTAAGCCACCATGTGGTTGCTGGGAATTGAACTCAGGACCTTGGGAAAAGAAGTCAGTGCTCTTAACCTCTGAGCCATCTCTCCAGCCCTGAGATACCATCTTACACCTGTCAGAATGGCTGGAGAGGATATGGAAAAAGGCAACCACTCCTCTACTGTTGTAGGAGTGCAAACTTGTACAGCCACTTTGGAAATCAGTATGGCAGTTTCTCAGAAAATTGGAATCATTCTACCTCAAGATCCAGCAATACCACTCTTGGGCATATACGCAAAAGATACACACTCACACAACAAGGATATTTGTTCAACTATGTTCATAGCAGTAATAGCCAGAACATGGGTGTAGTAAGATATCCACACCACCCTCATCTGTAGCCATTACCATGCCCATTTGGGTGTAGTCACAGGTGCAGGCATGAGGGGAGGGTTTAGGTATGGGGTCAAGACAGGTGGCTGGCTCTCTTGCTTCCAGTCGGGTCACAGAGGGAGACTGGGTGAATCCTTGGAGCTGGAACTTGTGACAGTCACCCACTTCTTGTGAAGTGCATTCTCCTTAAATAAACTTCACTTAACCTGTACTGAATCTAGTGAATCTTGATTCCCACACAATACATGGAAGCACCCTAGATGCCACTCAGTCAAAGAATGGATAAAGAAAATGTGCTACACTTATCCAATGGAGTATTACTCAGTGGTAAAAAAAATGACCAATGACATCAGGATGGAACAAGAAGAAACCATCCGGAGTGAGGTAACCCAGACATAGAAAGTCAAACATAATATGTATTCATTCATAAATGGATATTAGACATAAAGCAAAGAATAACCAACCTACAATCCACAACCACGGAGAAGCTAGGAATCAGGAGTACCCTAAGAGAGACATACATGAATCCCCCTGAGATAGGGAAATAGACAGGATCTTCTCTTTAAATTGGGAGCCTGAGGGAGGTAGAGGGTAGTGGGAGTTTGGGGAGGGGAATAGGGAAGGGGGAGGGAACATGAGGGATCAGGAAAGTTGAATTGGGGAAAGGACAAAGAGGGAGAGCAAAGAAAGAGATACTTTGATAGAGGGAGTTGTTATGGGGTTAATGAGAAACCTAGCCCTAGGGAAATTCCCAGGAAGCCACAAGGATCACCCCAAAGAAGAATCTAAGCAAATAGTGAAGAGGATACCTTAACTGTTCTTTCCCTATAATCAGATTGGTGACTATCTTAATTGCCATCTTAGAACCTTCTTCTAGTAACTGATGGAAGCAGAAGCAGAGATCCACAGCTAAGCACTGGACTGAACTCCTGGTGTCCAGTTGTAGAGAGGGAGGAGTGTTGAGCAAATGGGCCAAAACCATGTGGGGGAAACCCACAGAAACTGCTGACCAGAGTAAGTGTAATCTCATTGACTCCAGACTGAAAGCTAGGGAACCTGCATAAGACCAAACCAGGCTCCCCAGAATGTGGGTGATAGACGAAGGGCTTAGGTAGCTTGTTCGGCTGCTGCAAGTAGAACCAGTATTTATCCCTAGTGCTTGAATTGGCTTTTTGAAGCCCATTCCCTATGGATGGATGCCTTATTCACCCTATATACAGGGAGGAAGGCCTTGGTCCTACTGCAAATGATGTGACAGACTTTGATGATTCCCCAAGGGAGGCCTCACCCTCTCTGAGGAGTGAATTGCAGGGAGATGGTGGGTGGACTCAGAGGAGGGGAGGGAGAGGGAACTGGGATTGGTATGTAAAATAATATTGTTTTTAAAAATTCATTGAAAAAAAAGACATGTAAACTCCATGACAGAGCTCATGGCTGGCATGCCAAAGGCCCTGGGCTTGATCTCCATCAATGACAGGGAGCTCACAGAAGCAGACACAGACTAAAATTACCAGGGTGAGTGGTAGTAATCAAGAAGAGGTTGTTCAGGATATAACATTTCAGTTCCCATAAGGGGGATAAGCTCAAGAGGCCACCATTCAATGTGGTAGCTATAGTTAATAGCATTGCATTTATACTGAGGAATCACAGACAGTAAACTTTCAGTTTTCTAAGCACACACAGACAACACAAAATAAGACATATGGTAATTATCTTGATTCATGCTATGTGACAATTCTCACACATTTCACAGCATCATGTTCAGTATTAGAAATTTGAAAGTTGTGCCAGTAAGAAGACTCAGCAACCCAGTCACCTGAATCCCACCCCCAGAACTCAAGTATAGCTTGAAGGAGAGAACTTACTCCAAAACGTTGTCCTCTGCCCTCTCTACACATGCCATGGCACACAAACAATATGCACACACGGACTCACAGTAATAATAAAGTTTAAGTTTTTAATTTTAAATATGACTATGAACATATTTTTAAAAGACGTTTGAAAAACATAAGTTGACGATCATGCACTACCATTGGGAAAAAAAGTGAAGGTTTTAAACTCTTGCCTGCATGATGGAGAAAGTTGAAAGCTAAGCTAGAGTTTGGACACCATGGTGTCAGACAGCCACCACTTCTGAAACAGCCCATTGATGGTTCTATTCATAAAACTGTTTACCAGTGTTATCTCGCATTCCCCTTTCCACAAATGTAATAACTTTCCTTTCATTGTTTGAAAATGCCTTGTAACATTTTCCCAGAGTGTCTGTATAATACATATCCCACAGGTTTCATTTCTGCAAATCACTGCTTTGGGGAGAAGGGAGGCATTCCAGGCAAACTCTAGTCATTGAATAAATTTGAACACCAAAAAAAAAAGGAGACCACATTTCCTGATTGCTATGTTATCTCTACTGTTGGAGGAGAAATTATTCTCCATATAGTTATTCCATCGGTGTACTCGATAAACCTAATATCTGTGAAATCAGTTGATTCTTACTGTGCTAAATTGCCCTGGAATAGTCAGAAGATTGACTTCTTGGTATTGACAAGAGAAAACTCTCAATATCTTTTGACTTATTATCTCTGACAGTTGGAAAGAATGACAATAACACATGAAATTACTTTATAGGATATGTTTAGAGAGCAAAGAACATTAATGGTGAGATAGATTTTAGTGTCACTTTGCCTTTTGCCTGAGATTTCTGTTCTCTGCCACACACCCTCTGAAATGAACTGGAGGTTCACAGTGTAAATTGATTTATCTGCACCTTAAGAAATCCCTGAGGTTTAATTGCTTCTGTGGTATTTATGTTTGCATAAATAATTCAATGGCAAATTAATCTAGCTTTTATAATTATCTCCCACAGAAGCACAGGGCTCCATCCCAAAGGACTTAATTGCAGCTTGATGAAGGTATCAGGGCACTATGACCAATAAGCCCTACAAAAAACTTTTTTAAAGACATAAAGGAGGAAAATCCATAACCTTCAAGTCTAAGTTCTTAGGAAGAAGTATGACATTTGCAGTTGATTCTTAATGTCTGTCTTCAAGAAATATTGCTCTATTGACTAACAATTCCCTAAAATATGAATGTCATTGAGTGTAGTGGCACACACCTGTTATCCCAGTACTTGTGAGATGGAGGCAGGAGTTCAAGGTCTTCCTCAGCTGCCAGGAGTTTGAGACCAGCCTACATGAGATTCTGTCAAAATGGATAAAACTGGAGAGATAGCTCAACCATTAGAAGCTAAGCTTCACTACTAAAACTATATTGATGATATATAGGTAGGTAGGTAGATAGATGATAGATAGATAGATAGATAGATAGATAGATAGATAGATAGATAGATAAAGCTAGATGGAGATAGACTCTAGATATGTTGTTTTAATATCATTGGTGATTCATATCAAACATTCTTTAAATTCTGACTTGAGTGACTCTTCCCCAGCTGGCAAGTTCCCTGTACTGATTGGTACAGATAATAATATTCCATATAGGGTTTCTGCTCTTTATAAGATTTTATTTTTATGTAATAAAGAGGTGTGTACATTTAAGTATCCACAGAGGCAAGAAGACGGTGTATCGTCTGAAGCTGAAGTTATAGGTAGTTGAAAGCTACCTGACCTGGGTACTGACAATCAAACTCAGACCCTCTAGAAGAACAGGTCATGCTCTTAACCACTGAACTGTCTCTCCAGCCTGTCATATAGGATTTTGTACATCATCTTTAGGCATTATGTGTTTAGTCCACTTGTTCACCTAGGATAGTTCAGAATTTCACCATATAAAATATCTGGATAAAACAGTTTAGATTTGCTACACGTCCCACTGCTCTAGACTGACTCATAAGTTAGGCTAACCCAGGGCAATTGGATGGAGAGATTGAGAAGGCTTTGGGTGTCTCCTTCCTTTGAACTCACCATCCTTTACTTCTTCCCAGAGCCAGTGCTACATTTCTGAACATAGCTTTCCTCTAACCCAATACCTGAAACTTCAACTTGCTGGATTTTACCTGGCAAGTGTTGACTCTTTCTTCTTAAACCAGAGCCCTGCCTCACCCTTATGTAGACTCTTTCTCTATCCTGCCTGTCAGGTCCCAAATCATGACACAGGGACTTACTATTAATTATGAAATCTTGGCCTTAGTTTAGGCTTGTTCCTAAAGAGTTCTTATAATTTATATTAACCCATATTATTTAATCTACATTCTTTTATGTGGCTCAGTTACCTTTATTCTGTACTGCCCATCCTGCTTCTTCTCCACCTGGATGGCAACCCTGTCTTTCTTCCTCTGTGAGACCTCTCTGTCCCCAGAAGTCCCACCTAACCGCTTCCTGCCTAGTTAATGCCCATTTAGCTCTTTATTAAACCAATCACAATGACACATCTTCACACAGGGTAAAGGAATATTCCACAACACATCCCTAAAAAATACACCCCATCTCTTGACAGCTACAACAGGTGAAAAGACCAACAATGTTACAGCTTAATAAATGATTCATGCATTTTGTACAGCCGTCTCTATGCCTAGTGGAACCATGGAAGAATTGGAGTAAATCAAGTACATACACAGTGAACTGGTGCTTGGAAAGGTTGAGTGGTTTTCTCCATATCAACAAGATATCACAAACAGACAGGTCAAGTCAGTCTGTGAGTAGGGCTTCATTCTGTTCATGGCTCTATAACTAGATCCTAGAACTTCACCTGGAGAATGGTGGGCTCAAAATAAAGATTTCCCAGGTGAACAATCACTCTGCTCTGTATTTCCTCCATGAAAATACAGACCTGTAGTAGTAATTTCTCGTCAGGACTGCCAGATCACAAATAATGACACAGAAAGGTATTATTAATTATGAAAGCTTTGCCTTAGCTTAAGTTTGTCCCACTAGTTCTTATAACTTAAATTAACCCGTTTTTTAAAAACTAATCTACATTCCACCACATAGCTTTTACCTCTTTCCCATTCTGTGTGTTGGACTCCTTCAGAACCTCCGTGGTATCTATGCCTCTCTTTTTTCCAGAATCTACTCTGTTCCTGAAAGTCCCACCTATACCTTCTGCCTAGCTATTGGACACTTAGCTCTTCATTAAACCAATTAGAAGGTACCTTGGCAAAGACGCATCTTCACAGTGTACAAAAAGATTATTCTACAAAACAGACTATTTCCTCTGAGCTGTGCACTCTCTGGAACACCTTCTTCCCCTTTCCACAGTTGTCCAGGCAACCTTCAAGCTACTTCAGCCCCACCCTCCCCTGTGAATCATTCTCTGTCCATATTAACATCACGTAACAGCATTTTGGTTGTGCACAAACTTATAGTGGCTGCTGATTTATGTTTGTCCTGCCTCTCAGTTCCTCTCAGTAGTCCCTATTACAGTCAAGCCATGTGTATATATTAGTCTGTAGGTGAGAACCATTTATGAAGATTAAGTAGCTAGGCTGCAGAATTTTGGCAAGACAGCATGTCGAATCCTTTTTACTTTTGCTATGAATGACAGTGGATAGGTAGAAGGAAAAGTAGGGGTGAGGTGGGCAGAGAGACTGTAAAGCCAAGGAAGAATTCTTCTAGGTGTCTATTCTTTTTCTACAAAAAGTTACATGAGCCCTTGGAGCCAGCCAAACCCCAGGGCAAGAAATTATGCACTGCAGTGGGGTTCAGCACAGTGGATTTCTAGTGAGTAAAGCTGCACCATCTAGAACTGGCACAGAACTAACTCACACCATCTGTTTGGTGGTTCCAACTGTGTGCTAACCAGTCAGGAGCCACACCTATAAATTAATTTAAAATCCAGTGGCTTGTGCTGTTTGAGCAAATAATGTCCCTTTTCTCCACCATGTGAATTTACTCATTTTTCAGTTATAATTTCGTCCCAATGCTGAGACTGTACTCACTTAACAGGGAGAAAGAAGCTAACAGCTGGAGCACTCACCTCGCAGGCACTATCAGTTGTGGCTAGGCAAGTTCTTCATAGCTAGAGTGTCCATCAGAAGCCCTCAGCTCAGGCTCACACCTATAGTTCCAGCACTTGGTAGGCAGAGACAGGAGGATTGGGGCAAGTCTGAGGCCAGCCTAGTCTGGTCTACAACGTAGGTTCCAGGAGAGACAGGGATACATAGAATGTAAAAAGAAAAATGCTCATAACGCAAGTGCATTTGCTTTCTTTGATCTTTCTTGTTGCATTCTTGGTTTGCCCATTTTGAGATAGAGTTATGATCCTTCTGCTTCAGCTCCACAAAGACTATGACTACATTGGGCCTGAGACCAAAGCCAAGACTGTCTGTGCAGACACCTTTTCCCAACCCTGACTTTAAAGAGCACAGAGACATTTCCTGGACCTATTTCTTATCCTTTCCTCAACACACATTGTAACTGATTCCTAACAGATTTTACACATGACCCTCTGGGATAACTTTTACCTATATGATCCCATACTATTAGCATCCTCTTCATATCTAGCTGATTACATAGAAACTCAGGCTTTTTCTAGTGTTCTCCTTCATCTCCTAAGGTATGATGCAAAGGGCAAATTATCAGTATTTACTAGTTAAACTAAATAAAGCTTATTCAAGTCAAAGTTTAGAGATTCATAAATGTTTTCAGAATAATAAAAAACCAGTTAAGGGCCAATGAAATGACTCAGCAAGCCTGATGACTTGAATTTGATTCCTGAGATTCACATGATAGATACAGAGAACTGACTCACACAAGTTGTCCCCTGACCTCCCTATGTATGCTGTGACATATGTGCACTGATATCCTGCCACACACACACTAAATTAAATAAATAATATAATTAATAATTCTTAAAGAAAACAAGAGTAAGATTTAAAACAGGGTTTCTGAGCCAGGCACAGCAATGTATACCTGGCATTCCAGCTCTTAGGAGACAGAGGCAGGAAGGTCAGTGCAAATTTAAAACCAGATAGTACTTCATAAGGAGCTCAAGACAAGCTTGAGCTATATAGTAAAGCCCTATATCTAAAAAAAATCTGTAGTGCAAATTCTAATTGATATTGGGGTAAATGCTGAAAGGTCAGAGACATAAAGGAGCCAGACTCTAGAGAAACCTTTTACCTCTACTGAATTCTCAGACCAAATTGGGCAAGATCCTGTCCCTACAAATCCTCAGACTGAATGGGCGATCCTCTCTCTAAGAATCCTCAGGCTGAATGTAATGCTCCTGTCTCCTCCCACCTTATATTCCTCTTCCACCCAGCCATATCACTCCTAACTCCACCTCCATAGTGCTGAGATTCAAGTCATGCAACTACCAAGACTAGGACTAAAGGTGTAAACCACCACTGCCTGGCTCTGTTTCTTTTTTAGACTGGATCAATCACGTGTAGTCTTGTGAACTCACAGACATCCCACCTGCCTCTGCCTCCCACATGCTGGTGTAAAAGAAGTGTGCCACCACTGCCTGGCCTCTGTGGCCAACTAGTGGCTTACCTCTGCATGCTGATCTTCAAGCAAGCTTTATTTGTTAGATCATAAATCACAGTAATTGGATTTTTTCTTTGAGCCACCAGCTCATAGACTTCTTATTAACTATGAAAGCTTGACCTACAGCTTAGGGTTGTTCCCAACTATCTCTTATAATTTAAATTAACCCGTTTATGTTAATCTATGTTGTAACACGTGGTGTAGCCTCTCTTCCGTCTTGGACTTCCTGTTTCCTCCTGTTGTAATTCACGTGCCTACATTCCTCCTCCTCTTCCTTTCTCCCCCCAGAAATCCCACCTATACTTCCTGCCTAGCTATTGGCAGGTCAGTTTTTTATTAAGACAATCACAGCAATACAACTTCACACAGTATACAAATATCCCACAACAAACAAGAAAAAAATTTAAAAATAAAAACAAACACATGATTTTCTCTTCTGTGTATGAATGTGCAGGGATCTGTGTACATGGAATGTATGTGAATATGTGTGTGTGTTTGCATGTATGGGAGTGTACCTGTATGTGAAGGTACAAGTGCACACTCCATATGAATGCCTGAAGCTGACAGGGAGTATCTATGATGATTTCCCATGACAGGGTCTCTGTTAAACTCAGTTTATCTACAGACTAATTTAGCTATCCAGCCTGCCTAAGGCATTCCCTGTCTCTGCCTCCCAACTGCTAAGATTACTGACAAGTGCCACACCTTCCTGGCTTTTGTCTGGATCCCAAGGATCGAAACTCTAGTCCTCACACTTTTGCTGCAAGCATCTAACAAAGTGAGCCAGCTCCATGCTTTCTTAAGTTACGATCTAAAGATGGTATTCATTAGGCCTGCCTTTAAATTGTGTGACAATTTTCATGGCTCATTTGTCTTTTTCTGAAGGGAATGCAATTGACTTTCATCACTTTTCAATGGGATACACCACCATAAACACAGAGCTCCTTAAAACTTGCAGAGCAGTAGAGATCTACTGTTTTTCTAAGTGTGTCATTTCTGCGGAACTACCTTCCTTGTTCAGTTTATACGAAGCTTTTCATCCTCTCCTGTCCAGGAGAACAAAGGGCATCATTTTAAAATTCCATTTCTTCTCTTTCTTTCTTTCTTCTTTACTTATTTCTTTTAAAAGATCTACTTTGCCATTATTTGTTTGTATATGTGTGTGGGGGGGGGGTGCCTGTGGAGGCTAGAGAAATCAGAATCCCTGGAGAAGGAGATTGTAAGCTGTGTGATATGGCTGTCTGAGAACCAAACTCAGGTCCTCTGCAAGTACACCATGTACTGTTAACCATGAATTCAGCTCTCCAGGCCAGACCTTGATTTCTTTAAAAGCATAATTTATGGGGCTGCAAAGATGGCTTACCAGCTAAGAGCTCTATTGCTCTTACAGAGTCCCAGATTCTGTTGCCAGGACCCACGTGGTGGTTCACAAGCATCCATAACTCTGGCTTCAAACACTTCTCTGACCTCCGCAAGGCAAGTGAAGCACACATGCACAGAAAATAAAATAGGTATTTATAAGTCTTGCTGCTGCACAGGGTCACAATTTGGTGACCACCTAGCAGGTTGTAACTACAACAAAAGTAAGGGAATCTATCTGAGACAAGCATCTAGCAAAATCAGCTCCTGCCCAGCCCACATGCTGCCCCTACACACACACACACACACACACACACACACACAGACACACACACACACACACCACAATGTATCTCTATGAGAAGCATTTCAGTGCTGTTATAGTTTGTTTTCTATTGCTGTGATAAGACACTGACCAAAACCAAATTTGGGAGAGGAAAGTATTAATTTTATCTTACAGTTTACATTCCATCATTGAAAGACATCAGGGCAAGAAATCAGGCAGAAGCACAGGCAAGAACCAGAGGAACACTACTTACTGACTTGTCCCCTAGTATTTGTTTTCCTGTACACTTCAGGACCACCTGCCCATGGGTGGCACCAATCACATCAGTCAATAAAAGAAAATGTCCTACAGATATATATCTCTCTCTTTTTCTCCCTTTCTCTGTGTGTGTGCATGCCTATGTGTGTGTGTGTCTATGTCTCTGTGTCTCTGCCCCCCCATCTTCTATGAGTCCTATGGTGCAAGGTGTAGTTTGCAACTACTGCTCTAGAACCTGCCTGAATTCTGCCATGCTCCCTCCCTACCATGATGATAATGGACTGGACCTGGGAAACTATGAAATCCATCAGGGTTCACTAGAGTAACAGAACTATAAAATATATGGAATATATATATATATAGAGAGAGAGGGGGGGAGATTTATTAGAATGACTTACAGGCTGTGGTCCAGCTAATCCAGAAATGGATGGATTGAATGGAAAGTTTAAGAATCCAGTAGTTTCTCAGTTCACAAGGCTGGATGTCTCAGCTGGTATTCAATATGCACTGGAGTCCTGAAGTAGGTTCTAATGCCAGTGAAGGAATGAACTTGCTAGCAAGGTGAAAGCAAGCAGAAAGAGAGCAAAAGTGTCTTTCTTCCCTGTTCTTATATAGGCTTTCTAGAAGAAGGCATGGCCCAGATTAAATATGAATTAAATATGTGTCTTCTTACCTCCAAGACCTAGATTAGAAGCGGATCTTCCTACTTCAAGTTAAGCAAAAATCCCTCACAGGATGTCCTTCATTTGGGGGTTTTAGTTAATTCTAGATGTAATCAAGTTGACAACCAAGAATAGCAATAACAATGATAGTGGAAATAAGTTGTTAATAGTGAGATATGGCTTTATTGGTACCTCAAATTGGTTAAATTAAGAAGATAAAGAATTGGTATATTCCTTTACATTATTTTCTGTTCTACTTTAGTTTAACTGACTGTCATTGAACACAAATGAGTTAGCTTCCAGTATAATTAAACTCATCAGCATTTGTTTTGACATCTCTTCATCACTAACGATATAAACTCACAATTCTCAAGTATGGTATGTGCTGAGCATTATGCAGAGGGCTTAGTTAGGCAGAGAGGTAACACAGGAAAGCCAAGGAAAACTGAAGCAGCATCTGGAACAAGGGTGCTTATGGAATGCTCATGTGTGATTATAGACACTCCCCTACACACACACACACACACACACACACACACACACAACGGCACAGCTGCAAGTGGTCTTTGGAACCCTAAAGTAGGTAGGAAGGCAAAGGCTAACTGGAAAGGGAACTCAAGGATGTGTCTTCCCTTAGGTTATAATCCACAGTGGGCTGGAACTTTATAGTGGCACAATGATTTTGGAGTCACTAACATTCCTCTCAGTTACCCCTCACCCATGAGGCTATAAGTAAATTTAATATGCATGGTTCACCAAGACTGGGATGCATTCTTGACTTTTAGTCTACCTTTGGTGCCCTGTTTGGGGGGAGTATCCATATGTTCAAGACTCCTCAAGGAGAGTTAACATAATAGTTCCCTTTGATGATATGTAGTGGCTTTGTTTATCTACCTGAATAATATTGCCATGACATCTACCATGTAAGTAAAGTGCCTCTTGCTGGTGCTGGGTTTTTTTTTTTTTTTTTTTGGTTTTTACGAGGCAGGGTTTCTCTGTATTGTTTTGGAGACTGTTGGTCCAGCCCAGCCTCGAACTCACAGAGATCCGCCTGCCTCTGCCTCCCGAGTGCTGGGATTAAAGGCGTGCGCCACCACGGCCCGGCTAGTGCTGGGTTTTAGTTCCCATTTTCTTGGCATGTTCCCTTCTTTCCTTTTATTCTCAATATGTGTATACCTTTGCCAGCATCAAGGTATATTTCTTGAAAGATAATGTAATGTTGGGTATCATTTTTAATACAGTCAGTTTTGTGATTTTTTATTAGAGAATTAAAATTTTCAATTAGGGCTATTATTGAGAGGGGTTTGCTGATCCTGTCATTTTGTTTGACTTTTTTCTGGTTAATTTTCTTTTTTTTCTTTCTTTCATATTTATATCAGAGGTTTGATGTTTTACTTAGTTGGACATAGTTGTTCCCTTGTGTATCTCTTTCATGAATTTTACTCTTTCCTACATCCATAGCTAAGATTCTTTCTCCTGTATAGGACTCTTTCTGCATCTTTTGCATTGTGGGCTTGGTGATCATGAATTGCTTTAGTTTGTGATGGTCTTGAAATGTCTTTAATTCTCTTTCAATTCCAAAGGATAACTTCACTGAATACCTTTATTATCAGTTACATACTTTTGGGATTAAAGCATTATTCCATGCTTTCCATATTTTAGGGTTTTTGTTCAATGATCTGATGTTTTTTTCTTTGTTGGCTGGTGTTTTTAGCTTATAGCTTTTAACAACATTCCTTTAATTTGTAGTTTGAGTTTTTTATTATAGTGTGTCAGGGAAAGGTTCTCCTCTGGAAAGGTTCTAAATGCCTCTTACACTGGAATGCACTATCTTCCCTTAGGCATTGGAGGTTTTTCTGTGACAATTCCATTGAATGGCTCTTCTATGCCTTCTCTATAGACCTCAGCTCCTTATTTTCTCCACAAGTACTTAGGTTTGCTCATTTGACCATGTTCCAGAGTTCTTAAATGCTGTGGCTATGCCTTTTATTTCTTTTTTTTTTTTTACCATTGTCAGTATATAGTAGTTCTCAACCTAGTCTACCATCCCTGATACTCTTTGATTGTGTGATCTAATGGTGATACTTTCCCCTGTGTTTTTTATTTGTTTATTAACTTTTTCATTTCTAACATTTGTTCATTTCAAAACCTGTTTGCTGAACTTTTCATTTGTGTTTCTTTCTCTTCTGTGTTATCAACTTTCTTACCTACAACCCAAATTCTTGCTCTGTTTATCCACTTCTTTCCTCTTTGAAATCAATGATTTTTTTTTGAAGCTGGCTCATGAATCTTTTGCCTGGCATTTCTACCAACATATACCGCCAGTGTCTTTGGGTGCTTTGGTATTAATACCCAGTCTCACTAAGACAGAATAAACTACACTGCTTTCAGATGAGCTTCCTGCTTTCCCCTCCTGCCGGAGGGTGGCCTGTGTGGCTGAGCCATATGACGTATGTACCTTTTCTCTGCTTGTCACTTTTGTTTCTCTGCATTTTTCAGCAGTTCTACTGTTCTATTGCCATCTTTGTGACTTCTGGTATTCTTCAAATCCTGCTTTCTTTAGAGTAATTGTGATTTATTATACTCACTCTTTTCATTCACTGAGTTAGACAAAGGCAGATTTAGTCAGTCAACCATCTCACAACTGAAACTTCATATACTACATCATTAAAATTTTCTAATAAAGTTGTGGTCTGGCTATGGGCATAACTCTTGTTCTTATTCAACCCACTGTCTCTTAAGATATACTTAGTAAATATATTAAAAAAAAAACAGTACGTTGGCATACTCATATACACCTTTAATCCCAGCACTGGGGAGTAAGAGGCAAGTGGATTTCTGTGACTATGAGACTAGCCAGGGTGACGTACTAAGACCCACATCCTTAAGTGCCAAATAATACTAATAGATAAAAAAGAAAGAAAATATTTTGTAAGCTAACCAAACATTTCCTTGACTGATTTATTACTTTAGGTCATTTATACTGGCTAAAATATTAAAACATATTCAAGGACACAGATATAGATGAACATAATAGTTACAGTGGTTATTGCCACTAATAATGATACCAACTGAGTAACCACACTCCATTCTGTATAAATCAGATTTTTTTTTCAGATCCTGCCTCAGCTGAGATTGGCTGGACAGTGTAAGAACCAAGAGTTGTCCATCAGCCCTCAATCATGGGACCAGCTCACCAATCTAAGCAGGCTTTCCTCTTTATGGTGTGAGAAGTTTACAATATTTCTTAAGGTCTAGGCTCAGAACTAGCACATCCTAGTGGTCAAAACAAGTCACAAGGTCAGCACATATTTAAGGGATAGGAAATTATAACAGGCAAGGCTACAGGGATGGATGAATAATTGGCATCAATGGTATAGTCTATCCTGCAATTGTTATAGTTAATAGGTGATAGATGATAGATATATTATAGATAGTTGAGAACTAAATTGATTAATAAATATACATATATAGATAAATAATAGACAGAAGACAGAGACAGATCAGTAGATAGAAGATAGATAGATAGATAGATAGATAGATAGATAGATAGATAGATAGATGGTAGATAGATCAATGATAGATAATAGATACTGATAAAACATTCAAATTTCGAGGTGAGATTGGGTCTCCGGCTGGGACCACCCGCCCATCACCCATCCCCCTCCATCTTCGGGGCCGCTCCCGGCTTCCAGAAGAGCCGCCCACACAGGAAAGAGATCAGCCCCTCCAAGACCCCAACCCAGCGAGCCCAGCTTCAGGTGAGAGTGGGTCTCCGGCTGGGACCACCCGCCCATCACCCATCCCCCTCCATCTTCGGGGCCACTCCTGGCTTCCAGAAGAGCCGCCCACACAGGAAAGAGATCAGCCCCTCCAAGACCCCAACCCAGCGAGCCCAGCTTCAGAAGAGCCGCCCACACAGGAAAGAGATCAGCCCCTCCAAGACCCCAACCCCAGCGAGGCCAGTTTCAGCTTCAGCTGCAGTAAGGAAGGAGACCAGTGGAGACAGAAAGCCCCCACCAGCACCCACTGGAAGAAGAGATGGGAAGAAGACAGAATAAGAGATCACTCAGCAATAGAAACACCAACACGACCCCACCAGAATCCAGGGATCCAACACCAGCAAGACCTGAAAAGCACTACATAGATGAAGAAGAGGAGACAGACCTTAAAAATTATTTCATGAAGATGATGGAGAGCCTCAAAGAAGAAACGAGGAAATCCCTTAAAGAAATAGAAGAAAAAACAAACAAAAAAGTCCATGAAATGGGGGAAAAAATTCAAGAAATAAACAAATCTCTCAAAGAATCTAAAGAGCACCAAGAAAAAACAACCAAGAAAATTAAGGAAACAGCTCAAACAGTTGAAGGAGTGAAAGCTGAAATAGAAACGATAAAGAAAACACAGAATGAAGGGATGCTGGAAATAGAAAAGCTCGGTAAATGGTCTGGAATTACAGATGCAAGTATCACCAATAGAATACAAGAGATAGAAGAGAGAATCTCAGGTGTTGAAGACTCATTAGAGGACATAGCATCGTCAACCAAAGAAAATCTCAAAACCAACAAATCCTTAACACAAAATATCCAGGAAATATGGGACACCGTGAAGAAGCCAAACCTGAGAATAATAGGTATAGAAGAAGGTGAAGAAATTCAACTTAAAGGTACAGAAAACATATTCAACAAAATCATAGAAGAAAACTTCCCTAACCTAAAGAAAGATATGCCTATGAAAGTACAAGAATCTTACAGAACACCAAATAGGCTTGACCAGAAAAAGAAGTCACCTCGCCATATAATAATCAAAACATCAAACCTACAGAGCAAAGAGAAAATATTAAGAGCAGCTAAAGAAAAAGGCCAAGTAACATATAAAGGCAGACCTATCCGAATTACACCTGACTTCTCAATGGAAACGATGAAAGCCAGAAGATCCTGGTCAGATGTCCTACGAACGCTAAGGGAACAAGGATGCCAGCCCAGACTACTATATCCAGCAAAGCTCTCAATTACCATAGATGGAGAAAACAAAATATTCCATGACAAAGCCAGATTTAAACAATACGTATCCATGAATCCAGCTCTACAGAAAATGCTAGAAGGAAAACCTAGAGCCAAGGAAGATAACTACATTCACAAAGACGCAGGCAATATATAATCATACTTTACAAAACACTAAAAGAAAAAGGGAGGAGAAACTACACAAAATAACTTCACTAACAATAAATCAAGCGCAAACAAGGATCACCAATCAATGGTCATTAATATCCCTCAATGTCAACGGCCTCAACTTACCTATAAAAAGACACAGACTAGCAGAATGGATACGAAGACAGAACTCTTCCTTCTGCTGCATACAAGAAACACATCTCAACACCAAAGACAGACATTATCTCAGAGTAAAGGGCTGGGAAAAGATCTTCCAATCAAACGGCCCCAAGAAACAAGCGGGCGTAGCAATCCTAATATCTAACAAATTAGACTTCAAATTAAAATCAATCAAAAGAGATGAAGAAGGGCACTTCATATTCATCAAAGGAAAAATACATCAAGACGAAGTCTCGATTTTAAACATCTACGCCCCAAATACAAAGGCACCTACATTCGTGAAAGAAACATTACTAAAGCTCAAAATGCACATAAAATCTCACACACTAATAGAAGGAGACTTCAACACTCTGCTCTCACCGCTAGATAGGACCTCCAGACAGAAACTTAACAAAGAAACAAAAGAATTAATAGAAGTTATGACCCAACTGGGTTTAACAGACATCTATAGAACATTCCACCCAAATACAAAGGGATATACCTTCTTCTCGGCACCACATGGAACCTTCTCTAAAATTGACCACATAATAGGAAACATAGCAAATCTCCACAGATACAAAAAAATTGGAATAACCCCCTGCATCTTATCAGACCACCATGCATTAACATTAGAATTCAACAATAACACAAATCGCAGAAACCCTACAAACTCATGGAGATTGAACAATGCACAATTGCACCATCCCTGGGTAAAGGAACAAATAAAAAAAGAAATTAAAGACTTCCTCGATTTCAATGAGAATGAAGACACAACATACACAAACTTATGGGACACTTTGAAAGCAGTGCTGAGAGGAAAGTTTATAGCACTAAGTGCCCACATGAAAAAACTGGAGAACAGTCATACTAGAGAATTAATAGCACAGCTGAATGTTCTAGAACAAAAAGAAGCAAACTCCCCCAGGAGGAGCAGACACCAGGAAATAATCAAATTGAGGGCTGAAATCAATCAAGTAGAAACCAGGAAAACATTGAGAAGAATCAATGAAACAAAGACTTGGTTCTTTGAGAAAATCAACAAAATAGACAAACCTCTGTCCAAACTAACCAAAAGACAGAGAGAGAACATGCTAATTAACAAAATCAGGGATGAGAAAGGGGACATAACAACGGACTCTGAGGAAATCAAGAGAATCATCAGGGCATACTTTGAAAATCTGTACTCCACAAAATTTGAAAATTTAAAGGAAATGGACAATTTCCTGGATAGATATCACTTGCCAAAACTAAATCAAGAACAGATAAATAATCTAAACAGACCTATAACCCCTAATGAAATAGAAGCAGTCATCAAAAGTCTCCCAAACAAAAACATCCCAGGCCCAGATGGCTTCAGTGCAGAATTCTACCAGAAATTCAAAGAAGAGCTCATTCCAATACTCGTCAAAGTATTCCACACAATAGAAGCAGGAGGCTCACTGCCAAACTCTTTCTACGAGGCTACAATTACCTTGATACCCAAGCCACACAAAGACACAACTAAGAAAGAGAACTATAGACCAATTTCCCTCATGAACATTGATGTGAAAATACTCAATAAAATACTTGCAAACCGGATTCAAGAACACATCAGAAAAATCATCCACCATGATCAAGTAGGCTTCATCCCAGGAATGCAGGGATGGTTCAACATTAGAAAATCTATCAATGTAATCCACCATATTAACAATCTGCGAAAGAAAAACCACATGATCATCTCACTAGATGCTGAAAAAGCCTTTGACAAAATCCAGCACCCCTTCATGATAAAGGTCCTAGAGAGATCAGGGATAACAGGAACATACCTGAATATAATAAAAGCAATATACAGTAAACCAACAGCTAACATCAAACTAAATGGAGAGAAACTCAAAGCAATTCCTCTAAAATCAGGAACAAGACAAGGCTGTCCACTCTCTCCATATCTCTTCAATATTGTACTTGAAGTTCTAGCTACAGCAATAAGACAACAAAAGGAGATAAAGGGGATACAAATAGGAAAAGAAGAAGTCAAACTTTCACTTTTTGCAGATGATATGATAGTTTACATAAGTGTCCCAAAAAACTCCGCAAGGTTACTCCTAGAGCTGATAAACACCTTCAGCAATGTGGCAGGATACAAGGTAAACTCAAAAAAATCAGTGGCCCTATTATATACAGAGGATGAAGTGACTGAGAAAGAAATCAGAGAAACATCACCTTTTACAATAGCCAAAAACAGCATCAAATATCTGGGGATAATGTTAACCAAGGAAGTGAAAGACCTGTATATCAAGAACTTTGTGTCTTTGAAGAAAGAAATCAAAGAAGATACCAGAAAATGGAAAGATCTCCCATGCTCTTGGATTGGTAGGATCAACATAATAAAAATGGCAATCTTGCCAAAAGCAGTCTATAGATTCAATGCAATCCCTATCAAAATTCCATCACAATTCTTCAAGGACCTGGAAAGAACATTAATCAACTTTATATGGAAAAACAAAAGGCCCAGGATAGCCAAAACATCCCTATACAATAAAGGAACTTCAGGAGGCATCACCATACCTGACTTCAAGCTCTATTATAGAGCTATAGTCCTGAAAACAGCTTGGTATTGGCACAAAAATAGGCAGGTAGACCAATGGAACCAAATCGAAAGCCCTAATTTTAACCCACACACCTATGAACACCTGATTTTTGACAAAGAAGCTAAAACTGTACAGTGGAAAAAAGAAAGCATCTTCAACAAATGGTGCTGGCATAACTGGGTAATGGTATGCAGAAGACTGCAGATAGATCCATGTTTATCGCCTTGTACAAAACTTAAGTCCAAATGGATCAAAGATCTCAACATACATCCAGCCACACTGAAACTTTTAGAAGAGAAAGTGGGAGATACTCTTCAACGAGTTGGTACAGGAGACCACTTCCTAAACATAACACCAGTGGCACAGGCACTGAGATCAACAATTAACAAATGGGACCTTCTGAAACTAAAAAGCTTCTGTAAGGCAAAGGACACAATCAAAAAGACAAAAAGGCAGGCCACAGAATGGGAAAAGATATTCACTAACCCTACATCTGACAGAGGGCTAATCTCCAAATTTTACAAAGAACTCAAGAAACAAGTCTCCAAAACACCAAAGGATCCACTTGAAAGGTGGGGTACAGAGCTAAATAGAGAATTCTCAGTAGAGGAGGCTAAAATGGCCAAGAGACACTTAAGAAAGTGCTCAACATCTGTCCCGCGCTCTATCTCGCCCGCAAGAATGACGCGGCACACGATCAGGATCCTTCTGCAGTAAGCTTTATTGCTCCTGAGAGGAGGAGCATAAGCTATCACAAAGCGAAGACCCCACGCCCTAACGGGACTCTCCTTATATAGAGAGTTTCTCTCGCCTCGGACGTGGCAGTTAATTACTGGTCCAATTATGTCACCCGAGGTGACGTAAGGCACAGGCACCCCCGGCCTCGTGGGCAGGGAGCTCCTGCTCATGCGCAGCAGAGTTGTCATTGCAACTGTCAGGCGGATGTCAGCGCCATCTCGCCATGGCGTGGTTCCAGGGCAGCGCCCAACATCTCCCCCTTTTTATTTTAATAAAAGCACACAAAAGTGTCCCAACTGGGCTGCATAGGCTAAAACACCCATCCTCGTGCAATGCAACAAAGTCGCTGAGGGTGCAAGGGCTGTTCTGCCGACAGCTAATGGCCACCTCGTCACCAGAGACAGAAACCAGATGAATGGCCTACATCCGTTGATCACCATCAGGCTCTGCAGCCCATCAGGGTTCGAAACAGATGAATATACCCCATATAGCACCTTTCCGCGTGCAATGAGACGAGCTCAGCGGAGTGCAAAGGCTGCAATATCAATGATCACCTTCTCTGGTGCAAATGTCCAAAACATTTCGGACTCAGAGGTGCAAAGGCTGATCTATTGAAGCAGGGGCAGAGAAATATAGCCGGAGTCTGCCAAGGTGACAGGGAAAGCCAGAATGAAATGGGGATAATCAAAGGCTATTCTCCACGCTTTAACATGGTGAGCCAGACCTCCGCCGAGGCCCCATACTCTAGAGCCGCGAGTGCCTGTGTAATCATGACTTTATCTGTTTTTGCCTTTTTGAACACTTTGCAAAACAAAAAGAATAAAATTGCCATTCCGAAGCAGAGAAACATCCCGAAGCAGAGAAACATCCCGAAGAGTCCCACCCCCACCCATTCCTTGAAATAAGAGAAGACAGAAGAGATCCATGACGACAGTCCTTCTTGTAGGGAGACATCAATTCTGGTGGATCGCTGTTCTCAAGTCCTGCAGTATCTGTTCAAATTCGAATGTCCAATTCTGTAAAATGAACTGAGAAAGACTTTTGGACAAATTAGCCGCTCTAATAAAATTTTCATATTGTATTGATGTAACACAAAGTCCAGGCATTTTATATTCACATCCTAACTGCGCCAATTGCCATAAAATATCCAATTGTTCTTGAACCAGGTCGATGCGCTGATTAACCAGCATCAACCCTCCCTGAATTTGAGTATTTGCCGAACTTTGTCGGTCGAGCGCCACTGATACTGATGATGAAAGACCATCAAGAGTATCTGCCGTTTGTACAGATGTGGATAGGGCCATTGCCGAGGCGGTCACAGAGGCAGCCACTGCTGTAGTGGCCACAATGGCTACAATTATGGCCGAGATGCCGAAATCTCTTTTTGTGCGTAGCAGAGACAAGCTACTCGGGGCTTTCACCGGCACGGGCACAAACCTCGGCATTCTAGTCACCACAGCATAAGAATATTTCGTGGCATCCCAGCATAATGTATAAAAGCAGCTCTTGGTATCACATCTTAATTCCTCATTCTCACCTATAAAATTATTGCTTACAATCCATAAAAAGGGGGCCAAACACAAACTGGTGATGGGGCATATTCTTTTCTAATAAATTCTTTATGCTTCATATCTGAAGCTTGCCAAGTGCCGGAGCCAGATCCCCCGAAAATTTGCCCTTCCAATTGTAAGAGATTTGTCCTTTTTCCCCAGCTCCTCCTCCTATCATTACCATAGGAGTCAAATCCGTCAAAGGGATTGACCCAAGTTGTCAAGGGTGTCATATTCAAAAAATGATGCCCTAGGCTGGGTGAGAAAGTGAAGGTATTAGGGCCTACCCAGTGTTGATACCTAGATTGACATTCAGTCCAAGGCAGGATATACTCTTCTGATTGAATCCCTTTACAAAATGGGGCTAACTTTGGCTGATCATGGGGAGTAGCATTAGTACTAACCGGCAGCGCCTAACATCGGATGCATTGGCTACAATCTCTAAATCAGTTCCCCAACTAGCCTCGCCTTGCCAGGCAGCCGATTGATTCCTCAAATTAACACAGTTAATACTATTTTTATTATCATTTACTTTGGAAAAATGAAAGCATAAGCTTCCTCTTAAGGAGAGGGAGCGATTTTCTTGTACTGCATGAATCTGATTATCTTGGGGCAAATAAGCTAGCCCTAGCTCTTTATTGGTGAAAAAAAATCTAGGAAACACTTGTGCATTATACATCACCGGCATGGGGAGGGGAAAGGTCGACATGATTCCCCATCTTCTTTCTCCCGTTGCCCTCCAGGCTTGAGCCATGATCATTATCATCAGGGTTCCCCATCTTACGAATGAGTCTTTCCGGAACCCAGAACGGATTGTCTTCATCCTGTGGAAAAACACAGACAGCTCCCCTGGACCTTATCAGGATAGGATCCGGGCCTTTCCATTGATTAGTTAGCACATCTTTCCATTTCACCCATTCCTTGGGCCTTTTAGGTTCTGTGCAATGTCGCTCAGCCGCACTCATCCCTGAATCATCCAAGTTCAAAAAATTCAGGGTAAAGAGTGACATGGCTATGGCCACTCTCGGTCCAGGGGGTAGCTCCATTATTGCTCCCCCTTTTTGCTTTAATAAATATGATTTAAGTGTCCGATGTGCTCTCTCAATGATGCCCTGACCTTGAGGATTATAGGGCAATCCAGTAATATGAGTAACTTGCATTTGTGCACAAAATTGTTTAAATTTTTGTGAAGTATAGGCAGGCCCGTTGTCGGTTTTAAGACAGCGGGGTTTGCCCCAGGCACTCCAGGCCTCAAGACAGTGCTGAATCACATGAGAAGCCTTCTCCCCTGAAAGTGGGGTGGCAAAAAATATTCCAGAACAAGTATCAACAGAAACATGTATATATTGCAATTTACCAAAAGGGACATAATGGGTAACATCCATTTGCCAAACTTGTAAGGGGATCAAACCTCTCGGGTTAATTCCTCGATGGGGGACAGGCAAAAACTGACAGCAATTTTGACATTGTATCACTATATCTCTAGCTTCTTTTCTGGTTAAAGAAAAGCGTCTGCGTAATGTCTCTGAAGTAACATGAAATTTATTATGAAATTCTTTTGCAGCTATTATGGGTGAAGAAAGCGCAACAGCTGCAAGTCTAGTGGCTTGATCAGCGAGCGCGTTCCCTTTTGCCATGGGGCCGGGAAGACCAGAATGAGCTCTTATGTGTTCAATAAAGAAAGGATGCCGCCTTTGCAGCAGAGCAGCTCTAATGGCTTCAAATATGTGAGCCACCTTACTAGAAGGTCTAATCAACCCGGCAGTTTCAAGAATTTTAACTGCATTAACTACATATAATGAATCTGAAACAATATTAAGTGGGCCCATAAATTGTTGTAAAACTTCTAATACCACGAGGCATTCAACGACTTGTGGGGAAGATTCAGGAAAATGTTTTATATAAGTCATATCATTTACAACATAGGCCCCTTGTCCTGTTTTAGAACCATCTGTATATACTACTATCCCATTCTTAATTGGGGTATTAGAGGTAATTTTGGGAAAACTAAAGGCTGGGCCAAAGCAAACTGTAAAAGTGGATGCCTGGGATAATGATTATCAAAGGTCCCTGAAAATGAAGCACATAGGACTGACCAGTCGCTAGAGGTGGCGGCCAAAACCTGTATTTGATCCGGAGTATAGGGGCTAACAATGATATTAGGCTCCAGACCAAAGTATTCTATTGTCATTTTAATGCCTTTTATAACCAATTGTGCAACAGCAGCTGGATACCAATCAACAATTTTAGCAGGGGAAGCTCGAGGATGGACCCAGCATAAAGGCCCTTGTTGCCAAACAACGGCGGTGGGTAGACCTTGTGTGTTCAAGACACATAACAAAATTGGCTGGGTATAATCTATCCTATCCAGCTGGGCCTGAGTTATAGCTTTCTCGACTTTGCAAAGAGCCTCGCTTGCCGAGGGATCCAATTTCCTTGGGGAGGTGATATGCGGGTCCCCTTCTAAAATATCAAATAGAGGTTTTAATTCAATGGTGGGAATTTTTTTTAAAAAGGTCTTAGCCAATTAATATCACCCAATAACTTTTGAAAATCATTTAGAGTTTGTAACTTATCTTTTCTAATTTCAACCTTCTGTGGTCTAATGAAATCAGGTCGGATAACCGAGCCCAGGAATGATCCGGAGTCGGTTATTTGTACCTTTTCAGTGGCTAGGGAAAGTCCCCATTGACTTAATTGCTTTTGTAAGACAGGGAACATTTGCTGTAAAACTGTAAGATCTTGATGACATAACAGCACATCATCCATATAATGGATAGACAGGACCTGCGGGAACTGTCTTTTAACTGGGGCAAGTGCCTGATCAACAAAGAGCTGACAGATGGTTGGACTATTGGCCATTCCCTGAGGCAAAACTTTCCATTGGTATCTCTTATCTGGTTCTGCATGATTTAAAGAAGGTACCGTAAAGGCAAAACGCGGGCGATCAACGGGATGTAAGGGTATGGAGAAAAAACAGTCCTTAATATCTATGATCAGAAGGGGCCACCCTTTTGGCAGGGCAGTGAGTAGAGGCAATCCTCGCTGGACCGGACCCAATAGTAACATTTGTACATTAATGGCCCTTAGGTCATGCAACAAGCGCCATTTTCCCGATTTCTTTTTGATAACAAAAATCGGAGTATTCCAAGGCGAAGTGGATGGTTCTATATGACCAAGGCAAAGCTGTTCTGTAATTATTTTCATGATGGCATTCAGTTTCTCGGAGGTTAATGGCCACTGAGGAACCCATACCGGGTCCTCCGTCTTCCATGGTATGGGTCGTGCTGCCTCAGTGGCGCTCAAGAAAAAACCCAAGCCCGTTTTACCTTCATGAGGTCGGGGTGATATAGGGCGGGGATTGCCTTGCTCAAGACGTCCCAAGCCCCGGCCTTCTTGAAACCCCATCTTTTCCATCATGTTTCTAACTGAGGGCGAATAATTATTGGTTAAGGTAAGGCCCATTTCTGTTAGGATGTCTCTACCCCATAAATTAACTGGTAAGGGTAAGACATAGGGGGTAAATTGGCCTCTCAGTCCTTCTGAGGATTCCCAAGTTAGGGCACTAGAGCTGATGTCAGGGCTGGATTGATATCCCAGGCCCTGTAGAGAATGAGAGGACTGTGTGACCGCCCAACTTTTTGGCCACCAATGTGTTGAAATAATACTTTTGTCAGCCCCTGTATCCAAAATGCCCTCAAAACTTTTGCCATTAATTCTAAGAGTTAACTTAGGCCTTGTATTTAGTGCCACAGTTAAATAGGCCGAGTCCGTCCCTGTGGATCCCATCGGACCTTTTATATCTTGTGAAATTTGATCTTTTGCTGGAAGCAATACAAGCTGAGCTATCCTATCCCCCTTATGGATGGAGAAAACACCTTGGGGGCTGGAACAAAGAATTTGAATATCTGGAATATGGTGGTTATCAATTATTCCAGGATGTACAATTAGTCCCTGCGCAGTAAGGGCACCACGGCCTATTATAAGTCCTATCATACCATCAGGCAATGGGGGATGCAAAGGTGCCGCAGGCACTGGATGGACCCCCATATGTGGCATTAGTAGGACTGAGGTGGCGGCACGCAAGTCCATCCTGACGTCTCTTGTGGAGTCGTCTCCTCCTCGGAACTGGCCTTGGCAAACTGAGTCCCGTATCTTTGCGGGCCCCGGGATCGGGGGCCCACCTGGCCGTTTTTTGGCTCTTGGTCAGCTGTACCTGGTTTACGGGGGGGGAAGGAGATTGCCCTTAAGGTCTCTTATGGATCTGCATTGGCTTGCCTTATGGTAGCCTTTCCCACATCTGGCACAGATAGTATCCTGACCCTTTTTTAGAGCTCGACATTCTTTTTTTTAGGTGCCCTGGCTTTCCACAATTAAAACAGAGCCTCCGATCCTTGAAGCCCGTCGGCTTTCTTTGTGATTGAAGAATGGCAGCCGCCAAGCCTGCATTAGTAAGCGGTCCTCCGAGTTCTCTGCATACCCTGAGCCAATCATCCAAACCTTTTCCTTTCCTAGGGGCAATTGCTGTTTTACATTCTTGTGTAGCCTGCTCAAAGATGAGCTGTTCTATCAACGGCTTAACCTGCTCTGTATCTCCAAAAATTCTTCCTGCCGCTTCCGTCATCCTTGCCACAAAATCAGAAAACGGCTCCTGAGGTTGTTGTATAATCTTGGTAAGTTGTCCACCTGCCTTCCCTTTCTGCGTAAGTGACTTCCATGCCCTAATTACCAGGGTGGCTATTTGAGCATATGCGCCCCAAGGGTAATTAATTTGGTTCACAGCATAGACTCCTTGTCCTGTAAGCAGATCGAAATTCCATTCTCTCTGCTCTGGGGTGAGTGCTATGGCGTTAGCCCTCGCCTGTGACTGGGCAGCCTCATGCCATAATGCTCTCCATTCCATATATTGCCCCATATTTGGTAATACTGCCTTCACCACCATCTGCCAATCGGCAGGAGTTAGAGGATCCAAGGCAAGCCTTTCTATCTGCATAATAGTAAAGTTGGCATTAGGTCCATAATTACGAACCGATTCTGCCAATTCTTTTATCTGTTTATACTCAACCGGAGTATGTACCCGCCCTCCATTCTCTACTTCGAAAACGGGGAAGGTGAGATGGACCTTTCTTCTAATTTTTTCAGGTAAAAAGGAGAAACTATGTAAACGCCCTTCATAAGGGGGGGGAGAGAGCGGCATAGGCGGAGCAGATGGAGTTGCTATCGCTTTTGCTGAGGCCTTGCCCTTGGGTAGCAGTTTAGAGAAAAACTCCCCATCCGGGTGATATCTCTCCGCCTCGTACTTTGTAGCCTCTTCTTCTAGTTCTGTCTCATCTCCAGGGCCTAGAGAGTCTTGTTCGGAATCAGAAGACTCAGAACTGGCGGAGCTGCCGAGGTTCAGCGCCTCCAGTTCTTTAAAAGGATACATTTGACCTGTCCCTTTAGTGGAAAGGCCAGGAAGGGCATCTGGTTTTGCTATAATGTTCTCTCCTAAAACAGGAGGGCTCTTTTTCTTAGTTTTTCTTTTGTATACCTCCGTTTTCTCGCGCGCGCCTGACCTCTCACTACGTTCGGTTTCTGACATGCTATCCTGGGTTACCTCGAGAATGGCCTGACCCTCTACAACGGCCGCCTGGCAAGCTTCATCCTCAATACAGTTCTTCACTAGTTTCCATACTGCCTTGGTCCCTATCCTTAGGTCTCTTTGCTCTAGGTGTCGATCAAGATCCCTCCCCAACTTATTCCATGATGCCAGGGTGAGAGAGCCAGAAAGGGCATACCAGGGTGCCACACGATCGACCTCCTTGACAAAGCTCCGTAACGTCTTTCTGTCAACCTTGATATTCCTCTGCTTTAATACAGTCTCCAAGGTAGTTAATATGGATTGAGAGGACCCCATGGTGGCTGCAGCTTATCTACGTCTGACTAATCACCACCGTTACCAATGGTACAGATGACCGTGGCTTATCTACGTCCGTCTTACAGCAAATGGGGAAAAACGAAAGCAAAGGACAGAAGAGACTGTTCAGGCCCCTTTATCTACAGGAGGCTTAGGTGACCAGTATAAAGAAGACAAGAACAATACCAAGGAGGACGATTGCTTCAGGCAAACCCTCCCAAGGCGGAGACAACCCCAGACCAAAGTCCCAGATCAGCATACCTCTCCGAACTTACCTGCCTGCAGTTCTGAATCCTCCTCGTTTCCAAGGGGTCTTCGATGGTGCGGACGATGGCTTGGTCAGTTTCCCGGGTTTCGGCACCAGTTGTCCCGCGCTCTATCTCGCCCGCAAGAATGACGCGGCACACGATCAGGATCCTTCTGCAGTAAGCTTTATTGCTCCTGAGAGGAGGAGCATAAGCTATCACAAAGCGAAGACCCCACGCCCTAACGGGACTCTCCTTATATAGAGAGTTTCTCTCGCCTCGGACGTGGCAGTTAATTACTGGTCCAATTATGTCACCCGAGGTGACGTAAGGCACAGGCACCCCCGGCCTCGTGGGCAGGGAGCTCCTGCTCATGCGCAGCAGAGTTGTCATTGCAACTGTCAGGTGGATGTCAGCGCCATCTCGCCATGGCGTGGTTCCAGGGCAGCGCCCAACAAACATCCTTAGCCATCAGGGAAATGCAAATCAAAACAACTCTGAGATACCATCTTACTCCTGTCAGAATGGCTAGAATCAAAAACACCGAAGACAATTTATGCTGGAGAGGATGTGGAGAGAGAGGAACACTCCTCCACTGCTGGTGGGAATGCCGACTCATACAGCCTCTTTGGAAATCAGTATGGAGATTCCTCAGGAAAATGGGAATTAATCTACCACTAGACCCAGCAATTCCACTCTTAGGCATTTATCCAAATGAGGCAGGTTCATACAACAAGGGCATCTGCTCCACTATGTTCATAGCAGCATTGTTTGTAATAGCCAGAACCTGGAAGCAACCTAGATGCCCCTCAACTGAAGAGTGGATAGAGAAATTGTGGTACATTTACACAATGGAGTATTACTCAGCAGAAAAAAACAATGGAATCTTGAAATTCGCAGGGAAATGGATAGCACTGGAAGAAACCATCCTGAGTGAGGTAACCCAGTCACAAAAAAACAAACATGGTATGTACTCACTCATATATGGATTTTAGATATGGATCAGGATAGTGCCAGTCTGCACTTCCACAGATAGAGAGTCTGGGAAACAGGAAAGAACCTAAAAGATATGCATATATGCATAGTACCCAAGAGAAGAGGATGGAGACAAGATCCTCTGAATGGATGGGGAACACGGCGAGGGGTGGGGGGGAGTGGGACCTGGGAAGAAGAGAGGGGGTAAAGAGGAAGGGAGTTGGTCATGGGGGAACAGGAAGTTGAGGGGGTGGGGGTAAAATAGGGGGAAGAGGGAATCATAGGATCGAAGACAGATCAGGCACCAGAGTGACCTCGAGTGATCTAAAGGTATAACATCAATTGGCAAGCTAAGCAATAGTGGAAGGACCACCTCGAATGCCCATTCCTGATAATGAACGTGATGTCTATAACCATCCGGGAGCCTTCATCCAGTGATTGATGGAAGCAGAGGCAAACACACAATTAAGCACTGAACTGAACCCAAGGAACTCAGTGACAGAGAGAGAGGAGTGATGAGCAAATTGGCAAAGAATGGGCTGGCAAAACCAGCAGAGACAGCTGATCTGAACAGGGGAGTACTCTTGGACCCCAGACCGACAGTGGGGAGGCCAGCATGGGACTGATCTGGACCCCCCCAAATGTGAGTGTCAGTGAGAAGGCCTGGGCAACCTATGGGGCCCTGAGCTGTGGATCAGTGTCTATCCCTGGTATACAATCTGTCTTCATGTGCCTATAGCACAAAGAGAGATGCTCTCTCAGCCTGGACTCTTAGGGGAGTGCCTTGACCCTACCAAGAGTAAAATGATAGACTCTAGATATCCCCTATGTGGAAGGATTTGGCAATAGGGTGGGAGGGAGGGTGGAAGGGGAGTGCGGGAGGAGGGGAGGGAGAGGGAACTGGGATTGACATGTAAAACAAGCTATTTAAAATTAAAATAAAAAATGATAAAAAAAACATTCAAATTTCAAAGCACACTTGCATTCATTCACTGCATGTACATCTCTTGACAAAAGTCCTTGAAACTAGGCACCACTCCCATTGCTTCTTAAAAAAAAAAAAGATGCAGATTTAGGGAGTCTAATTTGCTCTGCATCAAATATTTGAATTTGTCAAAGGCAGAACTTGCATCTGTTTCCAAAGTCTTTTAGCTTTGCTGCCTTTGGTTCATTAAATGTGACTGGTATATGAAATAGTTGTCTGTACACTAATTTCCAGGCCTGTTGTACATAAAAAAGAAGTACCCAGCAAGAAAGAGTTTATGACAATTTCCACAGATGGAATGTGAGCTAAATACTGTGTGATACATCTGACTAAGACAATTTACAAGACCATTTGATCCTCCAGGGTTCTTTCTGAAGCAACGGATACAACTGAGAAAGTAGACCTGAACTGAGTCTATATTGAAGAAGAGAATAATGTTCTAATGTATTTCTTGTGTGTACCAGGATTTTTCTTTTGGGCCACCAACCAGCTCCCAAATCATGACATGGAGATGTACTATTAGTTTTGAATGTTCAGCCTTAGCTTAGTTCTTATTTTCATCTGTTTCTCTTTAGCTGCATTTTGCTTCAGGGCTTTTTACCTTTCTTTTTTTCTGTGTATCTTACTTTCACTGCTTCTCCTGTCTGGTGAGCTGGCAGCTGCCTGACTTCTGGGCCCGGGTGTGTCCCGCACTTTCTCCCTCACTCTCTTCTCTCCTCTTCTTCCTCTCATTCTTCTCTAGCCTCGATCTCTCCTCTTAGACATTCTTTCTGCCTGACAGCTCTGCCTATCCCTCTCTTGCCTAGCTATCTGCTATTCAGCTTTTTATTAGACCAATCAGGTGCCTTAGGCAGGCAAGATGAAACAGCAACATTAAACAAATGTAGCAAAAACAAATGTAGCACACCTTTGCAAAGTTAAAGTTAACATGTCACAGCACAAACAATGTACATGGTTAAATATTCCACAACACTTGTATGTATGTGTGTGTTTTGGAAGGATATGAAGGGGGTCAACTTAATTTTATACTTCATCCACCCTGATACCATTAATACCATAACAGAAATTAATTTAAAAGTGAAATTAACCAGAGTACTTGAGACTGGGATAACAAAAAGAATGAGAAGAAGTGAAAAGTGTAAATGCCCTCAAGTTGGTAGAAGAATTTGGCAAAGCCAAACAGAGGCCAGTATTTTGGGGTACAGAACGGGGCATATCAAAGGGATAGGAATTCTTTTCTTTTCTTTTTTATTTTTTTACCAATTTATTTTTTTACAATCCAATCCCAGTTCCTTCTCCTACTCTAACTACTTTGCACATCCCACGACTCATCTGCTCCTCAGAGAAGGTAAGGCCTCCCCTAGGAAGTTTACAAAGTCTGTCCCATCATCTCACTGAGGCAGAACAAAGGCACCTCTCCACTCCCACACCCCTGTGTCTAGGATGAGGAAGGTATCTATTCATATAGAATGGGCTTCACTAAGTCAGTCTGTGCATTAGAGTTAAATCTTGGACCCACTACCAGTGGCCTCATATATTGTACCACGTGTACCATTGACATCTACATTAAGGGGTCTAGTTCAGTCTTATGCAGGTTCCCCATTTGTTAGGCCAGAGTCAGTGATCTCTCACTATTTGGAGTCAGCTGATCCTGTGGGTTTCCCCATCATGGGCTTCACTCCTTTGTTCATGTTATCGATCCTCCCTCTCTTTGATTATACTCCAGGAGCTTGGCCCATTGGTTAGTTGTGGATTTCTGCATCTGCTTCCATCTGTTTCTGAAACAAGGTTCTAGCTTCTCAGGGGTTATGGATTGTAAGCTGGGTATCTTTTGCTTTATGTCTGGTATCCACTTATGAGTAAGTACACACTGCATTTGCTTTCTGGTTTTGGGTTACCTCACTCAGGGTGTTTTTTTCTAGTTCTGTCCATTTGCCTGTGAATTTTAGGATGTCATTGTTTCTTACCACTGAGTAGTACTCCATTGTATAAATATATCACATTTTCTTTATCCATTCTTCACTTGAGCGGCATCTAGGTTGTTTGCAAAATCTGGCTATTATGAATAATGTTGCTATGAACGTAGTTGAGCAAATATCCTTGTGGTGTGAATGTGCCTTCTTTGGGTATATTCCCAAAAGTGGTATTTGAGGTAGGTTGATCCCTAAGTTTCTAAGAAATCACCATACTGATTTCTATAGTGGCTGTACAAGTTTGCACTTCCACCAGCAATGGAAGACTGTTCCCCTTTCTCTACATCCTCTCCAGCATAAGCTGTCATTGGTGATTTTGATCTTAGCCATTCTGATCAGTGTAAGATGGAATCTCAGAGTGGTTTTATTTACATTTCCCTGATGACTAAGGATGTTGAGTATTTTCTTAAGTGTCTCTCTGCCATTTGAGATTGTTCTGTTGAGAATTCTTTGTTTAAATCTGTACCTCATTTTTTAATTTGATGATTTGGTAGCTTGATGTCTAGAGTCTTGAGTTCTTTGTATATTTTGGAGATCAGTTCTCTGTCGGATATGGGTTGGTGAAGATCTTTTCCCATTTTGTAGGGAGTCATATTGTCTTGTTGACCGTGTTCTTTGCTTTACAGAAGCTTCTCAGTTTCAGGAGGTCCTGTTTATTAATTGTTGGTCTCAGTATCTGAGCTACTGGTGTTTTATTTAGGAAGGTGTTTCCTGTGTCTATGCATTCAAGTGTATTTCCCACTTTCTCTTCTATGAGGCTCAGTGTAGATGGATTTATATGGTGGTCTTTGACCCATTTTGATTTGAGTTTTGTGCATGACAACAGATAGGGATCTATTTACATTCTTCTACATATTGACAGCAAGTTATACCAGCACCATTTGTTGAACATGTTTTCTTTTTTCCATTTTATATTTTTAGCTTCTTTGTCAAAAATTAGGTGTCCATAGGTGTGTGGGTTGATGTTGGGGTCTTCAATTAGATTCCATTGGTCTACCTGTCTGTTTTTATGCCAATACCAAGCTGTTTGTTTTTATTACTATAGCTCTATAGTAGGGCTTGAAGTCAAGGATGGTGATGCTCCCAGATGATTTTTTTTTTATTGTTCATGATAGTTGTGGTTCTCCTGGGTTTTTTTTTTGTTTTTCCATATGAAGTTGAGTATTTTTCTTTCAAGGTCTGTGAAAAATTGTGCTGGGATTTTGATGGGGATTGCATTGAACCTGTGATTGCTTTAGGTAGGATTGCCATTTTTACTATGTTGATCCTACCTGTCTAAGATCATGGGAGATCTTTCCATTTTCTGATATCTTCTCCAATTTCTTTCTTTAAAGATTTGAAGTTCTTGTCATACAGGTCTTTCACTTGTTTGGTTAGAGTTACCCCAATATATTTTATGTTGTTTGTGGCTATTATAAAGGGTTATATTTCACTGATTTCTTTCTCAGCCCATTTATCATCTGTATATAGGAGGACTACTGATTTTTTTTTTAGTTAATCTTGTATCCTGCTACATTAGTGAAGGTGTTTATCAGTTGTAGGAGTTCTCTGGTAAAATTTTGGAGGTCACTTACATAAACTATAATAACATCAGCAAATAGTGACAGTTTGACTTCTTCTCTTCCAACTTGTATCCCTTTGATCTCCTGTTGTTTTCTTATTGCTCTAGCTAGAACTTTGAGTACTATGTCAAATAGATATGGAAAGAATGTACAGCCTTTTCTTGTTCCTCATTTCAGTGGAATTGCCTCGCATTTCTCTCCATTTAGTTTGATGTTGGCTGTTAGGTTACTGTACATTGTCTTTATTATGTTTAGGTATGTTCTTTGTATCCCTATTTTGTCAAAGGCATTTTAAGCACTTAATGTGATGATAATGTGGTTTTTGTCTTCAACTTTGTTTATATGGTGGATTACACTGATGGATTTTTTTATGTTCAAGTATCCCTGCATCTCTGGGATGAAGCCTACTTGGTCATGGTAGATGATTTTTTCTCTGATGTGTTCTTGGATTCAGTTTGCCAGAATTAGTATTTTTGCATCTATGTTCATGGGGGAAATTGGTCTGTAATTCTTTCTTAGTTGTGGCTTTGTGTGATTTGGTTATCAGTGTAATTGTGGCCTCATAAAAAGAGTTTGGCAATATTCCTTCTGTTTCTATTTTGTGGAATAATTTGAGGAGTATTGGTATTAGTTCTTTGAACTTCTGGTAGAAGTCTGCACTGAAATCATCTGGGCCTGGCCTTATTTTGGGTGGGAGACTGTTGAAAACTATTTCTATTTCTTTAGGGGTTATAGGTGTATTGAAGTTGTTCTTGATTTAATTTTGTGGTGCTTATCTAGAAATTTGTCCATCTCCTTACAGTCTCCCAAAGAACTAACTCTTGTTTCATTGATTTTTTGCATTGTTTTTTGTTGTGGTTGTTCTTGTTCTTTCTTTTTTATTGACTTCAGGCCTCAATTTGATTATTTCTTGCCATATATTCCTTCTAGGTGAGTTTCTTCTTTTTGTTCTAGAACTTTCAGTTGTTCTGCTAATTCACTAATGTGGGGTTTTTTCCAGCATATTTATGTCGGCATTCAGTGCTATGAACTTTCATCTTAGCACTGCTTTCGTTGTGTCTCATAAGTTTGGGTATGTTGCATGGTCATTTTCACTAAGTTTTTGGAAGTCTTTTATTTATTTCTTTATTTCTTCCTTGACCCAGTGGTGGTTCATAGATTACTGTTCAATTTCCGTGTGTTTGTGGGCTTTCTGAAATTAAGTTTCTGATGAATTCTAACTTTAAGCTATAGTGATCTGATAGAGTACAGGGGGTTATTCCAATATTTTTTGTATCTGTAGAGGTTTACCAAGTATGTGGTCTATTTTTGAGAATGTGCTGAAAAGAAAGTATATTCTTTTGTGTCTGGGTAGAATGTTCTATATATGTCTGTTAAATCCATTTGAGGCATAACATCTGTTAGTTCCCTTATTTGTCTGTTAAACTTCTGTCTGGCAGACCTATCCAGTGGTGAGAGTGGGGTGTTGGAGTAGAGTGCAGGGTTTGAATTGGGATTTAAGCTTTAGTAATATTTCTTTTACAAATGCAGGAGCCCTTGTGTTTGGGGCATAGATGTTCAGAATTGAAATTTCCTCGTTTTTTAATGCATGATTATTTATTTGTTACCCTTAAAAACTTATTTTTGACTGGACTCAGAAGTAGATGCTCTCAGTGAGGACAGCCTATGTCTCTTGGCGATCTGTTCCTGTTGCTTTTCTTTGGCTTCCTTCATTCTCTTGGCCAAAAGTCTGCAGCTGCCCCCTTGTTTTTCTTTGTTTGCTGTTTCTTCAGAGCAATACAACGGTGTTTGTGTTGCAGGATACGTGGAGTAACAAGACGCTGAATGTTGGGCACTTTGGTTATGGACTTCTTACCTTCTTTGTTTAAAGGCTTTCTAACAACATAATGGTGGACATCATCTTCTTTAGAGAGATTAAAAGGCTTTCAGATTCTGCTAGCTCTTTTAGGTTCCTTCTCTCCTTTTTTACAATAACCAAGTTGAGAACACTCAGATTGGCATCCACGATGCATCCTCAAACAGGCTTGCACTATCTCTCTCCAGTTCTCCTTGGTCTATAGCAAGAATGACCCTTACTTAACAGCAGGAGCACTCTGCCATGGGCCAAAACGCCTTGCTTCATGGGAAAACCTTGTTTGTCATTCCTGCCACTAATTCAGACCACATAACCCTTATACTCTTCACCCAGAACATCAGCAGCTACTTCTGTGGCCATGTGCTTCTCATAGAACATACGAAGTTTCTGTCAGATGCTGGCGGGGAAGGATATATTCAGCTTCATCTTTACATGGCCAACCGCCTAGGAGGCACCACAAACAGGAGCAACATTTTCTCTTGATGAATTTTTCCTGCGATGAATATGAAATGCCCTTCTTTATCTTTTTTGATTGATTTTAGTTTGAAATCCATTTTGTTAGATATTAAGACAGCTACGTCAGCCTGTTTCTTATGTCTGTGAAATTGAGGTGTTCTTCTTATATGCAGGAGAAGGATGGGTTCTGTTTTTATATCCAATCTATTAGCCTGTGTCTTTTTATAGGTGAATTGAGACCATTTATATGAATGGATATTAACAACCAGTGATTATTAATTTCTGTTGGTTTTTTTTGGGGGGGTGGTGGTAGCATTGTATGTTCAATTCCCTTCTTTGGGATTTGCTGCTGTAAATTCATTTCCTATGTTCTTGTGGACATAGGTAATTTCTTTGGGTTGGTGTTTTCCTTCTAGTACTTTCTATAGGGCTGGGTTTGTGGATGGGTATTGTTTAAATTTGGTTTTATTGTGGAATATGTTGTTTTCTCCATCTATCATTATGGAAAGCTTGCCAGTAAAGTAGTCTGGGTTGGTATCCATGGTCTCTTAAGTGTCTATATAACATCTGACCAGGACCTTTTGTCTTTATATGTTACCTGGCCTTTGTTCTTTGTAGCTCTTAATATTTTTTCTTGATTCTTTATGTTTGATGTTTTGATTATTATATAGTGAGGAAACTTTATTTATTATTTATTTGTTTATTTTGGTGCAGTCTATTTGGTATTCTGTGAGCCTCTTGTATTTTCATAGGCATGTCCTTCTTTAGGTTGCAAAAGCTTTCTTCTATGATTTTGTTGAATATATTTTGTGTGCCTTTGAGTTGGACTTCTCCTTTTTCTATCCCTATTATTCTTAGGCTAGGACTTTTCATGGTGTTCAAGATTTCCTGCATGTTTTGTCTTAAGGATTTGTTGGATTTAAAAATCTTTTTGGCCAATGAACCTATTTCCTCTACCATATCTTCAATGCCTGAAATTCTCTCTTCAATCACATGTATTCTCTTGATAATGTTGCATTTGTGGTTCCTAATTGTTTGCCCAGAATTTCCATTTCCAGAATTCACTCAGTTTGTGTTTTCTTTGTTGCCTCTATTTCAAATTCCAAGTCTTGAATCATTTTCTTCGCTTGTTTGATTGTTTTTTTCTTGGTTTTCTTTAAGGGATCTATTGATATCTTCCAATTTTTTGGTTGTCTTTTCCTCAATTTCTTTAAGGAAATTTTTCATTTCTTCTTTAAGGGACTCAATCATACTCATGGTGTTATTTTTTAGGTCATTTTCTTCTACTTCATCTGTGTTGGGATGTTAAGATCTTGTTGTTATAGCATCACTAGTGTCTAGTGGTGTCAATTGTTCTTTATATTGAGTGTGTTCTTACCTGGTTGTCTACGCATCTCTTCCTCTAATCAGTATAGGTGGAGCTTGGGGTCTCTCTTTCTCCAGCTGGTATAGTTGGGGCTGTGGCTCCATTGACAGCTCCTTCACAAGCTGAGCAGAGTTTCTGGTGAATGCTCCTCCTAGTGGAAGTGAGTCAAATGCTCAGAGGTGCAGGTGGGGCTGATGGTCCATTGGTCAGTGTAGTAGCATGGTATCTCTACCAGAGAAATGGCAGTGGATGCTGGCTGGGACACAGATGTTCTTTCCAAGAGGAACTTTTTGTAAGAGTTTCTGGAAGCTACTGCTGGAAACTGTCGCTTGGTCTCATGCAGAGATCACTCCTCACTCCTGGGCCTAAAGCTGGGGCCTCCCTCTGTCACTGCTCCAGGTTCTGAGCTCCCTTGGAGCTGCTCTGGGCCTGAAGGTTGCGTCTCCCTTTGACTCTGCTGCTTCAGGCCTCAGAATAGAAATTCTTAATGTGGCACTTTGGATCCCTGCAGTCCCTCCTGACTAGGTCATAATTCAAACTCCCTTTAGCTGAAGAAGTAATTTGCCTCTCTTGCTGGTAAGTAAATTATCATTTCAAGGCAATCTGACATTCAGTACACAAACAAAAGTCACCTTCTTACAAAATGCATGGTTCCCTGGAACATGTCTATCTTTTTATTGATGTTCATTGCAGCAACTCAATACTTCTAATGAGTTGTGAAACCCAATTGCCCTGCACACTCAAAACACATATCAAAACTAAGCGGCTCCTAACACAACACCACCATTTGAAGAACAACCAGTGCCCAGTTTTATAGATGGTTTGATGAGCAAAATCTAGAAAAAAAAAAGCTTTTACCCTTGCATATCAGGAGTGGCAAGAAAATTTGGTTCATATACTTTGAATTGACAATTAGCATTTTAATTGAAAAGCACACTCCTTTCTTAGTATTGTCATATCTAAAAGTCACTTGGAGATAAAAAGAATGTTTTAACATAAAAACTCCAGAAAACTGAAGGGTTTTTTTGTTTGTTTGTTTGTTTGTTTTATTGTTTTTTTGGTTTTACGAGATAGGGTTTCTCTGTATTGTTTTGGAGGCTGTCGGTCCAGCCAGGCCTCAAACTCACAGAGATCCACCTGCCTCTCCCTCCCGAGTGCTGGGATTAAAGGCGTGCACCACCACCGCCCAGCGTTTTTTTTTTTTTTTAAAGCTTGGTCTGTGATATAACAAGCTCACACTTCTGGCATACAAGGTCACCATGATGGGTATTAATGGCAGTGAGCCTACTCTCGAAAAGGCACTATTGATTTAGGGAAGGGTGAAGCCACCATACAGAACAATTCAGGTTTTGTTATCTGTTGGTCTCTCCATGGGGGCCACTTTATTGATCAGTAGTAAGACAGAACTAGCTCACACTATGGCTCCTTCACATACCAGCTGACTGTGAGCATGCCAGCACTGAGGAAACACCTCAGTGTTTCTTTTGCCACAGGATTAAATAGTGTACTGCAGATACAACGTGAAACGTGTAGTGACTGCACACTGTTAGGATCCAAAATGCACAGTCATTAGCTATTTTCAGAGGTCTCCATCCCTTCTCTCCCCAGTGTCACCACCTACACATACAGATAAGTGATGAGCGCCAACCCACATCTCACATCATCTTTAAAGTTTCAGCACTCATCCAACTGTAAATGATCTTATAACATTTGAGATTCAAAGACTTTTTTAGGAAGAAGACAAGAGGAAACTATTTCAACATGCTGCATACACAGGTCACTTTGTTAAAGGACAGAGACAAGATGGGCAGACTCCTCTCTCTCTCTTTCTGTCTCTCTCATACACACACACACACACACACACACACACACACACACACATACACACATCCTGGGTAGTGATCTACTGATTCTTTCATCATGTCCCCTTTGATTTACAAACCAAAACTATGGTGATCACAGAACAGACAACTAATTCTAGGTCCTCTATTCTCTTATTTGTTACTATGGATGTACCTGGTGTGCGTGGCTGTCCAATGCTTCAGATGACGATATGAGACATAGCTGAGACATGAAGGATTGAAGCTTTTCCAGGCCATTCAGATACAAAGCTATGCCAGAACTCCAGAAATGGAGCCAGGACCATCAAGAATTCAAAGTCATCCTTTCCTTGCCACAGGGTGACTTCTATGAATGCTGGGCTACATGAGGCCTTGTCAAGGACAACAAGAACTCCAAGTTTTTGGTTATGATCAATACATTTATATATTGAATTCAGCTACTTATCAAGGATTTACCAAGACGGAATGGAACTGTAGGACCAAACATCCCTAAATGTGCTCTTGGGTGACCTTGTTTCTCAATTTTCTTGGAATTCTCTTTCTCCTCCTCCTTGTCTCTCCCCTGCCCCTTCCTTCTGTCAGACTCCTCTTTCTTTCTCTTGTATCTCCACATTTATTTCTCCCTCTCCTTACTTTGTGCTATTATTTCTGGCTCTAAGCAAGATTTCTACAATAGGTGATTGCATGAAATACTATGAAGAGACCGTATTTTGTAAAATACTGAGAAATGTCTCAATAACAGCAAGGCTTTTGAGGGGGTTGTTTTTTGTTGTTATTGTTTTTGGTTTTTGTTGTTGTTGTTTGGTTTTTTGTTTGTTTTGGTTTTGTCTCTACAGACAGAAGCTACTTTTTTAAGTTCTTCAGTTGACATGCGTCATCAACTTCTCTCAGCCAGAGATCCTGAAAAGAGCATAGTTTCTGAGGGCTCACACACAAAAGCGCAAAAGTCCGTGTGGCAAAGGGGATCAGCTGCAATCAAGTATTCATGCTCCCTTTCATGGTATACACTTGCTACTGGAAGCAGTGATTCAGCCAAGGAATACCTTGTCTATCCCTTTTGTACCTAGGTGTGGTCATAGGATCCTTTCTCACCCCACAACTCCCACTTCACTGCCACATCAAGTGTGGAGAAGAAATGGAGCTGTGGACCTAATTGACAATGCTACCTGAGGTTCACAGGTTCTCCTCTGATTGGACCTTAACTTTCACCTATTTTTCATGCACACAGCAACCAATCATGCCACCTAACCCCATTAAAACAAACAACAACAAACAAAACCCAAGCACTGCATTTTCTCTGCAAACCCTTCACGTCCTTCTTGGTTGATGAGAGTTTTCCCTTTAACTCAACAAATTCTCATTTGACTCATCCTTCGGTGTTTGTATTCACCATTCCTCTTAGCCACAAAACAAGAACCTGGTAGAAACAAAAGTATGCAACAATGAGATGTATTCCTAAGAGGACATGAGCAGAAAAATTACTCTCATCTTGGCTAAGACAATAATAAAGATGTTATACATTTCCTTCCATGTTCACTCCTCTGGTAACAGATCTCAGTATGCTATTAGAAACCACGTGTTAAATATGGCAAATCCATAAATACAGGAAAGAATTGAAGCTAGTGAGCTGTTTTGGAAAGGCAAGGGGACTACCTCATCAGAAATGAACACCAAAGTACTTAGTGAGAAATGCACTCTGTCAGCTGTAGGAGCCAGTGTTTGTTCCCTTAGCAAGTGACATGTACATTCACACTTAAAATGCATCCACTGGCATATGGCCATTGTTGCATATGAACCTAAAATACAATTTTCTGGTTCAACCATGTTTGATGGGTGTGAACTGTTCCAACCATTGTTGGAAATTACTAGCAAAATTAAACTCAAAATTATTAATTCTGTGATATAAGCATTTATAGAACCATTAAAACTGAGTTTAGATATAATCCAAACATCTGCTAAAATGAAACACACATAATCAATGCACGATCACTCAGTCTTAAGAAGAAAAACAATTTAACCAGGTGTGGTGGTACACACCTTTAATCCCAGTACTTGGAAGGCAAAGGCAGGTAGATCTCTGAGACAGCCAGGGCTACACAGAGAAACCCTATCTTGAAAAAATAATGAAAGAAAATCCTAATGTGCTATAATATGGACAAACCTTGAGTATATTATGCTAAATAAAATAAGGCAATTATATTTAAAATAAAAGTATCATAAGGCTTCAATTAAATGGTACACCTACAATAATCAGATTCGTGAGACTTAAATGTTGGCCTGAGAATGACAGAATTGTGAGGTGCTTAATGAACAAAGAGTTTTAGTTTTACATAATGAAAACATATAAAACTAGTTGCACAAAAATGTGAGCATAAAAAAAACCTTTTTGAGTATGTGTAAGCACTTGCATATATGTATGTGTACCAAATACATGCCAAAAGCCTGGAGAGACCAAAGAGGGCATCACATCCCTTTGAGTTGGAGGTTGTTGGGTCCTGGGACCCCAACCCAGGTACTCTGCAAAGGATGCTCTACTGTTGAGTCATCTATCCATCTCCAAACTGAGTTCAGGTAAGTTAATTTTAATGGATCATGAGCAATGAACAATTCCTGAAGTGATCATCAGTCAAAACAGGAACTACAGGAAGAGCAGCTACGTCTTATGGGTTGAATATAGAAGTAAAGGAGAAGACCCAGCTGACTGTTGTGTTGTGAAATGTGCCCCAATATGCTCTTGGATTTGAATACTCGGTCCCCAGTTGACAGCATTGTTTAGGAAGATGTGGAATCTTCAGGAGGCTGAGTTTCACTCGAGCAAGTGGGTTATTGGGTGTGAACCTGAGGCCTTTGAGCCTAACCCCACTTCCTCTGTGTTCTCTGTTTCTGCCTGTAGGTCCAACATGACTAGCCAGCTTCACCTTCCTTGCCTGCTCCTTGTATGTCTTCCTTGCTTGCTACCATGTCTTTTCTACCATGACAGATGGAACTGAAATCAAAATAAGTCCCTCCAGTTGCTTTTGTCGAGGTATTTTAACACAGTAATGAGAAAGTAACTAAGATGCTGACGCAAAGGAAACATTTGCCTTATTTGGGCATGGTATTAGGCCACATTTGCTGTATTTGTTCTAATCCATTGATTGCCTAGGATTGGCTGAAGCCGGCTATTTATAAAGCACAGTTATTTGTTGCTTCCATGTGCATACACACACACATACACACACACACACACACACCTGATATATAGTGCAGTATGACTACTAACTAGGTCAAATTAGTTTCCTATAAAGGAATTGAAGGGCACAGGCAGCTTCAGACCAGTAGTTTCTGCTTATTTATTTTGCTACCACTTTAGCAAACTGAACACTTAAAATGGATAAAATGGCAAGTGCATAGTACCCATATCTTATGACAGTTTAACATTTAAAGAAAAAACCTTACAGAATATTCAGAATATCACAATTAAAACTTGTATGAAACTAGAAACAAACAAGTTATCTTTCAACTTTAAAATGGGTGAGCTATTACACCAATGGAGATGATATGATAGTTTATATGAATGACACAAAAAAACTCTACCAGGGAACTCCTACAGCTGATAAATACCTTCAGCAAAGGGGCAGAATACAAGATCAACTCAAGAAAATAAGTAGCCCTACAATATACAGATGATAAAAGGGCTGAGAAAGAAATCAGAGAAACAATTGCCACAAACAGCATAAAATACCTTGAGGTAACCCTAACCAAACAAGTGAAAGACCTATATCATAAGAACTTTGAGTCTTTAAAGAAAGAAATTAAATAAGACACCAGAAGATGGAAAGATCTCCCATGCTCTTGAATAGGTAGGATCAACATGGTAAAAATGGCAATCCTGCAAAAAGCAATCTACAGATTCAATGCAATCCCCATTAAAATTCTAGCCCAATTCTTCACAAACCTTGAAAGAACAATTCTCAACTTTATATGGAAAAACAAAAGACCCAAGATAGCAAAAACAACCCTGTTAACAAGGCAACATCTAGAAGCACCACCATCCCTGACTTCAAGTTCTATTATTATAGAGCTATAGTCCTGAAAACAGCTTGGTATTGGTGCAAGAACAGATAGGTAGACCAATGGAATTGAATAAAAAAACCTGATATTAACCCACACACATATGAACACTTGGTTTTTTACAAAGAAGCTAAAATTATACAATGGAAAAAAGAAGGCATCAACAAATGGTGCTGGCATAACTGGATGTTGGCATGTAGAAGACTACAGATATGTTCATGTCTATCACCATGCACAAAACTTAAGTCCAAATGGATCAAAGACCTAAACATAAATCCAAGCATACTGAATCTCTTAGAAGAGAAAGTGGGGGAGCACCCTTGAATAAATTGGAACAGGAGGCAGGGAAACAGGAAGGACCTAAGAGAGATATACGTGGTACCCCAGAGAAGGTGGCAAGATCTACTGAGTAGATTGGGAGCATGGGAGTGGGGGGTAGCAGGAAAAAGGGAGGGGGAAGAAGAGGATTGGAGAGGAGGACATGGGGGAGCAGGAAGGTTGAGTTGGGGGAAGAATAGAGGAGAGCAGGATAAAAGATACCATAATAGAGGGAATTATTCTAGGTTTGAGGGGAGATCTGGCACTAGTGAGATTTCCAGAGATCTACAAGGAAGATACCAACTGGCAAATTAAGCAATAGTAGAGAGACTACCTTAAATGCCCCTCCCTGATAATGATTTTGACGACTATCTTATATACCATCCTAGAACCTCCATCCAGTGACAGACAGAAACAGAGACAGACACCTACAGCTAAACACTGAAGTGATCTCCTGGAACCCAGTGACAGAGAGGGAGGAGTGATGAGCAAAGGGGTCAAAAGTGGGCTGGTGAAACCCACAGAAATAGCTGACCTGAACAAGGGGGAGATCTTGGACCCCAAATTGATGACTGAGGGGCCAGCATGGGGCTGATCCAGGCCCCCTGAATGTTGGTGTCAGTGAGGAGACCTAGGCAATCTATCGGGCTTTGGGTAGTAGATTAGCATGCATCCCCGGCACACAAATGGACTTCGGGCGCCAATTCCACAATGAGGGATGCTCTTTCAATATGAAACCTTAGGGGAGGGCCTAGGCCCTCCCTGAAACGAAATGACAGACTCTAGAGATCCCCCATGGAGGGCCTTACCCTCCCCAGGGAACAGAGTGGGGATTGGGTAAGGGCTGGGGGGGGGACAGTGGGGAGAAGCAGGCATGGAGTGGAGAGAGAGGGAGCTGGAACTGACATGGGAAGCAAGCTTGTTTCTAATTTAAATATATAATTAAAAAAGTGTTTTTTAAAAATGTCTTTATGGGCCGGGCGTTGGTGGCACACGCCTTTAATCCCAGCACTCGGGAGGCAGAGGCAGGTGGATCTCTGTGAGTTCGAGGCCAGCCTGGTCTACAGAGTGAGTTCCAGGACAGGCTCCAAAACAATACAGAGAAGCCCTGTCTCGAAAAACCAAAAAAAAAATGTCTTTATGATATATATCGATGAGAAAATAACATGTTTCCAACTACAGTTTTTAGATATGTCCTATATCATTTTGAGAAGGCAAATCTCACAGACTCAAAGGTAAGTGGAGTCAGAAGAAGCTTGCTTGCCTGCAAACAGTTGAACCCTGAAGTGGCTAAGACCATAGAATGGAGAATTCAAATGTGAGTGGGTATAGTTCAGATACCATAGAACTTCTTAATATTGAACAAACAGGCACTGTATACAAATTACTTACTTCCCCATTCAGCTAGAAGCAGCCACAGAAATCTGTTTAACAGTTAACATGCCACGGCAATTTCACACTCACCAGTGCCTTGTGTTCATAATTTCAATGTGAGATCTGATTGAATATGATTAAATGCAGCCTCTGTTTTCCAAGGAGGGTTGTGACGGATTTCAATGAACTCATTAGAGGCTAAAGCTACAGAGATCTTTCCAAATGCTAGTATTTAGCAGCCTTTGGCTCATTAATTAATATAAAGAGTGCAATTATCAGTGCTTTTGATTCAAGGACAACCACCACTTTTATTATTGGATAATACATATTTGACTGTGAGCATAAAAATTATGTCATCCAAAGAGATTTAGGATAACTCAAAACCACATGGGTTAACTATCTGGAAGGGAACAATGGGAGTAGGGGAAGGGAATTCTTCAAATACATAAGATGGTAAACCTCTTCAAACACTTGTTGCCAAAATGAATAATGAAAACAAAAGCAGACATAGACAAGGAGTCAAATGTCAGGGGCACATCCTTGAAATGGTAAACTAAACTTAGGGAGAGAATGTAAGGCAACCCTGATGACATTTAGAAATAGCCTCATCATAAAATTTAAGGAAAATTCAAATTGGCAGGAATTCTTCAAGGTTGTCAAGCTCTTTGGAAACCCGCTCCTTGGAGTCTTCTTTCAAAGATCTTATTTATGACCAGAACTGCAAATGTAGACACTGAGATGTTAACATTGTCAACTCTACAGGAGCCATAATCACCTCAGTGACAAATCTATGAACATGCTGTGAGGGTGTTTGTGGAGACGTTTAACTGAGAAGGGGAAGTACACTTAAATGGAGGCTGCACAATCTATTGGCTGGAATCCTGGATTGAGTAAAAATGGAAGAAGTGAGCTGAGCACGAGCAATAATGTCTCTCTACTTCCTGGCAAAATGCGAACAAAATAAACCCTCTGCCTTGAGAGTATGGGAAACAGGAAAGAACCTAAGAGATATGCATGGTACCTCAGAGAAGAGGAATGAGGCAAGATGGTCTGAACAGATGGGGAACACTGAGAGGTGTGGGGGAGAGTGGGAGCTGGGAAGAAGAGAGGAGAAGAGGAAGAGAGAGTAGGTCATGGGGGAACAGGAAGGCTGAGTGGGGGGTAGGATGGGGGAAGAGGGAATCATAGGTTAGAAGACAGATCAGGCATCAGTGTGACCTCTAGTGATCTAAAGGGATGACACCAACTGGCAAGCTAAGCAATAGTGGAGAGACCACCTCAAATGCCCATTCCTGATAATGAACTTGATGTCCATAACCATCTTGGAACCTTCATCCAGTGACTGATGGAAACAGAGGCAAACACCCACAGTTAAATACTGAACTGACAGAGAGAGAGGAGCGATGAGCAAATCGGCAAAGAATGGGCTGGCAAAACCAGCAGAGACAGCTGATCTGAACAGGGGAGAGCTCTTGGACCCCAGACCGACAGCTGGGAGGCCAGCATGGGACTGATCCAGACTCCCTGAATATGAGACTCAGTGAGGAGGCCTGGGCAACCTATGGGGCCCTAGGCAGTGGATCAGTGTTTATCCCTGGCATACAAACAGACATCATGTGTCCATAACACAAAGAGGGATGCTCTCTCAGCCTAGACTCTTAGGGAAGTGCCTGGACCCTGCCCTGAGTGAAATGATAGACTCTAGATATCCCCTATGTGGAAGGAAATGGCGATAGGGTGGGAGGCTGCGGGGGGGGATAGTAGGGGAGTATGGGAGGAGGGGAGGGAGAGGGAACTGGGATTGACATGTAAAACAAGCTAATTAAAATTAAAACAATAAAAAAATAAAAAACAAAAAAAACACTCTGTCTTAGTTAGAGTTTCTATATTCTACTTACATGTTTGCAATTTTAGTTGTTAGGAAATCTCATAGATAATAATGATAGTAGAATCTGTACAAAATTTTCAATAAGGACCATTTTTAGGCTATGACCTTCTTTTCTCTCAGGGGTGGGCCATTCTTATGGACATCACCACATTGTAAATTTTAGTTTATGGTGAATGACATTCACAAGATGATTTCAAACAGAGAAAGGGATGAACAGGATTCTAAGTAATTTCTTGGTAATTTTAGCATATTTTGGAGGGTTGAGGAGCATACAGGGAAGCTCATAATGATACTTTCCATTATGTTTATGAATTACTCACCAGAAGAATAATGTTGCATCCTTCCTCCATGGGGTATGTTGATCAGCTTGTGACTAGGAGCTTCTAGCAAAACATTTCTTGTCCCCTCCTCCCAGTAAGGCCTGCATACAAGTTCCTGTTTTCTGTCTATCCTTATTGTCTAAATATTAATTCCTGTTTTTGGCCCACCCTTGGCCAGAGGGCCCTGGGAAAGTAGGCTTCTGATCTTGGTGGTTTTCCACCATGCCTGACCAGTATATAAGGCTCTACTCTTGTAAAAATAAAAGCCATTCTCCTTGTAAGAATGAGCCGCTGTCTGTCTTCATTTACATTCTTAGCCCTTCTCTTGGATCACTGTGAATTATTGTAGCCCCGTAACCCCGAATACCAGCTCGCTATAGAATAATTAGGAAAGTTTTATCTCCTGGAGAGGAAAATCAAGCTTGAAAGAGAGGCAGCCTGACCTCTGTCTATCCAGACAGGAGAACCATGGTGAGGCACAGCAGAGGCTGCACTTGACCAACATTCTACTGGCACATTTCTGTTAGGATCTGAATGAAAACTGTCTGCATGCTGAATCCTTAGCGTGTGGCACACTGAAGAATCTTAGGCCTTGCAGCCAGAAGTAGATCTGGTGGGAAGAGAGAAGGGCGTTAAGGTTCTATCCACCTCTGGTTCCCATCCAAGCTGTTTCCTGAACTATCAAGATGTGAGGAATCACCTCGTGCCCCTACTAATATGAACAGAGCTGCCCAACTGCCAGGGCTTCCCACCATGATGGACTGACTATTCTGAACCACAAGCCCATATTCATGTTGCTCTTTTCAGTATTTTTCTGAGGTAGCATGAAAGGTAACTACATACCCCACAAGATGGATTTCAAAGTCCTAACCTAGGATATCATCTTCTTTCTCTACAGGTCAGGTAATGATGGCCACTTAGTGTACACAGTGAGAAACTGCCCATGTCTAGCAATCTAGAATCTAGCTCTTTGGTAACAGCTATCCACGAATACTTCAAAATTGTTTTCATGTCCGATATGTATGATCATAAGCAGCCAATAGAGATAGCCCTCAAGTTCTGATGCTTTTCTTTGAAAGTGTTCATCTTCTTAATGGTGAAAAGCTCAAACATTCAGTAGAAAACATAAACATACCTTTAAGTTTTAGTTTTGAGCTCTTCCCAGTGATGTGGAGTATGATATTCACTTGAGAGTAACTGAGTCCTCCAACAGTGTTAAAGGCAAAATAGGACAAGCTGTGATGTTGGATATGGAGTAAAATAACTTTCAACTTCCACCTTCAACCTACAGAGGATTCCAGTAAAGGTGCTTCTCATTGTGGATTTCATTTTGTTCCTGTTTGTGTGTGTTTGTGTTCCTTAGAAATACCATATACATCTTTTGAAACAGGATCTTACATGGGCTGGGAGCTCACCAGTTAGACTAGACTAGGTGCCAGGAAGCCCCAGAAATTTTCTTGTCTCTTCCTCCACAGTGTTAGTGCATGCCACCAAGCCCAGAACTTTAACAGAAGTTAGCTCAAATTTAGTTCCTCATGCTTGTGAGACCAACACTTCCCTTATGGAGCCATCCCATTAGCCCCCAGATCCTTGTCTTCAAGTTGAAAAATATGGAAAAGATACACATAGCAGGAGCTGGAATGTAGGTCCATGTAGAATGCTTGTCTATCATGTACAAAACCCAATTCTCAGCACCAAAATAAGCTGCACAATGGATAAGAGACTTCTATATTCTGTATTATAAGAGCATTGTGGTGGTTTGACTAAGAATGTCCGCCACCATAGACTTAGTCACCTGGGAGTTGCACTGTTTGGAAGGACTAAAGGGTTTAGGAGGTGTGGCCTTCTTAGAGCAAGTGTGTATCTGAGAATTGGGCTTTGACATTTCAAAAACCCATGCTAGGCCCAGTCACTTTCTCTCTGTCTGTCTCTATGTCTCTGTCTCTGTCTCTGTCTCTCTGTCTCTGTCTCTGTCTTTCTCTCTCTCTCTCTCTCTCTCTCTCTCTCTCTCTCTCTCTCTCTCTCTCTCTCTCTCTCTCTCTCTCTCTCTCTCTCTCTCTCTCCAGATCTGGATATAGCTCTCAAGTAATTTTTTAGCTCTATGCATGTCACCATGCTCCCTACCACAATGATAATGGACTAAACCTCTGAAACTGTAATCAATCCCCAGTTAAATTCTTTCTTATTTAAGAGTTGCCATGGCCATGGTGTCTCTTCATAGCAGTACAACAGTGATAAAGGCAAGCACATTTGTGGAATTCAACAGCTGGCTCATCAGTTAGAAGCACGTACTATTATTTCAGAAGATCTGAGTTCAGTTCCCAGCATTTACACCAGCAGCGCCCTTCCCAAGCACCTGTAACTCCAGCTCCAGCTCCAGGAGATACAGGACCCGCTACTAATCTCTGTGACCACCTGCACTCATGTGCACATACTCACACACACACACATACACACACATACTCATACACATACACACATACACATCCAGGAGATACGGGACCCGCTACTAATCTCTGCGACCACCTGCGCTCATGTGAACATACTCACACACATACACATACCTAAAAACGAATACTTTAAAAAAGAGCATGCTGTCTATCAGGTGTGGGCTCATGCTGGTGCGGGAAAGAAGCCACAGCGACACTCTAAGGATGATTTCTAGCGGCAGGGGGATCAGTCTCTGGTGGATTAACTCACTGTAGTTTAACAAAGGGCCCTTTTATTGTTATACAATTCACACCTTTAGCAAGTCAATTTCCGTATACCAGCTGCCCAAAGGGACAATGCCAAATGCAAATTCTCAGTTAAAAGACATCCCGGTTTGCAGGGTCCTCCCTCAACCAAGTTTTGAACAGGCTTTGAACCACTGGGAAATGCAGAGATAAGATTTACATACTTCAAACAGAGACAAAAGGTAGCCGTCACAAAAAGCAGATCAAAGCTAGGTGCTAACACTCTGGAATCTAACCAGCTGCAGAGCTCTGCAGGCACTCCCTCCAACAAGAGACATTTATACTTTACATCAGTGAGAAAATCTGTATATACATGCTGTAAAATAGCTCAGGACTGACACCCTACTAAGGGCTGGTTTGCTCTGAGCCAGTTCAAGTGACTCTTAAGGGAGGAGTGCAAAGTATTTCAGACTTAGGAGGATACAAGCCCCGGTGCAGACAGAGACAGTGAGGGGGAAGTGCTGGAGAGGAGAAGGCCACCAACCCGGGAATCTCAGAGGCACAGCTGACCTGAGCAGGAGGGGTGGGAATGAACACCGGCCGGCATGATTCCTGCATTTGTCCTCATCGCTGTGTAATCCACTGGGACATTGTTAGTCCATTGTGTACTCAGATGGTCTGTTGTATGACTAAAGCGTAATTTAAAGACTCAACCCCTGGACTGGTGAGGTAGCTCCATGGGTAGAGGTGTTTGCTGCCCAGGCTTGACTACCTGAGTTCCACCCCTTGGAAACTAGACCAGGAAGAGAACTGATCCCCACAAGTTGTCCTGTCACCTTCACAAACTCAGCCTAGAGTGACAATTCAGCCCCCAATAATGCTCCATTTTAATCTTAAAGACAGTTTCAATTCTTGTCTTGGCTCACTGGTGTCTGCCGTGACAGGGAGCATGAACTCTGGTATTCTGGCTCTAGTTAAGTGTACGTTAGGTGGAAAGAGAATCTTTTGTTTTTCTTGTTGTCTGCTTGCTTTCTCAAAACAGGGTTTCTCTGTGTAGCCCTGGCTGCCCTGAAACTCAGAGGTTCACTGGAGCAAGAATCTTCAACTAGGATGCTACTGAGATAAAGAAAACCTGGGCCTCAAATCCCCGCTTTACTCCTCTGTCAGGCAGGTCCAGGACACAACAGGGTGAGAAGCAACGACCTTGGCCACAGCCACTCTGGCCCATCAGCTTCTCCCTCACATTGACTTCATGTTGATTCCGTGCTTCGTTCAGCCACTGCCCAGAGCCCTAGATGATTCCATACGCACCTCCGTACGAGTCTGTCTGCTCGCCAGCCTTGCCTTTGCAGCAGGTGACGTTTGTTTTCCGAGCCACTGTAAAGCTCGTGCCTGTCTGTGTAATAAGTTCACATCCTTGCTTCTCCCTGATCTGAATTCAGATCCATCCTTCTGGCTTTTGATAAGAAACATGTTTGTCATCAATATACTTTGTTTCCACTAAATATGGGCTTCACTGTAGCAATTATCCAGGCCTGTAATCAGCAGAAGTGGCAGCAAAGTGTTGAAGTTAAAACAGGAAAGTTGTAGAGTTTCATTAATATGCACACAAACACCATTCAAGTGCCTCCCAGGAAGTGCCGTCTCCGCCAGCTGTCAGAGCAAAACTGCACCAGCAACAGACGAAGTGCATAAAAAAAAGACTTCTATATGCTGCCATCTTGAACTTGATAATTAAAAACGACAAAACGGATACTTTAAAAAGAAATAAAATCTACTTTTAAATGTACAGTAGTATTTGTTGCTGTTAATTTTTTTTCCTTTCTGGAAAACAGTGAAATAATAATAGTAGAAAAAGAAATAAAGAATAAATGAAAACATGTCATTTTTTCTCTACTACAGAACGTGGTATTTGCATGATGCCCTGTCGTGAAGAAGGCATTCCTTCATAGAGGAGAGAACCAACCTCTTAAATGGCAGAAAGAATAGAATTTGATGTATTTCTCAATGTATTTTCTATAATTTAATACAACTTGGATACCTAATTTGTCCCAGTAGTTAAACTGAGTGTGGGGACTAAAGGGCCCTCACCCTGCTTTGGCAGGCTGCGTAAAAACACAGGAAGACATAGGCCCCTGACTCAGCAGCATGTGCTAAGCTCCCCCACCTTGCCACATCTTGCCCTAATTACTAGGAAGCAACTTCCAGATATCCTCCTTGTGGTAAGGAACCAATCAGAAGTTAGCTGGCAGGCTCTGGATGTGCTTTACTGATAATAGTGTAATGTTGAACATAGCAACTGTCCTGGGAGGGCCTCTAGGCATAGCAACTTTTCTGCAACTTCACCTGACCAATCAACTCAGGACAGATTCCCCCAGCCCAGATGTACACCTAACCTGTGACTGTTGCTATGCAACTAGGAGACCCTGGACACTTCTCTTGCTCTACCCTAATAATATTCCCTGTCCCACTGCTGCTTAGAGTCCCTCCTACTCTACCTGCTATGTCAGATGGACAGGGAACCCACATTAACTCGTAAATTAAAAAGATTCTTTTGCATCAGATCTGGTCTCTTGGTGGTTTTGGGGGTTCAGAGTCTTAAAATTGGGTGTGGTAGCACACACCCATGATTCCATCACTGGGGAGGGGAGAAGGCATGCAGGCTAAAATATCAGGAATTCAAAGCTATCCTCAGCTACACAATGAGTTGAAGCCAGTGCAAGCTACAGGAGGACTTGGTGAAGGAGGAAGAAGGGGAGGAGGAAGATGAATTAGGCAACAGTAGATGCATAGATGAAAACTAGATACTGGTGATGTGCCCAAATTCTGAACCCCAAAATCACCAAGAGGCCCACCTCGATGCAAAAACAAAGTCTTTTATTATAGTTGTTTAACGAGCTCACCCCATTAGCTCAGTCCCTTCACCCCACCCCCATGGCGAATGGCTGGAGAAAGACTCCAAGCAACCTTGAGGCAGGGATCTTAAAGGGCAGCGTAAAGGGGAGTGTCTAAGGGTATGAAACAGTCTCAGGATTGGTGTGCTTCCAGGTTTGGGTGACCTGCCCTGTGTTGATTGGTCAACTGGTTGTTATGGCCCATAGGTCCTCCCAGGGTGGTTGCTATGCTCTGCACATCACTGTTGTGCACTTGTCCGTAAAGCACACCCAGAGCTGTAAAGCACAGCCCCACCAGCTAACTTCTGAGTGATTCCTTGCCACGAGGAGGGCATCTGACCTCTTAGTGACCAGGACAGGAGCAGCAAGGTCATGCAAGCACATGTTAACCTGTAATGGCTGCTAAAATGGGGGACTGGTCACCACACTAGCATGTGACTAATGGCATGGTTTATCACGTAGTCAGTGGTAGGGCTCAGTAAGAATGTGCTTTATTTATTTACTTAGACCTAAATCCTTTCTATTTATCAGAGATGTGGCTGGGTAGTATATTGAAATATTAAAGGGCTTTTATTTTCCTCCTTACTGTGTTTTCCTCCATTCACCTTTTAAATAAGCAGTTGACTGTGTGCACATTACCACAGAAAGAGAATTCTTTCTTTTCCAAAAGGAGTTAGCCCCTTTCAGTTAGCCCAGTCTAGAAATCCTCTCACACAGGAAGGCCGAGAGGTTGTTTCCTAAGTGACTTTAGATCCTGTCCAGTTCAAAATTACTATTAACCATCACAATGTCTCATCCTCCCCTTGGCTGAGATGGATAAGTGGCCTGGGATCACTAACCCCCCCCCCTCAGCCAAGCCAAGGTCACTTTACTAGCTAGGGTCTCCATCTTCACTCCCAAGTGGACACTGACACTGCTGCTGATACTATCCATGAGGAAGGGAAGGGCCCTGGCAGATTGCTCCCTTCAATACTCAGGGAACTGCCTCAGATTATGAAAGGTAGACCCATCCTGCTTGCATACAAACAGCTAGCAGGACTTCAGTCAGCCCACAGAGTGAAGAACGCAGAAGCCCATGGGTACACACCCATGTTGTTACCACGATTTTATAGAGGCAACTGGATTCACCATCTTTCTCAACAGCAGACATCCATGCAGGATAACATTCATCTGTGTGGAGACAAACATTTACCAAACTACTCCTGGGAGCAATAAATACTTCGTAGACTCAGTGATGCCACTGAGTCCTTACCACCAGCCTAGAGGGTGTATGTTAGCATCCCAAATTTATAAATGGGAGAAAACAGCTTTAGGAGGTTGAGTACCTTGTGAAGGTTGTGCACCTAGGAAAAGATTAACTTGTATTTCAAAACCAGATATGTACAATTGCAGAAACACTCTGCGCATTGAAGCACACAGTCTCTGTGGAGCAGAACCTGAGCTCTTGATTCTGCATGATAATGACAACACTCTTTGGAGATGGTCTTAGGCAGGTCAGCCGCTGCCTCACCACTTAAGATGCTAATGTCACCGGTTATTGTGACTGCACACCATGTTTTCTCTGATGCTTCCAGGAGGATTACACAGGCGCCTCTCCTGAGAACCATTCTGATACAACAGAAAGAAAATGAAAGCTTCTCAACTTAGTGCTGTTAAAAATGTCTAAATCTGGGATTAGGGAGCTGGTCAGCGTGAAGAATACTTACTGCTTTTACAGAGGACCCAGGTTCGATTTCTTGGAAACTTACAACCATCTATAACTCTAGTTCCAAGAGTCCCAATGACCCCCTCCAACTTCTGAGGCTTCCTGCATGCACATGGTACACATATACACACATTAAATATATTTTTAAAAATATAAATCAGTGCTTTTTGTTGTGTTTTGAGATAGTTTTGCCATGTAAACTAGGCCTATCTTGAATTCATGATCCTTCTGCCTCTTGAGTGTTGGAAATATAGACAGCCCACAGAGAGACCAGCTTGAGTTACCTGAGGCCCTGTTTCAAATACAAAATATAGAACCAGTGAGATGATTCAGCTGTTCTGAAAATCTGGGAACCTGAGTTAAACCTCTGGAAGCCACATGAACGAGGATGAAGAGAACTGAGACTGTGAAGTTGTTGGCTGACCTCCACAGACACACACAATAAAGAATAGAAACACAAAGGCCACAAGATTGGTCTATCATTCCATGAGTTGTCCCTTTTAAAGACATTTTTCTTGTGTGACACATACTTTCAGCAGGTAATTGGAAAGTCCTTGAATGAGGACCAAACGTTCATATGAGTCTTTTTCCCCCAGCAAGTCTTCATGTAAAGAAGTAGCAGACATACACCACACATCAACCTCCTACCCTGCCTCCCTTCCCTCTTGAGTGATTGCTTGTCACCACTGCTCTGACAATTGTCAGTTGTTACATGTTTGTTTACTTTAGCTGCCAAGCTTTGGGTAAGTCACTTCACTGATGGGGGAAGTCCTGTACATTTGTTAATAAAGCACTGTTGGCCAATAGGAATCTAGATGGGTGGGACTAGGAGTCCAGGAGGATTCTGGGAAGGAGAAACACAAGAGAGTCGAGATGTAACGCCATGGGGTAGGAGGCCTGGAAATTTCTCTGGTAAGAGACATACTTAGATTAACAATTATGGGGTAATTACTTAAGTCAGAGCTAACCAGTAAGAAACAAGCAAGACCAACAGCTTCATAATTAATATAGCCTCCTGTGTGTTTATTTGGGGACTACAATGCGGCAGAGCCCAGGCGGCTGGCGGGTGATAAACCAAAGCGGCTAGCAAGAAAAAGCTTCCCTTTACAGAATGGTTGTCAGGAGTGGGATTGAATTTCCACGCAAAACAACAAAAGCTTTAAAGGAATTTTAGAAACAGAAGAACAGAGAGAAGCACAGATTTTGGTAGCAACATTTTTCTCAGGTGTGCTCTGTTTTGCTAGCCACAAGCCGAGATTCACGCGGCTTGCTTACTGGAGTCTTCCTGAGTCGGCATAAAAAGAAAAAAAAAAACAAAAACAAAAACAACAAGGTTGTTTTAAGAGACTCTACTAACGATTAAAAGGTGTGTACGTACAACTGGAAGTGACAGCTTTTGCTGGATGTCAACATGGACTGAGGCGGTAAACTGGAATTATGCTTACGCCCGCCATCTTGAAACGTCACTTTAAAACAGCCACGGTTTTACAGATAAGACATGTGGCCAGAAAAACATAAAGATTTACAGTAAAGTCAGACTTGGATGAAGAAAATCTCTAAAGGTTTACAGTGTGTTTAAAAATTTACATGAGATTGAGAAAGAAAATGAAACGGCAAAGTGGTATATAAATACAAAAGCTGGCGTTGTGGTGGTGCACGCTGGTAGGATTTACTCCAGAGGCAGAGGCAGGCGGATTTCCAAAGAGAAATCCTGTCTCAAAGAAAAATAAATAAAAGTAAAATAAATAAAGTAATAATAGATAAATAAATAAGCCATATAAAGATGGAAAATACACAGAGAGTCTGGATACTGTACACTATTGTGTTTTTCAGTTTTTTGCTTGCTCAAGAAGGAACTGCTACTAAAGTACACTTGATTATAAATGCTGCTAAATTAATCCAACTTCTATCTTTTGAAAATGCCTTGGCTTTAAAATTTAAGTATAAGGATATGTTACTTGGAAAAGGAGATTTTACTTATGTTTCCACAGAAAATGAAAAGCTGAGGATTCCTTCCAGGCTTCTGTGGTTTGACGAACCAAGACCCCCGGAAGCAGTGGACCAGGTGTTCCAACAATTGAGACAGCTAAGATGATGGAGCTTTATAGACCCCGAAAATACGGACTTATACTGGTTTTTGAGTTTTGTCATGATCCCCATGGTATGAACAGCGCCCCCTTCCAGCAGGAAGCAGTTTGGAATGAGCGATGTCCTAATTCCCATCTTGTTTATAAATCTTTGTTTTCATTTAAATGGGGTTGTTTATAATTGGCTAATGATCACAGTCAATCTCTTGTTAATGGTAAAAAGGGGAATTATGACATGGGTATTGTTTTTCATTTATTGAGACCAATTCAAGGTCAATTTTGTGATATGTATATTTCTCCTCTTGATTAAGTATTGTGCTTATGTCCCGCGCTACCGTCTCGCCAGCAAGAACGACGCAGAACACTCGGATCCTTCTGCAGTAAAGCTTTAATGCATCTTGAGAGATAGATGATCAGCTTCTTAGAGGGAGACCCCAAGCTAAGAAACCCAGCCCCTTATATAAGCCTAGGAGCTCCGAGTGAGATGTGTAGAGCCGGGATTGGTGGTTTGCACATCACCCCAGATGACGTCACGGGAGAGGCACAGTTTAAACGGTTAACTCCAACTGACAGCGACAGTTAACTCCAACTGACAGCGACAGTTAACTCTAACTGACAGCGACAGTTAACTCCAACTGACAGCGACAGTTAACTCCAACTGACAGCGACAGTTAACTCCAACTGACAGCGACAGTTAACTCCAACTGACAGCGACAGTTAACTCCAACTGACAGTGGATGTCAGCGCCATCTTCTAACGGCAATAGCGATAGCGAGGGCGGCTCCTCACATCTCCCCCTATTCATTTATTTTTGAAGCAATAGGACACCCACAACTTTGGAGTGGAGATAGAGGTCAAATCCCCATGTGCAAATTCGGAACATGTACAAAGCTCCTCTCCAGGGTCTTATCCCCAGAGGAAGTCCTGACCAGTCCGATGTCTTTTTTCTGGGGGAAGGAGATCATGACATAGAACCTTCATGCAAGATGACTTATCTCCCAGGAGAAAGTCGTTATACCGCAGACCTCTCCTGTGCAGTGCTTAGCCTTGCAACTCCTTGGGCTGCTGAAGCCTACCCACTCTATCCCGTGCAATGAGACTAGCCTCGTGGGGTGCAAGAGCTGGGAGGCCAGCGACCTATTGCTTTAACATGGTTAACCAAATGTCAGGGGATGCTCCGTGTTCTAAGGCAGCAAGTGCTTGTGCCACCACCACTTTCTCCTTTTGTTTGGGCTCTGAGCGTACACACCATCCAAAGCATCAACACTATTCCACAGCAGAGAACTAGGCTAAATGATCCTACCCCCACCCATTCCTTAAAATAAGAAAATGCAGATGAAATCCAGGGGAGAGGTCTTCCATCAGAGAAAGATCCAGATGCGTCGAATTCACTTGCAGGATCGCCATTCTCAACTCACGGAGTGTCTGCTCAAACTCAAAAGTCCAATTCTGTAATAAATGTTGAGACAGAGCTTTTGACAGGTTAGCTGCTCTTGTAAAATTCTCATATTGTACTAAGTGACACAAAGGCCAGGCAACTTTGTTCACATCCCAATTTGGCCATCTGCCACAATATATCCAATTGTTCCTGAACCAAATTAATCTGTTGGTTTACCAACATCAGGCCTCCTTGTATCTGAGAATTGGCAGTGGCCTGTTTATCTAGGACCATGGTCACAGTGGCCTATAGTTCATTAATGGTTTGAGTTGTCTGCACAGTGGCAGAAAGTGCAAGGGCCGAGGCGGTAACCGAAGCAGTAACCGCGGCGGTGGCTATCAGGCCCACAATAATAGCAGAGATCCCAAAAATCTCGCTTTTCCCTAAACAAACTCAAATTACTTGGCGTCTCAACAGGAACTGGAACAAATCGAGGCATGCGCATTACCAAAGCAAAAGGGTGCTTAATAGCATCCCAGCATAATGCATAAAAACAATTCTAAGCAGAGCAATTTATTTCTTTCTGATTCTTACCTAAGGTATCATTACTCACAACCCAAATAAAGGGCAGCTGAATAATTAGTTCTCTTAAAAGGGGTATACTTAACATTGGAGGAGGACCAATCAGATGATCCATAGCTCTGTCCCTCACTCAGACTGTTGCCTAATGCCCCTTTCCAATCAAAAGTAATCTGTCCCTTCTCACTATCATAGGAGAAAGATCAGTACAGCTTCCATTAATTCAAAAGGATTAGCATTAGATCTTTCTGGATCCATATGAATAAAATTATCCTTTAATGAAGAAATCACAGTAAAGCACAAGCTTCCTACTAATGACAAGGTTCTCTCATCCTGAAAACTCTGTATCTGAGGATCTAAAGGCAAAAAGGCAAGCCCCAACTCTCTATTATTTGTGAAAAATCTAGGGAACACCTGGGCATTCTGCATCACTGGCATCGGTAGGGGAAGGTAGACATGATGGCCCACCGTAACTCTCCCATCATACTAGGAACCATCATCCCGAGTAGGAGAGTCTTCATCACCCACTTGGCCTCCATCCTTCTTATTCTGGAGTTGTGAAGGAGCTCTTCGAGTGAGTCTTTCAGGGATCCACAGGGGGTTTTCTTCCTCCTGTGGAAAAACACACACAGCTCCCCTGGATCTTATAAGAATAGGATCCGGGCCTTTCCAGAGATCAGTCAAGACATCTTTCCATTTTACCATTTCTTTTGGCCTATCAGGCTCTAAACTGTGGCGATCAGCCGCAGTGTGGCCTTGGGCATCAGAGTTCAAGAAATTAAGGGTAAAAAGTGCCATGGATACAGCAACTCTTGGTACCGAGGGTAGAACATCCTCAATACTCCCCTTTTGTTTAATCAGATATGATTTGAGTGTACGATGGGCACGTTCCACAATGCCCTGTCCTTGAGGGTTATAAGGTAGGCCAGTTAGATGGGTAACATCCATTTGCCGACAAAACTGTCGGAATTTTTGAGAGGTATATGCTGGTCCATTGTCTGTTTTTAAAATTCTGGGTTTTCCCCAAGCACTCCAGGCCTCAAGGCAATGTTGAATCACATATGAGGCCTTTTCCCCTGTTAGGGGTGTGGCAAACATTACGCCAGAACAGGTGTCAACAGAAACATGAACATATTGAAGCCTTCCAAAAGAGGGAATATGAGTAACATCCATCTGCCACATCTGCAATGGTCTAATGCCACGTGGGTTTATTCCCATGTGGGGAGTAGGTAAGAATTCGCAGCAATTCTGGCATTGAGTAACAATTTCCCTAGCCTCTTTCCTGGATAGAGCAAAACGACGGCGCAAGGTCTCAGCCGTCACATGAAAGCGCTTATGGAATTCTTTTGCTGCTTGTGCATGGGTAGACAAGGCAGCGGCCACCAGCTTTGTAGCCTTGTCCGCTAAGTCATTCCCTAAGGACATGGGACCTGGGAGTCCAGAATGTGCTCGGACATGGGTAATGAAAACAGGAAATCTCCTATTTAACAAGGCAGCTTGTATCTTCTGAAAGATGTTAGCAACTCTGCTGGAGGATCTTATTATTCCAGCTATCTCAAGGAGATTAACTGCATTAACCACATAAGAGGAATCTGATACAATATTGAGGGGTCCTGGAAAAGCCTCAAGAACCTCCAGTACTATCAGACATTCTACAACTTGAGGTGAAGTTTCATTATATTGTTTAGATATAACCCTATCCTTGACCACATAAGCTCCCATACCAGTTTTTGATCCATCAGTGTACACCACAGTCCCATCTGGGAGTGGGTCTTTAGCTGTCACTTGTGGAAACACTATAGCCTGGTTTAGGGCAAACTGTAAAATTGGATGCTTTGGAAAATGATTATCAATTTGTCCTGAAAAGGAAGTAACTAAAACTGCCCAATCACTAGATGTGGCTGCCAAGGTCTGAACTTGTGCAGCAGTATAAGGCACAATCAAGGAATCAGGATCCCTGCCAAAATGTGTAACAGCTGCTTTTATTCCGCGAAGCGCGAGCTGTGCAACAGCATCAGGGTACCAGTCAATAATCTTAGCAGGGGAAGCATTTGGATGAATCCAAAGTAATGGTCCATGTTGCCACAGGACTGCAGTTGGCAATTGAGCTGTCTTAAAAACACACAGATTAAAAGGTAGTGACTCCTCAATTCGTTGTAATTGTGCTTCCTGTAAGGCCTCTTCCACCATCTGTAAGGCTCGGTGGGCGGCAGGGGTAAATTTTCTGGGTGAGGAGATATGAGGCTCACCCTCCAGGAGATCGAAGAGGGGTTTTAGATCAGCAGATGGAATTTTTAAAAAGGGCCTCAACCAATTTATATCTCCCAGAAGTTTCTGAAAATCATTTAATGTTTGTAAGTGGTCTTTGCGAATTTCTATTTTCTGAGGAACTATATTTTTGGGAGTAATCTTTGAGCCCAAAAAGAGCCCTGTATCTGCAATTTGAACCTTTTCTGAGGCAATCTCTAATCCCCACTGTTTTAATTCAGCCACCAGCATGGGAAAAGCCTTTTGTAAAACATCTAACTCTTTGTGACAAATAAGAATATCGTCCATATAATGGATAACGATTAAAGATGTAAATTGCTTCCTAATTGGCTCCAAAGCCTCCTGCACATATAGCTGACATATTGTTGGGCTATTGGCCATGCCTTGCGGCAGTACCTTCCACTGAAATCTCTTGTCTGGTTCCATATGATTAAGAGAAGGGATAGTGAAGGCAAACCTTGGTCTATCCCGTGGGTAAAGTGGAATAGAGAAGAAACAATCCTTAATATCTATAATAATAAGCTTCCAATCTTGAGGAAGTGCAGAAAGCAAAGGAAGGCCTCTTTGAACAGGGCCAAAAAGATGCATCTGATTGTTAATGGCCCGCAGGTCGTGGAGTAATCTCCACTTCCCAGATTTCTTCTTAATAACAAAAATTGGTGTATTCCATGGGGAGGTAGAAGGCTCTAGATGCCCCAGCCGTTCCTGTTCTTGCACTAATCTTGTGACAGCCTCTAATTTTTCAGAGGATAGAGGCCATTGAGAGACCCATAACGGCTCCTCTGTTTTCCATGGTATGGGTCGTGAAGCCTCAACGGCCCCTAAATAAAACCCAGTCCTTTTCTACCCCGATTTCCGTGTTGTGTAATGGGTTTTATTCTGCCTTGTTCTTGCCTACCCAAGCCTCTACCATTTGTATACCCCATCTTTGCCATAATGGCTGATGCCTGGGGGAGTATTCATTAGTTAGGGTCATGCCCATGGCTTGTAACACATCTCGTCCCCATAAATTTACAGGGAGTGGCAACACATAGGGGGTAAAACATCCCTGTTTGCCTTCAGCATCCCGCCAGGTTAAGGCTGAGGCACTGATGGCAGGAGAGGACTGGTATCCAAGACCTTGTAGAGAATGAGATGAAACAACAGTGGGCCAAGACTTCGGCCACCAATGGAGTGAAATAATGCTTTTGTCTGCTCCCGAATCCATTATCCCTTCAAATTCTTTTCCATTAATTAACAATTTTATTGTAGGTCTCTCATTTAGGGGTATAGCCAGATAGGCTGAATCACTTCCAGAAGATCCCATAGCCCTTTTTTGTAAAGTGTAGGTTTCTCCATCCCCGAGGGAGGGCAGCAACACCAGTTGTGCAATTCTATCTCCCTGCTTTATAGAAAATACACCCCGAGGGCTAGAACAGAGAACTTGAATCTCCTCTTTATGATATGGGTCAACAATCCCAGGATATATAATGAGTCCCTGTAAAGTTAAGGAGCCACGGCCCAGAATAAGCCCAATGGTGGCAGGGGGCAAAGGTCCAGGGGAATGGACTGGGACCGGTTGAACATTCATTTGGGGCATGAGTAAGAAGTCGGAGGCGGCACGCAAGTCCATTCCGGAGGTTCCTCGGAAACCTCTACTTCCTCTTGATTGCTTTTCTGAAATTGGTTCCCATATTTCTGAGGGCCCTGGGACCATGGGCCCCGTGACCCGTTTTTTGATTGGGGTACCTTGGATTCTTCAATAGGGGGCAGAAGCCTCCCTTTTACATCCCGGACTGACCTGCATTCGCTAGCCCTATGATAACCTTTACCACAACGATGGCAAAGCTTCGATTCTCTTGTTCTTTCAGGGGCTTGACAATCTTTCTTAAGGTGCCCCATTCTCCCACAATTAAAACAAGCTTTTCGATTAGATAAATCTCTATACCTGTGCGTTTGTAAAATGGCGGCAGCTAGTCCTGCATTGGTTAGGGGTCCCCCAGCTCCCTGCACACTCTGAGCCAATCTTGTAAACCTTTGCTTTTGCGAGGGCGATAGCCGCTCGACATTCCTGGGTTGCTTGTTCATAGACAAGTTGCTCAATCAGGGGCATAGCTTGTTCTGAATCACCAAAGATGCGACTGGCGGCCTCTGTCATTCTGGCCACAAAGTCTGAAAATGGCTCTTGGGGTCCTTGGACAATCTTTGTAAGGTGTCCACTGGACTCTCCCCTTTTTGTGAGGGCCTTCCATGCTTTAATAGCGGCGGCCGACACCTGACCATAGACGCCCCAGATGTAGTTGGTTTGATTAAGGGCATGTTGACCCTGACCTGTCAGCATTTCAAATGTCCACTGCCTCTGATTCTCATCTTCAGCCGTGGCATTAACTCTAGCTTGTGCCTGGGCTGCATCATACCAGAGCGCCTTCCATTCCATGTATTGTCCCATGTTGGGAAGCACTGCTTTCACTGTCGTTTGCCAGTCAGTGGGAGTCATGGCAAAATTAGCAAGCCTTTCCACCTGTAATGTGGTAAAGTTAGCATTGACCCCATAATTACGAACGGATTCGGCCAATTCTTTAATTTGATTGTAATCTACGGGGGTATGTACTCTTCCGCCTTCCACATTCTCGAATACTGGAAAAGCCATTTGTATTTTTCTCCGTTCCTCTAAAGGTAAAAAGGAGTCAGTACCAGTATTCAGCCGAAGCTCATATGGCGGAGGCGCTGAGGGGCGTGAGCCCGCCGGATTTATAGGCGGTGGCCTCACATTCATTTTTGTTTTCAGTGGCCGGTGTCTATCAGGGTGATATCTTTTTTCCTCATACCGTGCCACCTCCTCCTCTAGACCACCTTCTTCGCTAGAATCCAGAGTGTCAGAATCAGAATTATCTAGCTCCAAGGCTTCTAGCTCTACTGTAGGGTATAGACTAGATTCTGGCTTTTTCTTTTTCTTAGATTTGTTAGGGGGTGAATGATCACTCCCTTCTTTCTCTCCCCCTTTCTTAACTTCCTGGGGAGGGCCTTTTTTCTTAGACATGTCTTTTCTTTTGCGAGCTCCCATTCTCTCACTCCGTTCAGTTTCTGACATGCTATCCTGAACTTCCTCTAAGGTTCCCTGACTTTCTATTATAGCAGGGTGACAGGCCTCATCCTCCAAGCAGTTTTTAACTAGCTTCCAAATGGCTTTGGTACCTAAGCAGAGATCTCCTTCTGCATGCTTCCTGTCTAGTTCTTTACCTAGCTTGTTCCATGAGGCCACAGTGAGGGACCCGGAACAAGCATACCATGGTGCCACTCTATCTACCTCCTTCACAAAATTTTGAAGTGTTCGTGGTGCAATTTTAAGATCTCTTTGTTTTAGCACAGTCTGTAAGGCTGTAACCACTGACTGTGACGACCCCATCGCGCTGACAGCTTATCTAAAAAACGCGCTCAACTCCGTTACCAGACTGACAGCACCAGACTGACAGCACCAGACTGACAGCACCAGACTGACAGCGCCAGATGGACAGCGCCAGATGGACAGCGCCAGATGGACAGCGCCAGACGGACAGCGCCAGACGGACAGCGCCGTTCTGTCAGCACCAGCCACGATGAAGGAGAAGGACAAACAGGACTAGCACCAAAGCCTCCACTGACCCGTCCCACGGTGATGACAAACTAAGGCCAAAGTCGAGAAAAGGGTTGTTCAGGATAAAGCATACCTCTCTGAACCTACGTCCCTGCAGTTCTGAATCCGCCCCGTTTTCCGAGGGGTCTCCCGCGGCGCCGGCGATGTTGAAGAGTTCCCGGGTTTCGGCACCAGATGTCCCGCGCTACCGTCTCGCCAGCAAGAACGACGCAGAACACTCGGATCCTTCTGCAGTAAAGCTTTAATGCATCTTGAGAGATAGATGATCAGCTTCTTAGAGGGAGACCCCAAGCTAAGAAACCCAGCCCCTTATATAAGCCTAGGAGCTCCGAGTGAGATGTGTAGAGCCGGGATTGGTGGTTTGCACATCACCCCAGATGACGTCACGGGAGAGGCACAGTTTAAACGGTTAACTCCAACTGACAGCGACAGTTAACTCCAACTGACAGCGACAGTTAACTCTAACTGACAGCGACAGTTAACTCCAACTGACAGCGACAGTTAACTCCAACTGACAGCGACAGTTAACTCCAACTGACAGCGACAGTTAACTCCAACTGACAGCGACAGTTAACTCCAACTGACAGTGGATGTCAGCGCCATCTTCTAACGGCAATAGCGATAGCGAGGGCGGCTCCTCACATGCTTATACTGATCTTTTAAAACATAATGCATAATTGAATACAGACTATACATATTTACTTATAATAGTCAGAATTTATAGTTAGGTAAGTTAGGTTTTCTAGATATATAGAGATGTATTTGAGACAGATAGATAGTCTTCAAACCTCTCAAAGACCTTCAGAAAATGGCATTTAAAATGGTTTAGGATTTTTCTTGACAATGAGAAATGTCTGCTCCTGGCAGCACCAATTATGTCTCAGAGGAAGATGGGCATTGAAGAGACTCATTAAGGAGTTTGCTTTCAACATGGCAAGATTAGCCATTTGGGCAAGAAACTGCTCTTGCCTAGACTGTTTGACTGTTGCTGTATAAACTGGACATGCAGGACCCACAGGAAAGTGACTGCTGAACTCAGTCTTACAGGGTTCCTGCTTCATGGAAGAGTCTAAGAGAATTTCTACAGGACACAGAGAAATGACTGACAGACTGCCAATGCAGATGGACAGTTTGAAATTTCCTGCTTTGCTGAGAAATCTTCTGGATACATTGTGGCCTATGGGCTGAAGATGGATGCCCCAACGTTACAGAGGAACTTCGGGTGACTGTTTAGGTAGTAAGATGTCTCTGTCAATCCTAGTGTTTATATATTACCCTTCTGTGGTCTTTGATGGAGTTGAAGACAGATAGTTATCATCATAGTTTTCCTTAGTTATGATAAAAGATAAGCTACATATAGGACTTTGGACTCACAAGGATGGGATGGATGATATTTTCTTTAAATCTTGCTAAAATATTGTAACTATGTTCTTACTTGATAACTGTTCTGTTATATATAATTTGACTATGTTAAAGTTAAGACCTTTCTTTTTGTTTAAACAGAAAAGAGGAGATGATGGGGGAAGTCCTGTACATTTGTTAATAAAGCATTGTTGGCCAATAGGGATCTAGATGGTTGGGACTAGGAGTCCAGGAGGATTCTGGGAAGGAGAAACACAAGAGAGTTCTAGATGTAACGCCATGGGGTAGGAGGCCTGGAAATTTCTCTGCTAAGAGACATACTTAGATTAACAATTATGGGGTAATTACTTAAGTCAGAGCTAACCAGTAAGAAACAAGCAAGGCCAACAGCTTCATAATTAATATAGCCTCCTGTGTGTTTATTTGGGACTGATGCAGATCTAGAACCAGGCGGGCAGGAAGGCTCCTCTCAAGAAAAAGCTTCTCTTAACACTTCACTTTTCCTGGCATCTGTGTTCTCATGTATCGGAACAGCAGTGCAGTGGTGCAGAGGTCAGGCCCACCTCCATTCCCAGCCCATTCATTCCTGTGCGTGCTAAGAGCATGAAACCATTACCTGCCATTGTAACTTTCTCATAAAAGATACTTCTAACTTATTGACATTCACTCTTCTGAGGTTTTTTTAAACTCATAATTCTGGTGTTTCACTGAGGTCCATCATCTCTAATATTTATACAAAATGTATTTTTAATTCATCCTTAATGTATTGCCATTATTTTGTAATTTACCATTCTCACTGTCTCAGTAAATGCACAAAGCAGTTACTAATAGGGAATGGCTTCAGGTCCTGCGAGCAATTAGATTAACTTGTCTTGATGATAACTTTATTCCCTTTTTTTCCCCCATTAACACATTTTTAAGATACTTGCTTAATCACTCTGAGTAACAGAGAAGCACAGGTCATAAAGAAATTCTAATGATGACAAAGTTTGGATTCATGGGAATACATAGTTCTGTTTTATTTGTATAACATCAGTCCTTAAAAAAATAACCTAGTAAATCATCTTACTTGTGACAAATTAAAGATCTGTTCCAGAAACTACTCATTTTGGTTGTGAGTTTAGCCTTTAATGGCTGAGCTATCCCTCCAGTCCCCCCAAACTATTCATATATGTTCATATGCTTTCTTCTGAATGGGGAAGTACTTTTATAATCTCAGAATTTTGTCTTTACTTCACAATTGTTGACATCTGTCAACTGTGTCCCAGTCTGTGTAGGATGTTCTACTCTGTTTTGGAATCTGACCAGTCTTTAAGGAGACCCTTCAGCTCTGTAATTGTCATACCATAACACAGGGCAACTCCTGAGAGGCCAGGGGAGGTACACAGTCACTCAGAACCCAAGCCAAACACTCCTTCCTTTGACTCCTTCTCCCTAGACAGAAGTATTAATCCAGTTGGAACCCCAAACTTGTGCAGATGAACGCTTGCATATGTTTCGGCATCAGCAACCTTCTATCTCTACAAGGAGCAAAGATAGCCTTCACTGACTGAGTTGCCATGTGTATTAGTCAGTTGTTTGCTTGCTGTGACAAAATAGGTTAACAATGCAGTTTAAGAAGGGGGTGACATTTTCACTTACATCCAAAATAAACAGATAATATGTAAAAGTGAGTGGCTGCCAGAGGAGAGGTGATGGGGAGGGAGAGAAGAGAGATGGAAAAGGAGGAAGAGGAGAAGGGGGAGCGTGCACAGAAATGAAATGGCTGCATGAAGAGGAAGTCTGCCGATCCTGAAGATAAAGGAGAAAGTTGGGAGCCAAGGAAGGTGGGTATCATCTAAGCTGTGGTTCCCAACCTGTGGAGTTGACCCTTAAAAGTCACATATCAGATGTCCTTCATATCAGATATTTACATTACAACTCATAACTGTCAAAATTACAGTTTATGAAGCAGCAATGAAATAATTTTCTAGGGGTCATAGTATTAAAGGGTTGCAGCATTAGGAAGGTTGAGTCAAAAAGGCAGTCCTGCCAAATTATCAGTACAGCCTTTGATTTACAGCTGTAGAATGTCATAAAAGTGAAGGGACCACCCCCACTCCCCGACTCCCCACCTCGTACCCCCCACCCCCCACCCCTGTTTTAGCAGCCATGACAGGCTAACATGTGCTTGCCTGACATTGCAGTTCCTGTCCTACTCACTAGGAAGCTAGATGCCTTCCTCGTGGCAAGGAACCAATCAGAAGTTAGCTGGTGGGGCTGTACTTTATGGCTCTGGGTGTGCTTTATGGACAGTGATGTGCAGAGCCTATGGGCCATAGCAACCAGTTAACCAATCAGAACAGGGCAAGTTGTCCAAGCCAGGAAGCGCACCAATCCTGAGACTGTTGCATACCTCTAGACACTCCACTTACACTGCCCTATAAAATCCCTGCCTCATGATTTCTTGGGGTCTTTTCTCCAGCCATCCACTGCTGTGGATGGATGAAAGGCCTGAGCTATTAGGGTTAGCTTGCTAAACAACTACAATAAAAGACTCTGCTTTTGTATTGAAATGGGTCTCTTGGTGATTTTGGAGTTTAGCATTTGGGCACGACAAAAGTCCAAGGAGAAATTGTATTTTTGGAATTGGTTGCTTTTGACACATTAGTGGACTACACTATCCAAGTCTGGTCTTGATTTGTATCATATCAGGGAATGCACTGGGTCTTTAGCAGTGAATCCTGTACTTGGTTGACTTAGCTTGATACCAAAAAAACTAAAAACAAAAGAAGACATCACAGCAAGCACAAAGGGATTTAAAAGAAAAAATTACAGAACAGACCTTTTGGGTTACAAAAGTAACCCACAAACTATTCTAGGAATGTAAAGTTAGTTGAACTTTTAAAACCCCAATCTATGTACTGATATCAACAGACTAATGAAGGGAAAACCTAGTATCTCAATGCACAGAGAAACTCAATATTTATTCACAATAAAATTTTCAACCAACTAGAAAGACAACAGTGATTTCCAATTACATAAAAGGCACCTGGAAAAAAGTTTATGGGGAAATCTTGAAATTCTCAGGCAAATGGATGGAACTGGAAGAAACCATCCTGAGTGAGGTAACCCAGTCACAGAAAGACAAACATGAGCCTTCATGTAGTGACTGATGGAAGGAGAAGCAGGCACCCACAGCTAAGCACTGAGCTGGAATCCAGTTGTAGAGAGGAAGGAGGGATGAGCAAAGGAGTCAAGACCGTGCTGGAGAAACCCAAGGAAACAGTGGACATGACCTAGTAAGACCACAGAGATCCCAGTGTAAAGCTGGGAACCAGCATTGGACTGAACCAAGCCCTCAGAATGTGGGTGCCAGTTAGATGTCCTGGGTAGTCTATGGAACCTCTAACAGTGGAGCCAGTGTTTATCACTAGTGCACAAATGGACTTTGGGAGCCTATTCACTATGGAGGGATGTTGGGGGTCCTGGGGGCCCCCTGGGTCGAGGTCGGGAAGGGTAGAGTGCACTATTCAACAGTCCCGCAGCCTCCCTGAAACCCGGAGACAATCAGGCATAACAGGAAGTCAAGTCAAACAAGATTTCATTCATTGTTTAACAGTAGAGTCCTCTTAAGTAAAAAACTGCAGGGTTAAGTACTGAGCTGAACTCAAGAAAGCCAGTACCAGAGAGGGAGGACTGATGAACAAAGGGATTAAGACTGGGCTGGTTTAACCCCCCAGAAACAGCTGACCAGACAAAGGTTAACTCTTGAATCCCAGGCATCAGCCTGGGAATCCAGCATGGGACTGATCAAGACCCCCTGAATCTGGGTGTCAGTGAGGAGGCCTAGGGAATCTATTGAGCCTTGGGCAGCTGATCAGTACCCATCCCAAGTATACACAGGGACTTTGGACTCCCATAGAACAATGTGAGGTGCACTCTCACCCTGAACTCTTGGGGAAGGGTCTAGGCCCTGCCCTATATGAAATGACAGACTATGCACACCCCCATGGAGGGCCTCATCCTCCCTGGGGGAATGAGGGGATAACGGGGGGGGGGGTTGGGGGGAGGGCACAGGAGGAGGGGAGGGAATGGGAGAGGGACCTGGAACTGACTTGTGAAGCAACCTCGTTTCTTATCTAAATTTAAACTGGAAAAAAAAAAAACTGCAGGGTGGGAAAAGCATTACCCAATAATTTTAAAGGTATTCCCGTGATGTATCCAGTGTTCTATCCCCTCTTGGGCATGGTCTACGAGTGTGATGACCACATCCGGTGAGAGTTTGGGCAGTCAATTGTTTTTCTTAGTAAACACTTGAGGCCTTGCCTCTGTAGCTTCCTCCCAGTGCCATCTTCTAATGGAGCTGGTCGACAGCTTGGCTCACTCTCCCTCCTGCTGGTCATGATCTCTTCTCCTCCACAGAGGAATACTATTTCAGCCCAGATACACTGAGGAGGGCCTAGGCCCTGTCACAAATGATGTGACAGACTTTGATGATTCTCCCAGGGAAGGTGTCACTATCCTTGGGGAGTGGGTTGGGATGGTTGGTGGCAGGCTTGAGAGGATGGAAGGGAGAGGGAACGGGGTAGATTGATATGTAAATAAAAAAATTGTATGTACTAAAAAAATAAAATAAGACGAAAAAAAAAGTTTATGGAATCAAACATTTTAGGAAAGGAATGAATGTTGATGCCCCTATAGTCAGATAAAAAATACCAGCTCAAACCACTCCTACTCAACACAGCTCTATTCCTTAGAGCAGTAAGAATATATGTATATGTATATATATACATATATGTGTGTGTGTGTGTGTACATATATAATGCTTCTACTATATGTGAAAATAGACCCTCTACCATGTAAGACACAAAGCCAGCATAAACAGATACTCTGTATCATTAAGTTGTTAAGGAAAGACAAATTGAAACTACACTTAGATACATTATACACCTAATAGCAATAGCTTCTATGAAAAAAAATTAGAAATTATAAATGCTGATGAAGAGGTGGAGTGCTATCAATTCTCTTTTGATTCCAATAGGAATCAAATTTTAAAAAACGATAGTCACTTTGCCAAACAGTCAATTTTTGCTTCTTACTAAGTTCACCTTGTTTATACCACGCCCACTCCTGTGCACCAATACGTGACCTTTACATTTCTGACACAAAAGCCTATGCATAAATGCTGATAGCAGACAAGTGGAGAGTCGAGGTGTGGAAGAAATGAAGCATTAACTAACCCAGCATGGCTGGTGAGCCATAGATTCTTCTTTAAAAACTGGGTGAAAGAGCAAATGTCAAGTCACTCCCCACCCCTCTCGTGTGCATGCGTGTGTGTGTGTGTGTGTGTGTGTGTGTGTGTGTGCTTGTGTGTCTGTGTGAACTATTTCAGTTACATGATACCTGGGAACTGAAAACTATGTTGAAAACACACCATCAATAGAGGACTAAAACAAGAGAGCAGAATTGACTCCAGTGTCTGCACATAGGAATTTTCAGTGATTTGTGTTTCTCTCCAGTGTTTTGGTGGTTGATACATAAATGGCTCTACTTGCCAAAAGCCAGAGTTGAACAACTATGGGCTGAAATTTATAATATACATGCTTAGAAATTATTCTTTACTGATGTCTGGAAGGATGCTGACTGATGGTAGTCTCCAGAGCACAGTCACAGACTAAGGTGCTGTCAATAGTATGCCAAATTTGCAATTGTACTAATTCTGTCCCAGGAGAATACACTATAATACAATATGTTTCTAAGCATTTTAATCATCAGTTACCCTTCTGGTGACCTTTTTCATTTATCAATACCTTTCATTGATCACCCAATCATTTATTTTTCAGGCCCAGAGCTAGGTTCCAGGGATCCACAGACAAATAGATGGTCTTTGCACTATAGTGACTTGGTCTCAAGTATTTCTCACTCTTAAGAATGAGGAACTATTCTACAAACAGCCAAGGCAGGAAATCAGAGGCACCAAATTTAGAATGAAGGCAGAGACTAGTCATAACCCATAGTTTGACTTTATCTGTAAAGAATATATTCAGCTACATACACACACACACACACACACACACACACACACAGAGAGAGAGAGAGAGAGAGAGAGAGAGAGAGAGAGAGAGAGAGTGCAAAAAGACATCAAAGTAGGACAGGGTTTTGTTAGGATAAAGGGGTTATTAGGAGGGATGGGGGAAGAATGATGAAGAGGCAGATATGATCATAATACCTCCTATATCCATGTATAAAATTGCCAAAATAAAGGGGGGTTAGGTAGAGCAGAAGATATAGTTTTTATTTATTCAAGATTATTTTTGTGTATGCATTTATTATCTGCTTGCCTTTATATGTCCCACATGTGTGTAGGTGCTCGTGGAGTTCAGAAGAGGGGATCAGATCTCCCCAGCCCCTGGGCATGGAGTGCATTGATAGAACACTTGCCTAGCATGTGCCTGATCCAGATAGGAGGTTAGGAAGAGGAGGGGGAGGGTTTGCATGCAAATGAGGGGGAAAGGCAGAAGCAACTTTAAGAATGTAGGGAAAGATTGGGTCTCAGGCTAGGACCGCACGCCCAGCCCCCATCCCCCTCCATCTTCGGGCCCGCTCCCGGCTTCCAGAAGAGCCGCCCACACAGGAAGGAGATCAGCCCCTCCAAGACCCCAACCCAGCGAGCCCAGCTTCAGGTGAGATTGGGTCTCAGGCGGGGACCGCCCGCCCAGCCCCGGGCCCCCTCCATCTTCGGGGCCCCTCCCGGCTTCCAGAAGAGCCGCCCACACAGGAAGGAGATAAGCCCCTCCAAGACCCCAACCCAGCGAGCCCAGCTTCAGACCCCAACCCCAGGGAGTCCAGCTTCAGCATCCCCAGCTTCAGCTGCAGTAAGGAAGGAGACCAGTGGAGACGGAAAGACCCCACCAGCACCCACTGGAAGAAGAGATGGGAAGAAGACAGAATAAAAGATCACTCAGCAATAGAAACACCAACATGACCCCACCAGAATCCAGGGATCCAACACCAGCAAGACCCGAAAAGCACTACATAGAGGAAGAAGAGGAGACAGACCTTAAAAATTATTTCATGAAGATGATGGAGACCCTCAAAGAAGAAACGAGGAAATCGCTTAAAGAAATAGAAGAAAAAACAAACAAAAAAATCCATGAAATGGGGGAAAAATTCAAGAAATAAACAAATCTCTCAAAGAATCTAAAGAGCACCAAGAAAAATCAACCAAGAAAATTAAGGAAACAGCTCAAACAGTTGAAGGATTGAAAGCTGAAATAGAAACGATAAAGAAAACACAGAATGAAGGGATGCTGGAAATAGAAAAGCTCGGTAAACGGTCTGGAACTACAGATGCAAGTATCACCAATAGAATACAAGAGATAGAAGAGAGAATCTCAGGTGTTGAAGACTCATTAGAGGATATAGAGTCGTCAACCAAAGAAAATCTCAAAACCAACAAATCCTTAACACAAAATATCCAGGAAATATGGGACACCGTGAAGAAGCCAAACCTGAGAATAATAGGTATAGAAGAAGGTGAAGAAATTCAACTTAAAGGTACAGAAAACATATTCAACAAAATCATAGAAGAAAACTTCCCTAACCTAAAGAAAGATATGCCTATGAAAGTACAAGAATCTTACAGAACACCAAATAGGCTTGACCAGAAAAAGTCACCTCGCCATATAATAATCAAAACATCAAACCTACAGTGTAAAGAGAAAATATTAAGAGCAGCCAAAGAAAAAGGCCAAGTAACATACAAAGGCAGACCTATCCGAATTACACCTGACTTCTCAATGGAAACGATGAAAGCCAGAAGATCCTGGTCAGATGTCCTACAAACGCTAAGGGAACAAGGATGCCAACCCAGACTACTATATCCAGCAAAGCTCTCAATTACCATAGATGGAGAAAACAAAATATTCCATGACAAAGCCAGATTTAAACAATACGTATCCATGAATCCAGCTCTACAGAAAATGCTAGAAGGAAAACCTAGAGCCAAGGAAGATAACTACATTCACAAAGACACAGGCAATATATAATCATACTTTACAAAACACCAAAAGAAAAAGGGAGGAGAAACTACACAAAATAACTTCACTAACAATAAATCAAGCGCAAACAAGGATCACCAATCAATGGTCATTAATATCCCTCAATGTCAACGGCCTCAACTTGCCTATAAAAAGACACAGACTAGCAGAATGGATACGAAGACAGGACCCTTCCTTCTGCTGCATACAAGAAACACATCTCAACACCAAAGACAGACATTATCTCAGAGTAAAGGGCTGGGAAAAGATCTTCCAATCAAACGGCCCCAAGAAACAAGCGGGCGTAGCAATCCGAATATCTAACAAATTAGACTTCAAATTAAAATCAATCAAAAGAGATGAAGAAGGGCACTTCATATTCATCAAAGGAAAAATACATCAAGATGAAGTCTCAAATTTAAACATCTACGCCCCAAATACAAAGGCACCTACATTCGTGAAAGAAACATTACTAAAGCTCAAAATGCACATAAAATCTCACATGCTAATAGTAGGAGACTTCAACACTCCACTCTCACCGCTAGACAGGACCTCCAGACAGAAACTTAGCAAAGAAACAAAAGAATTAATAGAAGTTATGACCCAACTGGGTTTAACAGACATCTATAGAACATTCCACCCAAATACAAAGGGATATACCTTCTTCTCGGCACCACATGGAACCTTCTCTAAAATTGACCACATAATAGGAAACATAGCAAATCTCCACAGATACAAAAAAATTGGAATAACCCCCTGCATCTTATCAGACCACCATGCATTAACATTAGAATTCAACAATAACACAAATCGCAGAAACCCTACAAACTCATGGAGATTGAACAATGCACAATTGCACCATCCCTGGGTAAAGGAACAAATAAAAAAAGAAATTAAAGACTTCCTCGATTTCAATGAGAATGAAGACACAACATACACAAACTTATGGGACACTTTGAAAGCAGTGCTGAGAGGAAAGTTTATAGCACTAAGTGCTTACATGAAAAAACTGGAGAACAGTCATACTAGAGAATTAATAGCACAGCTGAATGTTCTAGAACAAAAAGAAGCAAACTCCCCCAGGAGGAGCAGACGCCAGGAAATAATCAAATTGAGGGCTGAAATCAATCAAGTAGAAACCAGGAAAACACTGAGAAGAATCAATGAAACAAAGAGTTGGTTCTTTGAGAAAATCAACAAAATAGACAAACCTCTGTCCAAACTAACCAAAAGACAGAGAGAGAACATGCTAATTAACAAAATCAGGGATGAAAAAGGGGACATAACAACGGACTCTGAGGAAATCAAGAGAATCATCAGGGCATACTTTGAAAATCTGTACTCCACAAAATTTGAAAATTTAAAGGAAATGGACAATTTCCTGGATAGATATCACTTGCCAAAACTAAATCAAGAACAGATAAATAATCTAAACAGACCTATAACCCCTAATGAAATAGAAGCAGTCATCAAAAGTCTCCCAAATAAAAAAAGCCCAGGCCCAGATGGCTTCAGTGCAGAATTCTACCAGAAATTCAAAGAAGAGCTCATTCCAATACTCGTCAAAGTATTCCACACAATAGAAGCAGGAGGCTCACTGCCAAACTCTTTCTACGAGGCTACAATTACCTTGATACCCAAGCCACACAAAGACACAACTAAGAAAGAGAACTATAGACCAATTTCCCTCATGAACATTGATGCGAAAATACTCAATAAAATACTTGCAAACCGGATTCAAGAACACATCAGAAAAATCATCCACCATGATCAAGTAGGCTTCATTCCAGGAATGCAGGGATGGTTCAACATTAGAAAATCTATCAATGTAATCCACCATATTAACAATCTGCGAAAGAAAAACCACATGATCATCTCACTAGATGCTGAAAAAGCCTTTGACAAAATCCAGCACCCCTTCATGATAAAGGTCCTAGAGAGATCAGGGATAACAGGAACGTACCTGAATATAATAAAAGCAATATACAGTAAACCAACAGCTAACATCAAACTAAATGGAGAGAAACTCAAAGCAATTCCTCTAAAATCAGGAACAAGACAAGGCTGTCCACTCTCTCCATATCTCTTCAATATTGTACTTGAAGTTCTAGCTACAGCAATAAGACAACAAAAGGAGATAAAGGGGATACAAATAGGAAAAGAAGAAGTCAAACTTTCACTTTTTGCAGATGATATGATAGTTTACATAAGTGACCCAAAAAACTCCGCAAGGTTACTCCTAGAGCTGATAAACACCTTCAGCAATGTGGCAGGATACAAGGTAAACTCAAAAAAATCAGTGGCCCTATTATATACAGAGGATGAAGTGACTGAGAAAGAAATCAGAGAAACATCACCTTTTACAATAGCCAAAAACAGCATCAAATATCTGGGGATAATGTTAACCAAGGAAGTGAAAGACCTGTATATCAAGAACTTTGTGTCTTTGAAGAAAGAAATCAAAGAAGATACCAGAAAATGGAAAGATCTCCCATGCTCTTGGATTGGTAGGATCAACATAATAAAAATGGCAATCTTGCCAAAAGCAGTCTATAGATTCAATGCAATCCCTATCAAAATTCCATCACAATTCTTCAAGGACCTGGAAAGAACATTAATCAACTTTATATGGAAAAACAAAAGGCCCAGGATAGCCAAAACATCCCTATACAATAAAGGAACTTCAGGAGGCATCACCATACCTGACTTCAAGCTCTATTATAGAGCTATAGTCCTGAAAACAGCTTGGTATTGGCACCAAAATAGGCAGGTAGGCCAATGGAACCGAATCGAAAGCCCTAATTTTAACCCACACACCTATAAACACCTGATTTTTGACAAAGAAGCTAAAACTGTACAGTGGAAAAAAGAAAGCATCTTCAACAAATGGTGCTGGCATAACTGGGTACTGGTATGCAGAAGACTGCAGATAGATCCATGTTTATCGCCTTGCACAAAACTTAAGTCCAAATGGATCAAAGATCTCAACATACATCCAGCCACACTGAAACTTTTAGAAGAGAAAGTGGGAGATACTCTTCAACGAGTTGGTACAGGACACCACTTCCTAAACATAACACCAGTGGCACAGGCACTGAGATCGACAATTAACAAATGGGACCTTCTGAAACTAAAAAGCTTCTGTAAGGCAAAGGACACAGTCAAAAAGACAAAAAGGCAGGCCACAGAATGGGAAAAGATATTCACTAACCCTACATCTGACAGAGGGCTAATCTCCCAAACTTATAAAGAACTCAAAAATCAAGTCTCCAAAACACCAAAGGATTCACTAGAAAGGTGGGGTACAGAGCTAAATAGAGAATTCTCAGTAGAGGAGTCTAAAATGGCCAAGAGACACTTAAGAAAGTGCTCAACATCCTTAGCCATCAGGGAAATGCAAATCAAAACAACTCTGAGATACCATCTTACTCCTGTCAGAATGGCTAGAATCAAAAACACCGAAGACAATTTATGCTGGAGAGGATGTGGAGAGAGAGGAACACTCCTCCACTGCTGGTGGGAATGCCGACTCATACAGCCTCTTTGGAAATCAGTATGGAGATTCCTCAGGAAAATGGGAATTAATCTACCACTAGACCCAGCAATTCCACTCTTAGGCATTTATCCAAATGAGGCAGGTTCATACAACAAGGGCATCTGCTCCACTATGTTCATAGCAGCATTGTTTGTAATAGCCAGAACCTGGAAGCAACCTAGATGCCCCTCAACTGAAGAGTGGATAGAGAAAATGTGGTACATTTACACAATGGAGTATTACTCAGCAGAAAAAAACAATGGAATCTTGAAATTCGCAGGGAAATGGATAGCACTGGAAGAAACCATCCTGAGTGAGGTAACCCAGTCGCAAAAAGACAAACATGGTATGTACTCACTCATATATGGATTTTAGATATGGATCAGGATAGTGCCAGTCTGCACTTCCACAGATAGAGAGTCTGGGAAACAGGAAAGAACCTAAAAGATATGCATATATGCATAGTACCCAAGAGAAGAGGATGGAGACAAGATCCTCTGAATGGATGGGGAACACGGCGAGGGGTGGGGGGGAGTGGAACCTGGGAAGAATAGAGGGGGTAAAGAGGAAGGGAGTTGGTCATGGGGGAACAGGAAGTTGAGGGGGTGGGGGTAAAATAGGGGGAAGACGAATCATAGGATCGAAGACAGATCAGGCACCAGAGTGACCTCGAGTGATCTAAAGGTATAACACCAATTGGCCAGCTAAGCAATAGTGGAGGGACCACCTCGAATGCCCATTCCTGATAATGAACTTGATGTCTATAACCATCCGGGAGCCTTCATCCTGTGACTGATGGAAGCAGAGGCAAACACACAATTAATCACTGAACTGAACCCAAGGAACCCAGTGACAGAGAGAGAGGAGTGATGAGCAAATTGGCAAAGAATGGGCTGGCAAAACTAGCAGAGACAGCTGATCTGAACAGGGGAGTGCTCTTGGACCCCAGACCGACAGTGGGCAGGCCAGCATGGGACTGATCTGGACCCCCCAAATGTGAGTGTCAGTGAGAAGGCCTGGGCAACCTATGGGGCCCTGAGCTGTGGATCAGTGTCTATCCCTGGTATACAAACTGTCTTCATGTGCCTATAGCACAAAGAGAGATGCTCTCTCAGCCTGGACTCTTAGGGGAGTGCCTGGACCCTACCAAGAGTAAAATGACAGACTCTAGATATCCCCTATGTGGAAGGATTTGGCAATAGGGTGGGAGGGAGGGGGGGAAGGGGAGTGCGGCAGGATGGGAGGGAGAGGGAACTGGGATTGACATGTAAAACAAGCTATTTAAAATTAAAATAAAAAATGATAAAAAAAAGAATGTAGGGAAAGATGAACTATCCAGGAAGTACCTGGTTTGCTAACAGCCAAACTCAAGGTTACAACGGGCCATCCCCCAGTCTCTGCCACTCAGCCTCCACCCCAACCAACACACAAACCTCCCCCTGAACACCTTTAACTCGTTGTCCTCTAAAAGAGCCATCTTTGTGAGGGTGGTTTCCGATTTGCTCCAGAACTCCTACTCCATATACTTATGGGATGCCTAATGACTGGTGTCCTTGCTTCATCAGGTAGGTCAAAGACAGCTCCCTCCCGAGACAGAGGAGTCTTCACAGACACCAGCAACAATTCACAAGTGTGGGCCACACCAGGGCCAGGCATTCCTTGAATGGAAGCCCTCATTCCCTATATGTGGAATGCTGCCATGTAAAATGTGACTGTTGAACTCTCCACACTCAGGGGCTCTGCAGTCTTCATCACTATTAAGTCAACCATGTCCCCAAGTGTGGAGAGTACTATGAGAGAAAAAAAATGAAAACCTTAAGTGGTGAAAACTGGTGCTATCACATATTCATGGTGACTCATTGTAGCTAGGCATGTGGCAAGAATCATGAAAAGGGACTCAACTGCAAGGTATTTGTTTCTTTGTTTGTTTTGGTTTTTCCAGACAGGGTTTCTGAGTAGCTATGGAGCCAGTCTTGGAATTCAATCTGTAGACCAGGTTGGCCTCAAACTCAGAAATCTGCCTGCCTCTGCCTCCCAAGTACTGGAATTAAAGGTGCGTGCCACCACCGTCTGGCCAAACTTCATTCTTATCATTATTTTTGGGTAAAAGGAAATGTGAATGAACAGGATTTACTATGGTCTGAGGAAGATTAGTAGGTGATCATTTATTCCACCCTCCTCCAAAAAAAAAAAATTCAGTGCCACAGAATCTTCTGGAGTCTAGATACTAAAAACCAATCTACTGAAAGTAAGGGCTGCACCGACCTCACACATCTACATGGACGATGAGTATGAGGCTGTAGAGCGCCCCTATAGGGCTTCTGTAGATTTAACAAGCTCTGGACACACAACTGGAGAGCAGATACAACACTGTTGCTCATTCTGGAACCATCCCACTGAAGTGGGCCTAAGAAGAAACACCACTTCTCACACAGGGACTTCTGCACTTTCAGTGATAATTGAATTTGAGCTTGCCTTTCATGACAACCCTTTAAAACAACTTAGCTAATGCTTATACACAGACAAGCTGTGACAAGATTCCTATGGGAGAACCTCTTCCTTTTTCCATGCGCTCCTATCAGCAACCATGCCACAGTGGGCTCAAGATTTGTCACTATTCTTCAGGCATTTAGGACATGGAAAGGGACATGGCTTTTGGTTTGTGTCTTTAAAGTTTTCTTGTGTGCATAGTATACTTGAGAGATCTGTCATCATAGCAGAATTATTACATTCTTGGTTGTCAGATATTAGGATATAATGGCTAAGTCATTAGTTTCCAAGCAGCCTCCTGAGACCTGAACTGAGTGGTGAAAGGTACAAAGACAACTGAAATGCTCTGAAATGCAAGTTTGTTTCTTTCGAAGTCTGGGAGTACAAAGAACATGAGATTGATCAGCACAGGGTTCCAAAACCTCCAAGATTTTCCTCTCAACAGTTAACTGCTCCATTTGGCTCACCTTTCCAAGTGAGAACTACGATGGACACTTGATTCCTTTGCCTTTTGTAGTTAAGAAAGCAGGGAGACTATTTAACAGAGATGCTGCAAAGTGTAAATGTACTGCGAGCCAGAGGGATATTCAGTGTCTGTGGTGGTTTGAGAGAGAATGGCCCCCCAAAAGATCACATGTTCAAACTTGGGTGCCCAGCTGGTGCAACTGCTTGGGAAGGATTGGGAGGTGTAGCCTCATTGCAAGTGTGTCACTGGAATGGAATTTGAGATGTCAAACGTCCACACCATTCCAATGGGTTCTCCTTCTGCCCTGTGCACATGGATCAGACGTTAAGTTCTCAGCTACTGTTCCAGTGCCATGCCCCACCATGGTCCTGGGTCACCTTTGACAATGTAAAAACCCCTGGTAAATGCTTTCTTTTGTAAGTTGCTTTCATCATGGAATCTTTTCACTGCAACAGAAAAGTAACCAAGACAGTGTCCCAGAACAGACTCACGTCACTCTACATAATGTCCAAAGACTCAGAACCTCAGCCTCTTATAGATCATTTCCCTTTACCCAGCACCTCAAATCAGTCGGTTCAGTTTCTGTCAATAGGAACTTTAGATAGGTAGTTGTAATTCTTTCCTTATAGGACATTGCAAACTACCTTCTCCTGAAACCCCACTTCACAAAAACACAATCTGGTTTCACTGGATCATTACTGAATTTCCAGTACCAGGAGGAAATGATGAAGAAAGGAAGGCCACTAGCTGGGGATGGAAAAATGAGTTCAAAATGTCTTTACAAGGATCACAGAAAATAATTCCAAATGTCTGCTAAGCTGGCTTCCTAAAGATGTGGCAAAGGTGTCCAAAGCGGTGGCATAGGCCAGTAATTTAGGATATGGAAGTAGAATTACAAGACTGTGCAGTAAGACTCCATCCCCAAAAGGAAACCCCATGGAACTTGGATTTTATACACACACAGACAAAAACCTCAATAAAATCTTAATTGATTAAACGACTTTTTAGTAAAAGGCTGAGTCTTTGGACTGTCATCTTGGTCCCTCCCTCTCCTGTATCTGCCTGGAAATGGAAACACCCTTCACAGAGGTTCCTCTTCTACAATTGCCTAAATGGTTCACTTTAAAAATGAAGTACAGTAACTGACCTTCATGGAAATGGCTCGAAGTCAAGCTGTGCACCAGAACAAACTGATAGTGTATAGTAAGTCAATGGAATGTCCACGGAGGTGCCTGAACTTCGGTGTGTGGCAATGTGGCTAGAGAAAGTCCAAGGGGCAGGGTGTGGACCAGGGAGGTGGGTCCGCATGTAAAACTACAGGCTGCACATGGCAGCTCCCATGTATAGCGGCTGCATCTGCACTTCCAGCTCTCCTATGAGGAGATAGAACTGCCTACAGCTTCAGGCTCAGGTTAGCCTGGAGTATTCAGCAGTGGCAGCAACAATGGAGACACCCCATTTCAAAATAAAAACAAACTACAAAAAAGCAAGCTGTAGGAAAATCAGCTCTCCAAAGTTGACCTTTGACCTCTAAAGATGCTGAGGCACTTGTAACTCATATACAAAATAATAAACTTACTTAAAACAGCAGCATGCTGTGCTTTACACACCAAGTGCTGTTCTCTGAGGGTTTTAGACAGACTACAAGGTTAATCTTCATGGACAATCTATGAAGTCACAATTTTATAGATGAGGAAACAGGTCGGTCATGAAGGTCGAGATGAGCAGATAGTCAGACATGCTACGTCTACAGGCTGGAGAAAGGACACCAAAGTTCCCAAGGCTCTTACATATGTAGGACAGTTGAGAAAGTGTACCTTGAACCTGTTTTGAAGAACACATCAAATTGCTAACAATGGATATGAGTGAGGAACTGGTTAAGCGTAGGACCAGATCTGTTCTTTTACTTTGTATTTGACTTTCTTCATATGCATGAGCTGCAGTCAACTCCATACCAATGGCAGCTTCACTCCCCAGTTAACCCCTGCACAAGCAAGCTCACAAGAGCACACTTACTGTCATACTATATAGAGGGGAGCCAGGCACTTTATTTTTTTACATTCCAGGTATTGATGCTGGATGTTCCTTCTGTATGTATGTTTCTCTTACTGGTTGATGGAAAAACAAAAACAAGAACAAAAACCACTGATTGGTCAGTAGCCAGGCAGAAAAGAAACCAGGGAAAGGCCCCCAAGAGATGCCAGATTATAGATATGCCACAGCCTCATGGCAATACATAGATTAATAGAAATGGGTTAATAATTAAGACAGAGCTAGTCAATAAGAAGCCTGAGCCATCAGCCAAACATTTTATACTTAAGTCTTTGTGTGTTTGAGGCAAAGCGGCTGTGGAACCATGAGGGACAGGAATCTCCTTCTATAAGGTATACAATTTAAGTTAAAATTAAGTTATCTCTGTCACTATTCATATTTGAAGGCTTACTTTAGTGCATGACCAGTGCCCATGTTTATTACCACACATTGAAATTTTTCAGCCAACCCAGCTAAAATTATCAAAAGTACACAGGTACATTTTTCTTTCTTAGGGACAGAGGGGTGGAAATGGAGTCTCATGTAGGCTAGGCTAGCCTCAGACTGGATATGTGACCTTGAACTCCTGACCCTCCTGACTCCCCCATGCTAGGATTACAGGTATATGGCTGCTTTGCTCACAGGCATGTTCATGTAAGCTCTGATAAGTTGTGGTCTCTCTGTGTCATCCCCACTAATCATGTAATCACTTACTTGTTCTTCTCCTCCTGTAAAGTCTCCTCACGTGACCAAGACTGTCTGTAAATAGGTGATACAAAGGCCAAGTTTCCAGCAGTGCAGGGTGCTTTACTTTCCTGAATTATGTAGACTCTGAAGCTCGGGTCTCCAGGTCTGGCATTTGCAGGGGTTGGGTTCCCTGAGGCAGTACTGGGTAGTGGCATTTTGTATGGCAGCCCACTCTGACATTGCATCAGTATGCTATTTTAAACTAAATAATTGTGATTATTTTCCAGTGCTAATTGCATCCCACTGATCCTAGTTCTTAAAATGATAATTTCCCTTCCCACCTGGATCAGACAAACCCAACAACCAAGAAACATTAGTAATTGTCAGCTGGACTTTACTAAACACTTTGTGTTTAATATATTTTTTAAATTATAAAGAAATTACAAGGAACTCCTAAAAAATTTAATACAAAAATATTACAAGTTAGGACAATTAAGCATTGGTAGATGACATTTAAAGGAGCATGCAGGGAAAGGCAGCATAGGGTTAACATTTTCACCATTGACAGAGCCTTGGGACAGCAGAGAAAAGCACCACAAAACCAAGTGTCCATATGGCTTTTCCTCTACTGCAGTTTTCAAATGAATATGTAGGAAAAAAGAAAAACAGTAAACTTTAACCTAGTCAGCTACATATAGTAGGTAAGAAATCTAATTCTTGATAAAGTATGAGAATTCAGAAATTAAAAGTAACCCCCTGCAATGGTGGCTTGATGAATTTCTGTCTAACTTCAGGCTCATATGGACTCTAATCCTTGGCAGCCCAATGCTTTCTGGGAAAGTATAAAAACAGAATGCCATTAACAATTTATGCCATGCAATAGAAGTTAACCCCTTGAAAACTAAAGGCTGTTAGCTTTAGCAACTGCAGTGACAGCATGACAAGGCTATATCTGCCTGTTGCTATTAAGGAAACTGAAGCAATGTATAGGACATGGAGAAGGCAACTTGACCAAGAAAATGAAGAACATGTCCAATAGTTCTATTCTGAAAAAGTCTCTGGTAGCTACAAAAGTGTTGAGAGTAACAGAGGCTAGAAGGGTGCCTTGAGGCTTTCCTCGTAGATTATTAGGTTTGTAGTGATATAAGCAATTAGCTAACCATTGCAGTATGCTTGCTTCATGTAGAGGGAGAGGCTCCTGCCCTGGAAGCCTTCAGTCACATACTTGGTGTCTTGTGTCACTGCATGCAAAGCTAACAGTGAATCTGAAGTCTTAGCTCATGTGAGAAATCCTCTAAATAAACTACCAATTGTTCAAAATCACTCAGGAGTCATCATTATCCTTTAGTTGATTACATGCTATTATTTAACAAATATAGAAAATAATCCCTTCATTTTAAAAAATCTTATCCCCTGCAAGAAGTAATAAAATAGCAAAAACTTTAATTTCATCTATGGGCTTCTTTAAAGTATACATCTTGGAAACAATGTTTATGAAAACAGTGATTCCCATGGCAGTAATATTCACTGGAGATAGCAAGAGTGAGGACAGATTGGTTGTAGTAGGGAAGACTCTTGGAGCAAAATCATTTTTCTACACTGAACAGTGGGAGATAAAAGCAATCAAGATGTAAACAGGAAATTGTAAACAAATGCCATCCCTCTCTTCCCATGACTAAACAGTCTGTACAAAACACCTAGGTATCAAAGGTTTTATATATGTACACAGCCAACATAATATCAAAATATACTTTATTCTGGACCTCTTTCAGATCTGATTCAAATTACAGTTGTCAAAGCAATACAATGCAAAGGGGAAACTGCAACAACACACACATAAAAAATGTGCCTGGAAAGGGTCAAAGGGTCATTGGGGACAAATCACCATGATGTGGAACCAAAATACATAGTAAGTGTCATTGACATGGTCCAGGAGAGACAGACATCTGTATCAGTCTTCCTTACACAATCATCATGAAAACTGAACAATAAAGTTCTTTAACATGTACAAAAACTGTCATGGGCTGGTTTACACTTTACAACAGCTTTAAGGTAACTGAGGAACTAAAGAAAGGATGCAGACATCATCACCCAGTGCTAAGGTATGCTCACAGAATTAGACCCAAAGGATTTGCCAAACCCAAATGAAAACATTCTACATAGTGACAATGTCAAAGTTAGGAGAGAAAACCATTTCTGTATTTAAGGATGGCAGAGAAACACAATGAAGTCTACCTGTCTGTAATGAGATGAAAAAGTACACCAGATACAACACGCAGAAACTGTTTCCTCCAACTTATCCAGAAATTTCAAAGAAAACTCGACACAGCTTGCTAGATTAAAAAAAAAAAAAAAAAAGCCTAGTTATTCACCCTGCTTCAACGCTGTCACAGAAGGGCAGAAATAAAGAAAGCTATGGACACCTCAGAACTGCTAGAGAAGACATCAGATTCTAAATGACTGGATTAAAAATGTGAGCACTCCCTTTTCCCCCTCTTCTACACTCAACTAGAGTCATGTATTAAACAACTGGTATTAAACATGACAGACACTTCAGAGCTATTACTGGAAGGAGTAGTTCACACCTTCCCTCCTGACTGACTTCAAACAAATGGAGGGAATCGAAAACAAACAGAAAACCACCCCCAGGGTCTCTGTAGGCTGGCTGCTAGCCCCCAAATGCTGGCTTTTGCTTGTGTGCCACGATGTTGGTCCACGGAGGAAGGATTTCTGCAGCAACTGTGTAAGTACCACTCTTAGCTCGTGGGAATCCAGCTTTTGTGGAAACATGCAATGCACTTACGAAAACATAAATGGTCTTTAAAAGAGCAAGACAGCACTGTCTGAGATGGTTTTCCTATGCATCTGGTCAAACTGGTCATGTCTGCTTACAGAAGCCTGGTCATCTCTGATTCCTTTCACCAGCAGAATGCCCAGTCCTCCATGAGCCTCTGATCCTCATTCATAGTCTACATTACTCTTTTTTAACAAAATCATTCTACATAAACAGATAGCTCCTTAAAAATAGTACTCTCTCATTAAATCTGATTCGACAGAAATAATCTTAAGGAAAAAAGGAGTGCTTTATAAGTGAAAAGTATAAATCTTTGGCCTGTCTCTTGACATTTTTATGTCAAAAAGCAAAAAACCTTCATGTGATTCAATCTATTGATTCCTTTTTGCACCATAATTTGTTTTTTTTTTATACCACAAAAGGAGGCACTTTCAGTATCTGTAAAAGGTGTTTAATCCTAAAACATACTCACCTAGAGGATAACTCATGAAAACAGAATTTGCTATACTCTAAGATCTATTATTCCACTTACCACTCCTAAAGACATTTGAAAGTGAATAATATTACCTGATCATGGAAAACGGGAATGGGGCAAATCTCCATCTCCAGGGGTCTCCCCCATGGAGAGCAGAGACTCCTTCATAAGGGCAGCAGCTGCTCCCTCTATTCTACTTTAATCAAAGAGTATTCATTTAAGTCTCCTTATTCTCTTTCCTTATGATTAAGTTGCTTACAGTAGAGTATAAAACAATGATCTAAATGAACACCATAGAAAGACTACTGAGCTCCATGTATCTTCAGGGTAAGCTCTCAAAAAAAGACAAGAGGGAAAGTAAGAACCCCAAGACAGAACTTCACATGCTGTGAAACATGGTCTCCCGCGATCAACTGACTGCTCGCTCTGGTGGAGACATGTGCAGTGTCTGTGGAGCAGCATTGTGGCACGTCAGCAGGCTGCGGGGACAGTGAGAACAGCAGCAAAGCACACAGTCCTACGCTCATGAAGAACCGGCCTGCACAGGAAGACCTGAGGCTTCAGAACAGCAAAGCTCTGCACTCATGCTCTGTTAGACATTCTATCACAGCTAGGTGCTAAAGTAAAATAGCCAAAGAATTAGGAAAAGAAATCAAACCAACAAACACACCCAACAGGAAGCAAGACAATATCATAAAAAGTCAGCTGTTACTATGGCAGCTGTATTGCAGGTTTGTGACTGTCTTTGAATCAGCTGGGAAGAATGTCAATGACTGTATGCAAATGAATAAAGTCCATATCAAAATACAAAAGCACTATCAGCAATCACCTCTGACTATCAGGGTTAGATTCAGTGCAACTGACAAATGCATTGCTGAAGGAAATGCAGTTTAGGCATACTCAAAACTTTTGTGTCTATTCCTGGGAGCACATTTATAAATTATTGCACAGATTTTTTTTATTTTTATATATATATTTTTTAAACAGCAACAACAGAGGCCAACAGATGTGACCCTCTCGCAGTAAAAGCAGAATGTCAAGTGCCAGACACTCAGCACTGTAGATTTCCTACAGAACCCCAGAGCAGTGAGCTCTAAATATCTCAGTGTGATCCAATCCTAAAAACTCCTGGCACAGGCCATAAATGACTGCCTCTCTGGATTTAAGTTTTAAAACTATTATTACAGTATCATAGTCCCCACTAACAATGGGGAGATATAACAACGTAGAGTGAAATTTAAGTGTATTCATCTTCTTTACCAAAAGCAAATGCCACCCTACCTTAGTGAAGCCAAGACTTGCATCAATCAATGCTGTTTTATAAAGAGCAAAGCAGCAGATACCAAGCATTGCAGCTGCAGGGCTGGGTTAGAGTCAGTTAGACAGAACACAGGGTGGGACTCAGGAGTCAAAGGCCTCAAAATAACTATGGACACAAATAGTGTTATAAATTTGCTACGCACTTTCTTAATAAAAATGTAAAGATATAAATTTGACAACTGTTCTCTTCAGAACCGACATGCCTTGGTTCTGTTAATCTCGACTGTCCTGTTAACCACCTTCACAAACATGGCCTCTGGTGAATATTTGGAGGTTTATTTTACTTTTAGCTGAGCACAAGAAGAGATTGGATTGGATACCTATATCTTTAAAAACAAACTTGATATAAACAGAGTAAAAGACATGATGTAGTAGTGATTACCAGAAAGCAGCAGCTTAGATCTATGTTGCTTGACCAAGTGCAGCCTTGAAGCCACAGACTCGGGCACAGTGGCACAGCAGCCACACTTGTCCCTAAATCCTCAGTCATTGCTACTCAAAAAACACCTCGAAGCAAGCCTTTAAAAGTTCTTTTAAAAACTAAGGTAGCAAGCATTTTGCCATGTGATGGCAGTGTTATATGCTGTAATTTTGCTTTGTAAAAAGAAAAATAACATGAGAGATTTTTAATACTGGAATCTGGTTACATTACATATTTAAGCTTCTATAGAGAATGATGGACACTTTGAGAAGCTAATCCTTATCCAGAAACATTTTAATCTCTTAAGAAACAAGTAAAAACAGACAAATGGTAAAATAAAAATTAAAAAAAAAAGCCCCAAACTACATTGCCCCTTCTCACAATAGTGCACATTTTAACCATAATTTAGCTATGGCTACGAAACATAGGAAAGTTTTTTTTAATGTCTCTTCTTTTTATGTTATTAAGAAAAAAAATTGTGCCCTTCTATTCTTAAATTGGCAGAAATACGTCCCCAAGAAGAAACTATTTTACTTAAGCCATTTCACACACACACACACACACACACACACACACACACAAAGAAAAAACAAACAAACAAAAAAGATAACGTAATACCCTTTGCTGATGTGTCTTAGAGAGTAGCATGACAAATGTCATGTGGTTTCTTTAATTCCAACTCCCTCCACAATGTGCACCAACTGAATATATGCTCTGGGAGCCATAAAATGTACCAAACACCTACTTTTTCCAAAGAATGCAGTAAAATATTTTTTAAGATTTTTTTTGTTTGTTTAAAAGGTGAGGAAAAGTAAAAGAATATGATTCACTCCCTTATTTCATGCATCCGTAATCTAAACCAAAACAAACTTGAAAGCAAGAACGAACTACTGCCGCGAGTTTTTGATAAGTCCACGTTCTCTGTACATACAAACTGCACACTACTGAAGGGGAAAAAGAATATAATCCATGGTGTCTGCTGATTTAAAGGGGAGAAACAAGACTGTCGTTAATATCCAAAACTGGTACATGTGTGGTTTGCTCTTATAACACATTTCCCATCTCTTCTGCTTTTCATATCCAAACATCTAAACGCTACTTAGGGGGCACAGCAGGTTAGATCCCAGCACTTGGTGAGCAGAATTCACAAGCTGGGATGAGACTGTCTGTCATCTTCAAGGTACAGCTGTGTTCATATACACTGCATGTATATATTTCTCTTAGATTTGGCTGTAGTGGACTGGCCATGGTTCAAGTGGGACTATAGCAGTATGTGGGTCAGGGATAGTCTTGTGGCTATGTACACATTCATAGTCGGTCCATGGCTTCCAACTAGTAACGCTATTTCCGAAGGTCTAAGACACAAACCTGTAAGAGATTACAACAGTTAGCCAGAATGCAGAAACCTACCTTACATTTCAAGGTTAACTTGTGTATAGATCACAGTGTAATTTACAATCTGTTTCTAAGCTGAATATTCATAAAATCAAAGCAACAAATCATAGAAAAAGCCTTAACTGAATGGAATCAGATCACTAAGCTATGCAGTGAACTCCCACAAGCTACAGTAACTATAGAAATTGTGCTATAATTTTTTAGGAATTTTTATAGTTTTACTCAATACCCCTGGGACTCTGTAGCTTCTGCTTTACAACAGAGGCAGCCACACTACCATTTTAAACAACACCTACTAAACAGCATCCCAGAAGCCTCAGTGTCAAATATCTCCCTGAAGAAATCAGTCTCAATTCTATGACCTCAACACTCCTTCCACAGAAAGGAGATCTGGGGAAAGAGGCTTCAAAAATGTCAATCCACGAGACATGATAGTTCAAGTACATCAAATTTCACAAATGGAGATTTACACTGAAAGCTACTTATTACTTGGTTATGAAGACTCTGATAAGTCATGCTGTTTTATTTTATTTAAAGGCAATGATATATCCAGCACATGTAGCTAAGGGAGTGGTAGAGGGATGATGTCAATAGCTTCTTTAAATTGTTTTATTTTGCAAAGAATGTGACCGTGTATCCAACATGCACCCTTCTCTCTAAAATTCATGAGTATACTCACTGAACCATCTGATGCACTGGCTCCAACTTTGTCTCCTGCTGCATTCCAACAAACTTCAAAAATCCCACCTGTTCCCCTGTAACTGTGAACTAAAGCACCTGTCTGAAAATATGAAAAACAGAACCCAAAGAATTGTTACAGAAGTCAAAAGAGCAAGATAAGAAAATAATGCAAAAGAGAGGCTCATGATACCACCATCACCCCCCCCCCCCCATCTAAACAGCTAATGGATGCTGAGAGAGGAAAAGCCATTTTCTCCAGTGGTGTAGTCCTTGTCCATGCTCCTATAAGTAACTATTTAGATTTACAGTCTTCTCCAAACCCCAAATGCCATTAAAGGAGGATAAGAACTAAATAGGAAAAGGAAAGGAGTCAGTGGGAGTGTGACAAAAAGGCGCTGGGGAGGAGGGCTGATCAAAATACATTGCATCATGTATAAGTACCTCATAATGAAACCTATGTACAGTTACCATGGGGTAATTTTAAAAGGGAAAAGAGGAAGAGAGAAAAAGAGTGGGGGGGAGAGGAGAGAAACCCATTTAGGAGACTAGTATAGTATAATTATTATAGTAATTAGTATGAATTTAGAATAAAGTAATTTAAAAACAGTGCATGATGGGCTCAAGATAAACTGTCAAAGACAATAGAACTTGTGAATAGATTGGGCCTGAGAATGAGTCAAAATATAAAAACATATTGTGATGCAATATTTCTAGCAATCAGAGGTGGGACTTGGTTTCAAATAAAAATACAGGCAGGTTCTGAGCACCCAGAAGTGTGCTATGGTACCCTTTCACAGAAGTGATCAGACTATTCTCAAGGGATGGTTCCAGTACAAACTGCTTTTCTAGTGTTGGTGACCATTGCCCACTGGGTGAAACATTCAATACAGAATATGAAGTATACTTGCTACTGAGGGATGTATGTATTTTGCCCAAAAAGAAAAAAAAAAGGCATCACAAAGATGAAATATAAAAAGTAAGAAAGACACTGTGTTCATGCTGTCTATAGTATGTCTCCTTGAGTAGTATAAGGGGGCCAGATATAGTCCAAGGAAGGTAAAGGAAGAAAAGATGTACATATTTTTTGTCAATGGATGTTCCAGGAGTTCTTAAAAATGTCCAGGAATGTTAATAACCCATTCTCTTAGCTCAATTCCAAGTATAGCGATTTTATTCCTCACCAAGAACAAAAGTTCGGCTGCCATTGAAGAACCAAAATCAGACTAGAAATGTACTCTTCTGTGGAGCCACAGGGCAGAGGGCAGAGGCTGTGCAGTGGCAGCTGGACACTGCAGAGGGGCTTTGCTCTGACACCCTGTAGCTCAGGGATGACCTGAGGATTTCCTCTGCCACACCCTCACACATCTGGACCACCACGATCCTAACACACATACCCGAACACCTTTGCTTTGACTTCCTCTTCAAATTCAGCCCAACACTGTGTTCAAACCACAGATGCAGTGTGATCAGAGAAAGTTGTTTGAAATTTGACTGTTTTGAGCCCTTTTACCTTTTAAACTTGAATGAAATGACAGGTGGCATCTGTGGATAGGAACAGGCTCTGCTGTCCTCCTGTGGGGTTATTCCTTTGTGTTGTTCATAGTGTGTCTCCTAAGTGTACAGGTGGGGCCTGGGTCTTGTTCCAGCATACAGGTGAGATGATGTGACCTACTAACCCTCACGGTCACAGTTCTGCCTGTGGCCATGTTTGGATTCATTATTGTCCTGCTTCAACTTAGAGATAAATTGGCAGATGTTCTTAATGTATGTAGGTAGGTAGTTTGGGCAGGTGGACGGCTATTTGTTTTAACCCCACATTTATCCATCTGCTGTAGGTTAGCAGGTCAACAGGGTGTGCCTTCTATGCCTCAGTCACTTTCCATCTTTCTGGCTTCTCTATTGTTTTCTCAGTAACCATGTTACTTACGGCTATTGTACTCAGCCTTTCATCAGTCTCAAACCATGGAAATTTAGGAAAGAGGGAAAACAGAATATTTTTATTTTAAACCAGGAACATGCTTCTAATCTCAGCACTAGGAAGGGGAGGCTGGATGAGTTAAAAGCCAGTCCAACAAAGCGAGACCTCTCAAAAAACCAAAACCACCAATAATCCAGTTGAAAAAGGAAAGGACATGATCATAAAGGAGCTTCAACTACATAGGAAGTAACTCCAAGAACTGACAGAGGAGATTACATGAAATGAATGTTTCTGTACAGCAATGGAAATACTCAGCAAAGTAGACACAGAAATGGGAATGGGAGAAAATCGGTGCTAACCATACTTCAGATAGAAAGATATAGAGGATACATTTTAAAAATTAAGCACCACATAAATAACTCATCCAGTCAACTGAATAACTAACTGACAAAAGAGACAAACATGGGCAATAAATGTTTTCCTAAATTCTTCATCATCAGAAAAAGGTGAACTAAAACTAGTTTGAGTTTCCAATTTCCTTAGTCAGAATGGCTATCATGAAGAAAAAAAAGTGTCAACATGCTGGCAGTCCAAACTAGTCCAACAACTACAGAAATCAAAGGGCAAAGAGCAGAACATGCAGGTGTGGCACGAATGCACACCGAAAGAACTTAGTCAACAACCAGAGAGACACATGCACAGCCATGTTTATTGCTGTGCTATTCAAGAACAAGAAATGAAACCAGCCTGGATGTTTATCAACAGATGAATGAGAGAGAAAAGGAAAGCATGTATACAAATAGAATTTTATAGGAAAATGGGTGGAAATGGCAACTATTGTTAAGCAACATATGACAGACTCAGAAAGACAGATGTAACATGTTTACTTTCATTTTTATTTATGTAGGTGGAGTACACGTCATGAACTAGTAATATCACAGATGGGGTTCTGAGAAGGGATTAAAGAGGTCTTAATGGGGGGAAGAGGGCAACGAAACCCACGTGACATGAAGATGGAATGGCGGCTGGGTGGAGGTGAAGGTAGGGCTGGGTGGAAGGATAAGAGAGGGGAGTGGGAAACACCCTCAACAAAAACAAAGTATGCATAAAGCGGCACAACGAAACCCTTTAGCTTCAATGCCAGTTTTTAAAGAAAACTTAAAACGAATCGTTGAAAATACTCAGAAGCCAGCCTACACACCCTTAAGCGTGTACGGAGACACTCAGTTTCATTCCACACTGAGATGTCATCCTCTACCTAGAAGCTGGACCTATGCTGAGTATAACCTACAAGAGACGTGGTGCTCTGTGTGATAAGCAGCTCGGTAAGGATGAAGGAGAAGCCACTAACAATAGTTCCTGTGGGGCAGGAGTGCAGAGATGGCCAGAGTGCCTCAGGGCAGACCTTCCAAAGTCATAGGATGTAGAACTTAATGGAAACACTCAAATGTGATGCTTTGTACCAAGTACCTCATGAAATTAACTACAATGTAAATCTACTACAGAAAGGGTTGCTGATAGTGTATTAGTATGTCAGACACCAACAAAGACCTGAGGGACGCAGAGGGTGGAGTACGGGGCCCAGAAGCTCATACACTGAAAGGTTGTAAATGTGAAAGCAACATGCTGGCTTCTGTTCTGGGGAGGCTCTTGACGTTACCACCCCTGAAAAGGGAGCAGACTTAAATCTGGTTCAGTCATGAACTCTTGTCTTTTTACCTCAACAAATGTCAAGTGCCTCGTAAGCGTCTTCACTTTATATCTACTATTTGGCTCAAGAATAAAAAAGACAAGAGATCTAATTCTAAATTATGATTTGCAATAAAAATGCAACTTTCAATCAGTGTTAATTTAGCTATCAAGTGCCCCAAAAGTACTCTTAGGTTTTAAAAGCTACGTATTAAAGTGATGTCATATGAGAAATAACCAATATATAAGTAAACAGGTAAATGCTTCTAACCAACTAAGTATAGTTGACTATCTGAATTACTGGGACATACCTGTGTGTTCCAGATGTGCACACACTTGTCAAAAGAACCACTTGCCAGATACCTGCCATCAGGACTGAAAGCCACACTGTACACAGGCTCTTGGTGTTTTGTTAAAGTATGGATGCAAATCCCTCGGTCTACATCCCATAACCTAACTGTAGAATCAAAGGATGCACTGAAAATGGAAGGGAAAACAGTTTTATAAGTAATCAATATTCTCTTGGCCTTGCCCCCAGTCTCCCACATTCTGCCAATCCTTAAGAGTTAGCAGATTACACTGTTAAAATCTAAATATAATAGTAACTGGAAGGGAAACAGGAAAAGCTGAAGGCCCCTGGCTCCTGCCCAGTCACTGTGCTCCCAATAGTCCCAGTTACCGATCCATGACTCTGAATATCAAACTGACTGTATTTTGTGATTCATATATCTTATCTCTTTAAAAAACAAAAATATGTGGATACAAAGCATTTATTATTATCCTATGCCCCAATGATCTGTATGTTTTGGTGAAATAGGGTCTCACTTTAAAGCACAAGCTGCTTACTATGTTAGGCACTCAGGCCTAAGTAAGTGCTGGATTACAAACACAAGCCAAGCCCAATTATTGGGTTTTACTCATTAGATTAAAAAAACGGGACACTACATCCTGAAATATTATTGTTAAAAATCCCATGTTTAAAGGTTCCCATTGAAATATATTCCCCTCAATTATGCTCCCTGTTTTCTGCCATATTTTCCCAAAATTTGTATTCTTGAGAGACTCAATAGGAAAAGTGAAACAGACACATCACCTTGCTAGCATAAGGTTGGCATTTGGATTATTTGTCCCTGGTCCTGTTGGACTCCATTTAATAGTATAAATTTCTTTATTATGTGCTTGCAAATCATGGACACAGTTATCTTGCTTCATACTCCAAATCTACCAAAAGAAAAAAAAAAAGGGGTGGTGGTGGTAATTTTTCCATACAACAAATACATTTAAAAAGTACTACCTTTCCAGTACAAAATGAGTCATATAACCAAACATTAAGGGAATGACTACTAAGAAATTTAAAAGCAGATGAATATATTTAACAGTACTCCATAAAAATGCATTAAATTTTTCAAATACTCCTTATTCAAAATTTGAAGGCTGAATTAATTCACTGCAGTTGTTCTAAGGTTGTTTTCAATAACTGTAAACTGCACAAATCTTAACATTAGATAGAAGTCCTTGGACTAGGGTTACAGTAACTCAGTGGTAGAACACTTGTGTGAGCAGCCGACTGCGCGCAGGCGCGCAGGCGCGCAGGCGCGCACGCACGCGCGCGCGCACACACACACAAACACATACACACACACCAAAACCTGGAATTCCAATAAAATGCAGTAAACAACTAAGAGAACACCACCACAGTGCTTTGTAGCCTAAATGCATACAGTTGATACATTTTTACATTTTTCTTTGGTCTTTTCAACAGCACTTGCAAGCGTGACATACCCTGATGCACCCCCCCCTCGCAGTTCTCTTTCCATTTTCTACACACTTTGGTCATCTTCTAGACCTAGGGATTCTGTTGTTGAGGTTTATCTTCCTATAACCTGCTATTCATTACACACCACCCATTCTACTTCTGCTTTGAAATCCTCTATGACCCAAAATTCTTTGTAGTGTTAAAGAAAAGCTCCATCTATAGCTTGAGGTGTCTAATTCCAGGCTGTTCAGCTTGCAATTCAATCCACGATACAATCTTCTCTGGATATTGGCCTTCTTTGCATGAGTAAAAACGCAAAGACAAAACAATTAAGCTAAAGCCAGGTGTGGGTGGCGCACGCCTTTAACCCCAGCACTTGGGAGGCAGAGGCAGGCAGATCTCTGTGAGTTCAAGGCTAATGCAGGGGCATAGGCCTACACCCAGTGCTTGGGAAGATGTAAAGATCTCAAATTCAAGACCAGCATAGTTTATACAGTGAGATTTTGACTCAAGAAAATAAAGAATAACGATGCAGCTCAGCATTGGCATGCTTTCTTAGCATACCCAAGTTCTCCATGTGACCCTTGAGGTGAAGGGAATGAAAGGAATACTTAGCTTGTACATTGTATAAAAAGTGATTTTTCCCTGCATATCTATCCTATGTGTAAGGGTTGTCACTACAGTCTCTGATACTGCAAGACTGAGGATAAAATGTTTTCAGGAAAGCATGTGTAGCATGAGGAGGCACATCCAGTCATTCTAGAGATTAGCATGAGGCTACTCTTTACCTCATATTTATGTTTTTACTAACTGTGGTATGAAAGGTATTAAGTTTTGCTTTTAGTCATATCACATTGTGTTCTCAGATAGCTAATGCCCTGTCTCAACTTGACTGGGTCATGGAGAATTTAGATATTTGGCTAAGTTTTATTTACGCATGTTTGTCAATTAGACAGAACAGAGCACACTACATTCTCATGTAGATAGCAACCATTGTCTCTTTTAGCTTCCCTGCTTATCTGAAATATGGGCCTTACCGGAATGCCCTGGCACTCCAGATTCTCAGTCCTTAGGCTTCAAGTTTAGACCCACGTAGCTGGCTGCTGGGGTTTGAATGAGAATGGCCCCCATAGGTTTAGAAATTTAAATGCTTGGTCCCTAGTTGATAGGACTATTTGGGAAGGATTAGGAAGTGGGGCCTTGATGGACAATGTGTATCACCAGAGGTGATACACATTTAGCATTCTCATTCTCTCTCTCTCTCTCTCTCTCTCTCTCTCTCTCTCTCTCTCTCTCTCTCTCTCTCTCTCTCTCTCTCTCTCTCTCTGCATCATGGTTGTTGACATAAGCCAGTGTCATGCTTGCCTGCCACATGTTCCTTGCCATAACGGTCAAGGACTCACCCTCTGAAACTGCTAAGCCCAATAAACTCCTTCTATAGGTTGTCACCGACATGGTATCTTAGCACAGCAATAGAAAAGTAACTAAGACATTGATTTTCCTGGGTATGCAGTTTAAAGACAGCAGAGAATAAAAGTCTCAGCCTCCATGATTGTGTGAACAGATTTTCATTAAGTCTTTTAATGTATTGCTCCTAATTAATGTATGCTCCTAATTACCTCCTTCCTAGTAAGGACCATGACAAGCACAGCAGCATAATATACATGGTATGCCTTTTAATAGAATTTACTATATTCAAAAATGCGAGTATTTCAGGGGGAAATTAACCATCATAAAACTAGAAAAGTCTTCATTTAGGTTTAACATATCAAAAGGACATTTTTAAAAGCCTTAAGTCAGATGTGGTAGGTAGTACACACTTTTGATTCCAGCATTCAGGAAGCAGACTCTGATGTTTAAGGCCAGCCTAGTTTACACAGTTGAGTTAAAAAACAACCAGGGCTACATACACAGTGAGACCTTGATTTAAAAGAAAGAAAGAACGAAAGAACGAAAGAACGAAAGAAAGAAAGAAAGAAAGAAAGAAAGAAAGAAAGAAAGAAAGAAAGAAAGAAAGAAAGAAGGAAAGAAAGAAAACAACCCACCTTAAACTGCCCAGCCACACATGGATCACCACCCTAAAGCACCCACTACCTGAATTACCTTCAAGGTCATGTCATCTGAACACGAGGCCAGGAGATTGCCAGTTGGGTCCCATTTGATAGCGTTTACTTCATTCTAAAAACGGCAGTAAATATTTATATTTTCATTTTACAGGACAGGATGCTATTTGTATTTAATATGCACACTCAAACCTATTCTGAAACATTACTTGCTCAAAATAACCATTTTACAGGAGGGAAAAGACTTACCGTGTGTCCCTGGAATGTTTTGATAGGTCTGTCTTGTCCTAATTTGCAGACATGAATGCACATGTCTGTACTACAGGACGCAAAGGTGTTGTTGCTCTGCCAGTCAACATCCAGTGCTGGGGCTGGAAAAGAACACAGGTTAGACCTGCATTGTGGACACATGTAAGAAACACAGGATAGACCTGCATTGTGGACACATGTAAGGAACACAGGTTAGGCTCACATTGCGCACACGTGTAAGGAACACAGGTTAGACCTGCATTGTGGACACATGTAAGGAACACAGGTTAGGCTCACATTGTGCACACTTGTGTCACACAGGAGCTTTACCTCTGAATCATGGCTAGACATTAAGAATTCTAGCCTTGACACATTTGATATTCATTTTTTAATTTTTAATGTGCACTTGTGTTTTATCAGCATGTCTGTCTGTCTGTGTGAGGACGTTAGATAGCCCAGAACTGGCGATAAACAATTGTGAGCTGTCATATGGGTGCTGGGAATTGAATCCAGGTTCCCTGGAAGATTGGCCAATGCTCTTAACCGCTGAGCCATCTCAGAGCCTACTTTATACTTAAGATACAAAGAAATTTAAAAAGATAAAGTTATCTAAGTATCAAAAATGCCAATAACTTTCAGCTGTGTGATCACTGTGCTCAATAATTCAGTTTTGTGCACTGAGTCTTGACTTGTCTTTTGTACATCCAATAAAAGTCAAGCTTCGTGATAAATTCTTTCTATTTCTATTTTATTTACTGGTGCATATACGATGGACAGAAACTTTGGCTCTATCTCTGCTTTTGTTTTAGCCAAGAGAGTCACTGGTGACTCTGGGGTAGCACCCATTTCTAAATTTCACTTAGTACTTAAGAGATGGTTCCAGGGCCAAGCAAGGAGCTGCTTGTCGATGAATACTACAGACTATAACTCAGATAAACAATGCGTCAGAGCCATTCCCATTGTTAACTACTCCACCAAAACAAGGACACTTCACATAATTAGCAAATAAATTTTGTTCTAAATAATTTTTGCAAAATTCCTTCTTAAGAAAAGTCAAGTGACTCAAAACTATTAAACTTAATAGTGGAAAAGTTGGCTGGGATTTAGTGTGTAGCTTGATTTTAGCTCAGAGAGGATTACAGATTTCTTTTCTTTCCCCTGTAATAACTAGCAATGACTCTGTAATTAGCTTCAGAGATCAAGGCAAGGGTTGCATAACTGGGTTAAGTGTGAACACATCAAGAACCCCGTCTTCACACTCCAGACAGCTATGGTGAAGGGGTTTCCATGGGAAATAATTGCCTCAATATGATACAATTCCTATGGTCTGCCAAATTACTAAAAGCTACTTTCTGAATCCTGATAGTCTACCAACCCCGCTTAGAGATAAGAAGAAACAGGAAGATGAAGGATGTTTCTCCCATCTGCATTGCATGGAAATTTCTTAGACCCATCTTGTACTTCAGTCTCACACTTGGCTAGGTATGACTTCCAGGGGTTGCCATCTGTGTCAGCCAGTGGCTGTGGCCACCCTGCTCTGCAGCACAGCAGTCCTGTTCTCTTCGGTCTGCCCTCAGGTTCACCCTGAACCACAAGGCTAACTCTCACAAGCTGCTCTCCAGTGCTCTGAACATGCTCGTCACAGAGGAGCAGAGGAGTAAGGAGTCCAAGGTCAGGAGAAAACGCACTGCTGTTTCCACTCAGCCTGGGTTTCTTTATGGCCCCTGCTGTTGCTGGGCAGCCTCCTCTCAGTGGTTCAGATTCCCACTGGACTGGCAGCACCTTCCATCTCCCTGCAGTCTCTTTCTTGCAGTTTCTCTTCTCTGGGTGACTTCACTGGCCCTAATCATCCCTCTTTCCAACATGGCCACAAATCATTTCCTTTTGCTGAAGTCTCTTTCTTGGATTTCCAACTACAGACCGTCTTCCTGCCAAGATCTTGATTTAGTAACCATTGTAGTATTAACATGAAATATTCTTTAAGATGCTACTTAAAATTACTTCTTTAATAAAAAAAAACAATTCTAATATTAAGAACTAGGAAAAAAAGGAGGCTGGAATTTTTTAATTATTTAACCATACCAAAAAAAAAAAAAGGTATGAAGGCAGTCAAATAACTGGCGTGACCTATGAGAGCCTGAGGTGCCGGCAAACAAGAGAGGAGGCTGACAAATAGTAGCTGCACCAAGGAGGTCATACGTTGGGTTTGGGGGAAAAGGCAAACTGTATAACTGAGAAATTCAGCTAGGAATGCTGACATGAGAGTTGTAAGCAAAATGCCTGCCATGTGCCTGGCTCTGAAACCCCACAGATCCAGGGAACCCAGGGAAACAGCAGGGAGCAGGCATTCCTAACATGGGCCAAGGAAGTGTAAGCTTTTTAGGGCTACAAACCTAACTCAATATGTGAAAAGTCTGCTTATTATTATGGTTACATTTAACAAATTACAAGGAAGCTAAGAAAAGCTAAGTAGTTTTCCCAGTATGATACTTTTATCATACAGTTTAAAAAATTTTAGAGCTAAAGTGAAAAACTCTCTTCTGTCATGATTTATTTTCAGTAATCTACATAGACTCCACGGTTTTTTTGTAAAGAATAGGCCTATGACGAAAAAGGTACATTTATTTCTTACTAGTATTTTTCTTTTTTGAAAAAGTTTGTTCTTTGACAACTCACTGGCATTTGTAATGGCCTTATTGAGATGCAATTCACCAATTTTAAACATTTCAGCAAATGGTGCTCACAGTATTTCATTTTTTAAAAAATTTGTGACCAACATATTGTGGTGGTTGGATGGCGCCCATAGGGTCAGATATTCGAATGCTTAGTCACCAGGAAGTGGAGTTCTTTGAAAGGGTTAGAAGGGTGAGGAGGTGCACCCTTGTTGGAGGGAGTGTGTACTGGGGTGGGCTTTGAGGTGTCAGAAGCCAGTGCCAGGCTCAGCTTCTCTCTTGGCTGACAGAATGTGATACAGATCTAAGCTACTTCTCCAGTACCACATCTGCCTGCTACCACTCTCCCTACCATAACAATAACTGACTAAACCTCTGAACCGTAAGCAAGGCCCCAATTCAATGCTTTATTTCTAAAAGCTGCCTTGATCATGGTCTTTGCAGCAATAAAACACTGACTAAGACATACATACAATAAGTTTTAACTAGTCCTAAATATATAATTTTGTATTGCTTATATTCACTGTTATGCAACTATCTCCCTACTTCTAAATACTCCATCACTGAGCACTAACACCTCATCCTGACACCTGACTGCAGTTCCAGGTAACCTCTCAAATGGTTACCTGGAACTCAGTGCTGGCTGACTACCAGTATCTCAAAGAAATAAGGTCGGGTAGTGAGTGGTAAAAGGCAACAGCACCTGGCCTCCTCCTCCTCTGGCCTCCGTACAAGCACACACACCCTCACAGGCACATGTGCAAATGCACACACACACAGACAAGTGAAGAGGAGGTGGGGGTGAGGGTGCGGACTGTTGTGTGTTTTCCAGCAGTTGGGAGATTGCAGTGTGTCTCTCAAAATCGGATAGCAGTGAAGGGTAAAAACACCAAGGTTAACACTAAACACTAACAAACTGGCCTAAATGTTTATAAGAACAATGAAACCAAATTAGTAATCAATAGTTGACAGATCTCTAGGAACGTCCCAAATATGTAGGAACTAAGCAAAATAATTTAAATAGTCCACAGATTCAAAGAAATAAAAATTCAATCAGAAAGTTATTCTGGGGGGAAAGGAAAGCACATTTTGAAAAATACAGGCTGCATGGAGCAAGCCTAGAATTCCAATGCAGAAGGCTAAGGCAGAGTTATCTCAAGCTCCAGACTAGCCTGTGCTACACGGTGACAGTCTGTCTAAAAAGTAACAATCAGGAAATATACTAACTATGGAAGTCATCAACATTAAGAACACTCAACTGGGTGTGGAGTCACATGCCTATAAGCTAGGGTGCTGAGTCAGAGATTAGCAGTCACCTTAACTGCACAGTGAGTCCCCGATTCTAAAACAAAACATGACAAAAAACACAGAGGAACCACAGATAAAGAGAAAGTGTTTGCTACGCACTTAACAGGTGACCAGTGTGAAGAAATAGAAATAACAAAGCACCAGCGGTGGGAGGGCGGGATGGCTCAGCAGATAAAGTCCCTTTTATTTGAGAAATCACGAAGATGAGCTTCTCTATGTCCAGAGCCTACACATAGAGTCAGACATAGCAGTGTGTACCTGCAATCCACACACTGGGGAAGTAAGGACTGGAAGGTTCCTGGAACTTGTTGGCCAGCAATGATGAGACCTTGCCTCAAAAAATATGTGCAAAGTAATAGAGGAAGACTCCTGACTACTCTTGGCCTCCACATACACCTGTACCCCATCCCCCCCCCATTTTAGTTTCTTAGAAAAACAGGCAAACTCAAATCGCAGTAAGATGTCATCACCAACAATCAAACTGGATAAAATTAAAAAGTATGGTTACACACTCACTAAGACCTGGAAAGGATAGAGACACTGGATTACCTACTGCTGGGTGACAATAAATTGCTTTAGAAGTCAATTTCAATTTCTTAGCAATGCAGTCATTTTACTACTAGTTACTCTAAAAAGATTTTGAATGTTTATATTTGTTGTATTTGCAATAAGTCCAAACTGTGAACACTATTTTACTTCAACAGTAGGTAAACACACTATATAGGCCACCCAAAGGAACTTTGACAGCAACAGAAAGTACTATGTGTTTGTTAGAGAACGGGAGAATAATTATGAAGAATGAAAGAGGCCCGAGTCCTCCAAATAAAATGTACCTGTGATTCTATATGTATAACATAAACTAATCTTTGGTGATAAAGACTATCAGTGACTGCCTGGGAAATGACATTGCAGAGGGGCAGGAGGGAAGCATGATGGTAACTGGCATACTTATATCTTTAGTGTGATTATGATTTCACTGGTGTAAACATATCTAATAATTCCAAGGCAAATGTATCCAGTCCATTATATGTCAGCTATTTCTCAGCAGAACTTTGCTCAAGTATAAAATTCTTATATTGAAAAATTTCAGTTCCTATCCTCCCTCTTCATCCCCTGACCCCTCTCCGGTTCCTGTTTCCTTGTGTTTTGGTTCCTATCTGAAAAGGTATTCTATCTCTTAGCCCAGTATCTCATAACACACATGTATCATACATACATGAAGCAGGAACAAATGGACAGAGGCTTATTCTATCCCTCAGAGGGCTCTGGTCAGAAGTCTAAGAGAAAACACTGAGGAATCCCTCAGATGGGTGCCGTTCATTACACTGTAGCTAAGCACGCATACGCTCCCCACCTCTAATTTCCTATTCCTCCCAGGACGTATGAGGAAACATGAGACCAGCCAGAGACCAGAGAATAGTCTACCCAGTCTAGAAGCCAGGGTCAAAGAGAAGCAGAACAGATACACGGGGTGCTATATAAATACATACTAGTGTGCTAAGGTCTGATAAGAGTTAAAATACCTGGTGCTTAACACCATGTCTGCAAACCAGATCATACCAAAAAATCATTTTGTTTCTAGTTGGCTTGTTTGGTCACAGCTACACTTGTAGCTCTTTGTAAGTGGCTGTTCATTACTAAAGACATAAGGATGATAACCACAACCACCTGCTCAGCTTCTAGTATAGAAGCCTCAAAGCAGCAACTATTGTCAGGTAATGCCAAAACTACTGCTCTGATTGTCTTCATGCATCTTGTTGCACTCAATATTACTTAGTTACTGAAATCAAGAAGTGAATTGAGAAGCCAGACTTAATGGTACACACCTATAACCCCAGTACTCTAGAAGCTGAAGAAGGGAGACTGCTTTGAGTCTGAAGCCAGTCTGGGATACATAGCAAGATTTTGCTCCTCCTGAACTTCTCAAATGACAGAGCTAGTCAGTGAGAACAGGTACAGTGGCTCCAGGCAGACACTGACTGCACTGAGCTACATGCCCATACATGAGTAAACATCACACAGGAAGAAACCCACAAGTGAGAAAGCCTGTCTTTCATTGCACAGACATAGGAGACCTGCCCTAGACACATCAATCTAAAATGCACAAGACGATGAAACGTAAACCTGTAACAGTTGAATTTATCCTCACACAAGCCATTTTTCTTATCCTTGCAATAGATAAATAGCTATCAAGAGCCCTCATTTATATATAGTGAAAAGAAGGCTTAAAAGGTTAAGTGACCAGAGAGCTAGTCAAGTGGAGAATAGACAGCCATGGCCAGACCATCCAATTCTACAGCACCACCCCAACCATACCACTCGGGTGCTTCCTTAACAGGACATTTCACAGAAAACCTGCTGATCCTCCAAAAAGAACTATCTGAGGGCTGAAACGCCTCCTGAGAGGACTGGTACCAAGAATGCTGTGACAGTCAAGGTCCTGAATGAATTCCATGAGGCCAACACTCTAATTAGAGAAACAGAAGAGAGTTTCAGCTTCCATGTCTATTGTCAAGATTTACCTGAATGGAAAGGGAACTGCTGCTTGGCTTCGCCAGTGTGTGCATCCCAAATAATGGTAGTCTGAGATTAAAAGGAAAAGAAAAATTAATTTCTCTGACGTTAAAGAGTGTGTGAATGCAAGAATGGATGCCTGACTGCATTAAGGCAGAATGAAACTCAACAGTGACCTTCATCTTCAGGGTTTTTATTCCTTACAGCACAAGGGCATTCACACTCAGGTCAGGGGAAATGATCATGATGCAGTTTAACTTTTTTTGTGGTAAGTTTTCACCAACTTACTTGCAGTAACAACTATGGTTTATCAACAAAGTGCCTGGCATTGTGTTAGACTGTGTAACAGGTTCTATTGCAATCCCGAAATACTGAAACATTTCTCCTTTCCTGAAGCTTACATGAACAAAAAAAAGAAAGAAAATGGATGTTTCCATTTTTGATACCACTTAAGGCAGGTCCTAAAGCTACTTATCAGAAAGACAGTACTGGCTCTTTTCCTCCTCCCTAGAAACCTTCAGCCCTCTGTGAAAACTACTCATCAGAACTGTGAATCTAAGCCAGTTTATGTCCCCTTCCCCAACACCACCCAACTAATTAATAGCCTGTTCTTTGCCTGATCAAAAAGGCCTTAACCCTTTGATTATTTAGGGAGGTATGGTAGAGAAGGCTTGGAGGAGGAGGAGCCAGTTCCAATCAGTTTCTGGTCACTGCCTAGAGCACAGGAGGACATGCATGGCCCACGGAGTTACTCCAGAGCTACAGTCACCATGGAGATAAACTGGCAAAGCACAAAGTGCTGAATGACGACATTCATTAGGTTCAAATCCCAGCAAAATGAAGTGTGGTCATAAACAAAGGAGATGATGCATAGATTAAGGAAAACAAGTGAGACAACAAGAAATTATTTCTATTACCGTCAAAAATTCATACATAAATGCACTGAAGTCTAAGTGATTATCAGGAAAGAAAAAAAAAACACTTTCAAATATAGTGTAATAAGCTTAGCTAAATGTTCATTTACCTTATCTACTCCAGCACTTAGGATGAAATTTCCTTTCTTATTCCATTTTAAAGCAAATATAGGGCCTTTATGCTGCCCCAAGGTACTGGCAAGGTTACCTAAAGTTAAAAAAACAAACAAACCACAAAAACCTTTAAAATCACTTCAAACTTTATAACTTAGAACATCAATAAAGTTAGAAAAATACATACCATCTTTAGTCCATATTCTGGCAAATCCATCATATGACCCAGTTGCTAGAAGTGTACCTTCACTCTGCCAGAGAAATACATTTTGCTCACTACACAATTAAGACTATTTAATCACTGTGAACATGCCCCAGGCACAATGGACTCTTATCTATGTGTGCCACCAAAAGCTCGCAAAACCCCTTTCCCTGATGAAGCCAATGTTCTTGAAAGGCCCACCCCAGATCTGAGCATTAGCCATAACTGCTGTGGAGTAGAACTGACAAGAACCCTCTGCAGAACATTATCACAGACGCCCGTGAATGAGGATGGAGGCAGGTTGTGGACTAGAAGGACATCAAAATGACACTGTGAAAAATGGTTTTATAAGAAGTAAAATTTTCAATCAGGACTTAGGAATTTGGAGCCAGGTTGACTGTATAGTTAAGAGAGCACTCACATTCCAATCTAGAGAAGTGACATCCTTGTTGCTGGGAACATCCTGTCCTCCTTCCCGTATGCAATGCCTAAGCACCAGCTGCGTGGGACCACTTGTGCTGTTTTCACTAAGATTCCATATTCTTGCTGTGGAGTCTCCAGACCTTCAAAGTTCAAAAATAGGTTTAAGTCGTCATGACATTCTCCAGCATTCCACAACTCAGGCCGTACTTTTAGCATGTGAGTAAGAAGCGGACTACCAGGCATAAACATTTCTAATATTTTCTTATTCTACATTTTCGAGTTCCCACCAAGTAATTCTAAAGTTACTTCACAAGAAATACTAATTTACTAAGGTAAAATGACCAGAAGCAGGCAACAAGCTTCTGGAAAGTGAAATATATACAAAATACGCAGCAGTCCATTCAGTAAGGTAGCCTTAAATGACACTGTAGAGCTGGGTATGGTGCAGAAGGCCTATTAATCCCAGGACTCAGGAGGGTCAACAGTTCAAAACTAGCCTCACCTAAACAGTAAATCCTGTCTAAACGCAAACAAAATACCCAACATCTACAAGCTCCTTTGAAAAACCTACCCTGATGCCAGGAGATCACTAACAGGGTTCCAGGCACAGATGAAAACCTCAGATTCATGGCCCCGTAGAACGACAGCTTTGTTGGGAGGGATTTCAACATCCCCATCTACTTCCATCAAGTCGGTGTGATTATCTGCATCATGAGAAGCAACAATCTCTGTAAGAGGTAATCACAATTCTAGTACTAGTCCTAAGCATCTGAGTGTTTATGTACACAGACGTGGATACGGAAGGTGGCAAGGGAGAAAGAGGAGTGAAAGAAGTGAACCTCAGTATGGCTGAAATGATAATGTGGCTGAGTTAAACCATCTATAACAATATTATTCTGAGTTTCTGCCAGTAGGGGTTGCTGATATCGTTCATATAACATGAGAGTCGCCTTTATTCCTCAATGTCATAGCCTTACTTATGTTTAACAGAGAACATTAGAAATTTTACTTAGAAATCAAATGCAGATTCAGAATTCTAAGAGTAGAAAAAGGGTTCAGACACACCTAAAAAGGAACATATAGTGAACTTTGCTTTTTGGAACCTTAGGTATAAAATCTAAGCTGTGTGATCTAAGTTGGGCATAGAGGTAATATTTCAGCTCTAAGGATGGAAGAGACTAGTAAGGCCAAGTGTTTCCTGAGAATCTCTAAACATTCTTAGCTCACTTGTGATGTTATGTGCTCCATTCTCCTCCCCATTTGCTGTGTTCTCTCCATTTTTTGCAGATCCTTGCTGGTTGGTGGCTGCGGCGGCGGCTGCAGCGGCGGCTGCATGCTGTTGTGCAAGCTTGTCTCTGTAGGCTTGTTGTCTTGTTTGGACTACATCGGGCATAACAGCATCTATCAGGGACAGAGACTCAATGGGTCGGCCATCAAATAAGGTGCCATCCTGAGATTGGAAAACCGGGAAAGAAAAATGAGATGTAGCCTTGAGGGTGACATGCATTCCACTAACAGAATTAAGAGATTCACTTTGAGGAAAACCTGGTAATTTTCTGAATTTGAGCAGGAAGGAGGGAAGAGAATAAGAATGACCCTGAATGAGGCAGATGCAAATGGCCCACTACTCTTCACTTAGATTCTGTTAAACTCTGCACAAAGACAAATGCAATACAAGAGGCCACTCATAAAAGCACTTAAACAGATAATAAAATGCAAATGTATCAAATTCAGGTAATGAAGGCTGTCAGTAAAAAACGTCAACCAATAAGAGTAGCTCATACAACAAGGAGGCAGTGTCTCCATCCATACTCTGAATCCTGGTTTTGGAATAAATAAGTGCACCTGTACTGAACTGAGGCAAGTCTTTTTCTTGTAGGTTTTCCTTAAACATTACAGGGTAACAATCACATCATATAGGTGATCTAGATGTGTGTAATTTGGTCTAAGTCTACAGCACTGTAGATGGTGCTATCTGTGACAATGAGGGGACCCATCCTTGAGGAATGGACACTTTAAACAGCTAAAATTCTTCCACTTACTTTTTTGAGAGAAGGGGCAGGGGAGGAATGTGTTCACTTTTCAAGTAAAAAATACAGTGAACCCCTCAACGTTCTGGAAATACATTAAACTTTCTGGCTAGAGCAAGGTTTTGCACACTTTTAGGAAAGACTAGGCAGTGTGTGCTTTGAAGACCCTAAGATCATTGTCACAGCACCTCATGTTCCTAGTATCCACCCATACAGTCCAAATGTGAATGAGTCTTCCTGTGTAATAAAGCTGATCTATAGAATCAGGGAGCAGGTAAGATTGCCTCAGCCCTAGCAGCATGCCAACACCTGAAACAAACCCACTACTTACACATGAACCTCACACATGTAGCTCTGAGCATCAAGAGTGGGCATCCATTATAAATAACTGGCTTCCATAAACAGGGTACATTACACCAACAATGGCTTTCCAACTGCTTGCCATCAATTTGTTCCCAGTACTATACAGCAAAACTCCTTATGTGTTAAAAATTATTTTGTTGTGCTTACTTAAAGCACAACCACACACACACACACACACACACACACACACACATACCAACTCTGCTCCCCCCCCCCACCTTAAGGAATAATCTAGATCCTGGACACTGTGTAGAAGCCCATATGCACAGCCAGTACAACCTGACTGATACATTAGGAATAATAACTTTATTTTGTCTGAAGTCGAGTCAGATATTGAATAAACAAAGACATTTAAGAGTCAGAATCAGTGTCTCAAATGAAACTTGTCTGCCTTACCTCGTTTATGCTAACTTCTGCCTCTACATACTGTAGGCCTTTCTGGATGATGGAGATCAATGCAGCAGGTGGGACAAGGGCGCCATTTATATTGGATTGACTTATATGGCTCTCTATACCAAAGGTAAACGCGGAATGAGAAAATCCTAAAAGCAAAAGAAAAGACCCGAGAGTTTACTTTCCTAGTAACTCCACATTAAATTACAAATGTGAAAAAAACTTTATAATCTTTCATAACACACCATCACTTGAAATTGTAAATGGGCAGCTAAAGTAAAATATGAGTTTAAAACAATGACTCAATGTCACGCAAGTAACTTTCTGGCATCTATTGGGTTACATGGCACCAGTTTTTCTTTTCTACTTTTTCTCTTTTTTTCTTAATTTAAAAAATTATTTTTCATTTTACATTATCAACCTCAGTTCCCCTTCCTTCCCCCCCACTTCCTTCCTTCCTAGCCCCATCCACTTGATAGTGGGGGTAAGGCCTTCCTTCCTTGGGGAGTCAACAAAGTCTGGCACACCAAACTGAGGAGACAAGACCAAGCCCCTCCCCCCCGTATCAGGATTGAGCAAGGCATCCCACCATAGGGAGTGGAAGCAGTTTTTCTAATGGCTAACACAGCTTTCCTGAAGAAAATACATCAAATGTAAACACTGAAAAGCCTTGAGAAACAATGGACCTAAACTGCCTCATGAGACAAACTGAAATCAAGATGTATGTGGCAGGTCTTATTTTTGTGGTACATTTAAAATTTTAGAGACAAACTGTCAAACACCTTCATTGTTTTGTGGCTTTAAAAAAAAACTTAATGAAGTACAAACTATAAGATAATAAAAACAAGGCAAAATGATAACAGACTTGGGTTGGAGATGTGGCTCAGTGCTTGCCTAGCATGCATGAAGTCCTGGACTCAAACCCAGCACTGATAAAATTGTGCACAGTGGTGCACGCCTGTATTGCTAGCACGCAGAAGCTGGAGGCAGGAAGCTCAGAGTTCAAGGTTATCTTTAGCAAACCTGGACTGTGTGAGACTGTTTCCAAAAGAAATAAAAAGCCAAATTATAACATTTGAGTTTTTATGTAAAATTATTTTTATATTTACTGACTGTTTTAAAAAGTTATTTTGCAATTTAGTAATAACTCATCTAAACAAGCACTTAGAAAAGAACTACAAAATGGAAATGCAGTTTCTAGGTAGGTCTCCTTTGACAATTAGTTCCAGCACTCAGGAAGCAGAGATTCATTACACAACAGATTCCAGGACAGCCAGGGGCTGGCTACAAAGGCCATCTCAAAAATTACATAATTTAAAAAAATACTTCAGAGCATGAAACTCACATACCAGTCTCTTTACATTAACTTCATATTATGGTGAAAGTCTAGTCCAGATAACAAAGGGAAGTTCCAGTAACGGACAGGATGGCTATTCTCTGTGAAATCCCATCACAGTCTACTAAGTTTAAAAGGCTGTACACATCCAAACAGCATGTGGCCAGGAAAGGCTCATGGTGGACAGAGTACACCTGGCTGGGTTCTCCTCAAAGATTTTACTTCTGCTAGCCACGCCTACCTTAATGGTGGGTGCGGGAAACAAGCATTTTTCTAAGACCTTGGTTTTAACTTCATGACTTCCCCTGCAGACTAACTTGTGATTAAGCACGTAAAGAGTTTTGTGTTTTATCTGAGATCACAAACATGGCTGAAGCAAACATGACTGTGAGACAGGAGAGGAAGGCACCATTCTGAAATATCCATCAGGAATCCCAAGTTCCAGAATCTGGGTAGGTAGCTTCCAGTTCACCAAAACAGAAAGGCAAGCCTAGCCTTGTTTTATCTGAGATCACAAACATGGCTGAAGCAAACGTGACTGTGAGACAGGAGAGGAAGGCACCATTCTGAAATATCCATCAGGAATCCCAAGTTCCAGAATCTGGGTAGGTAGCTTCCAGTTCACCAAAACAGAAAGGCAAGCCTAGCCTAAGTCCTGGAAGTATTAGGAGAGAGGACTGGAGACGAGGCAATGAAGTTGGGAGGTTGGGGATTTCTATATAAATGACAGTCCCCAAATAAGTTCTTCAACAAGTCAAAAATGGGATGGGGGCAACCACTTAGAAGACTTTGAAATAGAATATGTCATTATGGAAAACACATTAGATCTTTATTGCATTGTATTATGAATTAAGGCTGGGGACAGTCACAGGACACAGTAAGGACTCAAATCCATCCTGCATCCTGCTTCTCTTGAAAAGTCAAAATATGTCAGCAAGATTACACTTGAGAACAGTGACTGAGCAGTCATCATTGCTCAGTTGTTCCTTAGGGACTGAGAAAGAGGAACAGGCACATTATAAAACACTAGGAGTTAATATTCACGATCATAAACTGAGTAAAACCTGTTTTCTCTACATTCTTCTTGAATACAACATTACTCAGAATTACCAGATTCCAGATCATGTCTGTTACTGGCCTGTCCTTGCGGTTTTGACAGGATACGTCACTAAGAGCACCACAAGTGCGTAGTCACTATGTTCCCTTTTAAAAGGGTCCTGCCCACCTCCCATCCTTCTCTCTTTCTCTATTTCTTTCTGTCCCTCTCTCTGTCTGTTACCCTTTCACCCCCCAACACACACCTCTTTCCTCTCTCCTGCTGCTCCTGTCCACAGAGACCAGTCTACCCCTTCCTCTTTCCTCCTTTACAATCCTTTTCCTCGATACAAAACCCCTCCCTTTGAAATCTGTCACATGGCATCTTTCTCTCCCGAGATGCTTTTTTAAAACTACAACACTGCCCAGCTTTCTTCCAGCTTAAGTTTAATGAGATGCTTTTTTAGAACTACAACACTGCCCAGCTTTCTTCCAGCTTAAGTTTAATGATCTGCCCATGAATGCAACTGCATTTAAACAGGAAAGCTGAGCATGGCTAGCACTTGTTTCTCCAGACCATCTCAAGCCACTGCAAATGTGCTGAGTAATCTCAAGCAGTAAGGGGACAACCTTGAGCAGTTGCTGGCTGGCTCTCCTCTCTATCCTGCTACCCACAGGGAAGGAAGACCCATGTGTACACATCTCATCATACAGATACTCAACTGGAATGGCTTCTCTAGCTTTACTCACACATGGTAGCTCAGTGTTGGTCTCATTTCCTAGCACCATGAGGCCAGTACACTAACTCCCACTTCCCCTTCGGCCTCTCATAGTCAACCATCAAGTCAAACCATCCTACCTGCACACTCTTGAGATGCTCTCCCTGCATTTGTCCTTGTCTTCTAGGACCCCACCCTCTGATCAGACAGTTCCTACACTAAGTCCTTCCTCCCTCCTCCTTTCAGCTAGCTGACTAATCAACTTAAAATCATCAACATCACTTCACAACCACTATTGGTAATCCTCTTGGCCTTCATGATAAAGACTTATATAGTACAGACAAAGCTATTTCTGAAACTTAGTCCTACCATTCTCCACAGGTCTCACTGCCCCAACTCCACTGGGCAGCTCCTCTCCCAGTATACACACTAAGTCTGTAAGATGTCAAATAGTATCCAGCATCTCCACCCTTGCCTCTAAGCCTGACAGTCCTGTCTCCCTCACCTATCAGTTTCTCCTGTGATCTTACAACTTACACATGTACATGAATACTAAACTCAACAGTCTATACTGACTATTCCATGTGTAAGTCAAGGAAACAGTTTAAATACAACAATCCTTTAATTATGGGAAACTAGTAAATTACCTGTTTAATTATCTGTTAAATCAGAATGCTATTCCATCATAACACATTTTGTCATGTGTAAAAATCTGTCACTCCAAGAAAGCCAGTCTTTGTTAAAAGACAACTAAAACTCGAACCAGGTTTATGCTCTCCTTAAATTCCCATTCATTTGATGAAAATGCTCTTTCAGGGACAACCTTAGATTCACACAGGGGCAAAGGGAACCACTTAAATCTTATGCAAAGTTGAAATCTGGCTTATTAAAAACAGCAGCCTTTCTTTTCACAAGTAGGCAGCACTCATAATGCATGCTAGGGTAACTAGAGAGGGGGTAGAGGAGCTCCTCAGGAGGGCTGAGGGAGAGACCAGAAAGTCACAGGAACACAGTGGCAGTGTGTGTTTATGTGTATGTGTGTGCCTCAGTCCTGTTTTTCTACACTGCTTGGCTAACAAGTGCTTTCCAGGACAAGCTGGTCTCTAAGAGGAGAATGAACTGCTCTCCAGAGCCTGGCAACTTTACTTTCCAAGCACAAAAAAATGATTTTTTTTAAGAAAGAAAAAATTGGTTCTTAAATATCATGTTATGGTATAGGGCGCTTGGAAAAGCAAACTAACTTCTCCCCCACCACCCCTTAAGGCAAAGCTTAAATGAATACAGCAGTGTCCTAGTAGGGAGATGAAGCTTATTTAGTCAAAGCCCTGTTTAAGTTTCAGACCAGTAATGCCCAGGAAGTGCATTTTGTTCACACTACCCACACTCCTTTAGCTGTGTCTTCTACACTTTTAGAAAAGATTCTGTATAGCTACAGATAGCACTCACACACACAGTTCTGTTCCCTCAATTTTGTTTTTAAAAATTAAGTTCAGAGCCAGGAGGTGGTGGTGCATGCCTTTAATCCCAGCACGCGGGAGGCAGAGGCAGGCGGATCTCTGTGAGTTCAAGGCCAGCCTGGTCTACAAAATGAGTTCCAGGACAGGCTCCAAAGCAATACAGAGAAACTCTGTCTCGAAAAACAAAAAACACACAAAACTACGTTCAGGACTGAAGAGTAAGCTTCATGCTAGGACACATATACACAAGGGTCTGGCTTGTTTGATCCCTAGCATTCTCCACACCCTCAGGCAGACAAAGCACATGCCTACAAACTAGTTTAGAGTTTGTATAACTATTAAACCCTCTGAACTATTTACCCAAGATCACATTGAGCCAGGGAGTCATTTGTGCCTAAGCCTGACACCTGGACTTTCCCAATGTTCACTTTTATAAAAGACTCTTACCTTGTATTTCTGTATATATGACTTTTGCCATATTTTCCTCTTTAGGAAAATTTCCCTCAAATGTGTGTGTGTGTGTGTGTGTGTGTGCGCGTGCTCACGCACATATGCATAATAGAAGGAAGAGAGAAAGAAATTTAAAGGTATTTCTTATGACCATTATACTGTTTTCCAAAAAACTATGTAAATACATAAAGCCACTATGGATGCATATATGCTTCTTCATACTTCTGCCACACTGTCAAAAGTAACAAAACACACAGAAAAAGAAAAATGGTAAGACTAACAATGTGCAAGTACTCTGGCAACTATTCTAGTGGACTTTTATCTTTAAAAGTATCATTATAAACCTTGTCGCACCCCCCCAAAAGTATCATTATAAATGAGAAATAGAAACTTCCTATTCTATACAAAATAGTCCTTCCACTCAGTCATCTTCTCATTTAAAAGCAGACAAACAAAACAACAAAAAGGAAAACTGAGGCTAGACACACTCTAAGCTCTCCTCTGTCCTGTTCTGGATAGAGGTGAATTCCTGATTGCCAGTTTAACCTAAGGAGTGAGGTTTGACTCGGGAAAAGGAAGCTTATCTATCTAATTACCTTTTATATGAGTCACCAGAAAGTGCACTGTCATTTGATGACTGACATGTTATTAACACTATTGAGGTTAACAGTAAATGGTGAAAGGAGATATATGAATGAACTGTAACTGGTGGTACAGAAGCTTAATGTAGAACATCTTCCAACTGTCCTGGACCTATTATAATCACCTTTTCTAAGTTGAAAACTGTAACACTGGGTTTTGATAGATGATCTTGTGACTAAAACACAGGCCCAGTATTTCTGTGCCTGACTTCAGATTCTAGAACATCCGTATGCCTGTAATGAGACTGTCTCATGGGAAGGAGACCCATATTTAAAGAAATTCATTAATGGTACCTGTTACAGAAAATCTAGATGCATTCTTTGTAACATTATAGTTAGTGTGGCCTATATTTTAACTGAGTCCAATCAACATGAACTCAGATGAGAAATTTTCTACTTGCATTAAATTAGTTATTACCTGATAGTTGATTTTGAAGCATTTTGGATATCAGATTTTTTGATTAGGTGTTAACTTTCTACATCATTTGGATAAGCACTGTATCACAAAGTGGTATGCCCTATATCTAGAAGACTTGATACGTTTTGAAGAGGTTACAAGTGTCGGAGATGAGGTACAGGAGTGATGTCAGGGAGATTGTGTGCACCATGAGTCTCAGCTTTAAACCTATGGGGGATTTCTTCCTAAGACTTTCCGATATCATAATCTAGTGTTTCCCCGGCATTAGTAGTACTAAATGCATTTGAATTTTTACAATTTCTACTTAGTTCATGACTTTTAAGAGCTAAGTTCACCATCAACAGAGATGTGTGAGCTCTTGAACATGTGATGGCATTCAAATCTGTGAAGAGTTCCCCAATCAAACACACAAAGGTAGCAAAATGAAATTTTATCTTGTTGTGCCCCCCCCCCCGGTTTCTCTGTGTAGCCTTGGCTATGCTGGAACTCACTCTGTAGACTACTAGGCTGGCCTCAAACCCAGAGATGCACCTGCCTCTCCCTCCTGAGTGCTGGGTTTAAAAGTATGCACCGCCACCACCCAACTGAAATTTTATCTTCTAAAACGAAGCAGCTAGAAGAACAAATACCAGAAAGTTCCTAAGATATTAACTGGGAAAAATCTATTTAACAGCCCCGCCCAACAAACAAAACTGAATGTGAGTGGTAGGAAAGACTCAAACCAGGTCAGCTCTAGTGAATACTGTACCTGGTTTAACTACATGACTCATGGCCCACTGGGTACTACTGTACAGGGTGCCAGGTAAGTCAATAGGGCAATCAAATTCATACCCTGGGGCAAACACTAACTAGAAAAGGCACAGTGGTTCAAATCAATCCTTACTTACATATAACAAATACTTCACATTTTTAAGTTATCTCAAAAGGAAGAAGAAATTATTTCCTAAGAGGTATTTGCTGCATTGGGATGGCTTCCTAAAAATGCTGAATGGTAAGGACCCTAGCAAGTTTCTTATCATGAACTTAATTGAGACAAATTTGAGAAGCACAAAGTTATAACACTTAATAAAAACCCAATGATAAATAATATTTTTGTCTTCATCAGTTTGGAAAGGCAAGCCCAACTGAATATTTAAAAGCTATTACGATTCCATCCCTTTCAACAAACAAACCATCTCCGAAGCTAGTCATCTGGAGGCAAATCATGTTTTCTAGTGTTAATAATAGTGTAAAATATTTTAAGACTAAAAATAGCTTCATTCCTTCTAGATATGGCATCAGAGTCTAGTCAACATTAAACATGGTATTCAGGGAATGGATGTTACAAGACCTTGATGAAAAATATTACTTTTAAGCCAATTATTTATAAAAACAGAACCAAAACTTCTTAAGGTATTTCTAGCATGAGAGCCAGGAACGAGACACTTAATGTAGTCTAGTCACTTCACAGACTAGTTCTCCACACACCTTTGCCATGGCCTCCTTTCTATCTCCTGAACTCACTTATTTCAAAGGGGACACAGTAAGGAGTAAGAAGGCTTTGTGCATGTGTGTGTGTGTGGGGGGGTAGATATTTCATGACAAAAAGTTATGACTCAAGCAACTTATATTGCTTAAATATTTAACTGATTGCGATAAGCACCCCTGAAATTGATGGTGCAGATAAAACTGAATCCCATGGTTTCAGAGATGATCACAATCATGTACCATTAGATGCCAGAACCAAGATTGAGCTCCCTGAACACAAGATAAGTGTCCAGTCTACAGCCAAAGGAGTTTGTTGTGGCTGGGATTCTCAGTTACAGTGGTTTGACCTAAACAGCTGCCTTCAATACACCAAATGAGACTATATCTATCTCCACCCAGCAGCCCTTCACATTGCTTTCTGCCTGTCTGTCCAAAGGCTTCAAAACTCGGCCTGACAGGCGACAGTCAGATTTAAGAGGAGAAAGTCATGGTGTCCCACAACAAACCCTTTTCGGGGTGGACAAGTATTGTATAACAACTTGTAAACACATTCACAGGCTATGTGGAACAGTTGTGAGGGCCACTATTTTGTCACTTTATTAGTCATCTTAAACAATGTCTGGAAATCTCCTAGTGAATCTGCCTTCCCTCTCAGTTTAAACAAATCCCAAGGTGTTATTCTCTAGTCTCTGAGCTCTTTCCTTCCCTGATCTTTCTCATCAGACATCATCTTCTCAGCTACTCAAAGAGGGAGAGTAGTAAATTTTTTTTTTGCCCAATCCAGCAACATCTTCACTTGTAGTGTTACTTCTATCTTATGATTAGATCTCTTTATCTAGAAAACTTGATCAATAACATCTCAATATTAACTGCAAAACACATTCAATGATGTATATTAATAATCATGCTAATATATTAATTAGAATTCTGATCAGAATATATTTAATAAATTGGGATTAATACTTCCAAAAATATTCTGAAAAATAATTGTTAATTTAGATTGTAAGATTCTAAAGGTAAGTAGGAAAATTAACTGTGCACATGTGATATATATTACAAGGTGATGATATCTAAGTTCTTACTGAACATATACAAAGTCACTTCATAACACCTTACTTATTAAAAATGACCTGTGAACATTGAAAGACAAACTGCTAGTTGTATGTATTTGCCTGAAATTATCCCAACATATTTGAAAGAGTCAGAGAGTTAAACCATGCAGCAAACACAGCTTTAAAGTGGCAGTCCAGAAATCAAAAAACAAACAAAGCTCAACAGTTTGGACTGGTACAAATTTCAAATGCATAAAAAATTATTTTAAGAATATTAAAAGAATTTGAGGCCTATTACTTTACAGCAGTACTCACCTGACTCTTGCAAGTACCTATATACCAAGAAGTTGACCTCATCACTGCTTATACTCATCTTTATTCCCACTTAAACCATGAGGTCACAACACAGGATATAACCCTAAAAATAAAACAAAGTTAATTATTTTCTCAGTAAAATTATATTAAAAACAAATGCAAACATTTGATTTTATTAAATAATGTTAAACTAAGGTTCTTCATTGCTTGCAGTATCAACATAGTTACTTCCATCGGTAGTAAAATGATTTACACATTTAACATAGCTAGTATAATTTTTCTATAGGGTAGCATTGTTTCAAAAAGAAAAGATTCACAAAGGCCTTCAACACTGCATATAATATAAAACTTACTCCCTTTAGACTTCTTAACTAGCAAAGGGGGGAGGGGGAGGTGCAAGATTTAAGGTTCCAGAACATGAGTCACTGAAAAAAAGGCACAATTTTAAAGCACTGAGCAGGGAGGTGCGTCAGCTGTCTCCTCTGACTGTGATGTCTATACACCTGGTAGATTGGCTCTCTCAGAATCTCTTAACACAGTGTTCAAAGTCTTACGATCTGGGTATGTGTACAATCATGACACTGCCACACAGTTCTTAGAATGTCACATTTTCTTTGTGGATGGCAGCGGGGGAGATGGGTAGGGCAAGAAGCACACTAGGACATGACCTAAGTAGACATAATCATAAACCTATGCTCACAATTTAAGAAGTGGTCAGAACTTCTCATAAGAGCCAGACAGTAAACATTTGAGGTTCTGCCAGGCATATAGTCTGTCACAACTACTCAGTGTTACCATGTGGTGCAAATAATAGTAAATGCAAACAAAAGGACATGGCTGTGCTCCAATAAAACTTTATTTGTAGATACTGAAGCTTATATTTTACAGTAATTATTATGTGTTAAATATTAGTGCCCCCCCCAGGCCCAAACACACTTTTTAAAACAAAAGGAAAACAAACAAAACCTGTCTTTGAGATTTTGGTCCTTTGAGAGAGGTGCTGGGTTGGATTTGACCCCCTGTTTTAAAAACCTATGCTGGCATTTACTCAGAATAAAGGCGCATCAAACATGTGAGCTTGTGCTAACTGCTACCATGGCTCTTGTACGCATGGCCCTTCCTATCACACCAGGTGGATGTGGAGGTGAAGGGACGCCCTGGCAGACAAGCATGCTCCACAGTAACTGCACCATGTTCGTCGTGCTTCACAGAAAGAAGTGCCAATGGACTTGGTTGAGGAGAAATGCATTTCCACTTACTGGTGGGACTATGTGTGGATTAGATGTGCTAACAGAAACAGTACCGAAAGGGATGCTGTAGCACTTAGAAGTGAACCTGTTGGAGGTGCCACAAACCTCAGCAGGCCTCAGAGACCTGACAAACACAGGTTGTGGCCACATCCCACAACCTTCCTGGTTTGTGGGATAAAGTCACTTAATTCATTGCAACTTGGACATCATTGACTACAGACAAGTAAGTTAGAGCAGTGTGCCTAGAAGGCACAGGATATAAAATATGGTTGACTCACAGGCGCCATCCACAGCACAGTGAAGAGGATCTAGTCCTTAAATTCTTTTCTTTTGAGTATAGCTAAATTGCCTTCGTTATAATGGCATACATACTTCTTTCCATTAATTTGGAATAGTAAAGAAAAGGGGAAGGGGGTAATTTCCATTTACAGAGCACATGCTAGAGAATAGGTAAAGGACCAGGTTAAATACATGCTGATTTTCCTTTTCAGTATTATTTTCCTCGCTTCAATATGGAAAGACCATTCCTGTAGACAGGGATATGTGCTCAAATACTCAAACACTAATTTCTGATGACTATTAGAAGTACAGGACACAATGAGTGACACTTGGCTCTAGGTGGTCTTTCTGCTAATCCCAAGCCCTGACCCATATCATCATTGGTATGAATAGTGGAAGCTATAACAACAGTTTACACACAATGTTATTTTAACAAATGGCAGCACATCCTCAAAGGCACCAAGAACATGTCACACAGGCAACGAAATCCCTACTGACCAAGAGCTCAGAATACACAGCATCCTCTACTAGCACAATCCTGATTGGGATGAGCTCTTAAACCCATAAGCAGTCATCATTCATCCATGTCCATGTTGCCATATGAAGTGCTATGCTAAGCTGACTTTGCGAAGCCAAGATACACCGTGGCAACTAACAGTGCCCTTTAACATGATGGGCTTACTATACCTTTCAACTCCAAAGTCAAAATCGCATAACTAGGAACAACAGTTTGTGTACAAGTGCAAAGAAACTGAGCCACCTGGCATGTGACTGTAATGGAGAAAGGGTCTCTCAAGGTTTGCAAGTTCAAATAAAGCTATATGGATCTTACTTGGTTGGTTCCCTTTTAAGAGACACACCAGGGATACATGGGCACAGAGGAGCTTCAGAAGCATCAACCCTATCAGCCTGTGGGCAGAGGAGAGCCTCAGAAGACACTGACCATAATGGTCTCTTGACTTTGCATAACCAGGGATCCTGAGGGTGGGTTTCTTTTGGTCACTCAGTCAGTGGGATGTGTTATAGTACAATTGTTTGGTTTTGTTGTTTTGGGGTAAGGCTTAGCTATGGGTCTCCTATTATCAATCCCCTGAGCTCCTGACCATGTTTCTACATCCCAAGTGTCAATGACACTTGACGGGTGCAGGACCACATGTGGTTTCATCACTGAAAAGTCTGAAACTCTATGTAATCACCCTTTGATGCCTGTAAATTTAACATCTGAATTCACAGAGCTCTGTGAACATACCATGCCCTTCAGGAATTACTCAAGAGGAACAGATGAACTCAGTACATTAGCACTTACTATCTTCTGCCAGTCAGTGCCCTACTCTTACCCCAATAAAACAGCACTAAACACTGGAACAGCACTGAAAGTACTCTACTCTCAATTTCCCACCTCATTGAAAATGATGAAAACCTCCCCAAGGTTAAGGTAATACCATTTTGTGTACATAAAGTATACATAGAAGGAAGGAAAGCTTTGAGACATTTTTCACATCTTCAAAACCAAGTAATTTCTAGGATTTTAAGGCTTAAATAATATCCTGTTTATGAAAGCACATTTGTAAACTATACAGCAAAGAAAACATGAAGATCTTAATGTGATTAGATAATCTTAGGAAGGAAACCCTCTGAATGAGACACATGTTCTGGGTTGTTTGATAACCAAAAATAAATTTAAATCCCAGTCTAACAAAATCAAGTCAATTCTTTTACTTCCAGGTTTGTTTTGTTTTGTTTTGTTTTTTTGGACACAGTCTATGTAGCCCCAGCTGGCCTCTAACTCACAGAGATCCACCTGCCTCTGCTTTCAAGGTTCCAGGATTAAAGGTGCGATGCATGCCAAATCCATTAAATTCTTAAAGTCATCAATTGACAATAGTTCACTTGCTTTGTTTGTGTGTATCAACACTATGGTTTGTGTACATATAGTGTAAGGATGGCTGGTGGTAACCTATCTAATACATCAAAACAATAACTCCTAAATTGGGGAAACAGCTCAGTGGTCAAAAATACTTGTCCCAGGAGCAGGGTCTAGATCCCCAGCGCCCACATGAAAGCTGGACATTATTACAGCATGAGTTCCTAACTCAGCGTCTTGGGAGCTGGAAACAAACACAGTCAACAACAGCAAGGCTGTAGATGAGGACTGACCTGCACGCACAGTGGCACATGGTCCCTAACATACACAAGTACATTTGACACAACTAGGGAGATTTTAAAAAAAACAAGAAATCTGGCTCCTCAATTAAGAATAAATGCTATTTAAATTGTATTTTCAATCATAAGACTCATCCTATGAAATTCCACTAAAATGGGAAAAAATGCTTTAAAAGAAGTCACTGGACCTACATCTCCTATTTTTGGCAAGGCTTATTTAATACTTTACATATAATGCTCTAGTGCAGACAGCCTACAGTACATCCACATGTAACAGAAACAAATGCAAGAAAGCAAAGAGGAAAAGCAGAAGAGAAGAGAGTTATGAATTGAAGTTGCCACTCTCTTCTGACATACAATTATCTTCAGTTAAGTCTCCAAAGAGTACACTTGGCAAGATGTTCGCTTACACAAAAGGGTATTTTGTTTTTGTGTTTATAGTCCCCATCATTTAATACTAGAGAATACTAGATTGGAATTCCAAATTAGCCATTCCAAAGGGTCTTACTTAGCAATGAATTTAGCAGAACTGACAGCCAGAATTTATACTCATATTGAAAAGACCTGTGGTGAACAACTTCATAGTTCAGATGTTGTCTGTTAACTTCCAAAACATACAAAAAAGAAAAGGGACTGTTTACGAAAGTATCTAAAATCCTTTTAGAGTGGATAGTATACAAGACCTCATTAACTAAGGGTTGAATAACTGAGTCAACTCTAGTTCAAACACATAGATGAGGGCACTGAAGGGTGAGACATGAAATCCAGTAGAAAGAGAGCAGGTCCCATGATACATTTTCTCAGGAAACCAACTACAGGATTCAAGGTAAACAAACCACTTTCTCACTGACAAAGAACACTGAGACAGCCCTGTATGGGAAGTAAAGCCAGGACTAGCGTGTGAAAGCTCATGGCATGGAGTACTAGCACAACAACCTAACCTGAACCCACACTCTCCAAAGACTGGCCAACCAGCAAAACAGGCAAGCACTGTGCTCAGCTCAGGCACTCAGGAAGAAGAGAGAACACCATGCTTGAACAAACCAAGATTATAAAGTTTTTGAAACCATTACCAGAATAAGGAGGTGAGTCAGCAAAGCTAAGACTACACATTGTTGTACTTAAAATTATTCAAACAGCAAGAGTGAAAATTTGTACCAGATGGTCCTGTAGCAAACAGGTAATATAATAGACAGAGACTAGTATCCAGTTCTTAAAAAAAGAAAACTGTAAAGAAGGAATCAGCATTGACCCTAACAGACAATGTGAGCTGATTCAAGTCCAATGATGCGGGCTTAAGGTGCAGTTAGTGTTTAGCAAGAGACAGTACACAGACCTTGAAAAGTGGGGGGAAAAACCCACAGAAGAATCAAGGCAAACACACAAAACAAAAACCCACTCCATAACCACCCCAGGCAAGACAGGGTCCAGGCCTGGTAGTATCCTGCCAGAGAGGTTACACAATCTCTAGTTGAATGAGGACAAGTATCCTGTTGGAAGATGCATCCTCTCCACTTCATAGAAAATGTTTCACCTTTACAGTTGCTAAAGGTACTCACAGCTTCAAGTCAAATACAATAAACACACAGTGTGTGCATGGAAAATGTGATCAACTTTTAACTCAGTGTAGCACTGGGTCTTCAGAGAAGGCCTACAGAATTTATAGTGTCCTGAGGGCAAACTTCCTTTCATACAATGTTACTTTTTCTCACAAGCTGACATTTGGAGGCTTTCTAGCAATGATGAGCTTCCCACTTCACAGGTTGGAACAGGTGTTATGAGTTTCCATCACTTTGCATGACAACAGAACCAAATGAAAAGATTCCCCTGAAGAGTTAAACTATTAACTTCTTAACACCAGTATGATCTTTAGTGTCCCAGGTAACAAAACACCAAGCTCACATGGGCCTTTGCTGCTAGGGTTGACTTGGCTGCATCCGCATTAGTTTACACTTCAAAACCAGAATGGTTTTCAATTGGCAGCATCCCACAGGTATTTCTTACAAATGAATGAGGCAAAGAAAATATCAGTGATTTGTTGGCAAAGATTAAGCTTAAGCTTTTAAATGAAAAGCTTATGGTTTTGGAAACAGCGTTATAACTTTGCTAATGTTCCGGTGCCTAATCTTAGTGCGGATACTGGTGAATTAATTAATGGCTCTGATATTTTGATAATGTATCACAGGCTTATGAAAGGTTTTCCTAACTTAATCTTTTTTCAAATGGCCAGTAAGAAATTTACAAATTTATGCATGAATCTCTATTATATTAAAAAGTTTGAGAAAGGGCCAGGTAGATCTCTGTGTATTTTGAGGCTACCCTGGTTTACACAGCAAGTCCAGGCTGCATAGTGAAACCCAGTCTTGAAAAATATAAAAAAAAAAAACAAGTTTGAGAAAGGTTGGTATATTTCAACATTAAAGAAATACAAAAGGGGTCAAAGAGCTCAGCAGTTCCTAGAACTTTACCAGAGGACCCAGCCCTGGATAGGGGAGGAGTTTCAGAGGCTCAGATGCTCTGGCCTCTTCTGAAATATATCCCCACACACATGTAACTAAAAATAACAACAAATCAAACATATACAAGTTTCACTGATATAATTTCAGAGAGAGTGTCACAGTAAACCCTTAAAAGAACTGTTCATTTGCTGAGATTTAATCTAGTAATACAAGAAGACTATGAAATTTATTCCAAAAATAAATTCTGGTTTTAATTTAGAAACTTTCCAGATCTTTTTGCACAGCCAGGGTTCCCCATATGTTTCAACTGCAGCAACACATCTTTACCCCCAAATTCATAACAGATGTGAGTACCCAGCTGTGGATCAAGCCAGAGATTAAAGGATTCACAAAAACAGTAAACAATGCCGATGTAAATGCTTTTCTTAGAAAACACTTATTTCATAAAACACATGATTTGTATTACTATGCTATTATTAAAATGTGAGTTATAAACTTTTACATTTTTAACATCTGATGCAGTAAATACCAATACTACATATAACCCACACCCGGAAGGAAGGAAGGAAGGAAGGAAGGAAGGAAGGAAGGAAGGAAGGAAGGAAGGAAGGAAGGAAGGAAGGGAGGGAGGGAGGGAGGGAGGGAGGGAGGGAGGGAGGGAGGAAGGAAGGAAGGAAGGAAGAGAGCCCTTTTCCGCTAATAAACTCAGGATGTAACAGGACTGTGGATGCCTGAGAACTGCTTGTGTAAAACTCAATTTCTTCTTAGCAATACCAGTTATCTCTGTCAAAGTCAGTTTTCTGAGAAGGGAAAGTACCTCACTAGGCCACAAGAATTGCTCAGATTATAACCTGACCTAAATCTTTCATTTACCATAATAGATACTAAATTAAAAAACATGTCAGTATGCAAAAGATCTAGTTTTTTTTTTGTAAATATATGGCATGTAACTGGTCCATCAAAAAAAATGATATTTTTTTCCTAAGGCCACACCTCTATATATGGAGTTCTCTATAGACATTCACATAACAACTGAGTTATATTGAAAATTGGTGTTAAGTCATCATGCATTCCACAAATATTTTACTGATTTATGCATGGCATACCTGTCACTGTCCTATATTAATACAGAAAATCATTAGTATTAAAAACAAAGAGGGAGGCGAGAGAAATGGCTCAGCAGTTAAGAGGCCTTCTTGCTCTTACAGGGGACAGCAATTCAATTCCAAGCATCCACATGGCAACTTACAAACATCCATAATGCCAGTGGCAGGGGATCTGGCACCGTCCTCTGGACTCCTCATGCACAGACATACACATGGCACACACACAAACATTCAGGCAAAACATTCATACATGCAAAAAAATAAAGAATAAATCTGAGGTCAGTCTTGGTAGCACATGCCTTTAATCCCAGCAATCAGGTGGCACAGGCAGGTTGATCTCTGAGGTCAAGGTCAGCTTGGTCTACAAAGTGAGTTCAGGTGAGCCAAGGATTTGTAGAGACCCTGGCCCCAAATAAATAAATTTTAAAGTTTTTTTTTCTTTACTAAAGGGAAAACTGAGGAGAAAATATGACAAATCACAATATGTTCATGATCATGACACTGCAAACTACTACTCTACGTGCTAACTAAAAATTAATCAAAGGAAGGGCACACATTAGAAAAAGCAGCAGCAATCACTCTAGACTGCATCCCATCCTAGTGAGCTGGGTGGAGAAGCCAGCTTTTCTGCTGCTGAGGTCCAGTTACCCAGATTCATTAGCAATCTCCCTGCGGCTGCCAACTTCCAGCTGCTCTCTCCCATAGGCTTTACTTCCCAGAGATCATGTACAAGGCTACAAAGGACTATGGTTTTCTTTATGATACATATACTTAGAAATACACACACACACACACACACACACACACACACACACACACACACACACACACACACACACACACACACACACACACACCTGGGCACTGCAGAATCACATTTACCATACACCACACCTGGCAGCAGCACAGAAATAAAGGGAAAGGTACTGGCTGAACAACCTTTGAAATACTTTTTAGCCAGTTCTAATAAGTTACAGGTGGTACAATTTCTACATGTACCATTGTATACTGTAAAAATGTCAGCAAAGAGGTAAAAAAAAAACAGAGGCATAAGTGTCTGACAAGGTCACACATGTGCACTGCTAGTGGTAACTCTGAAAACGGGATGAATTAGGAAATACTAATTAAAAATCCCTATGCAAAAACTATTATCACCCCAAAACCACTGGGAAGCCTCAGCAGAGAAAGGACTGTAAGCTGAGCTCTCTCACCTCCATCCAAGCTACTAACCCCATCTTTCAGTACTGAAGAAACACTCTACCTTTAGAACTGCCTCCTCCCCAACTCCCCAGAACACTAGCAGTATTCTAAGAATATCATGTGCACACACAAACACTAAGTTTGGGTATATACCCCAATAAAAAGTCTGCAAAACACAATGATTCCAGAAGCAGCCTTTCAATAGAGAAGTACTCAATTGGCAGCAGCTTCTGAATGGCCAGGACCAAGTAGACAGAACAGTCACAGTGACTACAACTCAAAACTCAAGCACAAAGGTGGGCTGGGCCTGTCAGGAGTCATCACAGTCCTCCAGATGTTCCGCTCCACTCAGAGCAGAAAGCTTCCGTCTCTGTAATCTCCATGGGACCAGCATCTACTCTTCTCTATGTTTTAACCTCCAATTTTGCTACTAATCAATGAGATAAGTATAATGGGGTTCAGTTCAATTTCCAACTTGGAAAGAACTAAGCACAGTGGTTAGGAAGGTATGATCTCCAACTGAGCAGACAGCCTCTTTCTTAGTGGTTCTTGTTTAGCAACTAAAACTTTCCACTGTCACTCAACAACATAAATTACCCTCAAAACTACTACTAATGAATTAAAAAGATAAAACAAACAAGAAATCGGGTTAAATGTGTAATAAAGGAAATTCTTCGGTAAGACATTATCTTTTTGTGGTACAGCACTGTACTCAGTAAGCTATTTCTGTTTGCAGAGTACACAGCAATAAACTAGAGACTTCAAGATGTAGGAAGAGCTGGCCAGATTATCCTGCATACCACCCATATCCTACTAGCCTCCTCCCTTAAGATCTTCCTTCTTCCTCCCCACCAATGGTTCCTTTCTAGTTTCCTGATTCTAAAAGTACAGGTGATATGAAGGGGAAGGAGATTCATAGGAAGGGAGGCTTAAGTGGCAAGAAGAATGGGGAGGCAGTGTAGAGAAGGGAACAGAGGGAAAATTAACACCAAGGATATTAGAAAAGACCACATGGAAACCTACACATCACCTTCTCAAGAGCTCACACCTCAGTATAACAATAGATTTCAACATGATAACCTAGGGGAACATCTTACAAGTCAGTGTCAGTATCACTGAAAGGAACATAACCAGAAGGGTTACACCATGTTAGTATACTGTAAAGACAACATCTATGTTCAAAGAATCTCTAGTCACCATTTTCCAGAAATGTCAGAAATAGTGCAACACATTAAACAATACTGCAGACAAAGTTACCCAACTGCATCTTGACCTTTTGGATATGATCAAGTAAAGATACTTGAGAACATTAGTGTACAAATGAATCAATTTCTTTTAATGGTAAGTGGGAAGGAGTTTTAAAGTTTTAGCAGCCTTGCAGATGGTCACCCTAGCATGTGCATGGTCTGACTATGATGTTTAACATCTAATGAAAATTATTTTAAAAACAAACAAACAAAAAAACAATAAAATTCAGTCATGAACCGTGAAGTAGCCTTTATTTGAATTCCGGTTAAAAACAGACATCTTGGTCAGAAACATTCCTGATTTAACCATAACTATTAAAAAATGCTACCCCTCTTTGATACTTCTTCAAGTATCATATATACATGGAGCAGGATACATTCCTCTGTGCCCCAAAGTAGCACTGTATTGGTCTTCTAAGAAATAGTTCTGAAAACTAACTAGGAAACTGATGCTTCCTTCTCAGAGCTTTTGATAAGCACAGCCACTTTAACTACTGTCTCATTTGTTTGTAAAGCAGATCAAGAGTGCAGTCTACACACCCACACTCCTGCTTTATGAATCAACACTATTTTTTACTCACCTTCCACCGCATATCCTTTCAGACACACTGAATTAGAAGCATTTGAAAGGCAGTCTGTACTTAACCCAACAGCACACCTAGTTTATCTGGCTCTGGGCTGAGTTGGAAAGGGGGATACACTTGGTCCTTCACAAAGAAGTCTACCCACAGGAGGTGGCTCAATACCCACAGCCACAGCTTTTAAAGCCCTCAGGCTCTAGAGCAGTGGTTCTAACCTCCCCAAAGCTCCAAACCTTTAATACAGTTCCTTAAGTCACGCTGACCCCCAACCATAACATTATTTTGCTGCTACTTTACAACTGTAATTCTGTTACTGTTATGATCGTAATATAAATATTCTTGGAGACAAAAGTTTGTCTAAGGGGTTGTAACCCACAAGTTGTAAACGGGTGCTCTAGAGGAGGACGATACACAACTATTTGTATGTGTGTACCTGTTCTTCCCTTGATCTCTTTTAAGGAAAACTGCAGTGACAGATTTCCAGATATAAGGTTTCACTCACTATCTCAATCTCAACTGTTAATCTGTACACCAACAGGTTAAATTTTACGAAGGCTACTACTGTATGCAGATAGGCAATGAATGCCAAACTTATAATGTATTTATAAATATGTGTTGTAAAGCTCTGTGGGCCCCTGTGATATGAGACACCATTCAAAACAATAACGTAGCCTCCATTGTTAAACATCAATGGCTCAGTATACACTAAAATGTGAAGGTTGACATAATGGCTTTCAGTGACATACAAATGGATGGGGGTGAGGAAGCCCAACTCTGATCCCAGAACTTGAGAAGTAGATTTCAGTATCATTAGCTACACTGTGAACTTAAGAGTGAGTGAGACCCTGCCTTAAAACAGCAGCAGGAAACCAAAGCAACAACAGGTACAGAGCTGCACGTAACAGTACATGCTGTAATCCCGGGCCAAGGCATCTAAGAAAGGAATTAAAGAATAATACAATAGGGATTTAAAAATCTCAATTCATATTATGTAAGAGATTTCATAAAATATTGGTCTGATGGTGATACTTAGGAAGTTTCAAAGGAAACATGGACACACAAGCAAGTATGGCAGTTTTCAGCACAGGGGATCTAAGCATCCATTGAGATACACTTAACCAAGGTGTTACTGGGACACCTTGGCACTGTGGACTAAGTAGGATCCGCCTTCATTTGCTACTCAATCCAGAGCAAGTACATGAAGGGCTTTCTCCCCCACACTCCTTCAGTGATCTCTTCCCTCGGACCTAGGCTTCTGGAGCTCCTGCCCTCTGTCTCAACTACAGTTTGCAGCTCTCCTGCTTCTCCTGCCTTACTTAGGCCTCACCTACATGCATCAGCTGCCGGACTCTGAGGCTCTGGAGTGCTCCTTCATGTTTTGTCACTTGCAGATGGCTTGTTAGACTTCTTGTCCCCCATAACCCAATAAGCCAATCCCTGCTCACCCCACCACACACAGAGATGTTAGTATGTTCACTGATAAAGTCCCCAGAGATGTGTCCCTTTTGTGCACAAGTAGTATTGTTTTCTGATCAAAGAACTCAAACAGATGTGAGCTCACTCAACTTGAAATAGTCCTTCAGCGACCTCGAGAGCCACAAGACACTGTGGTGTCTATCAAATCAGAAAGACCTCGAGAACCTCATGACATTGTAGTGTCTATCAAATCAGAAAGCAATCAAGTAACCCGAAACTTGAGCCAACTCAAGGTCAAGTGAGCATCAACATAGGAGGGGCAAACAGCATCTTGCAACATAAACATTCTCCTCCCCGTGATCACAGACTGTTCTCTTGCCAAGTATGCTATGTTTTTGGCTGATAATTCTTGGCTTTCTGGTATCCCATCCACTCACACAAACTGCTCTCTTATCACTTCTCAGAGCGTAGCCAAAGTCATGTACCTGTTTTTAATTCGATTCATGAAGTTAAGTTCATGACCCTGTCAATATCTCCAGCTATAGCTGCGGTGCCTAGTCAGACCACGGGGGCTGAAGATAAGCAACTGCCACACTGAAAGCTTTCTCTTAAACACAATGATCAAATCTAAAAAGCTTTAGTGCTAAAATCAAACTTTTAAAATAACCAAAACTAAGCCGGGCAGTGGTGGCGCAGGCCTCTAATCCTAGCACTCACAAGACAGAGGCAGGCAAATCTCTGAGTTCAAGGTCAGCCTGGTGTACAAAGCTACACAGAGAAACACTGTCTCAATAAAACAAAACACCCAAAACTAAAGATTTGTGGGTAGTGTATAGCATACAGTGAGGAAGTGCAGGGAGCCAGCTTTGGACCACCACTGTAAAGAGGTTAGCCTTTATGATTAATTAAAATTGGAAAACAAGCTGAAAATGGTGAGAGGCAGTTGATGAAGAAAAAAGCACACTTTGTGTGCTCATTTAATTATTTATTTATCTGTTTATTTATTTTTTGCTCATTTAAGTTTTAAAATGTATTCTGTTTAAAAGCTCATTCTGCGTGTAATGTTAGTTCAATCAAGTAAAACATCCAGCTGTGGCAGGAGTGATGGTGCATGTCTTTAATCCCAGCATTCAGGAGACAGAGGCAGGTGAATTCAAAGCCACCCTAGTCTACATAGTGAGTTCCTAGACAACCAGAGCTACATAGAGAGACCTGTTCTCAAAAACAAGCAAGCATACATCAAGCTGTATGGTGTGAGAGGGTCTCAGATTAGTCAGGTGGTCTCTGCACAGGCCGAAGTTTGCTCATGTAAAAAATGAGGGTAATAAACTAAGACAGAGCACTTCTCCTTTTCAAGTAAACCACATTCAGCAAGGGTTCAAAAATTAGCAGGAAAATTTACAGATACAACCACTGCTAAGTTTGAAATAACCTTCATCTCAGTAGACAGTAATGTCCATTCCATCTCCCTCACTGTTGATCTTGCATTCTTCTTATATACTGATGCTAGCAATGTGTACACAGGAAAAGAAAGCACAGCATGTCCAGGCGGAAGGCACCCTCGGGGTCTTGGGATGAACTAACAGGAAAATTACTGTCATCCCAAAGAGACCCTCTGTATGACCTGAAAGGATTCTTCCCCTGGCCACCCAATGCCAGTCAGACCTGTACCTCCAGCATCACACAATTAGAGCCAGTGCTAACTAGAACTTAAAACTGTCACAAATTCAGTTGTTGCATGAGAAATGCAATGACAAGATGTTCAATTAAGTAACTGATTTTTTGTTAATATTTGATAAATTGACAACTAGCCTCTAATATTTTCTTTATTTATTTATGTATTGTGTATACAGTCTTCTTTCTGCATGCCAGCAGAGAGCACCAGATCTCATTCAAGGTGGTTGTGAGCCACCATGTGGTTGCTGGGAATTGAACTCAGGACCTCTGGAAGAGCAGTCAGTGTTCTTAACCGCTGAGCCATCTCTCCAGCCCGACCTCTGATATTTCTTAATGATGCTACTTTCCTATCATAACTTTTTTGGCTAGATCTCAAAAAAAAACTCTTCCCTTCCGCCTTTCATTCTTTCTTCCCTTTTGGGTGATGTACAGAACCTTTTCTTTCTGCTCAAAGACATTATACTTCTGAGGGCAAAACACCTTAAGGATGCTTGAGGTTTGCTCCAGCTCTAGTGGTTTTCTACCTTCTGTTTCCTCAAAGTAACTGACTGTTTACATCCAACTCACAGTCTAGGATCTAACAAATTTAACTATGGTTTAAACTGAAGATGGGTCAACTGCCCATCTCATTGCTCAGATGCCAGGTTCTTATCTGGTAAACTCAAAACTCTAGAGGTATGAGAACTAACAAGTTTAACGTTATAGCAGGATTCTATCACAATGCACCCAGGACATATTATAGAGGACATCAACAAAAATCAAGCATTTAGTGCAAAGAAAACTTGTTAGCAAGGGACTGCTTACAAGAGGCTGGACTGGGGTTGGGGCAGAGAGAGGGCTACAGAGGTGAACATGGTCATGGTATACCTTCTAGATGCATGGAGAGGAATAAAAGCATTGTGATGGAAATGAAACTGTGACCCTAGGATAGAATTCTCTCCAACAAAACTATCACTTACACTGAGTACATTTTCAACTATACTCTGCGATTATGACTTAGCCTTGCACACTGACTAAATGCCATCACATTTAATAGCATTATTAGGTCTCCAGTTCATCAAGATCTACTTCAGCATCTTTTCCACCTGTCTTCCCTCTCCCATGACCACTTCATAGACTCAACTTTAAGATATGATCTATTTTTATGCTGTGTCCACATAAGTATGCATGTGTGTGCACAAGAGTGCATGTAGCCTCAGGAGTCATTCCTTCCCTTGCACATTCTTTGAGACAAAAGCTCTTTGTTGGCTTCTGAACATGCCAGGGTAAGTGGTTCATGAGCCCTCAGGGAGTCATCTGTCTCCACCTCCATCTCTCACTAAGGAGTGGTGGGATTTTCATTTGGGTTCTACAGATCCAAGCTCAGGCTCTCAGTTAAGTCATTTTCCCAGCCCAAGACCTTTAATAATAAAAATAAGCAGGCTGGATTGTGAGCAATATTGTCTCTATGAAGTGTAAGGCAGCTCCTATACACACTGAGGATAACCAATGGCTCCTTTAGGTCAAATACCACCCTGGAAGAAGTTACCCATACAGAGATCAGCAGACTAATACATTTTTGGCATTTAATAACTAGTTGATGTATGACTAACACACCATTTGATCACTCCTGGCTAAATTCTCACTTTAGGGGAGGTTGTTGAATAAACCCAGGGTCACATCCACGCTAGGCAAGTGCTCTGCCACTGAACTGCAATCCCAACCCCATGCCTCCCACTGCAAGAGTAAAGCACACTTTTTTTGGGGGGGGGTCTACTTCCACAGTCTAAAGACCAAAACACTTGGCAGGGATAAACAGTTTGTCAGACCAAAACAAACAGCTGGAGTACAGCACAATGCAGTCTCTGCTCTAACAGCTATAACAGCTGGAAAGGATGTCCTTTAATTTACTGAAATGTATTTGGGGAGAAAGACAGACAAAAGTAGCACAAATGTGACCAATTGAGTAAAAGTTGTTAGTCAGGCATGGTGATCATACTTTGGAGATGAATGGTGTTCATGCTATGAAGATGAATGTAAGATCAAAAGTCCAGGGCCAGCCTTGCTTATATATAGCAAATTAGAAGATAATCTGGGCACATCAGAATCTCTGCTTTTTTTAAGGTTCTCAGAAGAGATAATTTCATGTCATTTTGTTGTGGTATATTTGACCAAACTGTGAAACTTGAGACTGTGTTAATAAAAATCAACCTTGGGTCAGGAGGTGCAGTCAGCAAGTTGACAGGAATTAGCCATAGAAAGTATGGAGGAGTCAAGAAGATGGATAGAGAGATGCACAGGAAAGACAGGAAGAGACTCAGAGCGTTGACAATCTTTTTGGTTTGGGATAGCTCTCTTGCTAGGTATCCAGCCAAAATAAAAGGTCAGCTAGCTGCTTCTCAGTCTCTCTGAGATCCTGAGTCTTTATCGGTAAATAGAATGATAGTGACTTAGTTAAAAACTACGTTTGGCAGCCGCAGCAGAGCTGGTACTGGCAGGATTGGAAATCCCACCAAGCCATGGCCTCAACAGCAGGTCACTTACTCCAAGGCCATGGGGCCACACATGGTAGTTAAAGCATCAGTAGATTCAGGTGCAGCCACTAAACAACACCTAGAACCCAATGTGGGGCACCAAATATAACAGGTCTTTCTTTGGACCACCAGCTCCTGAATAATGACACAAAGACTTTTAATGTTGACAGCTTGACCTTAGCTTAGACTTGTTCCGCACTAGCTCTGATAACTTAAATTAACCCATTTATATCAATCCCCTTTCTGCTACATAACTTGTTACCGCTCCTCAGTACAGTACATCTGACTTCATCCAAGTCTAGCTGGTGAATCCCCCATGCCTCAGATTCCTCCCAGAGTTCCTACCTCTGCCTACAAGCCCTGCATAACCTCTCCTGCTTATCTCTTTATTAAACAAATCAGAAGACCACTTAGGCAAGTGAGGTAAAACAGCAACAATCTTTACACAGTGTGATTAAATATCCTGCAACATCATTCCCTTAAGAGAATTGTTTCGTCTCTTTTTTACTGGAAATGTGTTTCAGAACCAGGGAAGGAAAAACATAATAGAAACAGGTGATAGAATTAAGTAAATCTCATCTCAATTACAAACTGTATTTGAATAGCAATATTTGATAGTAATAATTTTGAACTTCATCAAAAAATTTTCATCTTTATAGAAAATAGTATTATTTCATCTTTCATTCCCATCCATACTACATATACATACACGTACACACGTACACACATACATACATACATACATACATACATACATACATACATACATACAAAAATCATTCTACCATGATAGCTTTCTTGAGAGAACAAAAAAATCGGGCAACACATTATTGTGTAGCAGTGTGCCTGTCAGTCACAGCTCTACAAAGGAGCCATGCAAATCCAAATGAACTGTAATTATTTGCCTCAATGCACTTGAACTATTATCTGAAATGCAGACTTATGTATAACATGTGTTCATGTCTGTGTGTGTGTGTGTATGTGTGTGTGTATGTATGTATGTATATGGGAATGCAAGCAGCAGCCTGGGGTCAAAGGTCAGAGTCTTTCTTAAGTGTTCTCCAGATTACTTTTTAAGGCAAAGTTTCTCACTAAGCCTAAAAGCTCAACAATTTGGCTGGAATGTTTGGCCAGTGACAACCAGGATCTTACCAGTCTCCATCACCTCATACAGAGTTACAGAAGTGTGTACCTGTGACCACCTTTGTATGACTTCTGGAATCCAAATCCATGCCCTCACACTGGTATAACAAACACTTTAGCCACTGACTCTCTGCTGGCTCCCTAAAATGTAGACTATGTAGAGTCTTGTTATCTCCACCTTAATAATTTCAAAGTAAAAATTCATATAGTACATCCTTCTTGAAAAAACTATTTATAAGCGATAATTTGGTCAAGTGAGACAGTAAGTAGAAAACAAAAAGCACTTTAAAGACCTCACCTGAGTCTAAGCCTTGGGTCCCATCCACTTGCCATGTGTGTTTCAAACAAGATCTTAGTCTTTCTTTTGTCACTCTGAAGTACAGTAAGCAGCACCTCTAGCCTGCCAAGGAGACTACAATTCCTAGTTGGCCTAAAAGAGTAGATGGTAGCACGCCATACATACACTTTATTTCTGTCTTATAAAAAATTTAGTTTGTAAATAAAGTACAGTAAGAGACTAAAAACTGTCAACACATCACTATGGTCCAGCAATAGCCAAGTTGGTGGGCATACAGTTTGAATACAAGGACAAAAATCTTTCACTTTCTTGGTAGATTAGACAACCCAAGATTTCAAATAACCTAAAACTTACAAAATGTTCATTTCTGCAATTTTCCACTTAGTATTTTCAGGTTGTAAGTGACTAGCTTCACTTAATTCTTGAAATTAGAAAGTCGGATAAAAAGGAATAACTAAACAAACTACTTAGGCAAGTGTGTTTTGTCTTCTCACTCTTATTGTTATTTACAGCTCTGCATTTTTTCTATATCCCAAGTAGTTTGGAGCTAGGAGCAAAGACAGAAGAGTGTCACTAATGAATTATTTGCACTATCAGCAAATTGATAGCAATTGGGATAACTGAATAAGACTATTACTAACAAAGGAATCTGACTTAGACACCTCCCCCTCCTAGACTTTATTTTATGTAACATTTAGGAAAAATTTCAGACGTAAAGAAATGAAATGCTTGCAAAGCTACCGATTGAACTACCATTTCATTGTATTTATTACCAAAAGTGTGAGAGTCATGTGCAAGCACATACTCTAAACGAAGCTTTCAGACGCATCCTAGGGGCTGAACTGACAGTCCTGTCCTGCTGTTAGAGCTGCACTGTAGGGACACAGCAGTGTGGTCTGGAATCTCTCCAGCACTCTAGGCTGGAGGGAGTTATCATCACCAGAGCTCAGAGCAGAGTCTGGTAACTTCGCCTCTTTGTGGGTCTACCCACACCTCCTCCTTCCTCGTGTATGACTCCATCAAAGTTTGTAAGTTCTCAGCACCTTTCCAACTCCTCTGCCAATAGGAACCTGCTCCTGGGCTAAGGTCCCACTTGCTCTGGCTCCTGCTGGTTTGGGCTTGTCCCACAGGTACTCAGTGTTCATTTTCTCATGGGTTGTCCAGAAACTGCAGCTTCACTTGTGTGAGCTCTTCTGTGTAGGAATCACTACTCATTTTCCCTAGTTAAAACCTTCTACTATCTATAAAACACATGCTGTGATGCCACAAATGGCATATCTTTATATTATACCCTTAATGTTTTGATTAAGTTATTTTCGATTTAAGAAAAGATACAGGGCCTGCTGGCACACAGCTGCAACTTTAATACCTAGAAGGTTGACGCAGGAGGATTGATACAAATCTAAGCCAAGCCTGAGCCAGAGATGAGTTCCACCCCAGTCTAGCCTGGATTACATTGTAAAACCCCTGACTCGAACCTATTCCTTACTCAGGGGGTTAAAAAAAAAAAAAAAAAAAACAAGAGGCCAAGCTAAATCAGGAAATATTGTCACTAGAAATTGGAAAGTATGAGAAAATACCCAGATCAGAGAGTTGTTGATGTGGCTCCTGTGACTCTGTATAAACCAGTACAAGTTCACCCTAAGATGTACACAGAAACATCAATCAAAACATGATTTCTTTAAACCCTGAGGAACACCTCAGAGGACCAACATAGCCAGGAGGCTCCAAGGACTAGTGGACATGACTCACTGCCAGCAGCTCAGACTGAACCTAGATTCTAAGCCTAAGTATCTTTATTACCTATTGTAATTTCTGAAATTAAAGACAAAATTTAAATTCCCATTGTCCAGAGATAATGGGACTCCAAACAAAAGGGAGTAAGAGACATCAGTAACAGACGGTAAGCCTGAGAAGAAATCATGAGGATTTATCATCAGAGAGGCCCTAGGCAAGAAGGAGTCAGCTTCAGAGGCATGAACACCAAAGAGCCAAATGGAAATTTCCAGACGGAAGGAAAACATCATAGACAATATAATGTGCAAAAAAGAGAGCAAAGAGAATAACAGAATTTCCTAAGAAATTACAACAATGTAAGACAAAAATGTTTTAAAGATCATTAAAAATAAAGTTACACTTAAAAAGGAAACAGGTTTTTTTTTGTTTTTTTTTTGTTTGTTTGTTTTTTGGTTTTTCGAGACAGGGTTTCTCTGTGGCTTTGGAGGCTGTCCTGGAACTCGCTTGGTAGTCCAGGCTGGTCTCGAACTCACAGAGATCCGCCTGCCTCTGCCTCCCGAGTGCTGGGATTAAAGGCGTGCGCCACCACCGCCCGGCTGCAAAAAAACAGTTCTAAAAGAAGCTTTTTCTGAAATAACATTCTTTAACTCTCATTAACAGTAGGGCAGATTCGGAGACCTCTCTAGGGCATATTGTCATCTCTGGCATCCCCATTCCTTGACCCTGAAGCCCCATTCAGTGATCACCAAGAATCTTGTGCAAACTTTGCAGCCCTAAGCTAGATAATATTCATGTAGCTCCCTCCACCTAACAAGACCTGGAACACCACCACTCCAGGAAAAAAACAAAAACAAAACCATAAGCCACACGAAAATTTTAATAGAATTTGTTTCAACAATATGCCCTTGAAGTAATCATCTCTTACACAAAAGATTCCCACCTCAACCATATTTTCCCTGTCTGTACTTCTTTTCCTCACAATCAACAGTGGGTGACTAGAAGACACTTAGTCAAAGTTTTAAATTGTTTCATTATATTACAGCTACAGTTGTTCTTGCTTCATTATTATTGTCATAAATCAAGAGCCTGTTGGGCATAATTCACAAATTAAACATTATTATGGTATATACATGTAGGAAAACAATATACACAGAGCATGTACAATCCGTGCTCAGGAGTCCAATGAAGGAACACGCCCCATTTCCAGATTTTTAAGTTACTTAGCATTTTTAAATTAAATATTTTCCTTAAAAACAAAACAAGTTTGTCTGCCACTTTACAAAACCAGCATAATCCTTAACAACAAATTTGTTTTATACCTGCTGATAAGTGTAGTCTCCACCCCTCATGAAGGAAACTTTCTTTGTAACAAATGGGGATCATTACAGAAAATCACACCCAATCAAAACGCAGAGCTGTGGAAGCCCAGTCCCAAATGACCCAAGGCTCAAGGATTACTGAGGAAGAGGGGGAAGAAAGAGCAAGAGGAACCCAACAGAGTTTGCTGACAGAGTGCTTTCTTAAGAATCTAGAACTGCATCCATAAAGTCTCACCAACATGACTGCCTAACATGAACAAAACAAGGATGACAGCAATGGACATGCCAAAGCAGACAGAGAAAGTTCAGGAGGCCTCAATTCTACACAAAAAAAGCTACTCCTAAGGATGCTGAGTGGGATAAATAGTCTTCTCCGTGGAGAAGCAGAACAACTGGTTATCCATTATCAAATGGCCAGTCCTGAAAACATGCATATAAGTAACAGACTAAGCAGATTGTATTTATGCATTTATAAATGCGAACGAAAACACGAACACACACACACTTACTTGCAACAACAATTAATAAAAAAGCCTTGAATGTGAAAGATAACAAATAAGAGTATATTTTAGGGTTGGGGAAGTAAAAAGAAGGGAAGAAATAATGTGATTATAATCTCAAAAGGTAAAAGAAAATATTAAAAATAAAATAATGTTGTCAACACAGTGTGCATTGTATCTCTCTAGCATATACAGTGACTACTCATTATCAGTGTGCAACTGCTGCTGACGCCACGACCAGCATCAGAGCAGGTCTACAGAGTAAGAGGGCATCAACAAGCCTCAATGAGGTAGCTATCTGCCTAACTCTACGGTGGTGGCAGTAACACTGGTGTGTATCCTTGTCATGTGACATGAAGATAGATTAAAAAGAAAAACCTAGTTCTGAAATAAATCTCCAACCCTAATATGTGGCTAGAGCTCACAGTTTTTTAAATGGTTGATAAATACCAGGTGTGTTGCTTTAAAATCGATGTAATAACAAGTATTTTAATCCCAGCACCCAGGAGGAAGAGGCCAGGTAGGATGACATAGTAAGACTTGATCTCAAACGCCACCATCAACAACAACAAAAACTTTTTAGATGCCTGCTATGGTGACATACTAACACTTGAAAAGGCAGAGGCAAGATGATCAGCAATCCAATACCAATCTCTTCTGCATCATGAGATTGAAACTAAAGCTTGGATAACATGAAACCCTGTCTCCAAAAACTTAAAACAAAAGCATGACTTCAACTAACCAAAAATGAAAATTAACTAGAATCAGCCTTCTTTTCTTCAAGAATCACACTGTATGGCTAAAGATACTCAGACTGAGGGTCAAACGATGGGAACAACCTGTCAAGAGAACAAAACTACAAACAGGCTGCACAGCTGATAAAGTTGTTCTGTCCAAAATTAGTCAGAGAAAGACCACTTACACTTAATAAAGGGAACAATCATCAAAATGTAACAACTGTAAACATCCACCAACCATTACAGCTCCCAATCTCATAAAAAAAAAAAACCTCACCAGAGAACAGAAAAGGTAAGTCCTAATGTAAGAGTGGGGAATTTCATGTCCTAAATTCATCTTAGATGGGGGAAACCAACTAAAAATCAGTAGTTAAACTATAGCACAAATTGGGCACAACTGAAGCCTATAGCACAGTGATCCAACAGAAACAAAACACACATTCTCAACAGCCAAGGAAAACTCCTAAAACTGACCACATTCCAGGCCACAATCCAAGTATTACCAAATGCAAAAGAATCAAAATAACCTCTCTTATCTACCAGATCAACATGCAACAAAAATAGAAATCAAATGCTAGAAAGCTGAAGCAACTACAGGAATACATGGAGACTGAACAATATATCCTTACACGACCAAAATGAAAATCTCAGCACCCATGAAAACCTCAGCTAAGAAAACAGTTCCTAGAGCCTCATAAACCAGGACAAGTGGGGCTCAGCTAAGGCAGTTCTAAGAGAAAAGTTTATAGCTCTGAGTGCTTACATAAAGAAAAAAGAAAAGAAAGAGGGAATGGGGAAGGGGGAAGGGGGAAGGAAAGGAAGACAGAGACAAACCATAAAATAATCTAATAATGCATCCTACTGCCCTAGAAAAACAAGAGTAATAAAAGATCAAGGCAGAAATTACTGAAGCTGAGACTAAAAATAAACAATGCATACAATCAGTAGGTTAGCTCTTTGAAAAAAATAAGTCAGAATAACAAACCCTAGCCTAACTGGCTAGAAGAAAAAAAAAATCAGAAGACTCAAATTAGTAAGATTAGCAGTGAAAGGGGGAGGTTACTACAGACTTCAATTTAGTAAGTCAGTCATTAAGGAATTCTGTAAAAATCTATATACTCTAAAAAAAATCTACACAGAATGTAGATATTCCTAGGCCATGGGTGACCTACTAGAATTAAGATAAAAGCAGCCAGATAGCAGTGTCATTGAAGCACTAATTTAAAAGCTTCTCAACAAAGAAAAGTCCACATCCAGATGGATTCACTGGAAAATTCTACCAACTTTTTGATATTTTTATACTTACTTGCTGTGGAAAGAAGGGATTGTCACATCTTGCATATGAAGTTCAAACACTTCCTACCATATAGGCTTCTCAAACTCACTCTATAACAGTGTTACATTGATACCCACACTAGATAAGGACACAAAGGCAAGCTAGAGACAATTGCACCGATGAACACATGTCAAAACTCTCATAAAATTCTTATGAATCAAATTCAAGAATACATTAAGATCACATGCCATGACCAAGCTGATTTTATCCTAGAAATGCAAGGTTGGTTAAACATAAAACAGAACTTTAAGTGTAACTCAGCACGTAAATAGTTAAGGACAACACCCCTTCCTAATAAAAAGCCCAGAAGCAGAAGAAACATAACAACATATAAAAGGTTATATGCAACAAACCTATGGTCAACTATACTATGGGAGAAAAAGCTGCTTGCTTTTGGAATGAGACAAGGGACCCTATTCTCTCTACTCTTATTCAACATGGTTCTAGAGAGACAGACACAGACGCAAGCTCCTTGAGGTCTTACCTAGGTTGCTCTTTTTTTTTTTTTTTTTTGGTTTTTCAAGACAGGGTTTCTCTGTATTGTTTTGGAGACTATCGGTCCAGCCCAGCCTCGAACTCACAGAGATCCGCCTGCCTCTGCCTCCCGAGTGCTGGGATTAAAGGCGTGCGCCACCACCGCCCGACCCTAGGTTGCTCTTTTAGGATGACCAATAGTGGTGTGCAGTACCTGGACGTGTCATACACCTGTGCTGAGCAGATGGGCAATTCAGCACAAAGCATGGGGTGTGGTGGCTGCAATAGGGGTTTCTCTGCCGCCAGTCAGTTGGGAAATGCTGAGCAGAACTGCCTGCCTTTCTCAATGGTCTCATAACCCCCCCCAAAAAAACACTACTCTTCAAAAGACACCCAGTATTCAAAGACTATGTTTTTCTTTCTAGCTCATCTGTACCTGCCCACCAGAACTTTCTGGATGTATTTGAAAACAAATGGCTTTAATTAAAGGTTCAATTCTACAGGAATCAAACCTAGTAGAGCCACCCTCATGGTTCTGGCTTGCAGGAGTCTTGTTAAATGAAATTAGATTTTGCATGCTGTGGAATGACTGCAGAATGAACACAAACTCAAGAATTGCTCTTGAAACACTTAGAGAAAAAGATGTGCAGTCTTAGTATCTTGACATCTGGCAGAGATGCCAATCAGAAGCACAGTGACAGTCTCATCTGATTAAAAAGTGCACTTCAAAATGCCCATTGTACATATGTATACCTACTTCAAAGTTTATTTAAACATGTGTATGGGTGATTTGTGTGACAAGTGTGTGCCCAGTATCCAAGGAGGCCAGAAGAGGTTGTGAAATCCCCCAGAACTGTTGTGAATCACCTTGTGGATACTGGGAACTGAACCCAAGTCTTCTGGAAGAGCAGCAAGGGCTCTTAATCACCTAACTATCTACCTCTTCAGGCCCTATACCTACATTTTTAAAAACTATACAAACACAGTGTATACTTTATATGGTTTGTTTTCTTTTTAAAGCACTTACAGGGAAAGAAAAAGACAAAAATATAACATACCACGAAGTGGTACCAATGTCTAATCTAAAAACAAAAAATAATCAAAATTTAAATTCATATACTAGAAGTAAAGCAAACATAGCCAACCAAATGCCAAGTCAGGGCATGGGGCTCACACAAGGATTGCCTAAATACTTCAACAAGTGTGAGTATCACATCTGTCATCCCAGCACTAAGAAGCTCCTCATGATGTCAGCTCAGGCTGGTGACACAGTGAGGCCAAGGCCACCAACATGAATTTCAGAGTGAGACACCTCCCCCAACACACACACACACAATTTGAAAACACATTAAACATAATGGTAAAGCACTGGGGTGGGGGGAGAAGAAAAACAAGCACAGCACTCAACTGTTTCCAGATCAGAGGGGCACTAGGCCAGCTGTGCATACATAGCACCATGAACAGTCAGGAGGGCCAGGGAGGTACACTGCAACCTCAGCATTTAAGAGTCTGAGAAGGGAAAACTGAATTGAAGGCCAGCATGACATACATACATGAGACTGTCTCAAAGAACCAAATTCTATGTTAACTATACTTAATTACATGTCATTTTATTATAGAATTGTTTTATTATTCACTATTAAATATTAAAATGCTGGATAAAATTAATATGGTCCTTAACAATAATTACATTATATAGTTACATTATTAATAAGCAACCAGTATAGCGATTAGTATAGTTAACATATGATTAATATGACTACTAATATGTAACATACTGGTGACTTTTTTCCTTATGGTATGTTTATTTTTAAATATTTGTAATTTGTTACATATATGCATAAGCACAAAAATAACCAAGTTTATGTAAACATGATTAACAGGTATTTTTCATAATGAAAATACTGGCAAAGGATTTGTATTTTAAAAATAAAAGGCTAAATTTGTATCAGAAATATCACACAGCTTCCCTAACCAGAATCAACCCATCAAACACTGTGGTCTCAGTTCAATTTTGTCTGTAAAACAACCAGGAGTTCTTAAGAGACAGAGTTGACTTGGGGAACAGGGACAGAAGATGATGTTAGTAAAATATTGTTATCAGATAGCATGGGCTCTACCAAGGTCTACTTCAAAGACTGCAAAGCAACTTGAAAAGGCTCCTTTTGCCAAGAAAATCTCACATCTATAAGAATAAAACCACAAAGCAACAAATATGTCAAATGTTCAAATCCACAAGCTCACAATAACATTTCAACAAACCCTGCCTACCTTCTAGGACCATAGAAAACAAGTCAGTATTTGAAAACCAGTGAGGAAAGAAAGAACCTAACCCTGAGTCCATCTTTCAAACATAGGATAGTGAGTGAGGGCCTGGTAGAGGTTTTCTTTACAGAAACACTACAGGCTAGAACATTAATGTTTGTGCGCACTCATGGAATAATGAACTTGGAATGTAGACCATGATCACCAATGATTATTCTCAACTATTAGATGCTTATTTGGGGATGAACTAGTAAAGTTTACCAATAATTCTGCTTCAGTACCCTTCGAGATAATGAGAAGTGACAGCAAAATTAGATTAAACCTTTTGACCTAGCTGCTGATTTGCAGAAAATACAAGAGAAAAAAATGAATATTTCCTTAAAGAGATACAAGTAACAAAACAGGGAAACTTTACGGATAGAAAGGGACAGTTAAGTAAGCTGCAGACTTACTTAAGTAAATCGGTATCTTCCTGTTTTATGAAAACATACTTAAGAAAAGTTCAAGAAACTTAAATGGCTATTAAAGGTTGTCAACATCTCACATCTATTAGATAACCAACATCTAGAACACAGTGTGGAAATTCTCAAAAAAGTAAAACGAAAATACCAAAAGCCTGTTCTGAATTCCAAAAAGAACTTAAAATCTAAAACCAGGATCTCAGGTAACTCTACCAAGGAAAAACCAAAAGAGAAACAATTCAAATGTCCACAAAGCAAAGCAATAAGCAGAGAGAGGTAATACACTACATGCACAAAATGGTGTGCTAGTCAACCTCTGGAAAGCAGGAAGCAGCCCAGGCATGGTGATGCATGTTTTAATCCCAGCACTCAGGAGGCAGATGCATGCAGTCAGAATGTGTGAGTTCAAGACTAGCCTGGTCTGCATAGTTTGCACCAGGCCTGCCAGAGCTAAATGATACCAAAAACCAAAAACCAAAAACCAAAAAAAAAAGAGGGAGGGAGGGAGAGAATAGTGCCATCAGATACAATATGATGGACTTTAAGACACCATATACAGAAAATGAAAGAGGACAATCAGAAAGAGACAAGTTTTGTTAGAATGTTGCTTCCAGGAGGGCTCTAAAGTACTCAAATTCAGAGAAAATGGAAACGAAAGAGCTACAGATGGACTGCTATGAACAATCAGCCACATTAACAATGGTGAAGTGGTGAAGAAAGAACCTGTTGTGTGGTTTCAAGTATAAATATATACTTATATTCCTTCTCCCACCCAAAGAAATCACTGCCAATTTAAGGCAGAAGAATGGTACTGTGATTAATAGTTGTCTTTAACTTCTAATATTGACATGTTTAGGAATAAAACGCGTGTGTTAGTGAGCACAATAATCAGGGGCAGGGAAAAGCAGGCAATTGGTCAGAGGGAAGATCTGTAACAAAGGCCATAAGTAGGAAAGACAGTTGACTTTACTCTCTAATATATGTTTAAAACATTTCTTAAAAAGTCAAAATAAATCCCAGCACTCGGATCTCTGTGAGAATTCCAGAAAGAATATAAACAACTTGCCCAGGAAAATGCTGTAGGTCCTGGTCATGTGAAGTACATTTTAAGAGGCTAGGCAATTCAAATACAAAAGCAGTAATGGAATCTGCATGGTGGCAGACTCCAAAGGATAGAGGGTCTTGGGAAAGAGACAGCAGCCTATTGAAGACTCCACAAGTAAAGACTCCAACACCCAGATTGAGAAATTCAAACAAAACAAGCAGGCCTCCTCCAAGCAAAAGCTCATACCTCAGGCAGGGAGCTCATACCTCAGGCAGGGAGCAGAAGGAACAGGGGGACAGGAAGGAAATGACCAGGTTCTTTCCCTAGTGAGAATCTAGAAGGATGATGAGGTGGCCCAGAAGGTAAGGGCACACTTCACGAAACCACAGAGATAGAAAAGTGGTTCCTGGGTCACCCTGTGGAGGAAAATGGTTAGAAATTGCCAGTAAATGAGAGAAGGCTGGTAAATGGCTACTGGGGGAGTGTGGAGGGGGGGGTCCTTTCTCTTCAGAAGTGTAGTTACTGATCAGCTGTCGCTACTCCAGCAAAAACACTACAAACCACACCAAGATTTACCATGGTTAAGCCCATGGTTAATATGGTAGCACATGCCTTCAATCCCAGGAATCAGGAGGCAAAGACAGAGGCAGGCTGATCTCTCTGAGTTCTAGGCCAGCCAAAGCCAAGCAGTAAGAACCTGTCTCAAAAAAAGAAAAAGACAAGCCTGCCCTCTCCAAAAGGGGTAGGGGCTAGGAAGAACGGAGATTCCAGAGGGAGTAGGAGGGGTTAAGGAAGGGGAATGAAGAATATGTCAAAATGCATTACACACATAAACTGAATTGTCAAAGAATAATTTTTATAATTAAACAACATTTCTAAGCTAAGACACATGAGGCAAGGGAAGGAACCCTTGCTCTTAACCAGTGTGCAAGCACCTTGTAGAATCTCTGTTGTCACTACTTTTAGTCACCCTACTCAGTCATTCTGGTTCTTGCTAACTTCTAATCCCTTTTACTTCAGGCTAATTCTCGTCAACTCTATAAACCTTAGTTTCTATAGTTCCATGATTTAATGTTGAAACTGGAATTTGATAAAGCAAATATTAATAATAATAATAACAATAATTCTTGGTAATGTGCTATGAAAATGTTTTTATGTAGAAGATTCACACAGAAGAGGTAGTTGCTCAGTTGAATTCAGAGAGTATCCAATGTAAACTGAGTTCAAAGTCCTGGGTTCGGTGTCAAAGACCAGAAAAAACATTCACTCTACTATTTACTTATCCCCCAAACATAAAACTCAGAATAATTATTCTGAGTTCTCATTTGTGAAATCACTTAGCCTAAAGTTTGAATAAGACTTAGGAATCTAATATAACTGTACTACCAAATTTTCACAAGTCACCAAACACTGACAAAAGTCAGAAAGCCCTGGTACATTCAGAAGTGCAGTCATTATTACATGAAAACTGAGATTTATAATCCAAAATGAAAGACTTCTAAACCTTTCTAAAGAGGTTTAGACCCTGCCTAGACCCTGCCCCAAATTATGTGACAGACTTTGATGATCCCCCCCCAACAGGAGGCCTTACCTTCCCTGGCTAGGGGATGGAGGGTGGGATGGGGGGGTTGGTGGGGGACAGGAGGGAGAGTGAACTGGGAATGGTATATAAAATAAGATTGTTTTTAATTTAAATAAAAAGAGGTAAAATTGTCTCTCCCTAAAGTTATTAACTAAATAAAAAAAATGCAAAATCTTGTATATTTAACTGCATGTTAACTAACAACATCAGGATAAGCAAAGTGCCCTAAAACTAACCAAAATGATGGACAAATATAAAAGAATGATTACTAACGATACCATATTTTTAACAAGGTGTGGCCTTGTTGAAGAAGATGCATCACTCTGAGGTTTCAAAAGACTACACCACTCCCCATTAGCTCTCTCTGACTTATGACTGCTGTTTCTTGGCCACTGCTCCAGCCCCACGCCTGCCTGCCTGCCACCATCCTCCCTGCCTCGCTGATTGTAAACTCTGACCCTGTGAAACCGTAAATACATGCTTTCTCCTTGGTAATTTGTCTTGGTCACGGTATCTCATCACAGCAATAAAAAAGTAAGACACTCCATAAAACTAGAGGAAAACGAGAATCTTCAAAGTAGGGTTCCTTTTGCTAAAAATTCTAAGTCATCTCAGATGGTTGAGAAATGTCTATTTCTCAAAAGCCTCTTTAAAACATAAGCACAGCTATCAATCACTGACATGGGACAGAAGGAAGAGGGAGGCATCTTACCATTGGCAGTGCATTGATGTGAGGATATACAACTGGATATCTGACCACCAAACACAAGGTGCTGAGGCTGAGAAAAAGGAAAACAGTTTCAGTGTCCCCAAATTCAATTTACGATTTCCCACAACAAACTCTGTATGTTCAAAATATTCACTTTGGCATCCACCACAGAGACTCGCCCCAGTGTGGCTATGTCAAGAACAACAGCAAATGCTGAATACCTACATTCCTGAAAGGATAATGCAGTCAGCATCCGAGAAAGATCATGCATGACCCCCAATTCAGCTCAATCTCAGAGAGCATAATTACACTAGGGTTCAGCAGACAGTTCATCAGACACAACCATGACCATGAGCCATGGTCATGCATTCTATATATAGTTCGATTCATGAGAAACATATTTAACTGGTTTTGAAATTATTTCAATCACAACATGGCAGGTATTAATCTCAGACAAAAAGGACTCTACCTATGCTTTTCTCAATGAGTGAATCACAGCACATCATATCCATGGAACTTCTGCAACATGAAAGCTAATGTTTCATATGACACATCTAAAGGTAACACTCAGGATCTAAGAGCTGACATTGATCATCAGTGCAAAGTAGATTAGCAGGCACCAAGTTGGTGCCACAAGAACAGGGTAGCCTCAGTGGTATGCTTGGAATATGTCCCACAGCAGAAATTCTAGTTTAAGCACATCAATAATAGAGATCACTAATCAATACCTGAATAACCATAAACCCCTCAGGTCCCTGTAGGTTTGTTCCTCCGGTTTTACTTCTCACTGAGCAAGCACCCAGATATCCTGGCGCATGACCATGCTTCCTAGAGACCCAGGAATTCAAGTTAACGTAAGACACCACACAATGAGTTACAGAAGGGTATGCCAACGTACATCTCTCTACTGGCCTCCAGTTCTTTGAGCTAGCTATGTTATGGAAATACAGCTAGAAGATATTTTAATGTGAAACTGGGTTTAGGTATGATGAGCTAGAACACACTGGAAAACATTCTTTTTCTTTTTCTTTTTTTTTTTTTTTTTTTTTTTGGTTTTGTTTTGTTTTTCGAGGCAGGGTTTCTCTGTATTGTTTTGGAGGCTGTCCTGGAACTCCCTCTGTAGACCAGGCTGGCCTCAAACTCACAGAGATCCGCCTGCCTCTGCCTCTGTGTGTCACCAACGCCCAGCTGGGAAACATTCTTATACACAAACGACTGAGTCCCAACAAAACCTAGCTACCAAACTCTGCTTACCTTAAGGTTACTCACAATTAACACCGTTAACTTTATTATATATAGCAAACTGTGAACTTTTTAAAAGTCTTTTTTTAATTATTTGTGTATGCATGTGTATGTCTGTGAGCCTGTTATGTATGTTGCTGCCTTCAGGAACCAGAAGAGGGCACTGGATTCCCTGGAGTTGACATCACAGAAACCTTCCTTGAGCTGCCAGTGTGGGTGGTGGAAAAAGAAACCCTCTTACCAGCTGAGCTATCTCCCTCAACCAGATTTTATTAAGTCTCAGCTATCTATTAGCAGAGTGTTGCTCCTATCAGGGAAAAAAAAAGTTTTGCTTTGCCATACATGCTTTCTATTTATTTACATACAATTAGCATATTGCTAAGTTATGTGTATTTCAAAATACACATTAGTAAAAGAGTTAAGAGAAACTGCACACAAATTTTTCTAACTGTTGCTTTAACATTGTGACATTTTTATATGTTTTCTTAATCAATGGCTTTTTTTTTCATCATTAAGAAATATTTTAAGTCAGACACTGGTGATGCATGCCTGGAAACCCAGCACTTTCGAGGCATAAGCAAGGAGATCTCTGTAAGTTTGAGACCAGCCTGGTCTACAGACTGAGTTCCAGGACAGCCAGAGTTTTATGTATTAATGATACCCTGCCTCAATTAAAAAAAAAAAAGTTAAGGCACAGCTTTCTCTTAGACTGAGAGTCAGTATCAAAAGGAATGTCTGCATCAGGCCTTTTTTGAAAATCTTTTAATTTCAGATATCTACACTGATTAGATCATACAAAGCAGGTGGGTGTTTTCGTTTTCTAAGTACAGCTCTATCAGCCTGCCCTGTTCTTGTTTCAATATGCAGGGTTATTTTTTGTTGTTGTTAAGAATCTTCTTGTAAAATCAGCTAAAAATAGATACTATAATCCAAAAATCCACCTAAGTAAACAAATGATGCCATGGTCATCACTGAAATCCATGGAGACTCTGGAAAATAAAATGACAAAAAGGGAGAGTAGTGTATTCTCCACGCCACCACCCCACAGCACTGTGATCTATTATTATAAATGGCTCTTCCATCTGGACAGCTGCAGTGCAGACCAGAACCCTTTGTCTTGTCACCTAAGATGAGCATCAACATGCTAATGAGCATTTCCACCTACGGACACCTCGATCTTGTGCACCTAGCCACACATATGAAATACCACACATTACATAGGGAAAGTACTGAACCAGCTCATTCAAGTTGGTTTCCTTCTCTCTAGGGCTCTTTTCCTTTCTTGGAGTCAGTGAGAATTTTCCTCAACACCCCCCATTGATATATTTCATAGAAGTTCTACTAATTATCTGTCCTCAATAGTCCTTTCGTTTTTTATTTAACTTTCCTTTATGCTATAGCTCTTTAAAGTAAATACCACTTAAGTAAATATCTGGTTCTACAACATCAAGCACAAGCTATCTTTACTAAACAGCAGGGTATGAGAGAGAGCTGTGTGCAGACAATTCGACCTAAACGGAAATCTTAGAAATACTGAGAGAGCCACACTACTCTCCAGTTCAGGTGTTTCCTGAGACAAGTCAACACATTTACCTGTGACCAATCAGCTGCTATGTGGCACATTTTAAAAGCAAATCACGGGAAAGGAAAATTCAACCTTGTAAGACACAGATACAAACCTGCAAGGAAATTATGACCATTACAGGTGTACCTTAATCACAGGAAAATGAAATTAAACCAAGACAAGTAATTCAAGTTGTAATGATGCTGCACCTTGTACATCTGCATTTTAATTCTGGAGAAGAGAAATGGTCTTACTCTGCAGCCCAGATGGCTTCTAATGTGCAATCCTCCAGCTCTATGCACTGTGACCTTCTTTACAATTGTGGTTCTAATGCCAACTTCTCTTCTCCCTTTGCCTTCAGATCTCTGCAGTCTGTAACCACCAGGACACTGACATTCTAGTACTGGGGTGCCCTCTGCAAAGGTTCTGCCCTCAAATCTAGCCCAATCTTCCCTTTCCTCCAGGTTTCAACTCCCATCATACTGGGAGAAGGGGGCTCAGCAAACCTCTCTTTGCATGGCTGTCTAGAATGAGTTCCCAGCAGTTTCTGCAGACCAAGGCCCATTTGCTCATCTTGCTATTCTTCTATAAAACTAAGAATAGCACCTAGAAAATATGTAGCTCTTGGGATCAAAGGTTACAATAGCACAGACCACTGAGGAGTGCTCGTGAGTAAGAGAACTGAAGCACAGATCAGCCAGAAGGAGTGAAGAGGAAATGGCTGCCTGCTATTCTGATGAAGACAGACTTTTCACACCACTTCCAGGAGGTGGCAGGGATAGGCTAACATTTCTCTAACAGAAAACTCAAGTGCACCTCATGAATATTATTACAAAGCTAACGTGAACTGCTAAATTTAAGTTCATTTATTCTCCAAACAAAATAGTTTGCCTTTTTAAAAACTATTATCAACATTTTACCTAAAGTGAATGAAGCATTAATGTAATGTTAGAAAAGGTCTTTAGCATAGACATTGGACTAAGTGAACATCATCCAAGCAATTCCACCAACACATAATTAAGCTTTTCTTACATGTTAAAAAAAATCTGTGAAATGACAAACTGTATCTTGACTGGTTTCTAACAATAAATTTATTGAACTCATAGGACATCTTTGAAAAAGCAGTAGAAAATCTGGCTTCTCCCCCATGAAAAGTGCAAAACACAGCAAACACTTACTTTACAGGGAGCAACATAAAGTCCAGTTGCCTGTGACAAGTACAAGAAAAGGCATCTGTGTACTTAACGAACAAGAGAACAATTTTGTGTGCAGAATTTGGAAGTAGCATTTAGAATTGATTGTGTTAATTAAGATTTTTATTACGTGAATGTAGCCTAGCATATACAGCTGAGGTTCAATATCAAGTCATAAATAAAAAAGGGAAGATTTTATTAAATGAATTTCTGGGGGAAAATGTCACAGAACTCCAAGTGAATCCCCTAATGCATGATTTGCAGGATGATAAATGGACTAACTCCAAATAGGGTGACTTTTAAAGGTAGCTATGTATGCAAATCACAGTTTCAATTGGTCTTTCCTCATTCCTTGATTTTACAAAAAAATTATTCATTACCTTCCTCAGCAAGGCAGCCCCTAACAACCATACAGTATGAAGAAGAAAGCCTTTGAAACACTGTACACTTCCTGAGATGATAGTCACGCACACACATACAAAAGTATGTGCTTGGCAGACACCAAAGGATGAGGTGTGGTAGCTCCCCCTGCAGGAAGATCTTGATGAAGCAGCCTGGGCTTGGTATATATTTTTTGCTTTCCATTATTTTTCAAGTTGCTTGGAGAAACTGGAGCCAAAAAGTATGACCTTAATTTTCTAACACTGAGCAATTTTCAAGACCACATATCCACACAAAGATGCCTAACCACTCACTGGTGCATGATGCATTTGGACTTTTCATTAAACATAAAAATAAACCACTGAGCAAGGATAAAGCAAAGAGTTATCAAGTATTTCAAAATTTGACTGCTCAAATTCAACTACAGCAAAGTTCCTAAATTAAAGTGTAGTCTACTGTGAGTCTTCCTTCCAGCTTTTGGGAGGTGGGGAAGCAGAAAGATCAGGAGTTCAAGGCTGACCTACGCTACATGAGACACTGTCAAAAACAAAATTAACAAGGTCAAACTTACTTTAAGTTTAGGTTTTATAAATTTTAGATGTTATCAAAAAATCTGACATGAAAATATCTGAAGACTCGTGTAAAAATGTTCATTACTTTTTTAAATGTGTGAGTACATCACTATTGTTCATATACAACAAATTGCTCATCTCTTCTCCATTAAATTAGTGATACAGCTTACAATGCCTAAGAAATACCACAGATCTGATACAGTTTTCGTGGTGACACAAAGTCAATATGGACTATGCCTTCAAAATAAGTCAATAAATAAACAAACAATAGGTTAGGGAATAAACAGCTGGAAAGGGGAAGCTAAGGAGACTGACTATACATGTATCTAAAAGCTGACAGGAGAAATAACACCTCTGCTGCCTAAAAAACTTCGGGTACACTGGCTTGGGAAGTAGAGGAGTTGACAACTTCCCTACTACATCATACTCTTCCAAAATGTTGGATAGCTGAGCTATAGTATCAAGACTCTAAACAGCTAAAGAGACTACAACAGTGCAACACAGGTAAGCAACTTACTTTGAAAAGAAAAGAAAAAAGCACATCCAAGAATGCTCTATGACTGATAATTGGTATGAAAACACCTCCCCAGACTTACATCTACACCTCCCTGGGTCTTCATTTGTGGCAATATCTTACTTGTACAAATAAAGCTTGTCTGGGGGGGTCAGAGAATGAGCTTACCACTAGCTAACCACAGAGATCTGGATGTCTGTACAGACAAACAGGAAGTGATGTAGCTGGGCAGAAACAGGATATAATCAGGGAGAAACAGGAAATCGCTCTCTTGTCTGCTGAGACACTAAAGCTGGTTTGCTTCTCTCTGATCTCTTAGCATTTCCCTCTATATCTGACTCTGGCTTTTTATTATCTAGACCAATTAAGAACTCCATTTACACTCACTAGGTAATGTCTCTAGGGCAGCAGTACTCAACCTGTGAGTTGCAACTACTTTGGAAGTTGAATATCATAGTAGCAAAATTAGTTATAAAGTAGCAACTAAATAATTTTATGGTTGGAGTCACCTCAACAAGAGGAACTGTCCAAAGGGTTGCAGCATGAGGAAGGTTGAGAACCACTCCTCTAGGGTAAGACCTGGACGTCACTTCAGCTCCAAAGCCTCTCCAACTGACTCTGGAGGAGTGGTGAATCACTGGCTGTAAGGCTGAGACGCAGAACCATGTTATTCTAATTATTATCCTGCTGAAAGTGGTGCAGAGGGATGGCTGCTTTTAGTATTAGACTGCAGAGTAAGTGGTGCTGAGTACTAAAGAGAACTACACCAAGAGTGAACTGCCAGATATACTCATCTCATTTCAAGACTAATGATGAGGAACCAGAAAAACCCAGTGTCTTTCCAAAAATCAAGTACAAAGGAGTATAATAAGGACCTCACAGAGAGGCTACAGAAGAGCACAAAACCAATAAGCTACCATGAAGATATTTTTTAACAAGAGCCATAAAGGGAAACACAACATGAACTGTTTTAACCTGAGCTTCTGTAATGAGTAACTTTTTAGCAGAAGTTAAGGGAAGGTGCCCCTACTCAGTGGGGCAGAAAGTGCTCCCTGTCTGGGAGGCTTGGGAGATGCACAAGGGTGCTCACCTCAGCAGGACACGCAGCAGAGACAAGGTAGGAAGACGTTAAAGTCAATGGGGCTTTTTAAGGACAGACTCTAATGACAGGGAGCAGAAGCCCCTCTGCCTTAACGCTAATAGCCCTGCCCTGGCCTCTGAGGAGCACTATGGTCCTGGGAAATGGCTCCACTGTGCCCTGTGTGCAGGCAATCTGGCCTGAAGTCCATGTAAACACTTTGGGCTAGTGTTAACTCCAACTCCACCCTGAAAAATCATACCAGAAATGTGAATGTTCACAAAATGGTTTTTTTTCTGTTTCAGGCACTCTAATTTCTTTCTCTGAAATATCTGTAGAAACTTTCCATTTCCTACATATTATAAAGCTGCAATTCCTAAGAGAGACAGCATATATTATAGAGTATCATAGATGTTACCAAATGCTAATGAGAAATACAAATCAGAACTGTTTTTGTTAATTGTTCATAATATGTTCAATTTTAAATTGTATTATTAGTGTGTACATGATATGGGTATGTCAAGGGTATATGCCCACTCATGCTATGGTATATGTGTGGAAGTTAAAATAACAACTTTTAGGAGTTGGCTCTCCCTTCCAGTGTGGGCTACCAGAACTCAACTCAGGCTGTCAAGAATCCCATTTACTACCTGAGTCATTTACATAGTTCATAAAGATTTCCAATTTTTTTCCCAAAACGTGCTACTGTGAATCAGGAAAAGGTAACTGAAAGAGAATAAATAGGCAGTCACATCCATAGACTGACACTTATACCTGTCATCATTACTTTAAAAATATTTCATTGGTAAAATTAAGACAGCCAAAGCTCTTCTGAATCTGGAACAACCCCATCCATGGCCTTGATCACCTTCTGTGGGAGGTCCCCCAACTGTGTCCCAATATTCATTAGAAGACGATGAAGAGAAGGAAGGGAGACCTGCTTGAGAATGTGAGACTCTGAGATCCCAGGGAGACTGGCTGAATTTCTTTTGATGGTAAATTCTCTGGAATATGTAAGTACCTCAGTCACTCCTACAACACAACTGAGAGATGGGGGCAGGACTCAAGACAGGTGACCAGAAGGACAAGGACGAGGAGGACGAGGACCAGGAGGAGGAGGAGGAGGAGGAGGAAGAGGAGGAGGAGAGATTCTGGAAATGAGCCAATATTCTCCCAGACAGTGTATGTACACGTGTACACACAAACACACACACACACACACACTCCATAGGGGTGATGAAGGTCTGTGAACCATCAGCTTTAAAGAACTACTCCACTGACATGGAGTCAACTATCAACACACACTCTGCATAAGCCACAGCTAGCATGCACTACAGAGAAGGGCATGGGCAGGACAGGCTGGCAGAGCAGCCCCAGATGTGAGCCCCACGGTTACTGTCCTTACACCCATGCCTACAGCCACTGTGAACTTGCGAACCTAGCCTTTAACGGTTGAGCCATCACTCCAGCCAGCCACTGTGAACTTGTAACCTCACGGGTGTAATAAGAGAGCAGGAACTTACAGGAGTGCAGAAGTTACCATGGTTTAGCAACCATAAGCTTTTGGCTAGAGACTGTACAGTATTAAGAACATTTGTTCTTGCAGAGTACCAGAGTTCAATTGCCAATATCCACACTGGGCATCTGACAATGCTTGTAAATCTAGCTCCACGATGATCTAGTATATATGCATTATATCATTTAAATATCAGGCAAGTATTACAATATCTCTGTACCAGTTTCAAGACCAAGTTCAGTGAGGCTCAGAGAAGATCCCAGACCAAGATCACATAGTGGATAGGCAGAGGAGGTCAGATCATCCACTCTGACCTAAAATGATTGCACTATTGCTTTATCAAGGGAAGGAGAGCTGTGACCTTATTGTCCCAGGTAGAACTGAGTCAGAGAGGATCTTGCACTCTTCAGCAGAAACCACAGGACTGACTCACCTCCTACAATATATTCAGCCCTTTGCCATTCACCCTGCCCAGCCTTCTGGATACTTCTGAGCTTCTATTTTATACAGCATTTCATTTCTGAAATACTGTTGCCTTAACTGTTTAAAAACAAAAACCAAATGACTGACACACATAGAAATCAGGGAATTCGTGCCAAAGTTTGGTTTAATTTATACAATCTGAATTCCTAAAGAAATTGTGGTTTTTAGAATACATAATCCTTTCTTTTCAAGTTTACCAGTAAGACTTGAAAAGCACTATTCATATTCAAATATGTGGCTATGCATTCCTTAACATTTCACTTTGCTATAACCCACCCCCCATTTGATGTTTCTATCAATACATTTGAAAGGTGCCTTGATTTATAACTGTCTTTGTTCTGTTATCATGAACACTTCCTGCAACTGTTACCACAATGGAACATTGTAACTCTTATAGGTCTTCAGAGTAATGTATCTTTTACCTCTGTAGAGTGAGAGCTGTGCAGACAGTTACCCAGCCTTGGAGAAACATCCAACTTTTCCTGTCTGCTAGGCCACCAACCAATCTTTATCAGTGCCCTTCAAAACATCTCAGGGTGCCTCACTTCTGGAGCCCTGACAGAAAGTCTAAAGGCCAAATGATTTTTACGAGGCATTCCTCCAAAAATGTGTAATGGGTTATCACTGGTATATGGAAATCAAGTTTTCTTTTTTAATTTTGAAGCAAAACAGTCAACAGTGGGTTTCTTGTTTATGATAATGCTTACAACAGTTCAGGTGCTATTATTAATGTAATCTCAATTCTGTTCAAAGCAAAAGCAAAGTATGTGCAAATAGTTCCCCTGCTCTTCCTTGCTGATACAGGCCCAAGTAGGAGTCTGCTGGAGGGGATGCTGGACACACTGTCAGCACTGGTCAATTTTCAACCAATATAACCGCACTAAGAATCAAAACTTAGAACTGCCTCTCAACTTGCTTCAAAGTGTCATTACTTGAAGTAAATAAGGTATCTTTTCCCCCCTTAGTTATTTCCCAAAGCATCTCACACTTACCAGTGTATAAATTTAATTCATCTCTCACCCCAGACTTAATATAGCTTTTCCCTCTCCTGCCTCCTACAGCTAAGCAAGCCCCAATCGCCTTGCTACTACTTCCATGTGCTTCTCCATGTGTGTCTCTAGTTGGACATGCTGCATCCCTTGGCTAACTTGTTAGGTGACCCACACTGTACCCAAGCTTGCCACCATTGTAGCTAGTCATTTTATGCTTCTCTCCTCTACTGAAAGATGTCACCGGAGACATGCTACTGCTGAGAACATACGCTCCTATATCCTCCACTGAAGGGTTAGTAGTTTAAATGACATCATCTCCTCAGGTGTTAAAAAAGGGGGGGGGGAGACAATGGTGATAATACTGAGGGATGTCTTAACACCTTCACACAAAAAAATGAAAAGATTAAGATAAACTCTACAAATGCAAACAGTATCTTAATTTTACAAAGCTAGAAGTATATTTCTGTAAGAAATGATAGCTATGCCCATTTAACAAATAACCACCCTTAGCTCTGAAATATTGTATCACCTGAACTTACATTATCATAACAGGCCTCCACATCTTAAACGCACCATATCGTACAAGTTCATGCTACAAAAATAATAACCATTATTCTTCAAAGGCACTTCCGATATTTTGCTCTTGTGGTTCTTTGGCTTAATTCTGACTTCAGGTCAGAGCAGAAGAACTGTTAAGTCAGTGGAAAGCTCAAACAACACCAACCGCCTCAGGTCACTGGGAAGGCAAGGTCCTGCTGGGCCCCTGGAACGCTGCAAACTTATTTTTAGAGTCAGGCTTTCTAATCAACTGTGTTTCATTGCTTTTGGTTTTTTAGGGTGGGAGGAGGGTTTTTAGGGTTAGGGGAGGGTACCATGCATAGACGTCAGAGGACAATGAGCAGCAGTTTTGTCCTTCTTCCATGTGGGTTGTAGGGACTCGTCTGAGCCATTTGCCAGTGCACACAGAGTGCATGCACACCACAGTCTTGCAGGTCCCCAACTAGGTCAGAATGCTCAACTCCCTGGCACTGTAGCAAGTCAATATAAGCTATTCATTCTGAGTAAGAAGGGAACCCAGGAGCAGCAAGTATCCTGAACACCTGAGCCATCTCTCCAACCACCTCTGTTCCCCACAGTTAAGGGAATGGCTTGAAAGGCCACTTCAAGAAACCAGGCAGCTGAGAACAGTTGGGTCTTCCTCCACTGTGAATTTCTGGTCCCAAAAATCCTGGAGAGACAGACATTCTTGCTGGGCAGTGTGATGCACCTCAGGAGCTTACGCCAAAACTCATCTCCATTTCATTGTCAGCCAGATCCCCTGGTGACGACTACCACAGGGAGTTCACATGAAGACAATCACATCCCTGGTCCTCCTCCAGCTCCTCCTCCTCTGCAACTCTGGGTATCTCAACATTTTATATCTTTGTGCCAATGCCAGGTTGTTTCACCTGTGTGCCTTTCTTGAGATAATTTTTTTGTATGCACATGTAGGCATATGGGGGAGGGTGTGAGAAAACAACTTTCAGGAGTCGGTTCTCTCCTTCTGCCCTGGGCACTGGTATGGAGCTCAAGTCATCAAGCTTGCATATGAAGTCGAGTACTTGCTGAAACGTATCACCAGCCCAAGTCCACCATTCTTCACAAACTACTAGGAAGTCAAGAGAAAAATCTGTTGTTCTCTCCCAGTGCAGAATGGAAGCTCTGTCCATGGAGAGTCAAACAAATGGAAAGGTTGGAGTATTGCCTACTTTCAGAGGCTCACAGTGAGATCCAAATATCTGAGCAAGTATGTAGTAGGACCCGGAAACTGGGATGTGCTTAATACATGCCAGTCATGTCTTTATCCTAGATTTTGTGTGTGGTGAAATACTGGTTGGTCCATCCTTTCTACAACCACTAATGTGATGCAGTAAGGCACCAGTCACACACACTAATGTGCATGTACAGGTTACTAAAAACAAAAATGGGACTTTGTTTTTAAACACAGTTATAAGCATTCTGAAAATCTCAATATAAATGGCAAGATGGGTCACTACAATGGCCCCAAAATTAAGGAGGCTCACCTGACCCTGGAGTTCAAAGCCAGCTTGGTAATACACTGAGACATCAAAAACAAAAACAAAACCCTAAGACTTCTTTTAAATGATCATGGGTACTGAATTAACCAAACAACCTTTAAAACAAAACAAAATAAATCCTTCAGTCTAACATTATTCAACAGTATTTTTATTTCCTGGCTTCCAAACACTAATAAGCAAATAAAATTTCTGTATAGGCACTGGAGAGATAACGCAAAGGCTTAGCGCATCTGTTGCTCTTGTGGAAGACCCAGGTTTGATTTGCAGCACCCACATGGTAGTTCACAACCATTCAAAACTCCAGTTATAGGGGATCCGATGCCTTCTTCTAGCCTCTGATGCAGCAGGTATGCATGTGGTAGATCTACAAACACGCAGGCAAAACACTCATAAAGTAAAACAAATAAATCTTTTTTTAAAATTATTTTTAAATTACTACCTGAATCAGCAAGACTGAATTCCTGACAGATTATTTTCATGTTAACAAATAGCAGGTAAACTTAATAAGCTTCTACAGTGCCTTTTTCATAGCCACTCAGAATTTTTCAATGATGCTTTCATTTTAGTCTTGATAGTCACCCAGAGTATTCTGAATACTGCCTATTCCTTCATCAACACATGACATAGAAATAATTTTAAAACAGGAACCAACTTGTGGATTGTCACTTAAGGCTGCGCCTTCTATCTGTAAGCACTCATTAATCTAGATGCTGGCCCCAGGGAAACTAAATATACATCCAAGCTCTGAGTGTGCATCTTCACCAGCAACAAAGGTGTTAACAAACTCATCCGGTCTGACTTCAAATTCCTCCAGTGGAGAGACTACTCAAATTTGAAAGAAAGCTGAAAGTCTCACCGGGAACGCTAACAAACTCCACTTTACACACCACTGGGAAAGAAGCATAGGGCAAAATTGGCTGTTTCTTTCACAAGACAGAGGAGCAGAGTGAAGGGTAGAAGTTCAACACCAGCGGAGTGCCAACCAAAAGCCAATAGGCATTCTGACCCATCAACTTGCTGCATATCTTTGCTATGCAAAGCAAGCAAACTGAAACCAGGAACCTAAGGCCAATGGTCATCTATATACTTCTTAATAGTGTGTCAACTATGACTTGCCCCCACTCTCTTACTAGCTTATACATTATTACAAGCCAGAAACTCAGGGAGTATTTGTAGAAGAGTAAATTAATGACTGCCCTAACTCAGGCAGTAAGAAAGTGGCTACATTCCAGCCAATAAATACGTAAGAGCCCAGCTTCTGAGACTTCAAAATTACTTCATTTCTTCAGTCTGTGTCTACACCCAACAGTCACTCATTCATTTGGCAAAAGTTCACTGAAATGCTGGAGCAGTGGTACATGCTTACAATCCCAGCATTTAGCAGGCTGAGGCAAGAGGATCAGGAACTCAGAACAGCCTTGAACATAGCAAGACTCAGCCTCAAAAACAGGAAAAGAAAAAGGGGAAAGAGAAGGCTCCTCACTGCTTCCTTCCATGGGTTTGTTACTTCTATTTAGTCCTGGGTACTGAATTTTTTCCAGATCACCCTGCACCAACAATTTTGTACTTTTCCCTGAATACAGAATCTAATAACTCAAATTTATCCAATAAGGTATTTACTTTTATTAAAACTACATACCTAAACAAGATTAAACATTTCATTGTTTAAAAAGAAAAGCCTTTAAAAAGGAGGTTGAAAACCAGTTGGGGCTTCGAAAAGGAATCTTTTTGCAATTCTTCTTCTCAGGCTGTCTATCACATTGTGCTGTGGAATACCACGGTGGCCTGTTGACTCACCAGTAGCTAGCTGTTTACTGAGTGAGGACAAGAGGCCATACAAGATGTTATTTGCTAACAAGAGAAGTAAGAAACACTGGAGGTCTCCTTTAGTGAAAGACAACTGAATACACACATAGTCCATGTAGAGTATCTCTGGGTACACTGCCAGCAGAGAGAGCAACTCCACAGGCCAGCTTGAAAAAGTAGGAACAACTCAGTAGCATCCAAATAATCAAGCTGGATTTTTGCTTGTTTAGTTGGTCGGCTGACTGGTTTCTCCAGACAGAATTTTAATTTTTTCAGACTGGTCTTGAATTCACTATGTAGCCCAGTGTGACCTTGAACTCATGGCAATGCTCCTGCCTTGGCCACCCAAGTGCTGGGATAACAGGTATGAGCTGACAATCAAGGAGAGAGAGAGGGAAACTTCAGCAGTTCCACGTGTGAATACTCAACAACAAAACATGGTGCTCTTAATGAAAATTTTCCCATAGTCTCGGGCATTACGCCAACCCCTGCTCCCCAGTTGTCGGTGCTGTCTGAGTTAGGGAGCAGCCTTTCCAGAAGCTCATCGCCGCAGAGCAGGCTTTGGGTTAATGCCTTACCCCGCTTGCAATTCACTGTCTCCAGTGCGTGGTTGAGATGCCAGCTCTCAGCTGTCCTGCTCCTGCCACCTTGAGTGCCACTTCCTACCATTCTCCTCCACCATCTACAACTACAAGAAGACCAAATAAACTCTCTCTTCCTTAGGTCGCCATATTTCAGCAGAGCAACAGAAAGGTAATACACCAAATAATTCTATTCCAGAAACTCAACCACCCATGCTTAGCTATGTTCTCTCCTGTCTCTAACTAGTGTCTTGATTCCTATTTAATTGTGGCCCTATTTGTTGTGATGGCTATTTTTGGTCATCTGGAGTTAACTAAAATCCAAATAAATGGCTGGGCACACCTATGAGGGATTTTCTTTCTTAATTAAATCATTTGAAGTGGGAGAAGCACTTTTAATCCAGATCTTTGAGGTGGGAAGATTCACCCTTAATCTGAGACAAGCTTTCTGCAGGCAACCTATATAAAAAGATACTGGAAGAAGGAGGCTTGCTCTCTCTTTGCCTGCTTGCTCTAACTGACTTGCTTTCACTAGCATTAGAGCTTACTTCTTGGGATTTCAGCACACACTGAAGACTAACTGAACCATCCTGCCTGGTGAACTGAACAACCACTGGATCTTGTACCTTCCACTTGTAAGGATTCAGGCATTATGCTGGCCTGTCCCTGTAACCTGACAGAATGCACTCAGGTAGTACCCTGGTCAGTCCAGGGTTCCATGACTGCTAGTCTTCATGCAGGTGCAAAGGACCCCTTTAAAACAAAGATCTCTGCACACTTATGCTCTCTTTCTCCACCCCACCCCAAGGCAGACAGGACTTTTCTTGTCTTCCTCTTCTCTTCTGTCTTCTCTCTGTCTCTGTGTCTCTTTACCTCTTTTCTTTCCTTCTCCACCCCTTTCCTTTATAATAAAACCTCTCTTAAGTTCTGTCTGCCTGGCATGTTTATCCCTCAGCCTCAATCAACCTCACCTGTCATGGAATCCACCAAGGTTCCCCATGCACTTTATCGTAACACCACTAGTAGACAGTCATTGCTGGACTAGCTGGGCCATAGTCTGTAAAGGCATTCTAATAAACTGATGGATCATACATACATACATACATACATACATACATACATACATACATACATTCTATAAGTTCTGTTCCTCTAGAGCAGTGATTCTCATTCTGTGGGTTGCATGCCCTTTCTGGGTCAAACAACCCTTTCATATGGGTCACCTATCAGATGTGCTGCATATCAGATATTTACATTACAATTCTTAACAATAGCAAAACTACAGTTATGAAGTAGCAACAAAAATAATGGTGGGGGTGGTCACCACAACGTGATAAGCTATATCAAAGGGCCGAAGCATTAGGAAGGTTGAGAACCACTGCTCTAACACATCTATAAATAATTGGTAGGATAAATGGTTAGCAAAAGGGAGCACAGCAGCCCTGCAGTCTAAGTCCTACGAGGAAGAGCTACCGGTGCTCTGTCTTTGTTTCCATAGATTGTGCAAACTGCTCTGAAATGGCAAGGGTACTTACTGTGCTGTGCCACTGGCTTAAATATGGCTAGCCAACAATACCATTGTCTACCACTGTGAAGTTCATTTAATACTTACCTCCAAGACTGCTTGCTTCTCATTGCTCCAGAATCAATATCATACCTAGGTTGTGAGTCTCCAGATACTCCATACCCACTACAGGGCACACAAGCATGTCTGACGAACTCTTTGGCATCTGCATTTCAGCCTGAGCCATTTTCTTCAAAGTTGTTTACTAGTGTTATCACTTATCATTACCTTCCACATACTTTGGGATTTGTTACATCAAATACAACAAATAAGAGAACAGGGATGTAGCCTCTCAAGCAGAAAGCCCTTTGGGGTGGGTGTCCTAAGACAACAGTCTACAAGCTATCTCCCCACAGCACTATATATATGGTGAATATAGAGCAAGAGCCATCTCATCAACCTTTATGAAATACCTAAGAGACAGGTTCCTATTTCACTAACCCTAAGTGTCATGCCTAATAATAAGATCCTGGTGCAAAGCATAGAACAGATAGCCTTAAAGTGTTGTTACCTCTTGTGGAACGGAATATTTGTTTAGTATGATAGATGTGTTGCTGTTTTACCTTGCCTGTCTAATAAAAAGCTCAACAGCCAGGTAGCCAGGTAGCCACCAGTCAGTCAGCCAGCCAGGCTCGCACAGACAGACACAAAGCAAGCAGAGAAGCAGGATGGCTAGTAGGACTGTATGTAGATGAGGTAAATGAGCAGATTAAAAGAAATGGGCTAATTTAAGTTAAAGGGAGAGGGAGCTGGCTAGAAACAAAGCTAAGCAGTTCTAACTAACAGAATATGTGTCATGATTTGGTGGCTGGTGATGCCTGCTACAATTACCAATTTCCAACATGCACCACCAACCTGGTTCCTATGTCCAATGTTGGCTTCTTTGTTTCAATATTCCTAGTCTGATGACATTTCCCTTTCTCTCTACTATCTGTACCCTGAATTCCTCCAAGGTCAATTTTCAAAACTCAGGTAACCCAGTTAAGAGCTACAAACCATGTCCTGCTGGTGGTACTCTGCTCCTTAAACAAATGCTTCATGTTCCACACTCTGCTTTTCTAAACGCTAAGATTATCTCCCATATTAATCTCATCCTGACTCTCCACATCACGTTTATCCAAAGGAACACACTTCAGATCATAGGCCACACACAGGCCTGCTTTCCTATTCACACTCTTCTCTAAACGTTTAAGTGACGCTAGACTCTCTGTATACTTTAACCAACAGCAATATAGCACAGCATCCTTGTATACTGTGTCACCTCAGGAGACAGAAACTTAGCCATATTGTATGAACTCATCTAAGATGCTATATAATCTGACCTACATCAATACAATTATTCATTAACAGCTACCTACCCCAAAGAGCTAAGATACTCAGTCATGTTCTTAACACTAAACTGTCTTCTGAGAACAAGCTTTCAAGACTTCTGGCTCAGAATTCTTTGCATTCTAACTTGTGGCTTCAGCCATGCGTTCCCATATATATGTTAATTAAATCCACTAAAATGAACCTAACTCTAAGTAACAATCAGTCAAAGATTCTTCACAAGGAACAGTCTTCACAATCACCAAAGTCATGATAATCAAGAACACTTGAGAAGCTGATCAACTACAGACCAGGTGCAGGGCTGTTGCTGTGTGGCTCAGTGACGCCCCCAGCACCAGAGAGTGAGAAAGAAGGGGAGACAGGGAGAGGGAGTGGAGGGATAGGAAAGGTGGATACTGGGGAAGAAGGGAGGGGGAGGGGGAGGGGCAGGGAGAGGGGCAGGGAGGGAGGGAAGGGGGATTTAATATATTTGGTGCTAAGTGGTAGACACATGAAAATGTTTTATCTCTTATATACTTTCAAATTTTGTGCAGTAAACATTTTACAATAAAACCATTCCTTGAAGAAAATCGCTAAAAGTCAATCTCTTCCTTCCCTTCCATAGTCATCCTCCAGAAATCAGCCCAATTTAAATTCATGCATCCTTCAAGTACTGGCTCCATTCGAAAGTGCACTTACTACCTTTTCAGCCAGATACACACATTAATGTGGGAAAGGGTCTGTCTTATCTGGTGATTAACATAAACTGCATGGTCCAAAAGATCAACTAGCACCTTTCATCCCTGGCTATGAATCTGGCTCTCTTTGGCGCCTGAAAAATCAAACTCCCACAACAGGTATGTGAAAACCTCATGGAAAGCAAGACTGCCATAGTATCTTAGTGTAGATTTCTATTGCTGTGAAGAGACAACCATTATGATAACAACTCATAAGGAAAAATATTTAATTGGGTCTGGCTTACACTTCAGAGTTTAGTCCATTATTGTCATGGTGGGAAGCAAGGTGGCATGCAGACATGATGCTGGGGAGGAACTGAGAGTTCTACATCCACATTAGGAGGCAGCAGGAAAAGAGAATGAGCCGCTCACTGGTCCTGGCTTGAACCTTTGAAATATGTAAGCCCACCCACAGTGACATACTTCCTCCAACAGGACACACCTACTCCAACAAGGTCACCTCTCCCAAGAGTGCCACTCCCTAGGAGCCTAAAGGGACCATTTTCATTCAAACCACCCTTTACATCTGACATACCTTTTGCTTTCATAAGTGGTTTAGTGTTTGTACTGAAATTGCAAAAATCCATGGAAACAACAACAAAGAGGCATCAATCATCAATCACTAGAAACCTAAAATTACAAGCCCCAGAGACAAGCTTGAAGAAAAGAGAATAAAGAAAAACTCTCACCCCCAATCCTATAATATATAGAAACGGACTATAATCCCAGTGTTTCGACTGCAGGGAAGTTAAAATCATGGAGTGTTTAGAAATCTACAGGGCTATTAAGAAAACATATTTTCTGCTACTGAAGATGTACTTAAAGGTTTGTACTGTACTGAGTTCAGCATACCAAAACACAGCCTGGACACCACAGTCAAAGCTGCTCAGATACAGCCAACAGAGGTACAAGAATTAAAATACTTCCTCTTGATGGTCTAAGTCTGATATAAATTCTAAGCCTGTATCTAGACTTCTAGGAATACAGATAAAATTTTTACCACTGGTTTAAGTAACAGGGACGCTGACACTGCTGAGCTAAGAAGGTTCAAGATCAGCAAAGTAGCATTCAAACCCCCAACATACCATGAGAGTGGTCTAGTGTCAAGTTTGGTCTTGCACTCATCTTAACTCTGATGTACTTGAACAAGATCTCTTATCTAAATACTGTTACCAGTGTGGCCACAATGAAGTCACGGGTGGAAATTCAACTTCCCTGTAGTATTGTTACAGGTGTGGAAAAACAGCTATTTGATCAATGGCTTCTGGCAGAAAGGGCTTATGAGGAAGCTGCAAGAGGCAAGCCATTCTTTTCTTTTGTTTGTTTTGTTTTGCAAGACAAGGTTTCTCTGTATAACAGTTCCAGCTGTCCTGGAACTCACTCTGCAGACCACTGGACTTGAACTCACAGAGATCCACCTGCCTCTGCCTCCCGAGCCTTGGGAAAATACCTAAAACTCAACAAGACAGATTTTAACCAACAAATGAAAGACTACTCCACAAAGCTTTTCCTACTTAAAGGGGATATGGATCAACAGTAGACTGCTTGTTGCAGAAAGCCTTGGGGTCAATCTCCAGCAAAAACAAGGAGGAAAAAGACTACTCAAAAAAACCACCACTTTGAATTAATATTTATGTGTGTGTGTGAGAGAGAGGGAGAGGAGAGAGAGAGAGAACACTTATTTTAAGAAATACAGTACTCACAAGTTCAAGCTTTACAGCTAAATTCAAATTCTCAACTACTACGCCTGAAAGCTGGGCATTTACACTCAGTCCACTCAACCAGTATCATCAAAAGAACAACAGGGTTGAGGAGATATATGGTTCAGGTTGGACCTGTACTCATCTGGATCCCATAGAAACCCTGCAAAAAGTGGGATATAGTGGTGTATGCCTACAGTCCTAGGAATGGCAAGGTACAAGGCAGATGCCAGGGGCTGCTGGCCAGAAGTACCTGGAAAACCAGATTACTTTAATCATGGAAAAGGCATGGGCTCTGACACCAACCTCCAGGATGACACATAACAAAGCTAAGCAAATGATATATTCTACCACAGTCCAGTCACTTGAGACAAAACCTCTCACTTTCCCTGATCTCATTTCACTACATGACACACCTTAGGAAAGGATGAGCCTTGAGGGGAAAAAGCTCAACAAATGTTGGTGTCACCTAGAAGGAAACCAGAAACTCTCAACACACAGCCTAGCAAGCCAGCGTTAGGCATCTGGGCTAATACACAACCCTTTCTGTGCTGACCAAAAGTTACTTGAGTCTGCCTTACTAGACAGCTATAATCAACTATCTATCTCTTCTCTGGGATTAACCGATAGCTTCTTAATTGAGGTTCAGGAACTATACAAAGCAAGATTGCCTCTCCTGAAACTCCTGGGAAGTCTGTCTTTTTCACAGTCTCACTCTTGGGATGAACACTTCAGTTCTGATGTCTGAATGTAACAACTATAAAAACCTACTTTCTGCCAGGCAGTGGTGGCACACCCCTTTAATCCCAGCACTCAAGAGACAGAGGCAGAGGCAAGCGGATCTCTGTAAGTTTGAGACCAGCCTGGTCTATAAGAGCAAATTCCAGGACAACCTCCAAAGTCACAGAGAAATCCTGTCTCCAGCCCCCCCGCCCACCAAAAAGACCTAGTTTCTGGGAGAAAAAAAACGAAACCCAATGTGTTCCAGTCTGTTTCCTTCTCAGTGGCTGACCACACAACAGGTGGTTAGTAAGCTGTCCTCAGTACTTACTGCTGATCCTCTTCATGTGGACAATGAGATGGTAGGAAACCTTAAGATAGATCCACTAAAGTGCTGCTATGTTACTTAAGTTACTAGAAAATTTATGAAAAATTGAACTAGAGGCAGAGGAAGTACTGCCTGGTACCTATACTCCCAGTCCTCAGGATTCTGAGGTACGAAGATGCACTTCAGGACAGCCTAAGCTAGAAAGCAAGATTTGGTCTCAAAGAACAGTGTTCATGAGAGCCTGTGGTAAAGGTGGCTGAGAGACAACACTGTGACAGAAGCAAACAAGTCAACTTCATATGCACAAACAATCATTGCAGCCTGAGCCAGAGGCAAAAAAAAAAAAAAAAAAAAAAAGATCAGAGGGACAAGCCATCTTTATGAACTGGAACAGGCAGTGTTGCTTAAATAGCATTAAACCCAACAACAACAAAAAGACTACTCAGCTTTGCCCTGATAGATCTGAGCACAAGAGATCCAGACTCACCAGGACAACAAAGTTGTTACTGGATTTTGTTCCTTAAGCACAAGCCAAGGGTCTGTCAGCTGTGCACTGAGCATTCATATCAGCTCAACTACACTTCAGAATTCTCTACTTACTTCATTCCTAAGTCAATACCAAACACTCACCAACCAGAGAAGGAAAGGAAGAATGCCTTCGAGTGCCTACTAACTGCTTCATCTATAGTAACAAGAAGCTTCCGTTTTATTTATTGGACAAACAACTTACCTGCTTCAATATATAAAAAGAACCAAATGGAAGATGAAACCTAACATATGAGAAATTGCTGCCTTATTCACTGTAATGTTCTGAACCCCAGGAAGGTACTAGCAGCAAGACTCCATCCTTTCCAATATTTTAGTGTGGGCAGAAGGCTCAAACTTTTGTTTTTTAAGAAGCATCTCTTATAAGAAAGATGTCAGGCTAGAGAGATGGCTTAGCCGCTAAAGGCTAGGCTTACAACCAAAAATATAAGATGTCATTCCTTTGCAATAAGAAACAAATTTGTTTTTAAAAAACCAAAAGCTTATACAATGAGGGTTTTCCCAATGTTGTCTGCTCCAATTGGCATGTTACTACTGACATGCCCAAGAGAGGCCTTGGGTCCATCCTCGATGATTCCCATAGTTGGAAATACCCTCCTACTCCTTTGAGTTTCACTAAACTTCTCACCTTTAAGCATTTTGAGATGTTGAACAGAAATCTATGTACCCCAGTGTCTTAGGGCTCCAAGTTCAACCTTGTCAGCTGCAACACTGAAAAGTGTGCATACCATTACTGTAATGTATCCTTGATTACATCCCAGAGCAACAACAACAACAAAATGACAGGACTTAGCAGAGAAATAAACTAAATAAAACCCTTTCCATATGGCTGTACTTAACATTAAATTATAAGAGCACCAGAATGGGTGGTTCAAAACCTCGATTTAGCAAGTACAACAAATTTTTTCTGTGGTTAAATTAACCTACAGTTCTCTTAAAAAATGAATTTGTGTAAAATAACAGTTCAAGATTAATGTGTCATTCACAAAATATGATACAATAAAAATCTCTGGACAGGGCTTGGAACTTTAATCTGATCACTCAAGAACTAGAGATGGGTAGATTTCACGCACACGCACGCACTATTACCTAATTAAAATAAGTAAGTACCCCTGTGGAAGTAGACAGGACAGTATATGTCTTTAATTTCAGCACATGGGAAGAAGGCACAGACAACCAAGAATTCAAGGCCAGACTGAGTTTAAACAGTTACTTTTCAGGCCAGCCAGGCTACAGCCCTGTCTCAAAACATAGACAAACCCCTCTTGGCTGTGGTCTGTGTCTCAACATACAGCTGCCCGAGTACCACAGAGGTTGTTTGTGTGCCCCAGATCCCACAAATTCCCTTCTGAACGGAATCATTCTTCCATCCATGGAATAGCCAGCATCACAGAAAGCACAAAAGATTTAGGAGCCCTGAATGTTTAAAATCATTTGCGATATCGAGCATTACAATCACTCTGTGACATTGTAAGTAACTTTAAACCTTATCTGCCTGTCTGCCCATTGGAGACTGTGAAAGGACAGTAAGTAAAGGGCCTATCTACTATTTACAGTTCTTAAAATACTTCAAACATTTTTTACATTTTTGTTTTGTGTGTATCTGTGTGATATGACACAGGTGAGCGTGGAGGTCAGAGGGCAACTTATGGGAGTCAGCTCTCCTTTCACTATGTGGTCATCAGGCTTGCCAGCAGGCACCTTTGCCTGCCCGGTCATCTCACCAGCCCTTATTATCTTTCGTGCTCCAGCCCAGCAATGAAGAAATAGATGTGTAAAACTCACCTGAAACTGACTCCTTAAAATCACTTTAAGGAGCTTTGAAAGTATGGTTTAGTGATATTTCAGATGGTAGTATAGTGCTGCAAAAATGACCAAGATTAAAATCAAGCCAATTGTCCTAAATTAGTGGCAATTGTTCATGACATCTATAAAGCTATCAAAACACTGAAAATTGTTACAAATATAAAAACAAAAAATGTGAAATGAATATTCATTTAGTAGTACTTAAAACACACAATTGTAAGTTAGTCTGTAATTCAATCAAGTACTTTGAAAATCCATGTGTCCATGATGCAGATTCACTATCTTCTGTCCAACTTAGGCAGTGGACACCACTTTCTGCAACCAGCTCCACATACTTTATCCTTTATGCATCTAGTGCTTTCTGCACCTTTGAACCATCACTCTGTGACTGTGTGTGTCTGTGTGTGTGGCCAGCCTGGTGGTCTAACATAACAATTTCCAGGCTAGCCAAAGATGCACAGTGAAACCCTATTTTTTTTCCTTTTAAAAGGAGGGGAGGGTGGGTGACTAATGAAAACTATTATTACAACTCTTACCTTATTTACATAAAGAGAGAACCATAAGAGGGCACAGCAAATAAATCATTTTCTGAACATAAGAATGGCAAAAGTTTAAACATAAATGGTATTTAATCTTCCTGATAAGAGAAGGCAAATAACGATTTCACTAAGGGGATGGGTATATAGCTCAGTTGGCAGTACTTACCAGGTGCACATTGAGTTTGATCTGAAGGACCATATAAACAGAGCATGTCTATAACCTCAACCCTCAGGATGTGGGGGGGCAGGAGGACCAAAAATTCACTGATTTCCTTGGCTGTATAAGGAATTCCAGACAAGCCCCCAAGCCAGACCTCATCCTAAGACGGAAGATGGGGGACAGATTTCACTAAGAACTTTTGATGTAATTTACATCATTCTTGGGTGTAGAGCTGAGCAAAATGAGTCACAGGTCAAGTCTTCGTGCTTCAGGGTCATTGCAAGTAAGAAATGGGACAGGATGTAAGCCAGAGGCTGGGAGTAGAACAGCACTCATGTGAAAGTTGTCTTCTTTGTGTATGATCCAAGCTTCACCTTCCAGTTCGGTAAACATCAGGATTACAAGTACACTCTACTCGCATGTGGAGTGCCAATCACAGAACCTCCAAGGAGAAAGCGCCAGACAGTCCAACTCAAAAGCATATATTTATTAAAATTTCACTGAATTTACCCTCCTAAACGTGCCCACACTCACCAAAATAATTTGTTCCCAATGTCATATTATCAAAATGAAGGAAATAACTTGCACAACAATATGGGCCTGGCAATATAACATATTTAGTCAAAAAATAAAAATAAAATAGTTTTCATTTGTACTTATGGGCCTGATGCTAATATACTGTTAAGCTAAAGAGGGAAAGGTTGACAGGAAAAACTGTGTATAATAAGTATTTTTTAAGGCTACAAGTCATGAAAGACAATATTAAGGTAATTATTTTTCTAGCTTGAACCCAGTCACATATTATTTTTGTTTCTGTTGTGGACAAGCACATAAAAATATCTCTGATAGTGAAAATGTAAAATCCAGTGTGGAGTTCTATAGTTTCAATATGACTGTTCTAACTGCATAGAAACTCACTGAGACATGTAGACTTTGTCTGGCTAATCTCTTGAAGTGTTTTTGTTTTGTTTTTCAAGTTCCTTACAATTAAACTTGAATTGAAAACAAACAAGTTGAAGGAGCATTTTCACACTCTTGTATACAACACCATCACCCCTGCAAGGACTCTCAAGAACTAAGAACACTGCTGGCTGCCAGGAAAAAACCCAAGTCCCAGGGAACTGGAAGGTCCCTTTGCTGCAGATACTTTTTTACATTTTTCACGTGAACCATAAAAAATACTCGAATGTTCTAAATAGCTAAGCATAATACTAGTGACCTTCAGGAGAAGCAGACACATAAAGAGATGGTCAAAACCTCAGCTCATCAGAAGGTGTCTAAAAACCATCTGAAGCAAGGCTTCAGAGAACAAGCTGCACAGAACCCTTCAGCCTATGAGGAACAACCCCCCTACCCCCACCCCTGCCCCCATCCCAGCAAGGAATCTTAAGACTACTTGATGTGAGGGACTGTAAAGAGATGGCAGACCTTAAAGCATGAGTATATAAGGAAGCAAAGAACACACAGGCACCATGTTTGTTACTCCAGAATCAGCAAGCATAAAGGGAAGACTATTTCCACAGATGCTCAAAGGTCACAGTAGCTAAGAGAAGTGTAAGAACAACTTGTATCTGAAGCCACATCTGCCCTTGCCAGTAATTACTAGCCATGGCCTTAAGCTTCCCACACACAGAGCTTCACAGGCACAATACCCAATACCGCCCAGCGTCACACTGCATTTATAAAAGAGGGACATGACTACCAACCACTCTGGGTGTCTGGGGGGGTGCAGAGCACACACACACACAGGCAGGCACAGCTCACCTGTATGGAAGGAAAGGAGCACTCAAACAGTAGTTGCTATTTTTAGTAGGTACCCAACCTGATGATAAATATTAAAATAGAATTTCTTTGGTGGTATTTTTGTTTGTTTTGCTTTTCTGATGGGAATTGATGGGCTCTAATTCACCATGTAATATAGGTTGTGTTCAACCTTGCATTCAACCTTCACAACATTCTTTTTACAGCAGCCACTTTGGAGAATATTTTGTATGTATAACTCTTCCTCCAAGACAACCAGCAACACATAAGTGTAACTACATTTGTCTAAACACAAAGACCCTGAAGGGAGAATCAAAGACGATTCCACCATGAGGAGACAGACCCTCCCTCCACCATTACTGAGCCACTCTTCACCACTGCGCCTGACTGCACGCAGAATCAGACATTCTACCATAACTACCACCCCAAGTGATAAGGACACTTTCAGTTCTTCTGAATAGCTGTCACCAAACTTTAAGAAATTTGGATAATTCCTGGCATCTTCCAATACAAGCAAGATTCCTTGTTTGGAGGCCAGTGCTGTTTACTATGATCAGACTACACACACACACACACACACACACACACACACACACACACACACACACACACACACACACACACACACACACACACACACGGCAGGGGTTATTTTCCACTGGGCTTGGTTACATAGCTGCATGGGCAGCACAGCACAGAAGGCACCATTGGACTACACTGTAAGCTCTCTGAGGCTGCAGGTACCTGTGAACACAATGGGTCAAGCCAGAGACAGGTGGCTGCTCAAGAGGGAGGCAGCCAGGGCTAAGGTGTGCCATGCTTCAAGCTAACCACACAGCATCCATTCCCAGCCATCCGCCTCAGTGAAAGGGCTGTCATTCAGACTGTGATGTTTTTAACTAACTGCTGTTAATGGAACAAAACAAAATTGGAAGTACTTAATTGTAACTTAAAGTAATAAATAAAACATAATGTAATACTTTTTAGTAAAACTCCAAAGCCATGGGGAATAAAGAATGTAACCAGAAATAAAGTACAAGCATATGACTGAGGGCCAAATCCAAGCAAGTGACTTCCAGGGTACAAGATGATCAAAACAAAGACAGGCTCCAAGATGAGAAAACCCAGATGTCACAAGAGTAGCATTCAAGGAACAAATGCAGGGAATTAAACCAAGCCAGAAAGGTGAAGTAGGTTATAGACATGTTTAAGGATTTCAATTAATGAAGGCACCAGCCCCCTATTTTAGCAGCCATGACAGGCTAACATGTGCTCACCTGACCTTGTCCTTCCTGTCCTAGTCACTAGGAGGTCAGATATCCTCCTGGCAAGGAACCAATCAGAAGTTAGCTGGTGGGGCTTTGCTTTACACCAGCTCTGGGTGTACTTTAAGGACAAGTGCACAACAGTGATGTGCAGAGCATAGCAACCGCCCTGGGAGGACCTATAGGTCATAACAACCAGTTGACCAATCAACATAGAGAAGGTCATCCAAACTTGGAAGTGCACCAATCCTGAGACTGTTGCATACCCCTAGAAACTCCCCTTACGCTGTCCTATAAGAAGATGCCTGCCTCATGGTTTCTCAGGGTCTTCCTCCAGCCAGCTGCTGTGATGAATGAATGCATGGCCCGAGCTAATGAGGTTAGCTTGTTAAATGACTACAATAAAAACTCTTTGCTTCTGCATCAAAATGGGTCTCTTGGTGATTTGGGGGTTCTGAATTTGGGCATGACACTAAGACCATATCTTTGTTTCAGTTCTTGCTGCCTCTACATTCACATTTGTTCCCTCCTTCCAGAATTTATAGTCCCTCCACAGTCAATGTCCTATGGAATAAATCACATAAACTCACAGTTTAAAATACATGAATCCAAACTTTCTGTGTCTACATTCTTCGGTCTGCCTCCACTCACACATAGGTTCAGGATACATATCTTATAGTTCCACACAGCTCCCAAAGCTCTTTTCGCCTTCCACACCCACATCCCATGTGAGCTCAACAAACATGGGATGAGACAGCTCTCTGGAGTGCAAATTTTAAACAGTAATTCAGTACTCAAGATCTGTGGTTTCCAGACCTCTGATTTTACTTTGAAGGAACTATATATAGCTTCAACTGCAGTCTTGGAATTAGATCATACTGTCCCTTGCTCTGCTGGCAAAAACATCAAACAGACTGTCAAGGTAAATAACTGAAGGACTCAGCCAGCCACTGACCTACAATCTGGTCTCTGTTCCTTAGGTTTTCTTTAATTCAATGAACTAGTGTGTCCTTCCTCTTTTTCTTCCATTAACTACTCTGTTGCGAGAGAGAGAGAGAGAGAGAGAGAGAGAGAGAGAGAGAGAGAGAGAGAGAGAGAGAGACAGAGAGACAGAGAGACAGAGAGACAGAGAGACAGAGAGACAGAGAGACAGAGAGACAGAGAGAGAGACAGAGAGAGAGACAGAGAGAGAGACAGAGAGAGAGACAGAGAGAGAGACAGAGAGAGAGACAGAGAGAGACAGAGAGAGAGAGAGACAGAGACAGAGAGAGAGACACAGAGACAGAGAGAGAGAGAGACAGAGACAGAGAGAGACAGAGACAGAGACACAGAGAGAGAGACACAGAGACAGAGACAGAGAGAGAGACAGAGAGAGACAGAGAGAGACAGAGACAGAGACAGAGACAGAGAGAGACAGAGAGACAGAGACAGAGAGAGACAGAGACAGAGACAGAGACAGAGACAGAGTGTCAGTCTAAAACACTAAGTGTAACAGAGGCCAGTGGAAGCCACAGCCCAGCAGGAAGCCCAGAGCAGGCTGAGAGCAGGATGGCCTCCTGGGAGACAAGGCATTTTGCAATGGCAAAATGGTAGGCATGAAGGCCTAACAATGCTGCTGCTGCTGAGAACACACAGACTTCAGGCCCTAAGAAGACTGTGTTCTAGAGCACATGATAATTAGCCATGAAGCCACAAAGGGAAATGCATCAGCTATGGCTACACCTATCTCCTGGCGGTGACCCACTCCATTTTTCCTTAAGTACCCATGGACTTGTGAGCTGGAGGCAACCAGAAAGAGAGCACATCTTCAATTCTCACCCTGATTTTCCTTATATTTCTAATTCAGGAACATTCTTCTCACACTACACAGTAAATTTATCTGTATAATTCTATAGAAGAAAAAAAAATGACATCCCGAAAGAAAAGATTCATGCTTAAAAGACAGTGTCTACTAGCTGGAATATAACAAAATGAACAATAACAGACAAGTTGTGATTATTAAATACATCATTCCAAATACATCTCAGCACTTTATATGTAGTTCTGTATTCCTGGAAATTTAGCTGTGTTTATGAGTGTGTAAATATATTATTTCCAATTTATGGATGCAAAAAGAGACAAGGAAATTACTTAAGACCACTAATCTAGAACCTCACATTCTCTAGCCTCCAACTTGTTCTACCTTCCTATTACCCCAAGACTCATTCTGTTATTCAAACTGCATAGCTCAACCAATTGGTACACATCATAAAATAAACTTAATGAGCACACATCGGGAGTAGAGGGAGTCTTGCTGCGCAGCTCAGAGTTCTCAAATCCTAGCATTACAAACATGAAGCACTATACCCAGCCAAGTCAGATCCCTTTTTAAACAAAATAGAAAATGAGTGTATCACATAAAAGCAAATACTTTTTCATGAACTCTAATTTCTATTTTATACACATATATGTACAGAGCAGCACATTTGAAATCTCAAAGTCACGGGCATTGGCACTGTCTTTTACTCTTTAAGCCTTGCCTGAGGATTGTGCCTTTGTGTGTGCAAGGCAGGCAGGCATGCTGCCTTTCATTCAGACATAGACAGACAGCCCTGTTTACTAGTGTGCTCTAACGCACTACAGTCTTCCCAATTTTCAACAAAAACTCATTTTGAAACACAGATTTTACAATCCTAACATGCTAACTGCAGGCATTAAATAAGGAAGGAGGCAGGCAAGCACTTTCTAAGGTGTCAAGTAAAAGGCATTGTACTCAGAGCCCTCTGCCCACCAACTCCAAGCTTTTCTGTACCTATAGATGTACAATCCCTAAATTGTGCAGATCACAGCATACAAAGCAGTTCACATGTTTATCACACAGCAAAAACAGAAGGGCAGATCTGAAATTTCAAGTGAGCTATCAGGAATGACTAGAATCAGTCACAAGCAATGCTGCAGATGTGTGTGTGCGTTGTATCACTTTCCTATAGATCAATTAATAAGCTTGTCAAAAGAAATCAAGAGAAATACTCCATCTATGACAGTTTAACGATGGATGTGTGGATGTGTGGATGGATGGATGGATGGATGGATGGATGGATGGATGGATGGATGGATGGATGGATAGATAGATAGATAGATAGATAGATAGATAGATAGATAGATAGATAGATAGATAGATAGATAGAAAGAAAAATATACCTGGGCAAGAAGGTGGAAGTCATCTACAATAAAAACTTTAAGACCTGAAGAAGGAAACCGAAGAGTAAGAGTACTGAAAGACTTTCCATGCTCACAGACTGGCAGAGTTAATATTGTGAAAAGATACCGTCAAAATAGGGTTTCCAGATCCAATGCTTGCCCTATCAAAATTGTAATGCCTTTTCACAAAACTAATAAAAAAGTATATGAAAAAACATAATACTCCAAAGAACCAAAGCAATCTAAACACAAATAATGCTACTGTAAAGCCAGGAAGGATGACAGTACATTGGTAATCCCAACACTTGAATTGATGAGGCAGGAGCATCACGGTTAGTTTGAGAGCAGCCTGGGCTACATAGTAACGTCAAACCAACCTGGTTAAAAGTAAGACCACCCCTGTCACAACAATCAACCTGGGGCTGGAGAGAGTCCACCAGATGAGAGCTGGCTGTTCTTCCAGAGAACCTGGGCTCATTACCCAGCACCCACACGGCAGCTCACAGCTGTAACGCCAGTTCCTGTGAATTCAATGCACTCTTCTGGCCCCTATGGGCACTGCATACACATAGTATGCAGACAACACACACACACACACACACACACACACACACACACACACACACACCAAGAAATCTTAAAAGAAAGAAACCAACCAAAATGGTCAAAAACAATGCTAAATGTATTATAATACCTGATCTCAAATTATTTTATACTGGCATAGACACCATGCATGGTACCATCACAAAACCAGATATGTATAATGTACTAAAACAGAGAACCAAAAATACACCCCACACCTACAGCTATCAAATTTTTGACAAAAGTATAAAAAACATACATGGAAAAAAGCCTCTCCAAAGAAATGGTGCTGAGAAACTGGATATTCACATAAAAAAGACCCCTACCTCTCACATTACACAAAAATCACTTCATAATGGCTCATAGAACTTAATATAAGACCTGAAACAGTGAAACTAGTGTGTCCTTCCTCTTTTTCTTCCATTAACTACTCTGTTGAGAGAGAGAGAGAGAGAGAGAGAGAGAGAGAGAGAGAGAGAGAGAGAGAGAGAGAGAGACAGAGAGACAGAGAGACAGAGAGACAGAGAGACAGAGAGACAGAGACAGAGAGACAGAGAGACAGAGAGACAGAGAGACAGAGAGACAGAGAGACAGAGAGAGAGTCAGTCTAAAACACTAAGTGTAACAGAGGCCACAGAGAGAGAGAATGTGAAGAACTGGGTAGGGTGGGAAATCAATGGCAACTATACACTAGACAAAGCCTAATGTCTCAGTACATCAACGAAACAAAACTAATGCCCAGACTAATACTGAGTAGACATGCTCTCAACAGCAGGACTCAGCAGTTCAGCGTCCTTGCTGTTGTTCCTGAGGACCTGTGTGCAGTACCCAGCACCCATAGGGCAGCTCATAGCTGCCTATGACTATAGTCCCAGGGGACCCATCATCTATCTTCCTCAGGTCTCCAGGGACAGGAGCACTGCCCGCACACAGTTTAGACACACACAGGCAAACCCCATACACATAATATAACAATAACATATACACTTTTTAAAAAATACAATGACTAAATATTTAAAATAATATGTTCAACAACCTTAGCCATTTCAGAAATAATACAATAGTGCTCTGATATTTCAATGTTCCATGGGCAAAATGGCTAACACGAAGAGAACAGTCACAAAGACATGCTGATGTGGGGGACAGTAACCCATCCAGTGCTGGCAGAAAAATAAGCAAATGTAGCCACTATGGAAATCACAGAGCTCAGGTTTGTCATAATAATAAAAAAAAGTCAACTACACCTGACCCAGAGATAACCTTTCTGAGCATATTGTGGAAAAGTAGACTTACAAATACAGAGATTTACACAGTAGACTTACATATCACAGAGCTGTTCCCAAGAGATATGGAGACCAGCCTGGTCTACTGAGCAAGTTCCAGGACAGGCTCCAAAACAATACAGAGAAACCCTGTATCAAAAAACCAAAAAAAAAAAAAGAAAAAAAGAAAAGAAAAAGAAAGAGAGAGATGGAACCAGCCTAGATATCTCATATACTGATAAACACATGAAGAAAATGTGGTTTATTCAGCCTCACAGAAAACCAAAATCATGACATTTACAGAAAAACAGATGGATTCTGCAATAGTGTTCAACACAATCAGACTCAGAAAGTCACCGACCTACCACATTTTTCTCCCATATGCAGACTCTAGATTTTAGTCTTTTTACACACATATGGGGGGAGGGGTGCTAGAAAGCAGTGCATCAAAGACAAGAAATCTTGAGGAGGAAGGCACATGAATGCAAGCCCCAAAAGCAGAAAAAAAGCCAACTGAAAGGATGGGAAAAGACCAAGAACAAAGTATGAATGAGAAACATAATGAACCCTACTACTTTGCACACTAACTTTAAAACCCAAGTGATAAGCCAGAAACACGGCTCAGCAGCAAAAGCTGTCAAGGCGGAAGCCCTAGGAGAACCAACTCCAAAGTTGTTGCCTGACCTTACAAATGGGCCACAATACACACACACACACACACACACACACACACACACACACAATTAAACTAAATAAAAACTAAAGGTGTCTTAGGGTTATCACTGCCGCGATGAAGCACCATGATCAAAAGCAACTCTTGGAGGAAAGGGTTATCTGGTTCACACTTACACATCACTCTTCATGTTTGAGGGAAGTCAAGACAGGAACCCAAACAGAACATGAACCCGGAGGGAAGAACTAATACACAGACCATGGAGGGTGCTGCTTACTGGCCTGTTCCTAACGGCTTGCTCAGCCTGCTTCCTCATAGAACCCAGGACCACCTGCCCAGAGCTGGCACCACCCACAATGGACTGGGCCCTCCCCCCATCAATCACTAAATAAGAAAATGTCCTATAGGCCTCTCTGTAGCCCAATATTAAAGACACGTTTTCTCAGTTGAGGTTCCCACCTCTGACACATGTGTCATGTTGACATAAAACTAACCCTCAGAGAAGGTGAAATGACTTTCTTTCAGATCACAAAAAAGCAAGATAATTAATAACCAGTAGGCCTGCAAAATAAAAGAAATGTTCTTGTAAGACAAAATACACACCAGATGAATCCATTTGCCTATGCAATGTAAAGAGTCATGAAGAAACGGTAGCTGTAAGAAAGTAATACACTGTGGTTAGGTAACCCCCCCCTTTTTTTTTTTTTTTTGGTTTTTTTGAGACAGGGTTTCTCTGTAGGTTTGGAGGCTGTCTTGGAATTCTCTTTGAAGACCAGGCTGGCCTCGAATTCACAGCAATCTGCCTGCCTCTGCCTCCTGAGTGCTGGGACTAAAGGCGTGCGCTACCAATGCCCGGGTGGGTAACCCCTCTTAAGTATCACTTGTACCCAAGACCTGTGCCATAGAGCCTAAAGGAGGTAGAATTTTTCTATTAATCCAAAGCAGAGATTGAAACAAGCTGAATAAGCAAGACTATTCCACGTGCATCATACATAAACCAGATCTCACATATAATCAAAATACTGAAACCGAATCAAGAGGAAAACACAAACACACAGACCATGCCACCTCTACTCAAGAGAAAGCTGAAGAGACAGCAGAAATATCAGATAGGGCAAACTGTCAAAGCACAGAATATTAGCAAGGTAAAAATGTAACAATAACAAAACAGTAAATTTTCATAAACCTACTCATATTACTTCAAAATAAATGAGACAAAAACAAAGTTTCTTTCATAAAGAACGAGAACCTGTGTTCTCAATGGCTGAGGGATTTGAGTATCTGATTCTCAGTAGTTACTAAAGAGGGACAGAAAAAGCAGGCAAGGCTAAATGAATGACTTGAATATTATCAAACAGACATGGGAACAGTGAAATTAAGTCAGCAAACAGCAGCTGAGAGATCTCAGGAAACTAAAATAATCAGAAGCTGAATAATGCACCTTAAAAAGTCAATTATTGCAAGAAAATATTGGGCTGGGTTGTATAGGCTTATAATCCCAGGGACACAAGGCCAGGAGACGTTCAAGTTCCAGGCCAAACTGGGCTATATGGTAAGACCCTATCTGGGGAGGGGGGATGGAGGGTAGAGGTGATCAGTTGGTAGAGTGCTTGCTTGGCATGCACAAAACCCTGAGTTGCATCCCCGGTATTTGATAAACCAGGATTATGGTGCATACCTGTAATCTCAATAATGGAGATTCATAGAGGCAAAAGATCAGAACATTTGTTTCACAGTAAGTTCAAGGCCAGCCTAGGCTACACAAAGCCATGTCCCAAAAAACAAAGCCAAAACAAACAAGGAAAACAAAAAACAGGTGATGTCCTTAATGTATAGCAAGAAACACTCAAACTTAGAAAGGTCTCAAACAATGAAATCAATCCTCCCTTTCAAAACATTAAAGCAAATTAGACTGATAGAAAGAATACATTTCAAACTTCATGGCATTAATTTAAACTAAGAATATCCAGTAGGTCAGGGAACAGTGGGTAAAAGTACTTTTCACAGTAGCCTGAAGACTGGGTTCTTCTTCCAGAACCCAGGAAAAGAGCCAGATGCAGTGGTGAGCGTCTATAAGCCCAGCATTCCTATGGTGACACGAATGACAGAGACAGGACAATAATCAATCAGAAGCTCATAGGCCACATGGAGTAAGTATGCAGTGCAGAAAAATTCTGAGTAATTCTGCCTCAACAATGTGGAAGACAAGGAACATTCCTGAAAGTGGCCCTCTGACCTCCATACCTAACATTGTGGCAAGCATGTACCCACAATCACATGTATGAACAGAGACAAAATAATAAACATTTATGAGAGAGAGAGAGAGAGATCTGCTGATTATAGTGGTGCATGCCAGGAAAGAAGGGAAGAAAACATTTGTGAACAATACAATCTATCAGAGGCAATTAACTCCTCCTCATCTGCAAGCAGAAGCTATCACAAGAGCAAACAGCCAGGTGGGTAAGCAGGATGGTACTTCTCCAACCTTCCCAACTGAAATTCTGTGGCACAAATCTCAGCTACCTGGTCAGGGTGCCCACTATTTGGCATATTATTTTAAATGGAGAACACATTTTAGGTTCTAAATAGTCAACCCATACACAAAGTCAGCAAAATGCATATGAGAGCTTGCTATAACTGTTTAAAGCTAAAGAGTGGATTGTAGATCACTGCCATGGGCAGCCATGGCTCCTGGCATGATCGACTGTCTAAAAACCATCTATTACCATTTCAAACCAGAGCAAACTGCTGCTCTCAATGAGGAACTGGAATGAATATAACTACTCTCCTATCCCACACAAGAGAATGGAGATTTAGGGCTGGCAGTGGTGCTATGTGTCTGTGATCTTAGTAATCATACAGCAAAGGCAGAAAAGCAGTGAGTGTGAGGCAAGTCTAGGCGTCATTGTGAGTGAGTCGCTCCCTCACAAAGGCTTCAGATGGCTAGGTGGATCATGACACCACGTGCAATTACTTTGCAATTCTCTACAATTGCTTAACTAATACAGGGAAAGCTACTCACAGTCTCATCACTGCTTGAAAGCAGGCATTGTCAAACTGTGGTCATGGCCATATCCAAACTGCATTTCTATGTCCTCCAAGCTGAGAATGGCTTTACATTTTTAAGTGACAAGGGAACATATAAATATGAAAATAGTATGAACTTCAATTTTAGTCTCTATCATAAATAAAATTTTGGGGACAGAGCCACATCTATTCTCAAACTGATGGGCTTGGAATAGGGTAAAGGGAGTTTTGGTTACATGGAGAGAATGAATCAAATTTTTTCATTATTTTATCTCCATTTGAAACTCAAGACACAAGCCCAAATAACTTATGAAAAGGCTCTGGACTTGTACTATGGGAGTATGGATCCGCCACACAGCGTTTTAAACACATTCCTTTCCTGGAAACAAGAATTGTTTCTTTAGTAAAATGGAAAAGCAAAACATAACTTTTAAAACTTCCTAGGACCAGGATATCAAAAGTAATTTAAGTATGTCCTAAACTTTACGTTAAAATAAGGCAACCATGTGAAGAACAGCTGGCTCACTGGGGTATGTAAAATCAAAGCTAGAACTAATCACATCTAGTTATGAAAGCTTTTGTTTTGTTGGTTTTTAAAGAAAGAGTCTTGTGTATCCCAGGTTAGACTTTTGACATACCTAAGGCTGGCCTTGAACTCCTGATCTTCCTATTTCCACCTTCCAGGTTCAGGGAACACAGGCATGCACCCCCACTTGCAGCTATGAGGTAATTTTAAGCACTGATGCCTCAATATGGCTTATTTCACCAGCATGCAGAAACAGCAGCATTGGGGAGCATTGCTATCGTGTTCTGCTGCACCAAACAGGTTTCAGCTGCTATGACCTTCAGAACAACTTTTCACTGCTCAAGGATACAAGATTCCCACTATACACTGCATTTGTCCTAAAATCTGTTACAGTTAATTCCAAATTGCTTCAAATAGGTAACAATGTGAGGGAAATTCAGGAATAAATCCAATATAATTACAGTGAATTAATATTTGTTTGAGCTAGCTGTGCTGAAGACCTACAAAGCTGCCACCTGCCGCCACCCTCTGTCCTGTCTTCAGAGCCTTCCCTTCAATACTACCTTCACTCCTTGAACCGTACTCCAGTCTTCTCCAGACCTGCACAATATGAACCATTCTGCCCTCTCTCTGTCTGTCTCTGTGTCTCTGTGTCTCTCTGTCTCTTTCTCTCTCTCTGCCTCTCTGTCTGTCTGTCTGTCTCTCTCTCTGTCTCTCTCTCTCTCTCTCTCTCTCTCTCTCCTCAGACATGCACGCACACACACCACACATAAACTGTGTTCTCCTTTCTCAATGGCCTGGAGACTGAAGCAAGGAACTCACTCATGCTAGGCAAATACTCTTTAAGCTACATACCCAACTTCTTTATTTTCTACCCAACAACAGATTATGTGGGCAACATTCTTATGAGTTTGCCTGTCTGACATGCCGCTCACTATCCTTTGGTCTAGCCCTAAGTGAAGGAGTACCACTTCCGGCTCCCTCTCTGCCTTTCTGTTTTCCATCCAGCTTTCTTAAAAGTTTCTGGAGCTCATGCCCATCTCCACTCACATGCTGGCAACAGGCCAAGGGCTGCTCTGTAACGATGCCATTCACCCCAAAAAAAAAAATCTTTTACAACCTCAGAAGCAGTGCACTGACCAGTCCTGGGCCCCTTGTGTGGTAAATGGCAAGGCCAAGATTTCCTGTAATCTAGAATTACATCAACCTTTTTTCAAAATAATTCAGAGAATCAATTAAGAATAGCAGCATAAGAACTAAGTTAATTAAAGCTACTGCATAAGAACTGGGGTTACAGCCCAGTGGGCAGACTTGCTTCCTGGCAAGTCCAAAGCCCTGGCTCCATCTCCAGCACCCCATAACCCAAGGATGCTGGTACACAGCTATAATGCAAGCACTCTGAGATAGAGGCAGGAGGACCAGAACTTCAAGGTCACTTTTAGGCACAAGTGTAAGACAAGCCTGGACTAAAACACCTTGTCTCATACACACCACCACCATGGGATAGTGCATGACACAATCGGTCAGAGCAGCTATGGAGATGCAGAGCACGCACTGCTTAAGACCAGAGAACAAGATCCCATTCAGGCAGAGGAGCTATCGCCGTCGTGGGACAATTCTAAATCCGAATTATGCCTGTTTCTAAAGGTACTAACTGTAGGAGGCAGCTCAGTAGCAGAAGGCAGTGACAAGCCTGAAGATGGATCATGTGATCAGAGAAAGGCTGCAGAGCTACAGACAACCCTGGCTGCGAACTCTACAGAACAGTACACAGACACTGCCAATCCTAAAAACATACAAACCTGGGAACCAGTCTAATTTCCTGGACTAACTTTCTTGCTGTGTTAACACTCTGACCCAAAGCAGCTTAGGCAAGGAAAGGGTATATTGGGATTACACTTCTAGGTCACATTACATCACTGAGGGAGGTCAGGAAAGGAAATCAAAGCAGAAATCATAAAGGAATGCTGCTTGTTGGCTTACCCACACATGCATGCTTAGCTTTCTTATATAGCCCAAGACAACATGCCTAGGGTCAGTTAGGTTGTATTATTAAGGCTAACTAGAACACCTCCTGAAAGTAGTACTATACAAGCAAGTATTCTTCTATAAACAAGTAAACACAAGTCAAGAATAGGTTCATCCATTCTATGATTATAGCAATCTAAACTACTAATACCTCTTCCCACCTCCAAATTCAAACCATAGAAAAGACAATGTCTCTGACATCACTAGAATTCGAGGGACTTGGGGCTAGGGGGTGTAGTTCCATTAGTGAAGTCACACCCCTAGCAGGTACAAGGCCTGGGAGGTGGAGGCAGGAGAATCAGAACATCATGGTAGCTTTAGCTACACAGAAAAGCAGAGGCAGAGGCTACGAGATCCTGTGTTTAAAAACAAGCAAAAGTATCCTCAGTGGGGCACTGCCTCATACTTGTATCATAAGTCCATGTCACGGCCACTCTGCACCCTGGGAAACAGTGAATTTCCAGATCACACTGAGCCAAAGAATGAGGCAAAACACCAAAGGAGAGTGTTTTAGATATCCTGCTCTCAAATTCAAATTCAAATTGCATTTATCTTTGGTTTTTCAGACAGATTTTTTTTTCATTATGTAGCACAGGCTGGCCTTGAAGCAATCTTCCTGCCTCAGGGGAGAAAAAAAACAGCTCACTTTTCATCCAGAGTGAACAAACAAGCTTCTTGAAACACAGAAATGGTAAGTAATGCTCACTTTAGTAAAATTGCAGTACACATTTTATAAAAAGACATCAATTTAAAATACAAGTACATCTAACACTCCATTACAATGACTGCATAGTTTTAAAAAATGCTAAGAAAATACAAATAGTTTAATGCATGATGGCAAGTCTGGTCACAGTAGCTGCTTGCTAACCCCAGGGCAAAAATTCCCATAACATTTCCAGCAGCACTGTCTCTCGTAAAGCATGGACAGCATCCCTTGTCAATAGTAGGGACACATGAAGGGTGACCCCACAGACACCCTCCACCGTTGCTAAGCATGAGAGGTGCTAGCTCCAGAAGGTCAAGCAACACTCCACCAGTCACACAGCGCGTCTACAGGTGCAGCATGTCAGTCTGCTCAGGTCTGAGAAACAAACCAGTCGGGCCCCCATGTTTCAAGACACTAACCACGTACCTGCTAGTTTCAGAAACATCAGTATACTGACCTGATAAAAGTTGTGAAATCTCTACCAATAGATGGAGTTCATAAATACGTTACTGTCTCACCCTCACAGATTAAATGTAATGTAAAGCATGGCTAAAGAGGAAGCTCTGCATGTACCACTGGATATAATCTTAACGGGAGAAAGGGGAAAGAACAGAAGGGGCAGGTGAAATCCAGAGTGCTGCTTCTCGGAGACCTCCAGGCCAGAGAGCAACTGGAAACTGGCTTTGCTGCGTCAGGCCCCGCGCCATAAGCATTATGCCCAGACTTCAGAAGAGGACTCAGTCCAGAATCACCTCCACTGGGTCCCTCCTCCCTCTTTCCCCTTCTACTTCTAACTTTAGGACACGTCCCAGCACTCAGGGTTTTAGTGATGCATTCCCATAAATTCACCTTTTTCATCAAGCTCACATAAAACATGTCTAAAGACCTAAGACATTTTCTAGAATACAAAAAAGTATATACTGAGCACTAAGCAAGCAAACACAAGATTGAAGATAATATAAACACCAGCAACACCAGTGTTTGCTCTCCCGCAGCTTCTTCATGTACACCAAGTGTCAAGTAAGAGTAACTCCATTTTTCTTTATGGATTTTTTAGGGCAGTGGCTGCCATCACTCTGTATGAAAACTTGACTTCTTCCTCCCTTCACCTACTACATGCTAAGATTACAGACATATGCCACCATGCCATCTGATAATTCCATTTCTCAATTAGTAAAATACAAGTAAAAGATTAACTCAACAGTGCCAAGAAAAACCCCACAAAGGAAAATCTGGTAAAAGAGTAACAGCAGAGTTATCCCCCAGTGCAGCACAGATATTTAATGTGAATATCTAGAAGGCAATAAACAGTTTAGCTACATAAATGAATGGAGTTTATTGGTATTTTTGCCTTCTCTATATGACATGCAAAGTACAGTTATTGACAAGATAATCTGATTTCTTTAAGCTTAGGGGAGTAACACTATAGAGAAGATTAATCTGGGGGAGAATGTATTATTTTGACTTCATAACACATTCATTAACTGTAGGATACCATCTGAAGATATTTATCTTATAATTGCTGTTGGGTGACCAGTGACAGAATGTTCAGACAATAGTGAGAACTTGACCTGAACCAACAGTAGGCCTTTCAAAGTCACAGACACAGATTTGAGTGGCTCAGGGACTACAGAATCTGAAGCATTTGTCAAGATTCCTAAGCCTAGAATGGAAAAAACAGGGAAGGTCTTCAAATCAAAGGAACCTTAAGGGCCTCCAGCCAGTGGGATTTCTCCCCAAATTCATTTAAGAAGCATTCCCAACTAGCATGCTCTACCGCACTGGCAGTTCCAAGTGGGCACTTCAATCATCCATGCTTTCTCTCTCACATATGTACAAGGGTAGCATGCAATAGAAAATGCTAAATTAAGCCTGGCACAGTGACACATACTTGTGACCCCAGTAGTTGGCAGCTAGTTGAGACTTGTCTGAGCTACTTGGAGATACCCAGCCTAAAAAGATACCAAGGAAAAGGAGAAAATGCTAAATTTAAAAGTATAAAGACCCTACACAAATGGTATGAAAAGTGTTTAAGCCCTGTAAGAAACTTCCTTCTTGTTTTATGAAGTTCTGTAAAATAATCAAACTGGCACAGCACTAGATTCGCTATGGTCATCTCAAACTAGAGGACTGCCAAATGGATGCTGCACAGTCAGAAGAGACAAAACAGAATCCTAACAGCGACCAAAGTTTTCTGCAAGCTGCTGTGATTTTTGACAGAGGATTAAAAAGACAATAAGCTATCTTAACTTCTGTAATTCATTAAAAAAAAACAACTGTAAATTGTTGCAAGTCCCATTCTCAATTAAGAATCACACACTATGGTCAATGAGACGACGGCCCAGCAGGTAGGGGCACTTGCTGCCAAGCCTGGTGACTTACGTTCCATCCATGATAAAAAGCTCTCAGACCTCCACAACTACAGTGGCATGCACATCCTGAAATATATAATCTCTTAAAGTATTTTTAAAGAATGAAAAGCAGTCTTTTTAAAACATTCAAAGAAACATGTACCAACTATAAGCAAATGAAATTTCACATCATTTGTCATGAAAGGAATTCAAAGTCAGTACGTACACACACACACACACACACACACACACACACACACACACACAGCTGAAAATACTAAGTGTGAATCAAAGCATGGAGCAGCCAGAGAGCTCCAATACTGACAGCTGCTATGCAGGTTGGTACACCTTGAGGGCCCCTTGGCAGCTATTCACTCAAGTTTAACAGATTATGTCTATAGTCCATCAGTTCCATGCCTAATCTGTAATATCCAGTAGTTTCACTCAGAACAGCCAAAAGCAGAAATCCAAAATATCATTTCTACCAAGGACAACACCAAAGAGTGCATGATAGCATGCAAACACGCAGATACCAAGAATCTTTGCAGGACTATGGTCAGAAGTACTAAGGTCATGCAGCTCCTGAAAGCAATACCAAAAACAGAGCTCAAGTCCCTGGAAAACAATTTTCTCTTTCTCAACCCTATAAAGTCACATGACTGATGCTTTCCTGTACCATCCTTAAGATGAGTAAAGTTGATCTTTGATCAAGTGATACAAAAGCAAGTCTGTGCTGGCTAACCAATGGTGCAGCAATTGTTCAAGGCATTTGTCATTAAGAGGAACACCAATTGCTTAAGTGCACCAAGGGGGTAGTCACCCTACCCAAGATGCCACTATCATAGAAAAATATCAACTGTCCCCATGTTAAGAGACTTCATGGGAATCCTGGCTAGTACCAGTCAGTTCAGTCCATGCAAGTTAGCAGGCTGTTATGGCTCTGTGCTGTGAGCCCCCTTTCCACTCCAGGTCATCTTGCACACTGTGCCCAAGAAGCTCTTGACATTGACAAGCACTGATGGTAAATGGCACCACAGGCTACATGACCATCTTGGGCAATGTCACCACAGCCAGGCTAATGTTATCTCCAAGGTCTCCCTGGAAGACATAGAGGATGCTGCTTACCTAGTCTCCCCCTAAGAACACATGGATCATCTTATAAAACCCACAGGAGCCAGACCCGGTAGTGCATTCTTGTAATGCCAACATACATACAGGAGGTAGAGGCAGACTGACATTAAATTCAAGTCAGCTTGGGCCACATGAGATGTTGTCTGTAAAAAAATTAATAATCAACAACAAATCATCTCTGGGTAGTGGACCCAAGCTCCAACTAGGGCTTTTATCCAAGATAAAGCAAAGCATAGCTTAGGCAGGAAGGCATTCCTGTATGAGGCAGCTACCTCCCTGAAGCTCTTTAACACTCAGACTAATTTGACTACTATGGTCCACAGTAGTGAAGTCAAAGGGAAAATAAAGACAGGCGAAAAGAAAAGAACACAACAGATCTGGAAAGAGAGAAGTGCGGAGAGGGGACATTGCTGATGCAGCACAGTAATACAGCAAAGCCCAGCCACCTAGCAAACTTATGGAGGGCTGCTTTTGAACAGCCTGGGCAACTTTAAAATAATGAGCCGAAGAGTTGCACACATAACCCGTGGGGAGCACAAGTCTAGTGTTGCTAGTGTGGGAGGAAAGGAGCCCTGCTAAGGCGGCAATGCAGTCTTCATCTGTTGGTCACAATACTAGCAAGAAACACATTTTAAAAAAGCACTCATGGGCACCTGATGGGGGCCGGTAGCACTGGTTCACTGATTCTGAGACCAATACTAGATGTGGTTCTCGTGCGTGGGCCTCGAGGAAGGCTGAGATTACAGACATGAGCCCCCATGCTTGGTTGGTCATACTCACATAACAGCAAGTGGAAAGGAACTGCGTTAGGTGCAGAGGGAAAACTGGCTAGGCATGTGGCCTGAGGGAATGAGGGTAAAGAAACCCAAACTAGAGCAGGTCTTGGGTAAGGTCTACTCAGATAAAGCTGTCAGAACCCATCAAAGCTATACAATTACCGTGATCACTTAATAAAGCATGCACATATGTGTGGCCACCAGTCCTTCCTACTGCTCTTGGGCTCCCAGGCTGACAGCCAGGAGACAAGACAAAAAGAAAAAGAAAAAAGCTTTAATATTACCGAATTGCTCAGTGCCCAGTCTTAAGTATTTTGTTATAACAGAAAATAGAGTAAGACAGCTCCAAAACAAATAAAATATGTATACATAAATCCAAACTACACTCAAGATGTAAACAAGCAAAGCACACTAAAGTCAAAGAACCAAGTAAATGGGATGTTCCTATGTCTACATACAGAAACAATCAATACTGTCAAGACACCATCACTTCCCAAATTGAAAAAAAAAAAGTAATTCAATCCCAGTCAAAATCCTGACAAGCTCGTTTGTAGGGATTAGAAAACTGAGTCCAAAAATTTTATGTGAGTTTATATAGAAGAAATCCAGAACAGCCAACTTAATACTGAGTTAGGGAAAGATGATGCTGGACCTCAAGAAAAGCTGTTTGGAGACTTTGAGACTAGTGAAGGAGGAAAACAGAACTCTCACGACAGGCAGGAGTACGACCATCATGCTGCAGAGGCTCTTTCCAACAAACACTGCAGGAGTGACTGCAAAAATAATGAACCCTGGGCGCTGGAGATGTGGCTCAGTGCTTTTCCAGAGGACCTGGGTTCAATTCTCAGCATTCAAATGGCAGCTCACAACCATGTGTAACTCCAGTCTCAAAGGGTGGGACTTCCCTCTCCTGGCCTCTGAGGGTATCAGGCAAACATGTGGTACACTAAAATAGATGCAGACAAACCATCCATACATATTAATTAAATAAATAATATTAGAATCCAAAGACCCCACATTCATCACACCAATGAAGCGGATAAATACCTAAATGTTAAAAAGAAAGATACCCATAAAGAACCCAAGACAGCTCAGAATCACAGAAGTGACAGAACACATAAAGGAGTCAACTGACATCATCTAAATTTACATTTCCTGTTCTGTAAAAGACAGTATCTCCAGAATGAGAAGAGGCTAGAAAACAGAGAAATGTTTGCATTAACATATCAGATAAAAGATTGTTAATCAACAACTACACAAAAAAAGTATTTTATAGTAGCCATGGTTCGAAAAATAGGGCCTTACATATATCAAGAACTATTAAAACTGAGCAGTAAGAAAACAGCTGGCTCAGTCATCAATGTGCTTGTGACACCAAGTGTGAGGGCTTAATTTTGGGCTCCCAATACCCAATGTAAAAGCTAGATACACTGGCACATATTTGTAACCCCAGTGCTGGAAAGACCCTGCTGACCAGTCAGACTAGTTTATCAGTGAGCTCCAGGTTTAGTGAGACACCCTGCCTCAAAAAGTGAGAAATGCACATGACTTCTGGCTACTACACTAGCATGCACGTACATTATGCACACAGACAAATAAATGTAAAAGAAGGAAAAAGAGACATAAATGGAAATTAAGAATATAAAAAATATTTCATATCATATACTAACCAGGAAAATAAAAATTAAAATGTGACACTGTCACACACCTACTGGAACAGCTTTATTCCTAACTACCCAAACTCAGAGCTAACCAAGAGTAGGTCAAGAGATGAAGTCAGGTTCAGGCAGACAACAGTGTGCTCCATAAAGGAGTAAGAGAAGGCATGAGGGAAATCTGAATGCACATTACTCTAAGAAAGATACTGTAAGAATCACCAGGCCTGTATTTATAGCCTGACAAAGGCCAAACAATGAAGACTCAACAAAGATCATGGATGGCCAGGGACAAGGTTGGGGTACTTTGCATAATAGTGTATGCAGAATGAACAGCAGCTTGACATGGGCGTCTGAGTGGCATTGGCCTGTCTAAACTACCAAGATCTGACTCCAGTAAAGAATTCAGACACTGGAGATGAAGCCCAGACATGGACACCTCTGCTTCTTCCTAAACACACCCAAACAAACCAATTATTCCTTAAAATTGTTAGAGCAAAACCTCTTAATTAATGCCCTTGACGTTTTATAAAGAAAGTAACAACTTTCAGTGCTTTTCCAATCAGAGATGAAATAAAAATATGTAAATATGATGGCAGCAAGGCATGTTACAAACTAAATGTCTCTCACAGGTAAATAAGTTAACAAGAACTTGCCAATATGTCTATCTTTGTCTTTTTTCAGGTCTCATACCAGTAGTTGCTCTGCCTGAGCTATGGTATCCCATGGCCCATCCATGAGTTCTCTTTTTTTTATTATTTAAAAATTTTAAATTAGATACATCCAAATTACCAACCAAACAGCTGCAGCATTTTTGTTATGTTTTTTGCAGTTATAGTGGTATTTAGTTAATAGAGCAATTCTTACACAGCAGGTGCAGAGACAATTGAAGACCTAAAACCTAACCCATATATAACTAGTTTGCTCTATGCACCAGCAAAAAATAGCCTTAATTTCCATGACAATCATAGCCCAATTCTGTGTCATGCCAGGTTACTGGCTATGGACAATAACACCAACCAGGACAAGGTTATTTAAAGACACACTTAATAGTGCTGACTACACCAAAATAAATTATACTGGCTTAAAAACAAATTTTGCCACCTTACATTTCAATGTTTTCTTTTAGAGGAATGAATTGTGCAAAGAGGTTTTAAATACTTTATGGGGGCGGGGAACTGTGTTAAAGCCTACTTCATCTCTTTCGATTTTCCTCAAGAAGACATAGAGCACATGAATCCCTTTATATAAAATACTATTTAGCTGCTCACATGGCTCGCAAAACTCTAAGAAATAAGTTTCAAATAAAAATTAAAATGAAAGAAATTGAATAACTTTCTAAATGTTCCAAAATAGAGCTTACTGAATGATCAGTTTCCCTGCCTCTGGCTTCCCTGCACACACCCATCCACTATACCCTTACATCTACAAAAATGTGTGTTTAACACAGTATTAACACACTTTTTGGAAAATAAATACAGCAATTGTTTTTATACAATTGTAACCCAAAGTAATCTACACAGGACCACACAGGCATTACTGAGTGGGTAACATTCTAAAACATACCTAAATAAACAAAAAATCAATCTCATAGAGAAAAAAAATACCACTATTACATGAAGGAATATGGACAAAACACAAACACTGCCCAGAAAAGACCTGCTGATGGGTGCTGAATAGAAATAGGGCATCTGTATCTGCCCAAAACATTTATGTTCTTTTTCCAGCTGGAAGCTGACTGGAGGCTTTACGCAAGTAGAACACTGGTGCACCCACAGGCTGAGTCCCCACAGAAGAACACACACAAATCACTTCCCAGTGGCAACACATGGACATGGGACCAAACTCAAGTGATCGATTTTAGCATCATCTCAAGACATCCACATGGACCTCATACCCTCAATAAGACAAAATGAGATAGGCACATTTAAGACCTCCCCAAGTACCCACAGCCTGAACCCAACAAAGAAAATGAGACAAATGCTTTTCAAAACAGTGAAAACGAAGAAGAAATCCTAAGACAGGAGGAGTTGAAGGAGACAGAAAATATAGCATGGAATCCTGGAGCATCAAGCAAACACCAGTAGGTAAACCAGGAAATGCAAGCAACAATTAAGGAAGGGGGATTAAATGTGCAAGGAAAAGTCATGCTACCTCTACAATTATTCTTACTCCAAACCTAAAACTCTCACAAAATAGAATAAATTCACAATACCAAACTTACACAAGTGTACATAATTATCGCACACACCTTTAATCCCAGCACTCGGGAGGCCAGCCTGGTCTACAGAGTGAGTTCCAGGACAGCCTCCAAAACAACACAGAGAAACACTGTCTCAAAAAAACACAAACAAAAGAAAAAGAAAAAAGAAAGAGAGAGAGAGAGAGAGAGAGAGAGAGAGAGAGAGAGAGAGAGAGAGAGAGAGAGAAGGAAGGAAGGAAGGAAGGAAGGAAGGAAGGAAGGAAGGAAGGAAGGAAGGAAGGAAAAAGCTGGGTGGCAGAATGAAGAGACACATAAAGAGACACATGTCACTTCCTAGTAAATGGCAATCTTAAGTGACACCCAGAGTGGACTAAAGGCACAGTCTTCCTGCTATAAATGGCTACCTACTACTTCAGTTCCCAACTGAATGAACACAACCAATTTTGTTACAACTATAGAGCCCCTTTCCCCCACTACACTGCTCAGTCTCTCAGGGACTTTCCAGGTAAAGAAACAAAGTCATCAAGTTCATATGCTGTCATGCTTCCAGTAGGTGAAGGGCCAGACTATTAGGAAGAAGTAAAGACAGCTAAGCTGCTATGAGCAAGGCTTATTCCTGATGCAGACAGGCCTGGTTTGGCTGTTCAGACAGCCCAGCTGCCCTGATGCTCTTCCCACAGGAGAGTAATTCAGTAAGAGCTCTGTATTCCACACGCCAAGGAGGCTCCTTTTTGAAGCAAACCAAAAGCTTGCTTTGGGTTTTCTCAGCACAACTCATCTGAATTCTGACTCACTACCAATTTTAGTAAGTAGATCAGAATTAACCACCACCACATCGAGGTAAAAGTAGCTAAAAGTAAACTACAAAATTTCCTCAACTTACTTCAATATAACTGGTTAGGTATTTAGCCCACCTCCTATTACTGGGAAAAATGAATATAACTTATTAATAAAGTCTAATATCTTAGCACAAATATGTCAATCTCAGTTTATCAAATATCCCACTAACCAAACACTTACAGGTCCTGTTCCAAGGTACTGTGGAGAGTCACAAGGAAGACAGAACCCATCCCTATTCTCCTCAAGTTTAAATTATGCAGGAAGGGGATGAGCGGATCAGAGATGTCTCAAGGTAAAGTGGTAACAGAAATGAGGGACCTAGAGAGGGGCACACGCTGTGGGTGGTACTTCAATGTCCATGCCAATCTCAGGGCAGAGCCTGAGATGAAGAATAAGGGAGCTAAGCAGCTGCCAGGGCTGGCCCGGCAGAAGCAGAGGGGAACGGACTGTGACATACGGTATGTGCAGGTAGGGGAGGCAGTCCTCACACACTAAGTAACTGCCCTCACTTTGGGTTGTATTTATTAACATTGTTTTTGTTTTGTGCCATAGTTTCCTGTGGCCCAGGCTCTGTAGCCACAGCAAGCCTTGAACTCCTTGATCCCCCTGTTTCCACCTATAAAGTGTCAGGATTACAGGTGTGGACCACCGTTCTCCGCCTCTTTGTTTATTGGTTGGCTTTTGGGGCCTAAGCTTCACTATGTAGCCCTGACTATTGAGGACTCACTCACTATATAGAGCAGGCTAGCTACCAGTTGCAATCCTCCTCCTGACTCTGCCTTGTTAAGATTACAGATGTGGTCCTGAGAGGAAACAGAAAGGGAAGGCACAACTCCATGGTGCCAATCAATGGCACATAAAGGTATTTTCTGCTATTATAAAAACAACACAGATTGGTGGATAACTTCAATTTATGCAAAGTCCAATACTGAAGACAAAAGATTTATAAGGGAAAAACATAACATTCCACTATATAACAAAACATTACCAAAATTAATAATCCAAATTAAAACACAATAAAAATTTTAGTGGCTAATTTCTCATAAAAAAATATTCAGCTTCAGGTAGAAAAGCAAAAACCTAAAAGAGTTAAAGAATATTTGCCGCTAAACAAGACTTGAGCAAAATGCAACATCAGGGACACTGATGCAGTAAGACAAAAAGCCTGCAGCCCTTGGGGTAATCCCAGCACCAGGAGGCAGAGGCTGGGGCAGGTGCATAACTACAAGTATGAGGCCAGGTTGTTCTACATAGCAAGTTCCAGGCCAGCCAGTACTACAGTATGGGATTCGCTCTCAAAAAAGAAAAAGGGGAGGGAACCCTGAAAAGATGGCCAGCCAAACGCCCCCAAAAGGAAAAACTCGGTAACCTCCTGAGTAGTTATGTTTCATGAGCTCTGCCATTGCTACTCAGGCAAAAGAAGAGAAGGGGGGGAGGGGAGGATGCAGAGCGGTTCCACACCCTGAATCACCCTTCTGAGCTTGTCCTTGATTGTCCATTCTACTTACACCCATGAGAAATACAAGGTAGTTTGCAAATAAAGGAAAGGAAACTAGTTTCCTGATGAGGTTGTCCTTCTGAATATGTTTCTCTTATGGGTCAATGAATAAAACATTATTCAGCCAATGAGACAGGAAGATGGGGTAGGGGGGGCTAGGAGACAAGGAGAATTCTGGGAAAGATAGGCAGAGGGAGCCCATGACAGAGTCGTGATGCTGCCAAAGGAGTAACAACATGCTGAGACATTACTGGGTAAGTCACAGCCTCTTGGCAATACATAGATTGATAGAAATGGGTTAATAATTAAGACAGAACTAGCCAATAAGAAGCCCTAGTCACCAGCTAACAGTTTAATAACTAATATAGCATCGTGTGTTTATTTGGGGCTAGGAGCTGCAGGACCAGCTGGGACAGAAAACTTTCAGTAACAGTTTACAAACTTTTCTTTATTCCAAACTCTCTCAGGAGCTTTCTTTGCAGTATCCACGCTAACAACTAAACCTTCATACAGCTTCAAACCACAGTCATCAAGTTATACCATATACACATACATTTTCATTACATTATTTGTATATACACATGATCACAAATGTATTTGGGCACAGGAGTGCCACAGGGCACATGTGCAGATCAGAGAACAAGATTGTGGAGTCATTTCTCCCACGAAACTCAAGCTATACGGGTCTTGGAGGTAAGAACTCTTACCCACTGAGCCACCTCACTGGCCCACATCATGTTTGTCCAAAGACAACAGTAAGCTATTGTCTCAGAATCGGAGGGAGCCACTTTTCAACTTGTAGAAATCATTTCTATGCCTACCAGTGTCTCCATTCACCAGATATTGGAGTCATCTGGCAAGGACACACAAGAAACAGGGCATGCAACAGGGCAGTCAGCTCTGCAGAGGAGCTGACCCAAATGGAGAGAGAGAGACTGACAAGGAATGAACTCAAAAGCACATCCATAAACAAGCACAGTCCAGCTGTGAGGGCTCACGCTACCTACATGTAGGGGCAGGAGACTACAGGAGCAACCCCTTCCTGACTGCCACACCAAGCCACAGTAGAGCAAATGCTTCCCGCTACACAGACTTCTCAGTGCAATACTAATCAATGAAGTGTTATTTATGGCAATCATTTAGTTCATTTGAAAACTGGTAGCCCTGTCTTCTCAAATGCAGATCCAATTAGGATGAAAAATCAAGAAGCTAGCTAGCTCCACTCTGACAATAAATTTGAAGATTCCAGATCCTGAAGACTCGATTAACTACAACTTCTTACCCCACCCCCTACTCCATATATCTCCAGTATCCAAGGTTTTCCATTATCTAGGAAGTGTGCATCAGTAGCTAAGGATGAGGCCGGCTTACCACCATGGGAGCTACTTCTGTTTCTTCCAACTCTGGCCCTCTCTTTTCTCCTCCAACCATCTGGCTACCACTCATAATTATGAAATGAAGACAGTCAACATTCAACAGCAGACACAGGAAGAAATAGCAGCCCCTTCCTTGACACAGTAAGTGACTGGAGAGCCAGCAGGAGATGAATTACTTGTGTAATGCACGGACTCAAGCCCTACATGCACACAGGCCACCAGAGTGTGTATGGCGGAACGAGAGCTCACATAAAGACCAGATACAAACAGCAATGCGATAGCAGCACTAGGTAAGGATTCAAATGGAAGAAGGGACTAAGGGAACCAGATTACAAAGAACAGGGGAGCAGGATCCAGTGAGGAAGACCAGATAATGGCTCAATCAGCTACAACTGGTATTCTTAGGTTTGGGTCTTTGTTTCTTTTGCCCTGGTTTGGGGAATATTCCTTGCTCAAACAGCATATCTTAAATTGCTCCCAAGCCAAAAGGAAAGACAGGTGACCCAACCTGCAAAGCAGGACAAACAAGCAGAGACTGATGATCTTATACTCTGAACACCATGATTCCAAGCAGCAAGGAACTCATTCAGCTAGACCAATCTTTTCTCTAGGCCCATATGACCTTCAAAGAGACAAGGTTCTGTGGGGACCAAGAAACCCTCAAACTACTTAGAAAGCCTCCCCAATTCAGTGTGAGCAGAGTCTGCAGTTTTTCATCAGGGGTGAAAAATGGGTAAAACAAGAGTTCTCTGGAAGACACTCCTAGGTAAGAGTACACAACTACGTCAAGGACATGCCTACAGGTATCTGTTCTAGAAATAAGTGACTCCCAAGACAGAACTTCCAGAGAAAGCCAAGCATGGTGGCTCACCTATGACGCCAGCACTCATGAGACTGAGGTAGGAAGATCACGAGCTCAAGGCTAGCCTGGGCTACATAAGAAAGTCAAGGACATGGCACAATAAATGTGGTCATGATTTGTCCACGTTCTATGATGCAGAATGTCAACTTTTTTCCTATTCTCAATACTGATTCTAAACTCATAAACATAAAGAATTATATTTCTACATTACTTTAAATCCACAGTTCCCAAGTTCAATGAATTAGTAATAAAATAATTATGAAATATTACAATCAATGTATAGTTTTATAACGAATGGTCACAGGTCAGGAAGAAATGTGCTGGTATGACTGGGAAACTTTCTCCCTGCTTGCTCACTTCCATAGTACTGGAAGTCGCTTCAAAGGCTGCTGGAGAAGAAAGGTCACCAACAGTCTTACCCAGGTGTGAACTCTGTGAGCTACAGTAACAACTAGCCTGGTTAAGATGGACCCATGGGGCCAATGATGACACATTATGTTACGAGGGTAGCCAACAGCATTTTCTCTTTTCTTTTTTCTTAGATTTAAGGCCAGTTCCACAGGAAGAAACTTTTGCCTAGCACTCTAAGTTTGGCCAAGAACCTATGACTCCAGAGTTCTAAACCCCAGGGGTGACATTACTAAATGGACATAATAATAAATCACCTCTAGATATACATACCTGTACCCACATGTTAGTACAGCTCTCAGTCCTCATCAGACAAGCTTCTTTGTGCAGTGGATGACGGTTAATGCACAAATGGTCAAAGTACAGACACGATCTGTAGAGTGCTCAGTCACACATGAGTTCCCAAGGACAGGGAACATCAAGGAAGAGTGGGTAGGGAAAGACTTTAAGACCCAGAGGTCCATGAGGACTAAGCCAAACAGTGTCTTCTAAACATGGCAGGACCTCATAAATGCTCAGCAGCTGTAGTTGCTTAACAACTGTGTAATTATCAATGCCAGTCAACATTCCAGTATAGAAGGGCAAGGGGCTCATTACACCCCACCCCTACCTAAGTTGATAATGACAGTTGATGGCTTCTGGGAGGGAGAGAAAAAGAGTAAGTTTTATTTAAGGGTAAGTCAATCATATTCTAACGGATGACCCCACAACAATGTGAATATGGGCAGCAGAAATTGGACTGGGTAGAGTTTTTAAAAATTAATTTAAAAAGAGAGAAAAAATGAAGTTGGGAGGGGGGTAAAATAGTTAGATCCAGAAGATGATGGGTACAGAAATAAGGGGGAGGGAGTGCAATTAAAATACAATGTAAAATACTATGATGAAATAAAGTAAACTTCAAAGGGGAAAAAGAGGGTCTTTTTCCTGGGGGAAGGGTGATAAATGTTCTGTGTGTACAAAGGCCAGCACATGCATGAGGGGAAGAGAGGTCAATACTGGGCATCTCCCCTGGCTGCTCGCTATCATTTTCAAAGACAGAATAGTGTTCTCACTAAACAAGGACAGCAGGGAGAAGGCCAGACTGGCTTGACCAGCAGGCTCCAGGGATCCTCCTGATTCTGACTCAATACTAGGATTCTGGCACAGCTTTTTATGTGAGCTTGAGAGATCCAGACTCAGCTCACTCATGCTTGCATAGCAAACATTGTCTTGACTGCACCACCTCCCCAGTCAGCTTAAACAATATTTTTAAACTAGACATTAAGATAGCACACACCTGTAATCCCAGCAGCTGAGGAGCCTGAAATAATTTCAGGCTACAGAGTTCCAGCCCAGCCATGGCTACAGAGCAAGACCCATAGCAAGACATTTTATTTAAAACAATAAAATAAAAATAAAGAAATATTCTTAAAAGGGAAAAAAAGCAAGACATGGTGACCACACCCATAGTCCCAATACCTGGGAAAACTTCCTTGAATTCAAGACCAACCTGGGATACAGAATAAGATTCCTTCTCAGGCAATGATTTTTAAAAAGACAAACAAAGGCTGCCAAGATAGCTCAGTAGGCAAAGGTGCTTGCCAGGTACCTAGTTCCATGCCTGGAAATCATGAAAATAACGAAGGAGCCAACTCCACAAAGTTGTCCTCTCACCTCAAAATGCACTCAGTGGAGCTCATTCTCTATCTGACAGAGAGAGGAGAAGGTTTTCTAAAGAAACAGGAGAAGGACAGAAAATGACTACAGCACCTGTTACCAGTTACGTGCTAACTCAGCTACTTCTGCACACAGCCCATGTTTCATCCAGTTTTCAATGATTATCAATCACACCGGTTTTCATGAAATTAACATATACCCTGGAAATGAATGGAGAAAGCAGTGCAGCTTACCTCCTAAGATAGCAATCTTCTTAAAACATCTGTGTTACCAAACTCAATTATTTGGGGCATCATACCCCATAATCTCAGCGCTTGGGAAAGAATAGCAAGTGTTCAAGGTCAACCTCTACCACATATCAATGTACAAGCCAGCATGAGCCACATGAGAACCCACCTCAATATATAATTAAATGAATGAATGAATGAATTTTCAGACAATCAACAAAAAAGCCTACATATTTCAAACACAGAACAACTCTACACAGCCTAATCTTATTCTAAAGTGAGCCATAAGCAAGAATGAACAGTCACCAAACACCTTCCTTCTCAGCTCTGCAGCGACAACTTCTGCTGATCCCCAGAGGCCAGAAGGCTGGGAAGATGGCTTGCTGCAGAGCAGGGTCCACTGCCAGTGCCCACATTAGGTGGCTCACGATCACATATGACTACGAATCCAAGGTCCCGACATCATTCCCTGACTTGAGAGGACACTGTGCTCACATGTACAAACCTACACTCAGCACACAAACACAAAATTTTTCAAAAAAGATTTTTAATTTCTAAAGGCCAGAAGACAGCCACTAGCATTAAATGAGGAACTCCTCTTTGTCAGGTCCCATACTAACTACTTTACATACATTCTGATTTCAGTCCTCCCAACCAAAAGATTTATTTCTACATTCAGATGAAGAAACCAACTGTAACAGTCACATGATCTCACAAAACCATCCAAGATAAATAGGAGTGACAGGAATCTTCACACTGTAGCATGCCACAGAAGGCTGCTGCCAGTTCAGGCAGACCCTAGCCAGGCTCCAGTTGCTGCCAGAGAGGGCCCTGCCATGGGGAGACTGACAGCTCATCAGTGTAGCAGACTTCAGCATGAAAGAGAACAGGGCATGCAATGGCTCCAGCTAAAGCTGAAAATGAGGTACACAAATAACTGGAAGGCAAGCCCCTGCAGCAGTAACCTAAATTACCGATGGATAAATACAAGTGACACAATTTTAAGTGGTACCAATTGCAACCAAAATCAGAAAAGGAATCTAATGTTTCCATGTAGTCAATACATGTCATAGTATGATACACCCAGAATCCACACAGTAACTTAATTCCTACCAAACCAGAGATTATCATAATCACTAAAGTTAACTACCAGCCTAGGAAAACCTGCTTTCAACTGTTCCTCAACCCTGACAAGAAAGTACCTTTGAAATAAATTACTTAGGTCTTTCTGAACAACTAGAACTTATTTCTAATTATCAACTTTAAACAGGACTCAAAAATCACAGATTCATCAATGGCCTAATGACCCAGCTACAATAAATACCAACATACAGTATAATGATACTGGTCTTTAATCTCAGCATCTATGAAGCAAAGACAAGTGGATTTCTGTAAGTTCAAGGCCAGTCTGGTCAACAAGTTCCAAGTTAGTCAGAGCTGTATATAAGACTGTCTCAAAAACAAGAAAACTCAACAACAACAAAAAAAAAATTCCAACACATTTCATCATATAACAACTCTGATTCTATCAACGAATCTGAGGAATAAATATGAAGTGCTATCAGAAATAAATGACTCTAGCTCTTTCAGAATAGGGGAAAGAAGGAAGAAAATAGTAGTTCTGTCACCTTAAAAGGTCGCTTGTTTTGAGGTAACGACTCACCATACACACCAGGAATGTCTTGAACTGGCAATCCCTCCTGCCTATGCCTTCTGAATTTTCAAATTGTAGGCATGAGGTATCATGCCTGGGTCTTCCCTCTTCTAATTATCCAAATTAAAAGATTAATTTTTTCATTTTTATTTTTATTTTTGAGACAAAGTCTGAATGGCTTTGTAGACCATGCTAACTTTGAACTTAGAGATCCACATGCCTCTGCCTTCCTCATACCGTTCCACCTAGCCTGAAAGATTAAATACATGCTTAAGAGCTGGTAAAATGGCTCAGCATGTAACTATCAGCCTCAGGACCTGAATTCCATCCCTAAGACCCACATGGTTGTCCTCTGACCTCCACACTGTGTATCAAGACCCACATAAGGTGTACCACCCCCAGTAACTAAATACATATTTAGATAATTTTACAAAAGTCTGAGCTGGACAAGGTGATACATGCCTATAACCCCAGCATTTAGGAGGCTGAAGAATGTAACACTTCAAGGCCGTCCTCAGCTATGTAACAAAACCAGCTGGACTAACATGAAACTGTTTCAAAAAATATAAAATAAGTAGCAACCTTGTAGTTAGTTGGCAAATGGCTCGCAGTGGAAGGACAAAACTGTTGCAAGTTGTCCTAAGACCTCCATAGTATACCACACCCGCCCACCCCCACACACACAAACCTAATAAATGTTTCATTTTCGTTTGCTTTGTTTTTTTTTTTGTTTTTCAAGACAGGATTTCTCTGTAAACCAGGCTGGCCTCTGCCTCCAGAGCCCTGGGATTAAAGGCATGCACCACCACTGCCCAGCAATGTCTAATATGTTTAATTGACAGCCTTCACATTTCAACACAGAAGTAACAAACTGAGCATACTAACTCATAATTATGAGTTGAATGAGTGAGAAAACCTTAGGTAGTATATCACTTCATTACCTGAATATAAATTTACAGAAGCTAAATGTTTTTCCCACTGTAACCACAGGTTTTAGCTTTTGAGGTTTTTGGTTTGGTTTGGTTTTCTTTTTTTGGGGGGGGGGGATATAATCATCTGTTGACTTCAATCCACAGCACTGTGAATAAATAAATAAATAATGTTTAAGAAGGCTGGCAAGCTACCACATGGGCAAATTGGCATTTGTCAATAAGGCTGAGACCTGAATACAACATGCGGAAGTACCAGAGTGGAAGGAGAAAACTGACTTCCCGGAAATCAATCTCCTCAGTCATGCAGTAGCTGTGGGAACACACACACCATAAAAGTAAAAAATAATAACAGTTCTAATTAAAAACCAAAATAAATGTGTTGGCTTAGCACCGGATCCATATTAAAATGCTGCCACAGTTCAAGCAAACACAGAGTAATAACCAAAGCACAGTCTGTAAACCTCTCAAACCTTCTGAGTCAATGATTACCTCTTCACAACACTCTACCTTCTAGAACACCGAGGAAAGAAAAAAACACTTTGACCCCAGAACAAAAACAGATAGAACCCAAATGGTGGCCTAACAAGCATGAGGCCCGGGGGTCCATCCCAGCATTGCACAAATAGAACATTTGGTACCCTCTTGCAATCCTAGCACTCAGAAGGTGGAAGCCAACTTAGAAGTTCAAGATCGTCCTCAGCTAGACATCCAGATGGAGGCTATCCTGGAACTACACAGAATTCTCTCTCTGTTTCTGTCTCTGTCTCTGTCTGTCTCTGTCTCTGTCTCTCTCTCTCTCTCTCTCTCACTCACACACACACACACACACACACACACACACACACATATACAGAGAGAGAGAGAGAGAAGCAAAGAAGGAACAGGAACGAAGGAAGAAACAAAGGAAAAGATAAAATAATACAGATTAACATCTAACTCCTAAAAAGTAAAACCATTATACTAACTAAAAATAATTTACTTAAAATATAGAGAAACCTAGACGTTGGTGGTGCATGCCTTTAATCCCAGCACTTGGGAGGCAGAGGCAGGCAGATCTCTGTGAGTTCAAGACCAGCCTGGTCTACAAAAGCTAGTTCCAGGACAGTCTCCAAAACCACAGAGAAAACCTGTCTTGAAAAACCAAAAGAAAAAGATAATAATAAAATAAATTGTAGAGAAAGAGCCAGGCACGGTGTCACATCCTATAATCCCATTATTTAGGAGACAGGCAGAAGGATCAGAGTTCAAAGTCAGCCTGGGTTATATGTATGAGACCCTGGGCATGGTGGGAGGAGATCAAGTATGAACACTCAGAGTACAATTTCACATAATTACTGGAGCCAGACCTGGTGGACACAATGTGCAACCCAAGTAGTTAGGAGGCCAAGACAGGAAGGTCAGAGGTCAAGGTCAAACAGCACTACACGGTATTACCCTGTCTCTAACCCACAGGAAGAAAATAAAACAACACTCTATTAAGATGCTGAGATGATCATCTCCTTTAGGAAACCCAGGGAGGAGGAGGCTACACACAAGAGAAGGACTCCACAGTTCACCTGGCTGGTGCCCCTTAAGCCCAGACTTTGCAGTTTCTTCCTTACCTGGGCACTCCAGGCTCTAGGGCATGCCTTGTGTTCATTTTGAGCTACAGTTTCAAAGCAGCATTCAACTCATTTTGTTCAACTCAAAATCATGCTGGAAAGCACACATTTTTAAACTCTAAATTAAACATTTTGAAAGGACATAACATCAAATTAGTTGCCTTAAGAGTCAATTACCCTGGTGGGTTAGAATGAATACAGCATCATCTTGCCATAAAAACCTTCGGAGGGGAGATGGCTAAGAAAGCGGTCTTCCGGTAGATTAAACTCACACTAAATACACAGACCTATGCTGAATGTTAATATGTTAAAAGTGGTGGCTCAAATCAAGCTCCAGTGTTCATCAGAATATTATTACCAAAACAAGGACAAGAACGCAATTTTATTTAGGTACACGACTGAGGAAAGCCAGGCTGAGTTAGAAAGCCCCAGAGAAAAGTATCAGTTCCAGTGGAGTGTGGGAGTGACTCTCAGGAAGCAGAGACAGAATGGCTGCAAGTTCCTGGTCACAGGAGGACACGCACAAAAACAAAGCCAGGAGGTGGTGGCTCACTCCTTTAATCCCAGCACTCCAGGTGCAGAAGCAACTCTTCAAGTTCCAGGCCAGCCTGGTCTCCAGAGCAGCCAGGGATACAAAGAGAAACCCCGGCTCGAAAATCAAAACAAACAGGGGAACCAGAAAAGAAATGACCATAAGGGACATCTAGAGAGCAGTCCTTTACATCTTAAGGAACCAACAACTGGAGCACACCTTGAACAGCAACACTGCAGATTAAGGCCAGCCTCAGAGACTCTCAGTTCATAGGAAGCCTGGGCTACATGAGAGCCTGTCTCAACATACACCAATTCCAAAATCTAAACCATCATACCTAGCAAACACACAGGTTAAACATCCCTAATCAGAAAACCCAATCTGAAAAGCTCCGAAAATCCAAAAATTTCTACCCAGGCCCAAACACAAACTCCACTCCAACTTGGGTTATTAAGTTATGTGGAGTAATGGCAAAAGCAGGCAACACTAAGTATGAAACCTTTTTAGACTATGGTACAAGGTGTACTTGAAACAAAAATGACCTTCAGGCTCAGACTCGGATCCCAGCCTCAAGATTCCACGATGCACATGCTAAAATCCTAAGGAAAAAAATTCAAAACACCTCTGGGTCCCAGACATTTCGGACAAGAAACAGTTAGTGTGTACACTTGGATAAAGTGGAGAAGGTTACACAATTCCTAACTGGAGTCACTTCTCCCTTAACCCTGCAGCCAGTATTGCAGTTAAAAGGACAAACTAGCCATTTTCACTAATCACTATGAATGGATTGAGCTTTTCTCCTCATCCACTCCAGCAGCATTAAAAGTGCAGCAACACCCCCGTGTCTGTAACACTCCTAGAAGTCTAAGTCAGAAAGACTGGCCCATCAATGCAACAAGTTTAACATGTCTTACACAAACAACGCATTCTCACATGATTCTCCAAGGAAAACAGGTCTTCCCTTCAGAGGCACAAAATAAGCAACAGAGAGGGAAGGGGACTGTCACATACATTAAATGCAATGGAATCAGAGAAGAACATGTCAGGACTGCAAAAGAGACTCGAAATGTGGGAGTGAAACTAGACAAAAAAAGAAAGACAATACCCACAGGGAAGAAGGGAAGGAAGAACATGGAGAAGCCAAAGCAGTAACAAACAGTAACTGCGGGATCTGAGAGGCCGGTCAGAGTCCAGCTGGAGGAGAAGACATGGAAAGTGGAACAGGTGGAAAGAACCCTAACCACCAGCCCATGAACTCAGTCCAGTTGGCAAGAGCTTATCCAGGGGGACCTAAGTGACCAAAACCAGTAGAAATCACAGAGTCAATGGTTACATTAGATAAGAGAAGAAATCTGTTCAGAAAACAGGAGCATTAGTTAATGCAAAGACCAAGCCTACAACACTCCCACATTCCTCAACTTCCTGTGGCCTCGATGCTAGGAGACACCGTGTTCAAGTCTCTGCTCCTGCCCCTCACTACCCGAGCCTCTGTTCCTCAGTTAAATCCAGGGTGCCAGCTGCTCAAATGGCCACAAGAACTTGTCAAAGCACCAGTCCAGTCATGACAGACAGACAGGTGACAAACAGCACTAGAGCACTGAGAAGAAAGTGGTAAAAGCAGTTCCGGGACTGAGACCTGACCAAGTGTCCTAAGGAAAGCTGCCTCACAGCTGAAGACAAGGACTGCAGACTCAAAACTCGTCAAGACCTGAGGGGAGAAAAACACCACCGGTAAGACAGACAAGTTCTGCCAGACTCAAACACTTCAAAACTTGATCATGCCTCCAATGGAACACAGATTTGAAGCCAAGACCAAGTGCAGAAGGAACCACCACCAAGGTATGGGAAACCCACGCCTATAACCACACCAGTCAAGGAAATGGACAAGCCCAGAAAGCATTGACAATAGTCTAAATCTTCATGAGCAAGCCTCAGTCACAACTTTGAGACTAAATAATGCTAAGTTTATTTCAAGACTGTTGCCCAGAAACTCAGGAAATAGACCTGCTGAGGGCTTTATGTGATATTATGGTCCTCCTCCCCAGGAGTAACAAAATGAAAACGCAATACAAAGAAACCACCTCACAACCAAAGGCATGTCTTGACACTGAGGCAAGGCAAACTCTGTTCTGAGCACCACACATACACCAACTCCATTGTCTTAACTATGATACAAGGGGGAAAACATAAGTGACAGCACTAGTACTACCCTCAAGGTCAGGGGAATTTAAGGGACAAAGAACCAAAAGGATCCTTGTTCATACCACTGCACTTACAACACACACAGGACCTTTCACAAGTTTTCAGAAATGCACACTTCTAAAGACAGCTGGTCACACTCTGCTTTGCTTTCCATTTTTAATTTTCTCTTTCTGCACCAGTATTTGGAGAGGCTGCCTTTACTATTAGGGAAAAAAAGCAACTAACAAGACACTACATCTCAGCAGACAGTTCAGGTCGAGCACTTATGCACAATGGCAGGACTCCTGGACTATTCATCCACCATGCCATGCCCTGACAGAGGTCCTGCGAGCTACAGTCCCAATTAGAAACCCAAGGTCTGTCATCAGGAAATCGGAAATGCCAACAAAGCAGTAGGGAATGTGTCATAAACGGTCATCTAGAAAGTGTGGAGGAGGGGTCAGAAGGACCTGAGTGGAGTCCCTCTTCCAGGCCTAATCAGAATCTCTCCCATCAAAGAAAGCCAACACTACAGACTGACCACGGGACCAGTCTAAATGGCAGGCTTCACCTCACACCTTCTGGAGGTGGCTCAGAGTCCCTTCCTCTAGCCCTCTGGTAAAAGGGCGATAAATTGTGTTATGACACCAAAGGCGGTTGGGCAGTGAAACCTCCTGAGCATCAGCTCTCTACAGTTTCTGTTGGTGGCAGTTCCTCGGGCCTTGTTACACAGCCAGCCACAGGGGAAGGAAGGTCTGAGGACAAAATGTAAATGTCTGCTGTTCAATGCCTTCTTCTTCCCACTTCAGGGAGGTACACCCTAAATGTTATTTCTGAAAATGAGTCAAATCTCCATGTACCAGAAAAAATCCTAACCAGTGCCAAGGTTTCTTCTTCCACCTCTCCAGAGTTCCAATGCATTTCTCTCTGTTGGCTTTTATATAGGCAACAAACCTAACAAATTGTTGCAACTTACTTCATCTAAATGTGCTCAATCTCCACAGTCACATTCCATGGAGAAAGTGTGTGAGGAAACTCATTTGTACACAGCCTCTGACCACACTGTAGTTAAGACTTCATCACCACAAGTGAACTAGCACATTTACTCAACAGGCTGAAGCTCCAAAGGTCTACCTGGCACACACCCTTTCTATCAGAAACTCCATGTTTATACAGCAGGAGTTACCCTTTCTGCTCAAGGGGTTCAAAGCTTCCCAATTCATGGGAAGCATTTCTTCCTTGTTGTCTTGGCATACAGGTATCTTGATAATCAATCTTGCAAAACTCTTAACTAGATAGACTCCAAGTATCAAAGGGGTGCTTACTTGGGCATATGTAAAAAGTTCAACAAAAGTCAACACAAAATATAATCTCATGGCTGGGCTGTAGCTCAGTGGCAGAGCACTTGCTGTAGGCTCAATTCCCAATATTTGCCCCCAAAACACATCCAAATTAACAAACTACTCCATCTCGTATGTCAATAACATGCACAGGTTAGAAGTGTGCTTCAAACCGAGGGTAAGGAGTTAATTAAGTTAATGTTGTGGGGAAAGAAAACAGTGAGATCTGACTCTATTCATTAAACTACAGGGAAGAGGGAAGGTGACTGGAGTGTTTAATGTTTGTGATTACAGACTTCGTGCCTTGCAGGACAGCAAAACTAAGACAGAAATCTACTAAAGCAGCAGAGAAGCCTCGACTTAGCTGCACTCCGGGCCTGCCCGCCTAACTCCTTCCAGGCACGTTTTCCTCCTGCCACCCCTCCCCCATAGGTAAATGCCAACTGTTTCTAGAACTCTCAATGATAATTTGGGAAGCTTGCCATTAACTCCCACGGTTCAATCCAATTGATACACAATGTTTCTGTGCAGACAAAGATGCCCTACTTCATCAGACTATAAACTTATTAAAGTGCTGAGAACATACAGTCCCAGGAAGTCGGGATTACTGAAGTACTCCAATAAGCATGGCTCTTATTAAACAAAAATGAACACGAATCCCACAGGGAAACCCCAAACTCACTCACTACCTTCAACAGGCCATCGAGACACTTAGTGCAAGTCATTTTAGCTAAATCAGATGCTAAGGCCAAGTGATTCGGGGAGAAGAGGAAAAAGATGTTAGCTTACATTGGTGGGGGTGCATTCAGTTTTAAGAGTCAAGCTAAAACTAACGCACCATTTCACCCACCATATTTTACTAACATGTTTAGACCAGCCTAAGGTTCTTATATGGGAAACAAGAAAGTCAACAGTAAACTTCCCTAATTAACTGTAAATGGCATAGGTAGGAAAACCCTTCACCCTGGGTCTTGTGAAGTTCAAGGAGAAATCTCCAGTCTGAGGAAAAGTCATGTTGAGCTACGTTCCAACACTTCTGTGTGATCACCAAATTATTTCCAGTGTTTGGTAACCCAACAAAGAGAGAGTGTCTTAAAAGCCACCCAATCCAAATGTTACACGGAACAGACCATTTTCATAACCTAAATTTAATCCAAACTGAGAACTTCCAAAATTACCGAACACTCTGAAACATGCAATGGCTCGCCTCGAGCTGCCGTTCAACATGGAATATTACACTTAAATGAAAGTCTGCCCTGTTCCAAAAAAAAAAAAAAAGACATCGGTTGCAAAGAGGAAGTCACCCAGCAAACACTTACAACCTGGCCTCTACACTGTCAGAAGATAATGTGACTTGTGTGCCACCCCGAAACTTACCAGGAAGCTGGCAATAAGTTTGCCAACTGTATACACTTCTGACCCAACTTTACCGAGACTGTGGCCGGGGCCTCCTTTTGGAGAGACCACAGACACAAGGTGCCCACACGCGCGTCCCGAGTGAGCGAGACCTGGCCGCGCCCCTCCCCCGCCCGCGCCCCAACAGCCGCCCGCAGCCCCCGCCGCTGCCCCGGGGTCTCCGCGCGGCGCGGCCCAGAGGAGAGCGCGACCGGGTGACTGCAGCCCGCGCGCCCCAGCGCGGACCGGCGCCCATCCCAAGCCCAGCCCGCTCCCCCGCTAAGCGAGCTTCGAGCGACTGCGGCCCCGCATCCAGCCTGCGCCCCCCCCCACGCCCGCTCGCCCAGGCGAGCGCCTCCCGCAGCCCGGCCACCCGGACCCGGGAGGGGGGGGGCAGCACGTGAGCGCCGCCGCCCCTCCCCCGCACCCAGGCCAAGTTCGCAGCGCCCGCCGCCCCGGGCCCGCGCTCACCTGCTTGGCGACGCTGTCCCCTCCCGGACGCGCGGCGCTCCCCTCCTGGCCGCCGTGGGCACCCTGAGGCGCCCTGGGGTGCAGGCGCTGACAGCCGGGCGGCGGGTCCGGCGGGGGAGGGGCGCGGGGGCAGGGCGCAGCACCGAGGCAGGAGGGGAGCTGTTACTAAGGGAGAGAGCCAAGCGCGCGAGCGGCCAACGGCTCCGGCTCGGCACCGGGGAGCGCGGGGACCAGCCAGGCACAAATGAGCTCCGGGACCGCGGCGGCGGCGGCGGCGGCGGCGGCCGCGCAGCAAAACAAACCCGAGCGGCCTGCGCCCGGCGCGCGGGGAGGGAGGAGGGAGCGAGGAGGGGGAGGGGACGGAGGGGGGAGGGGAAGAGGACCCGCGGAGGGGGAGGGGAGGGGCGCCGGGAGGGGGAGGGGAGGAAGTCAGGAGGACCCAGGAGGGGGAGGGGAGCCTGGGAGGAGGAAGGGAGGGGGAGGGGAGCCTGGAGGAGGAAGGGAGGGGGAGGGGAGCCTGGAGGAGGAAGGGAGGGGGAGGGGAGCCTGGAGGAGGAAGGGAGGGGGAGGGGAGCCTGGAGGAGGAAGGGAGGGGGAGGGGAGCCTGGAAGAGGGGTGGGGAAAGAGAACGTGGAGGGGGGAAGGGAGCCTGGAGGAAGAGAGGCGAGGGGGAAGGGAGCCTGAGCCTGGGAGGGGGAGGGGAGCCTCGAGAGGGAGGGAGGATAAGGGGAGGGGCTCTGGGGGGGAAGGGGACGAGCCGGAGGGGCGGGGCCCCAACGGAGGCAGCGAGGCGGTGGGGGTGGCGGGGCGGTGGGGGTGGCGGGGCGGTGGGGGTGGCGGGGCGGTGGGGGTGGCGGGGCGGTGGGGGTGGCGGGGCGGTGGGGGTGGCGGCCGGCTGGCGGCTGCACTCTCCGCTTCCTCACTTGTTCTGCTTTCCCTCCACCCACCCTCCCTCGCTCGCTCGCTGGCGGCGCTGGGGGGTTGGGCTCCCGGAGCACATTGGCTCCAAAGCCCGCAGCCCGGGCTGTCCCGCGCGGACTGGGTGGCGCTCGGGTCCCCTCGCCCTGGGCAGCTCTGCGAGCCACGGGCCTCCTGATTCCCGGAGGCAGGGGGCCGGTGAAGGAACGCGGCGGGCGCGGGCTCCGGATGGACATCGCGTGCAAAGCGTCGCACACTCCGTGGCGTGTAAACACGCCCGCTCGGAAGTGTACCTGGAAAGGTGCTTCGTCTGCAGGGACAGAGTTGCAGGATGGGACCCGAGCACCGCGCGTGGGGGAGGCGCGCGCGCGGAGAGAGGGGTTTGGTGCTAATGCAAAGCTGTAATTGAAGTTGGTGTGCGCAAATGTGCGACTTGTCTTCTGGGTCACTTGGGAAGGTTTGGTCGATCAGTTCACATTGCGCAAAAATAAAGCCATAAACTGAATGAATGTTCACGAAGTATGCACCGGGGTGTGGCATCTACCGGAGTTTATCTCTTACTTTCTGGATGCATGGGGCACGTGAAGACGGTTTCTGAAATACACTTCGGCTACCCCAGTGTCACAATGTGATTGGGGGAGTGCGGAGGACTTGTGTTTTATTTAAGAAAAACATTTTTAAACACTGTGTTGACTTTCCTGAGCTTTGCAGAAACCTGGAGCGTGAGAAACAGCCTTCCTCCTAATTTTAATATATAAGTTGAAGACCTGCTTTTCAGTTACTATATCTTTAAAATTATTTTCCAACCTTCTTAGGTGAGAGGTTTTGGTTTCAAATTATCGAAATGTCTGTGTGTGTGTGTGTGTGTGTGTGTGTGTGTGTGTGTGTGTGTGTGTGTGTGTGTAAATATTCTTGTCCAGCACTGGTCTTCCTTTAGTTTTTCAAAGTATCGTTTGAAGTAGCTTTTACAGCTATAGACGCATTCCTGCCTAATAAATTCAGTGATTAAATTAGTTTTTTTTTTAGTCAAAGTCAGTTTCCTTCCCCTCATGGGCACCCCTCCTTGCAGGCAGAAATCTGTTTTGAGGGAGATCGCTGGAAGAGTGGAAAGGCCACCGAAAGAAGTCTGGGGTTGGAAATGCCCTAGCTACCGGAAAGTTGAAAGCCTCAGCCTAGGTGTCCTTGGAGCTACAGTCACACGTGAAAGAGGGAATGTTAGATTAAACAATGTCACCTGATGGGAATTTAGATAACGATTTCCAAAACAACTGCTGGGAGTTTAGAAGGAGCTGGTTTTACCTTCCAGTGGCCTAAGGTGAGGCCTGGTTCAGTCCTTTGGCTTCCCGGAGGATGTAGTATCTTCCCAGTTTAAGAACTGGCCAGTGGTATGCGTGTCCGTTCAACATAAACCTCTCTTTAGGAAGTAAACTATATCTCACTGCAACCAACGTTCATCTTCTGAACCACGCAGTGAGCCTCTAAAACTACAAGATGGTGGGTGGGTAGGCGAGCAGGGATTCCTGCCCTTGACCTCCACAACAGCTACAAGAAAAGGAAACTCGCTGAGTGGATAAGAACGTCCAGTCAGCTCCAAGCCGGCGATTCCCAACCCTCCTGTGAGACATCTTCCTTCCTGCCAGTTCTTAGGCCCTGTGCCACCGTCGCTACCTGCTGGGGTTCTGTGAGCACTGAACGTTGAGACTGGGGAGAACCTGTGAATTTGTTAGGCACAGTGTCTTAGGGCAGAAACTGCTTTATTTAAATGCCTTGACAGAAATCAAAAGTTGGGGGCCTGTAACTTAAACTTGCTCCGGTAAAGTGCCCCTCAACCTTTGTTTTTGTTTTTTTCTTTTTCTGTTTTGCTTGTTGGTTTGGCTTTGGGGGTTTTGTTTTTATGGTTTGTTTGGTTTTTGTTGTTTCTGAGGAGGATTTTCCTGTGTGCCTCAGCCTGGTCTCAAACGCTTTGCAATCCTCCTGCCTACCCTCCTGTGAGCCAAGAGGATATCTTACCATTATTAAATATTACCTGGCCCTTTGAGATTGCTAGTCAGGTTGACATGTCACCTGATGACCTAAGTTCAGGTTAGTTCCTATCCTCCAATGACAGAATGGGAGGCAGGAAGCTTCTCTGCTGGCTGACCTAGAGTTCACAGCTCAGCAGACATGAGACCCTGGAGGCACATGCTCCTTGATCCCAGCATTTGGGAAGCAGAGGTGGGCAGATGTCTGGGTTTGAGGCCAGCCTGGTCTACATGGTGAGCTCCAAGGCTACATGGTGAGACCCTGACCCCAAACTAAGGAAGAAGGAAAGAACTGAATCCAGAATGTCCTTGTCTGACCTCACCCTCTCGCTGGCCTGTGCACCTGCGCTGGTCCACTGCTCTGCTCCACAGTCCAGAGTCCTAGTGTTCCTGTAGATGCTCCACTTCAGCCTGCCTGCTAACGGGAGTGTTAGCTGAGCTGGCACCTTGGCTGCTATGGGTGTTTTGTGTTGCTGTTGTTGTTTGGGGTTTTGGGGTTTTTTGTTTGTGGGGTTTTTTTGGTTTTTTGTCTGTTTGTTTTTCAGACAGAGTTTCTCTTTGTAGCTTTGGGACATCTCCCTGTGCTCATTCAGTAGACCAGGCTGGCCTCGAACTCCAACTCTCAGACATTCACCCACCTCTGCCTCCCAAGTTCTGGGGATTAAAGGTATGCACCACTGTGGTTTGTAAAGGGAGTTAGCTGAGCCTGGACCCTGGCTGCTCTGGTTTCTAGATGCAGGAACCCAGCTTCAGCATTTTTTTTTAATCTCTCTGTGTGTGGTGTGTGTCAAAACTTTTCCTTGGGAGATGAATCACACTCATCTACTTACCCCAGGTAGGGAACCCACAACAGCCAACTTGATGAACCAATGAATTTTATTGGGGTTACTTACAGGAGCAGAAATGATTCAAAGACATCTGCATAACCAAAGTCCACCCTAGCATGGGTGACAGCTCATAATAGCTGGGAACCTGGAGCACACTGCACAACCTGAAGGCAACTTACAGGGTGGAGAATGTCCGTTCCAGGTACCTCAGTTGATCTAAACCTCTTCCAGGTAACCCCACTGGTCTCTTTCTTTGAGACAGCTGGTCTGGGAGTCTGCTTTGCGGCCTTTCTCCTCTCAAAATCTTCTTAGCAGCTCAGCTTCACTTTGCTGAGAGAGACTCAGCTTTTCTTGTTTGCTCTAGCAGGGAAGAGCCCGATGAATCTAATCAGTTTCAGGGAATTCTTGAACTACATCTTTGTTGTTGACCTCCCTGTTTAAGGAGCTTGCATCCAGGAGGATGGAATGTTTTCATCTCAAGAAGACTGTTACACAGTTCTGTGTGTGTATGCGTGTGTCCGTGTCCTGGGGCTGGAATTACAGTCCAATAGAAGCAAACTTGGGTCCTCTGTAAGAGCAGCAAGAACTCTTACCCTGAGCTATTTCTCCAGCATCAGCATCTTAAAGACTCAGGTGAATGGGTGGCTGTAGGAAGGTAGAGTGAACCTCACACATTAGCCATTCCAACATTGCAAAAACACACAAAGTCAAAGACTACACTGACATTCAAGCAATAAGTAGATCTGGGTAAATGGTAAGAATTGTTACTAATTTCCAGTGTTCTAAGAATAAATGTTAATTGTTTCTAGAAAGGACAAATATTGCTACTAAAAAGTTCTACAGGAGCCCAGCAGATGGTGGTGGTGCACGCCTTTAATCCCAGCACTGGGGAGGCAGAAGGAGTCGGATCTCTGTGAGTTCAAGGCCGGGCTGGACCGACAGCCTGCAAAACAGAGAAACCCTGTCTCATAAAACCAAAAAAAAAAAAAAAAAAAAAAAGTTCTACAGGAAAGGGACACATTAAGATCTCTTGTCAGTTGGTGGTGCCTCTGAGTTCAATGTCAGCCAAGGGCTACACAGAGAAACCCTGTTTTGAAGGAGAAAATAAAAAAAAAAGGAAAGAAAGATCTCGTAATAATCCAGTTGGTAAAGGAACCATACTACCTAACCCGAACCTGGTCCTGCACACTTGGAATCCAAGAACTGGGGAGGTGGATACAGGGGGACCAGAAGTAATCATCTTCTACTATGTAAGGATTTCTAGAACAGTGTGGACTCTCCTCAAAAAATGAATGAGTAAATTAAAAAATAAGTTTCAGCTGGGCATGGTAGCATATGTCTTCAACCCCACACTTGGGAGGCAGACCCAGGTGGATATGAGTTCAAGCCAACCTAGTCTACATAGAGAGTTCCAGGACAGCCAGAGCTCTGTAGAGAGACCCTGTTTCAAAATATAAGTTTTAGGTCCTGGGACATTTTTCATCGGGTAAAGGTAATTATTACCAAGTGTGAAGAGGAATCACTATTCTCACACACACACACACCTCTGACTAAACAAATCCAGACTTGTCTTACTTCAAATAATACTTCACCCAAGGAGCAAGATTTTAAACCACTATGATGGCTTAAAATGTTTACATTATGTAGCCCACATGATGAAGTATTGAAAACAAATGTAACAGTATGTACTAGATGTCTGGTACCACAAGTATTAGCCAGTGCTCTAAGTCATGTCTTTGATCTCAGCACTCACTAGCTCACGTTTCCGGAGCTTCCATAGACTTCCTTCCAGTGCACTGCGATGCCTTACGGTTTCCTGCTGACCTGGGTAGTTAGTTCTGTGGTCTTGGGCTCCCAGGCTATGCTGCCAGGACGGATGAGCAGCTTGGCCACAGAATCTAGATCTCAGCACATCTGTGCAGAATGTTCTCTGTGTGACCTTCCTTCATCAGCATGATCTTGTCACAGTGCTCCTTGACCAGTGATCAGATTCTATAAACGTCTCACAAACCCACCAGGCTACATGACAAAAAGCCTGCTACTTCATCTCTTTTGTTCTCCTGTCCAATCGGAGACAGCCACCCCAACCCTTCAAGGGGAAGGACTTCCCCCTTTCTTCCTTTTCCATGTTAGAGCCTTTAAAATGGCTACATGTCAGTCAGCCATTCTTGTCTTTGCCTGACCCAGAGGCAGCCCACTTATCCTTTGGAGGTAAGTAAATCTCCTTGGTGTTGAGAATATAGTGTTATGTGCTGACTCCAAGGCCCATTCAATGGGATCAGTGGGCTCTACTTGGGAGCTTTCATTTCAATAAAAATAAGATTATATTGAAAGAGATATTTTTTAAATCTAGCACCCAGGGAGACAGAGACAGGAGAATAGGCACAATTTCAAAGCCAGCTTGGGTTACATAGGGAGTTCCAGACCAGCCAGAGCTACTTCTTAGCCAAGATCCTGTATCAAGAAAGAAAGGTCCTCTTTAATCCTAGCACTTGGGAGGCTGAGGCAGGCAGATTTCTGAGGCCAGCCTGGTCTACAGCTGGAGTTCCAGGCCCAACAGGGATATACAGAGAAACCCTGTCCCGAAAAAAAAAAAAGAAAAAGAAAAAAAAAAAAGAAAAGGAGACAGGAAAGATGGCTGAGCAGTTAAGAACACCCATGTCAAGTGGCTCACAACCACCTAATAACTTCAGCTCCACAGGCCAACACACACATATAGTTTTTAAAATAATAAAATCCCTTGAAAAGAAAAAAATCACACCTACTTATAAACTACTCCTATCTATCTTTCGGAATATGGAGCTAGCAGTTTTGTGATTCAGTCGGAACAGAAAGGCAGCTACACACAGCACATTGTCTCACCAACCACCTACTTACTTAGACAGCCTTGTGCCGCTCTGTCTCTTATTACGTTGACAGTTTTGCTGTCACTCAACAAGCATTGATTTATGCTTCGTGTAAGAAGGCTTTCAGAAGCTGCTTACAGGGAAGTGAACAGTACCTATTCTTTATGGAGTTCACATGTTTCAGTCTTGTACTGTGGGGGTTAAAAATATGAATAAACTTTCAAAAAACATAGCCAAGTTGCATAACTGGAGCCTTGTAGGCTCAGTTGGGAGAGTGCTTACCTAGCATGCATGAAGCCAGGGTTTGATCTTCTGCACAACATAAAGAAGGTAAAGGAGGATCAGATGTCCAAGGCCATCCTAACTGCACATAAAACTTATGGTCATCCTAGGCTATGTGAGAATGTCTAAAAATAAATAAGAATAAACTAAGCTGCACTGTGGTTTAACTTTTGTCACAAAGATAATATAAACTGGCGTGGGGAGGTTTGTCCTCTTTTTTACTGCTGATATTCAAGCAGAGCATTTGAATAAGCTTCAAGAGACCCAGATTACAAGTATGAAGTCCTTCGTTTGATCATCACCCCCCACATAAATGCTGGGCGTGGGCCAAAAAGATGACTCATCAGGTAGAGGTGCTTTCTATGCGAGTCTGATGAATTCAGTCTCCAGAATCCATTTAAAGGCAGCTACATGAAGATGTCATCCGACTCCCCCAATCATGTGCACATGTACTCCCACGGTTACCACACACTGCGTACCCATACACTCAGTGCACTCACACAAACATATACAAACTTGCACACACACACACAAGAGCCAGATTGTTCCGCTCTAGTACAACACCTCCAGCAAAGCTCTCACATGGCTTTTCCAGCTCTTGCTGCCCTGGCCAAGTCCAGCCACTGGTGGCTACACTCCTCACTGCCATCCTGTAGGTCAGGAACTGGTCAGATAACCACACTCAAAAGTGAAGTCAAAACGAAGCTTAAGCAAAATAAGGTGGGGAGTGAGCGTGGTGCAGTGTTCTAGACAGAGAAGGCTGCTGAGCCATATTGACACATGAACAGAATATTAATGACACAGAGAAGGGAGTATCCACCACCAGGAAAGGAGCATTCCCAGGAGAGGGGACGTTGAGTACATCGAAACAGAGGTAAGAGCACAACTGTCTGTATCCTGGGAATGACAGCAAATGTCAGCTCGCAGGTATGAAGCAAAAGGTGAAAGGGCCTTTCCCTACTCAGACATGAAAAGCCACAGGAAGGCCTTGAGCAAAGATGTTGCTTGTCCTACCTCTAAAAGAAAAGGGCTCTGGTCCTACACAGAGGACCAACCCAGAGAGGGTGCTGATGACCGAGGACCCTCATTGAGATCCCAGAGAAGATGCTGTCAGGAAATTAGATGGTGTACAGACCAGGACTTACTCCGTTGCCAGGGTGGCCTTCAGATTCCATGCTCTTCCTCTCTCAGCCCCCACGTGCTAGAAGTACAGATGTCATTCCCTATGCCTGGCTCAACTATGCACTTGTCAAGATAAAAAATGCAATAGGTTTTCAATAGTTTTTGGTGTGTCGTTGAAAAGCAGAATCCAAAGACAATTACTGGGTTTTGACCAAGGATGCAGAAGAATGAAGTTGGCTGTTTGCAAAGGTGGGAAAGATGCGGGAGCAATTAGGGAAAAAAGTGCTTGTTTTTGAGTACAAGATGTCCCCAGGAAAAGGTTTGACAGGCAGACAAGACAGATTAGCACATCTGGTACTCAAAGGAGTTGGGAAGTGGAGCCACGACTTTAGGGCTCATTAAGGAGTTTGACAGTCTGGATTCAACCTCAAGAAGCACACAGTGGAAGAAGAGAACTGATCCCCAAAAGTTGTTCTCCGCCTTCTACGCATTCATGAGTGTGTGATTATGTAATTTTAAAAAATGATGGGTACAAACATAGTGAACTAAGCAGCCAGTGTAAACAAAGTACTGTGTTATCTGATTGCTCCGAGTGTCCTGTGCTCCAGGTGCTTTTGTGATTTCTTTTGCTGTGTTCTGTATTTTCTTGAGACAGGGTCTCAGGCAGCCCAGGTTGGCCTTACACTCAGTATATAGCTGAGGAAGACCTTGAACTGATCCTTCTGACTCCACCTCCAGAGTGCTGGGATTATGGGCATATACTACCAACCTCGGCTTAAATGTTCTGTGCATTTACTTGTTTATTTTAAGACAGAGTCAGGCAAGCCTTGAACTCACAGAAACAGATAAACATGCCTCTGCCCGCAAAGTCCTGTAATTAATAGTGTATGCCACCATGCCCAGATAAATGATTTTTATTAGGAATATCCTGCTAGGGCTTTAAGTTGGCCCATCCCAACGTCTTCCCCATCTAGGAACTGCTGGAGCACATGAAGGGGCCTGTGCATAGCTGCAGGATCCCCCATGACTCAGAGCAACAGCAGGCTAGCTGAGAGTCTCTGTGAGGGTCTAGTATTGACAATGTAGCAGAAGCCAGAGAGCTGGTCCTAGCCTAATGACTCATTGCAATGAACTTTCACAAATAAAGCTGTTTGAGCTGGGCTGATTAGGCATGATAGTGCATGACACACTGCAACTTCCAATGCCGCTACAATGAATGAATGAATGAATGAATGAATGAATGAATTGTGTGATGCAGACGCAGGTGAGATGGAGTGAAAAGGCACATGTTCAGAAACGCTGTGGTTGATAGAGGTAATTGCCCAGGGGAATCGACAAGACTCTGTTGTTGTTTTTCTTTCTTTTCTAATTTTTTTTTCATTAAGTTTTTTGTGGGGGAGACTACACGAGTGGAGGATGAATATAGAAGGACTGGGAGTGAGATTGGGGTACCTGATGTGAAATACCCAAAGAGTCAATAAAATAGTACGGTATTTTAAAAAGAGAGAGAGAGAGCCTGCTAATTATATGTAACCACAGGTCAGCCCACAGTGACTTTGTACACGTGAGCATACTGGCCCTTAGAGCTAGGGGCTGTCATTCATAAGGCATGGTGCAAGCACTTTTCAAGACATTTTGTTCATTGTTTCTAATTTTCTCAACAGCCAGGAAAGGCAATGTCTTCCTTAGACAGGATGGTATAAAGACGAATCACATTCCTCACAGCTCTGGCTGGGCCTAGGAGGCCTGAGATCACGCTATCAACACGGCCGGGTTCTGGCAACCTTTCTCCCTGTTCCCTCAGCAGCAGAGAAAGGAAGCAAGGTCTGTGTGTCTCCACTTCGGGCACGGGGCCCACAGTGGGTAAACGGTGTTTTCTCAGGCTAATGCATGGTATAAGGAAGTCAAACAGTGGTTCTCAGGTCATGCTGCAGGCAAGCCAAGAACGTGAATTTGAGACTTCTGAAGGCACAGTTTTCATTTCCACGGAGGCAGGCTATGCAGGTCCAGACTGGAAAGGGCAAAGGATTGCCCAAGGTTACTTTGATGCGTGGTCTGTGGATGGGGCTCAGTTGGTGGAGCGACTGACTGCCTAGCGTTCAGGAAGCCCGGGTGCAGAAGCACACATCGAAGCTTCCAGAGTAAGGAGCTGGAGGTGAAGCGGGAGGATCAGAAGTTCAAGGGAAATTTGGGGCCGACGTGAGCCTCAAAAAAAAAATAGTTTGGTGAAAAGAGGAGAGAAAAAAACAGAGTGAGCAGAGCTGCTTAATGGAAAGGACCACACCATGACAGAAGTTGTGTCACCTGTTTCCGGCATGAGCATCTAAAAACTATCCATTGGCTACAGATAGGGCATAATCAGCCAGGTGTGTGTCCTGTGTTTGGGGTCTGCACAGTGTTCGAGTGTGTACTGGTTAGGGAAAGAGAGTGCTTGAGGGAGTGGTCCAGCCTTTCCCTGTCTCCTCCACCTCTCCTGCCACCACAAGAGAAGTCTCTAAAGGATATGCTATTCCATAGCAATCGTATTAGTTATGCATTTGGAAGCCCGATTATTCTTCTAACCTTTGAAATTCGTGTTATAGAGCCTAGCGTGGTGACACTCACCTGTGACCCCATCATTCTGGAGGCTGAGACAAGAAGATTGCCACAAACTCAAGGCGTGCTTAGGCCAATAGTGAGACCTTGTGTCAAAACGACAAGAAAAAGAAAAGTTTGCACTTAATAAATTTAGCTGAGCTGGGCGGTGGTGGTGCACGCCTTTAATCCCAGCACTTGGGAGGCAGAGGCAGGCAGATCTCTGTGAGTTTGAGGCCGGCCTGGACCGACAGCCTCCAAAACAATACAGAGAAACCCTGTCTCGTAAAACAAAACAAAACAAAAAAAAAATTAGCTGCTCCTTTTAAAAGTGTGTTTCTAGTTTGGTTAATTAAATTACCACGTATTAAACTGCATGTATACATTTAATGAGTCCAATTACCTTTTTAAAAATGCTTACATTGCAGCCAAGCAGTGGTGTTGCACACCTTTAATCCTAGCACTTGGGAAACAGAGACAGGTGGATCTGCAAGTTCAAGGCCAGCCTGGGCTACAAAGTGAGGCCAGGACAGCTAGGGCTATACAGAGAAACTCTGTGTTCAAACAAACAAAAAAAGCCTAAGCTGCTGGGCAGGTAGATTCAAAAGCAGTTATCTAACAGTCATAAATATGACTGACTGGTTATAAAATTTGTCTCAAGTTCTCTTGAATGTTAGAAAAATGTTTGTAGACTTAATAAAACTCATATCTTCTTTACCTAAAACCACAAATCTAAATCAATTATAATTCTAATTTATATGTCTTACATTGGCTTTAAAAGATACTTTGCTCTTCTTTTACTTAAGAAAAAAGCACTACATTCATTTATTGTATGGGATGTGTGCACATGCCATAGTGCACATTTGGTAATAGCCTCCCACTGTGTGGGTCCAAGGGGTCCACCTAAAGTTGACAGATTTGCCAGCAATCACCCTTAGCTTATGAGCCATGTTAGTTATTTTAAAATGTTAAATTATCTTAAAATTTAAAAGGGTTAGCCAAACACTGTCTTGTAATCCTAACTCACAAGGACCAAGAGTTCAAGACATCCTTGGCTACCCAGTGAATGGCAGCTCAGCCTACCCTACTTGAGAGACTATCCCTAAAACAAAGCCAAACAGAAAAAGAAACAAAGAAAAAAAAATCCAACATGGTTAAAATACCAAATACAAATACGAACAAATACTTTAAAATTAATAAAAATAACAGTACCACGGTGGTCTGAATAGGAATGACCCCCATGGAATCGTGTGTTTGAATGCTTGACCCATAGGGAATGGCACTATTTAGGAGGGGCGGCCTTGTTAAAGCAAGTGTGTCACTGTGGGGGTGGGCTTTGAGGTCTCCTATGCTCAAACTACACCCAGTGTGGCAGAGTCTCCCGCTACCTGCAGATCAACATGCAGAACTCTCTGTTAAGAGAAGCTTTTTCCTTGTGAGACGCCTTCCCGCCAGCCTGGTTCTAGAGCCGCATCAGTCCCAAATAAACACACAGGAGGCTATATTAATTATGAAGCTGTTGGCCTTGCTTGTTTCTAACTGGCTAGCTCTGACTTAAGTAATTACCCCATAATTGTTAATCTAAGTATGTCTCTTACCGGAGAATAGTTCCGGGCTCCTACTCCATGGCGTTACATCTCGAACTCCCTGTGTTTCTCCTTCCCAGAGTTCTCCTGGACTCCTAGTCCCTCCTATCTTGGTTCCCTATAGGCTCAACAGTACTTTATTGACAAATGCACAGGACTTCCCCCAACAACTCTCAGCTGCCTCTCCAACACCATGTCTGCCTGCATGCCACCATGTTTTCTACCATGAACTGTAAGTTAGGCCCAGCTAAGTGTTTTCCTTTATAAGAGTTACTGTGGTCATGATGTCTTCAGAGCAACAGAAATCCAAGTGAGGACAATTGTGTACTGTGATTTTAATTTGTATATTGCTTTCTTCGGCTTTGGGTTGTCCTGAGTCTAAAATAAAGTTATCCTTTAAATAAATAATTATTTTAGCTCAAGAGATAGCTCAGTGGTTGGGAGCACTTGCCTGTCTTCCAAAGGACTACAGTTCAGTTCCCAGCACAAACACTGAACAGTTCACAGTAGTCTATAAATTCAGGTCCAGGGGGTTGGATGCCCTCTGTGGCCTCCCTAGGTACCTCACACATGTGGTACACACTCACACATTTAAATAACCCAGGTATTCTTGTAAATGAAAATAACAAAGAGTTCTTCTATCTCAAGCTGAGACACAATCTTGGTTTACATTGTTACGTTGAATTATATAAGCTGGGTAGCTTCTAGCCAAACAGAAATTTCTTCTCAAATTCTGGAAACTTGAAATTCCAAGATGCTAATTCTGGCAGACTTGGTATCAGGTGAGAGGCCATGTCTGAGCTAAGCTAACACCTTCTTGCTGTCTTCTTCACAGAGTGCTCATGACTCTTTAGGAAGGCTGGCACACCCCTTAGTGAGAGCTGACAGAGAAACTCCATGTCTATGTCACCTTTGGCGTTGGGTGCCAATATATGAATGTGAGATGGGGGGCACAAATATTCAGATGACAGGAGATGCCTTTCCAGTTCGTGGAGTGGCTGACTGTGCTGGCAGGTGCTAGCTGGAGGCAGACACAGGGCAGTATTTCTGAATATGGTCAAAAGATGCCTGACCCCAGCCAGTGGGAGCTCTTGCCCTTGCAAAGGATGATCTGGAAGTAATCCCTGTCAACAGCTCTGTTTGCACTGCTCCTTCTCAATGGTTGGGCTTCAGACCCTACCTGTGAGATGCCTGGTACAGTCCTGGGCATGCCGTGGGTTCATGCAAGTAGCTAGCCTGGCCATTGATACACAGTCCCAGACACACCAGTCTTACGGGCACTAGAATAGATTCCCACTGCACTTTTTGAGAAGAATGTCCATCTTATGGTGATATAACAGTTATTATAAGTACAATCCTTTCTTATGTCAGCATCTCTCAAACTGTATTGCACTCAAGATGACAATTCATGCTTCTGAAAATAAAGGATTAAATCCGTTAAAAAATAAATTAATAAATGGAAGTTAGAGACTAGCTGGTAGAGTGCTGGTCAAGGGTGCAAGAAGCCACAGCAATGCACGAACCAGGTGTGGTGGTGCATGAGGATAACCCCAGCTCTCTACCCAGGGAGGTGAAGAGAAGAGAACCGGAAGTTCTTGTGTTTACTGCATAGTGAGTGTGAAACTAATCTGGGCTACACAAGACCCTGTCTCAGAAAAATGAGAAAGTGAGGAAATACCATATTAACCATGCCTCCTAAAGATGTTTGGTGCTCATTACATGGTAAAAATGGAGAAAACCTTATAGAAACTCAAGAGATACAAATATGTGAAATGAGTCAGGGAAGTGGTAAAGGCACTTGGCACACAGCCTGAGTCAATTACCCTAAGCCCACATAAGTGTGGAAAGAGGTCCTCTCATGTCCACACACATGAACGCGCACACACACACATATCATACACACACACAAAATGATAAATAAACTAAAAACATAAATATTTTTGAACTTTTTTTTTATATTTGTGCATGGATGTTTTTGCTTTTGACAAGGTCGCTCATGGAATCTTGACAGGAGGCCCTGTCTAAAAAAACTGTCTGGAGGTTGACATCTGGCACGTATGTACAAGCATACACGTGCAGCATGAATGATAAAAACACAGAGACAGATGTTGGGGTTCAAGCTGAAGATCAGAAAAGCAAAACAGCAAAGCCACCAGAGAGCTCTCACCTCTACCAAGGCTGGAGCAATGCTGTCCTTAATGTGGCTGGAGACTAAATTCCTGGTCTGAGGTCCTGCTGCTGTCTCATAAACCTCTCTAGTGCTGGGACTAAAGGCATGTACCACCACCACCCAGCTTCTTTGGCTAACTAGTAGAGCTGTTGGGATTAATTGTGTGCACCACCACTGCCTGGCCTCTATGGCTGCGGCTAGCTTTGCATTCTGATCTTCAGGCAAGTTTTATTAAACCATAAACAATATATCACCACAATTCCCTTTTTTTTTTTGTCTAATACACCTAACACCTAACATAAGAAAAACACCTGTAATCCCAGCATGTGAGAGCTAGAGGCAAGAGGATCAGAAGTTCCAGGTCATTCTTAACTATGTAGTGAGTTCAAGGCCAACCAGAAAACAAACCCTGTTTCTACCTGTTTCTTAGTCTTGTCAGTCCTGTGGAACTGGCCTGGCCAAAATTTGAAATGGACTTTCCTTTAAGCTATACTAGAGTTTAAAAATGTCTAAAACTAGCTACGACACTGCTTAAGCCTCAGAACACTAAGTAACAGAGAGAGCTGGCACTTTATTGGCTACTTACCGAAAGCACAAAACAATGTCCTGCAGATGAAATAATTTAAGCCTTATATAGTTCAATGAGATAGGAAATACTGTTAATTCCCACCATCCATGATGAAAAACCAAGCCACTGGCCCATTAAGAGACTAAGGTCCCCAGAACTAGGTTTTCATCCAGGAGACTAATTTCAAGACTTTGGTGTTTTGAGCCAGGGTCTCAAGCAACTCAGGCTGGTTTCCAACTCACTATGTAGACAGAATATCCGGGCCTTCACCTCCTGAGTGCAGAGATTACCAATGTGCATCATTGCACTGGGTTTGTGTAGCACTGGTGTTGAACGCAGGGCTTTTGTGCATGCTAGGCAAGCACTCCACCAACAGAGCTACATGCCAAGTCTGAGTTCAAGACTTTAACTACCACCACATATACTGGGCAGATTTAAGCTTGGCAATGGAGACAACTAGTGAAGGGCTAGGAACCCAAAAGCACTCTGGGTCACCTTACCAAGTCCAGGGACCTCCCGACCTCTTTATGGGACCCACAGGTGATTCATGTCTAGAGCATGCTTCTCCACCGCCCTGGGCAATGAAAACCAGGATTCTCACTGCTTGGAGGTGGGGCATCCCTACTTCTGGCCCCATGGGGGAAGAGCAGTGTGGAGGAGAGAAAGCATCCTGTCAACTGGAAAACGCAGCTTTTAGTGGCTTTGCCTTTGAGCAGAAAGGCTAGCTGTATTTGCTGAGTTAATGATCAGTAGCTGAGGATGAGGCCAGTCCCTTTCTGTAGGGGATGAAGAGGGGTCGGCGAGTGCAGGCAAAAGCTTTGAGCTGGGCTCAGCAAACTTTTACTGCTAGACAGTAAAGTTTTAGCCTGTGCTGCTCTTTGTTGTTTTCTTCCTCTCTCTCTATCATTTAACAGAATAGAAACTGCTCATAGCGGGAAGGCTTCATCTCTAGGTTACACTTAGCTGCTGTAAAGATATCTGTAAACACACACACACACCACACATACACGCAGAATACTACACACACATATACATACACACCACACACATACACACCACACACACACATACACACCACACACACACACACCACACTACCACACATACACACCACACACACACACACACCACACTACCACACATACACACCACACACATACACACACACCACACTACCACACATACACACCACACACACACACACATACACACCACACACACACATACACACCACACTTCCACACATACACACCACACACACACACACACACCACACTACCACACATACACACCACACGTATACACAGACATACACACACTCTTTTGTCTGATCCTGGCCTCCTCAGCAGTCTTAGCTGCTTCTCCTGAAAAGGGGCCTTCCTGGGACAGAGAAAGGGGCTCAGATAAGGAAAGGGCATAGAAATCTGACTGGTGATGCGTCTTGTAACCAGCGTTCTTTCCCACCGAGCTCTGCTCTACTGACACGCGGCACTGTATTTATTCTTCGTGTTTTTCCCATCATGCTTCCCATTCAGCCATCCATCGCTAACTCTTGTTTGGCAAGCAGAAGGTTTGGCACTTTTATGCCATGCACACATGAGTAATTGGGCAAAAATTCTGTTTCATGCCACATTTTATTTGGGACCTGGTCTGGCAACAACCCTGCAGAGCCTTGAAGCTCAGCAGGGTTGAGCTCTAGGGGAAGTGACTGAATTCTTCCATTCTCAGGAACCACAGATGGAATATGCCCACATCTTTGAGAATCTTGCCCTAGCAAGGAAGGAAGTCGTCACCCTGTGTTGCATATCATTTGAAGAGTTCAGCTTTACAGTAAGGAGTCACAGTGGTAAAGACTAAACAGAGGTTTTTTTTTTTTTTTTTAAGTAGGACAGTTGTTTGTCCAATCACCTGCAGTTCTCATCCAAACCAAACCCCAGTCCCTTATGCCAATTTGAGCCCTTGTACCTATCCTTAGACCCTTTTGGAAGTGCTTCTTGGCCCTCTGAAGGTCGATCTCCCCCAGGCGCCCCTGCTAATCCTTTTCAGACCCCCACTATACCTCTGCCCTACTATGGGGTGGCATCATTGGGGGAGGGATGGCCAACCCCTTCCCTGTCGGTGTCAACTCCAGTGGTAAGACCCACTGCCTGGTACCTCTGGGAGTCACACGACCTAAAGGAACTTAAGAAAGCTGTCTCAGAGGATGGACCTGATACCCCTCCAGGGTACCACTCAGGATTGGAAGAACCTTGCTAAAGCTGTTCTTTCCGCCTCCCTGTGTATAAAGTTTTGTGCCTTCTTTCAAGATGAGTGCTGCACTCAGGCTGAGAGTAATCAGGTTGCAAAACCCCCCAGTCCCTATTACTTACGGGATGCTTTCGGGCACCACTGACCAGTTTTCCACAGGGCTTCAACAGGCTGCCATCCCTGCTCCATACCAGGACCAAGTGTGGGCTTTGGGGATGGCCACGTGGAAAAAGCTAGAGGAGGGCACATCTGAACCCACCATTACAGGACTAACCCATAAAGCCAATGAAGAATTGCCCACCTTTATAGAGAAAATTGAAAAAAGCCTACAAAGAAAGTTTCCTCCTGCTGCCCTATGTTTGTTAAGATGCTGTTCTGGGAAGGCATTACAAGTGATCATAAGGTAGCTTGCTTTGGACTAAGGGATCACTCTATGAGTAGATAGATTATAACCACTAAAGACATGAGATCCAATTCTCATCAAGCTAGGGCGATGGCATCAGCCTTACAGGCTGCTCACCGTGAGGACGCAGCTGCTCAAGTCTGTGCTCTTCAACAGGTCACAAGGGGAAAGGACGATCTCGCTTTGGGTGCTGTAAGGAAGGCCATTTTAAAAGAGAGTGTTCCATCCAATCAGGTCAAAGGCACCCTGACAAACCCTGCTGCTCCGAACGCCTTGCTCTCAATGCAAGAAGGGTTTCATTGGGCTAAGGATTGTAAGTCTAAATTCAGCCTTCAGGCTGAGCCCCATTAAATAAGGGGAAGAGAGTGGTCAAAACACACTGGACCATGCCTTTAATTCTCTGCTTGAGGCCAAAGATGACCCTCATAGACTCTGGGGGTCGAACACACTGTGGTAAGAAAGGCAGAGGTCTCTCCCACATGGCTGTTGGTCCCAGGTCTGCCCATACTTGGTGTAGGAGGACAATCCTTATCTTAGGAAACAGCTAATTGGCATCCCTAGACTGACCCCGATGGTAATCACCGGGAGGTGTGCCCCCTGGTGATCTCAGGCCTAACTGCTTACCTCCTGGGCCAAGGCATTCTCCGTGAAGTTGACCACAAGGCCTTTTATGATGATTTGCTAAATCAAGAGGAATATGAACAACAGTTTGAACAAGGACTAATTAGCCACCCTCACTACAGAGACGATCCTTCTTTTAAAGAAATTAGACAAAAACATTCTCAGGTCCACCCCCAATCCTAAGGGCCGCTACTCAGCTCCAGTGTCAAAAATCCAGTGGAAACCTGGGGACCCTGTATGGGTTGAGCAATGACCCCTATCTTCCTTTAAATTACAACAACTTCACTTACTAGTTGAACAACAGCTAGTCTTGGGACACGTGAGACCCTCAACAAGTCCTTGGAACTCCCCTGTCTTTGCCATAAAAAAGGCTAAAGGCTCTTGGAGATTTTTATATGATGTAAGAAAAATAAATAAAAAAAATTATACCCTTTGGGACCCCCAAGAGGGGACTCCCCTGGATTCCAGCCATCCCTAACACCTATCATTTAACTATTATTGATATTAAGGATTGCTTTTTTTCTATTCCATTACACCCTGATGATATGGAAAAGTTTGCTTTTTCCATACCTTCTATTAATTTCTGGGGGCTGTATCTAGGATTTGAATGGACCGTTCTTCCATAGGGCACGTGCCAGTATTACATGTCATACATTTTTTTCTCCTTAATTGGCCATCCCAATGTCCTATTTTTCATCTATATGGATGATATAATGTTGAGTTGTCCCGATTCATCTGATTCCAGGGCCTTACTGCCGAATGTCTCTCTGTCCTTGGGGCTAATAATTTTCAGGTGGCTCCTGAAAACCATTCCTCCCTTTAAGATCTTGGTCTCCATATTATCCCATGATGCTATTTCTCCTGTTAAATTACATATCCAAGATTCCTATGCTTTTCCCCAGCTCCAAAAATTGTTGGGAGAGATAAACCGGATGAGGCCGTGGATATCCATGACCTTTGAGGAACTATCTCCTTTGTTTGAACTTTTAAAGGGTCTCGACCTTTTCTCTCAAGTAGCCTTGCCTTCTCGTCATCAACAAATATTACACAAGGTACAACGGGCCATAGACACCACAACCCTAAAGAGGTTCGATTCTAATCTGCCCATCTCCCTCTACATTTTCCCTGGGGAAATATTGTGTATGGTCCTACTGGCTCAAGAAGGTGAGCCCATTCAATGGGTTCACCTCTCAATAGGTGGGGTCCCCAGGGTCTATTCAATGACCAACCAGATTGCAAACTGCATTATCAAGGGCAGAGATACTTCTGTTTGATTGTTTGGTATGGAACCTCATCTCCTTGTTGTACCCTTTAAAATGACAGACTTCTCTTGGCTTCAGAGAAACAATAACAGGGTTGCTATGGCTCTTGAGGGGTTTCTAGGTAAAACTGGGTGTCACTATGGCCCTCACAAATGGATCAGCTCTTTTTCCAGGTTAGAGTGGACACTCCCCAGGCTTTTTCTATATCAACCCAACCCTGCGTTCCTAACTGTATTCACTGATGGAGGACAGCTGGGGACTTCCTTGATCATTTACCCCCCCCAAGACAGGGTAAACAGCCAGTGCCCATAAAATTGATCTCCCAAAAGGTTGAGGGATCAGCTCAATTTAAGGAACTATTTGCTGTTGTTACGGCATTAGATGCCATTCAAAAATCATTTAACTTGTTCAAACTACTGGAAGCAATCCCCAAGGACTCAGTCCCAATCATCTTTGGCAAATTGATGTTACACACTATTCTCCATTTGGAAAACTTTGTATTTTTCTTTCCGTTGATACCTTTTCCCATGCCTGCATAGAAGATACACATTTGTCCCCCTTTCAGAAACACTGGTCCTCATCTGTCACCTACAGCTCCATCTGGGTCAGGTGGCGAGACCCATTAACTGGAGCCTAGAGGGGACCAGACCCACTTCTCACAGCAGGGAAAGGATTTGGATGGGTGTTCCCTCAAGAGGAAAAAAGACCCATCTGTGTACCAGAAAGAGATCTAAAATATTTACCCCAACAAGGGGACAATGACTTCTCCAGGGAGTGTTCCACCCCTGAGGACTGTGTCTTGGTTTTTCCCCCAGGAATGATTGGAGATGTGGGTGCTACTGCCTTTTCTGGTACCAATGATGCTCATCTTGCCTATTGACAGAGAGTTTGGAAACCCATAGGATGCCAGAGATGTCCTGGCCAATCATATGGGGAAACACTGTGACTGCCAGGGTGGAACAAACTCAAAAGGCTTCAAGGAGGACTTGGAGAGGAGACGGCAGGACCTCCAGGAAAACCCACTGTGGGCTGGCTTACATGGCTTCCTACCTTACTTCCTCCTCCTGCTTGGACCCCTCCTCCTTCTCTTCCTTCTCCTCACTGTTGAGCCCTGTCTTTTCAATAAGATCATACAATTCATCCACCAATGGTTAGAGGCAGTGAAATTCCATCAGGTTGAAGTTCACTATCACAGGCTTGCCACCCAGGAGTCTAGCTCCTCCTATGATTGGCTGTCTTCCTATGAGCGTCCCTCCATCTGATCAGTGACGGGTAAGATCTCAGACAGGCTGAGACAACCTAAGATAGGTCATGGAGTGGATTCTCGAAGTGCTGGATACATGGTACCCACTGATGGGTAAGATCCCCCTAAGACAGGGGCCATGGTTGCCGTGCTTACAAAAACAAAAGGGGGAGATGTTGGGCCTAAAGAGGCTCGACGCTAGGCCCAGGGTAACTTCCTGAGCCTGACTTGAGTTTGTCGACCTGTCTTTGGCCTGTAACTTCACCGTTTGAGTGACTCAGCATGATCTGACCCCAAACCGCCTCTGCCTCGCTACTGTTTCATGGCAACATATCAGTGGCCTCTACACCTCACACCATCTCATCCCATCCTTAGTCTCCCACCCCCTCCCTATATAAGTACCTGCCTGATGCAATAAAATGAGATCCTACTTTGACAGTCCCCCGACTCAGTGACTAGGAGGGGTGTCTGGGACTTTGACACTCTCCATCTCAGCTCCAAGGAAGGACTGGTGGGACCGGCTCTTCCACTTCCTTACCTGCTGGAGAATCCGGCAATGTATAATATTAAAATATTCTGGTTAGTTATTGCCAGCTTGGCACAAGTCAGGGTCATCTGGGAAGAGGGAATTTCAGTTGAGAAACTGCCTCCATCACATTGTCCTGTAGTGAAGTCTATGGAGCTTTTCCTTGAGTAGTGATTGGTGTGGGAAGGCCCAGCAGGGGGTTGATGAACTAGCCTTCCACTATCATAGGCTTACGTAAAGACAACCTAGGTTAATTCCTGTTTATTATTAAATCTCTTGTTTCTCAAGAATTGGGCTATGTCCACCAGTAAACTTAACTACAAATTGCTCTGAAGTGCTTTTTCCAGGAAACCATTTTGTAATTGTACCTTGCAGTCATGCCTTTGTTTCAGGAGGTTGTTAGGATTAACGTGTTATGATATTCTACTCCTGTAAACCCACCTGTTTTGTCCTCCTACCCCTGAGCTATAAAAACCTTGTCTTCCTCATAACCAATGCTGACCTCTAAAATCCCGCCTTAGATGGAAGCAACCTGTGTGCAATAAAAAGTTTCCTTTAATTAATTGCTTGGTTTAACTAATTTGGCCTTGATGATTTGGGTTGGTCATCTTTCTCCTCGAATATTTGGGATTGACAGGATGAAGTCATTCCTGGGTAGGTAGGTCTGTGTTACATAAAAAAGCAAACAGAACAAACAAAGTGGAGCAGGCCAGAGACAACATTCCTCTATGACTTCTGCATCAGCTCCTGCCTCCAGGTTCCTGCCTTGAGTTCCTGCCCTGATTTCCCCGAATGATGTGTAAACTGAACTAAAGCTTTTCTTCCTCAAGTTGCTTTCATGGTATTTTATAACAGCAAACGAGCCCTTAAAATACATGACCATCCAGTCTCAGAGAGAAAATAATTACATGTTTTCCCTCACATTCTGATCCTTGCCCATAATGTGTACATGTATATCAGTAAACAAATGTATGTGGGTATAGTACAGCATTTAGAAAGAACAAGAAAGAATAATAAAAGAGATACTATCCATACAGAGAAGTTCACATGAATAGAGTACTTTGTGTAGGGTTTGTGCTCTCAAGGTATAACACATACTGAGAGCTGAATTTTGCATTATCTTTCATTGAATATTCCTGTGGGTTACAATGCATTGTAAGAATTGCTGTACTTGCCGGGCGTTGGTGGCGCATGCCTTTAATTCCAGCACTTGGGAGGTAGAGGCAGGTGGATCTCTGTGAGTTCGAGGCCAGCCTGGTCTACAGAGAGAGTTCCAGGACAGCCTCCAAAACAATACAAAGAAACCCTGTCTCGAAAAAACAAACAAAAAAAAGAATTGCTGTTCTTGGGACTGGAGTGATGGCTCAAAGGTTAAGAGCACTGACTGCTCTTCCAGAGGTCTTGAGTTCAATTCCCAGCAACCATATGGTGGCTCACAACCATCTATAATGAGATTTGATGCCCTTTTCTGGCATTCAGGAATACATAGAGGCAGAATGTTGTACACATAATAAATAAATCTTTAAAAAAAAACTTTTAAAAACCAAAATAATTGCTGTACTTAATGAATTTTATTCCCTAAAGAAGAACCCTTGCGATTCAGATGATAGAGAATGGAGACTGTTAAAAATGTGTTTAAAGCCAGGTGTTGGTGGCGCACGCCTTTAATTCCAGCACTTGGGAGGCAGAGGCAGGTGGATCTCTGTGAGTTCGAGGCCAGCCTGGTCTACAAGAGCTAGTTCCAGGACAGCCTCCAAAGTCACAGAGAAACCCTGTCTCGAAAAACCAAAAAAAAAAAAAAAAGTGTTTAAAACATCATAGTTTTGAAAACTTAAAATATCAGGAAATAGGGATTTATTGCCCTTGAATCTCAAAGAAGAGTTTTGTCAGGAAGCCATAATTTCCAAATAGTCAGGTTTCCAATGTATTTAACCTAATAGAGCATGTTAGAGTCCTTATCAGGTTGCTGGTACATGGCTAAGGATAGAAGAGAATGTTTTTGTTTAATTCATTAACTTTTTTATTAAAATGTTTTTCATACAATGTATTTTCATCATATTTTCCCCTTCCCCAATTCTAAGTAAACAGTGTCTTCCAGAACCAATAGGACTGATGCACATATGAATTCACAGAGTCTATGACAGCATGCATAACACCCCAACAGGCCCAATCCAGGCAAAATCCCAGCACAAGTTCTACCTCTCAACAAGGTGGTATTTGCAGCTGATACCTACTAGCAAAGGGGAAACCAGCTTTCTCCAAATGGAGTGTCTCTGCGTGCATCAACCACACTGCAGAACAGGCCCCATGCCCTGGAATAGTGGCCAACATAGAATAGCTCCAAGATAACTTATTTATATGCAAGGGGGTGGGGGTTGGGGAGTTGGGGGGAGGTGGGAAGGTGGGGGGCAGGTTGCTTTATTTGTTTTCTGTTGATTTAATTTTCCTTTTTGTGTTTTTGTGAATTCTTTCTCTTTTATTCCTTTTGAAACTGAGAAAAAGAACATAAGGTTGGGTAAGAATGGAAGTATGGAGGATCTGGAAGAAGTTGGGAGGAGAGCATGTTCAATATATATTGTATGAAAACATTTTCATGTAAAAAGTAAAATAAAATAAAAGAAACAAAAGGGAAAACAAAACTAATTAGGGTTCCTTACAAGAATCTGGGTGAGGGGTTGTTTACCCAGGGGTGGGAACCTTACTATCAACCACACCTAAGGGAATGCCTCTGTCCCTGCCCAGCTTGTACAACCATTGTCTGCCCTTACATCCTCAGGGAGAATGGATCTTTATGAGATCCCGTCCCCTTGGTGATGGACCCCGGGCCTGCACTGTCTTATACAGGCCTCACGAAGGTAATCACAGGTGTGTGAGTTCGTAAGTGCAATGGCCCATGCCAGCCTGGAGACAGCATTTCACAATACTCCATCCCTTCCTGATGAAGCTTTTTCTCTAATCTTTTTAAAAATATGAGATTAGAATATTAGTAATAGAAAATATCCATCTCTTACCACAAGATCCAGCAACTCCACTCTTAGGCATATATCCAAAAGAAGCCCATTCATACAACAAAGATGTCTGTTCCACTATGTTCATAGCAGCATTATTTGTAATAGCTAGAACTTGGAAGCAACCTAGATGCCCCTCAACCGAAGAGTGGATAGAGAAAATGTGGTACATTTACACAATGGAGTACTATTCAGCAGAAAAAGACAATGCAATCCTGAGATTCGCAGGCAAATGGATGACACTAGAAGAAACCATCCTGAGTGAGGTAACCCAGTCACAAAAAGAGAAACATGGCATGTACTCTCTCATATATGGATTTTAGACATAGATCTGGGGAGTGCCAGCCTACAATCCTATGGCCAGAGAGTCTGGGAAACAGAAACTTCATTCAGTGGCTGATGGAAGAAGAGGCAGACTCCCTAGATTAAGTACTGAGCTGAACTCAAGAAAGCCAGTAACAGAGAGGGAGGACTGATGACCAAAGGGATTAAGACTGGGCTGGTTTAACCCCCAGAAACAGCTGACCTGACAAAGGTTAACTCTTGAATCCCAGGCATCAGCCTGGGAATCCAGTATGGGACTGATCAATACCCCCTGAATTTGGGTGTCAGTGAGGAGGCCTAGGTCATCTATTGAGCCTTGGGCAGCAGATCAGTACCCATCCCGAGTATACTCACGGACTTTGGACTCCCATCCAACAATGTGAGGTGCACTCTCACCCTGAACTCTTGGGAAGGGTCTAGGCCCTGCCCTATATGAAATGACAGACTATGGACACCCCCATGGAGGGCCTCACCCTCCCTGGGGAAATGAGGGGATAATGGGAGGGTCTGGGGGAGGGCACGGGAGGAGGGGAGGGAAAGGGAGAGAGGCCTGGAACTGACTTGTGAAGCAACCTTGTTTCTTATCTAAATTTAAACTGAAAAATAAATTTAAAAAAAAGAAAGAAAATATCCATCTCATATCTTTTTTTGGGTGGGGGGTTTGAGACCGGTTTTCTCTGTGTAGCTTTGGAGCCTGTCCTGGAACTCACTTTGTAGCCCAGGCTGGCCTCAAACTCACAGAGATTCCCCTACCTCTGTCTCCTGAGTCCTGGAATTAAAGGTGTGTGCCACCGCTGCCCAGCCCATCTCATATCTTATCAATCAGCACAGGTTCAAATATTATTTGTGCAGAGTATTGTGCTTACAGAGAGACAGAGACAGAGAGACAGAGAAAGCGCTACAGGCAGATCAGTGCAACACTGGTAAATACCTTTTTTTCCTTAGAACCATTTTATTGGTAGTGTCTGAGATTATAAATTTTATTGGACAATTAACACAATTCAATATCACCTCTAATAATACAAAATATGTCTTTTATTTTATTCAATTTTTTATATCCCGAGAGCAGAAAAGTATTCACTTTCTAATTCAGTACTCACTAGTATTTATCAGATTCCCTTGTATTACAATCATAGTGGGACCATCTGGTTAGTTTGGACTGGTCAGCTATGGGATAAAGGCTATTTGTAACTTCCATTTGAGAGAATCGAGAAATGATCAAGAAACATTTTTTAAATTAAACATCTTTTTATGACTCACTCTGAATGTTGGTTTCACTGTATATAAAATGGGATCAATAATATCTGTTTCACATAGCTATTGGCTAGAAAGATCAGTAATACTAATAGTGACTGAACTGTTCTCTGGTACAATAGAAATGAGTATTATGTTGGATATAGCAAGTTTTACACGTCTCTTTTCCAATTATGCAACTATTGTGTCTCCATTAAGAGCTGAACTAGTTGAAGAAGAGAAGGGCAGTTAAGTATCTCAGTAAGTTACAGAGCTCATAAATGCAGAAGCTTAGATTTAAGTCTAGGCAGAGTTCAGAGCTCATGGTCTTCAGTGGGCATGTATCCTGTTTGCTGTAGTGAGTATTCCACATGCCAGAAAATGTGAAGGACTATGTGACTGTACCCAACTATTTCTATTCCTGCTGTGGTTCTAACTCCCAGGGCTCTAGCCAGTGTTTCAGAGTGAAATCAAGCTGTTGGTAACTATCTGAAATGAGCTATCTGAACTTGATTCACTTAAAACTGGAACATAATAATACACAAGCAAAGCTTATTATAACCACCAAGGATGGTAACATATATTACCCATTTTTCCCCCAACAGAGATATGCCAGAAATTTTGATGATATGGGAGAGGGCAGGAATACAATGGTGTATAGAGACTTCCAGTCATTTGTGGAGAGGGGATGAAGTCACAAGTTAATATGCAGTGTCTCACATGGACATGGTAATGTCACGGACTCCAATGCCTCGGACCCGTGGAATTGGCAGAGCCTTGCTGTGGTCCAAATGTGAGTGTGTACCAGTGACTGACCAGTGTGGACAGAAACTGTCAACTACTTCCTTCTCCAGGATGTTCACAGCCCGAGACTGTCACTCTACAGAGACCTCCTATTGAGATGAGCTAACCCTGTCTCCTCGTCCTGCTGTACCCCAGAAACCTGCCTCCTGATTCTGATACATACAATAAACCCAGTTAGGTTTAGGCGGCTGCTGCAGTTGGCACCGGCTGCTGCAATTGGCACCCTCCATTAGAACAAGCACAGCCCGCAAGCTCTGAGCATTGCTGTATGTGTGTCTATCAATCTGTCTTTTCTTTATGACCTCACTGCACCAGCCAGGTTTCCAGGACCAACCCATGCAGAGCAGAACAGTCTCTCACGGCTGCCTGTATCTCCCGCTTCAGGAAATACAACACCCTCTTCAGGCCTCCACAGGCAGTCAATTATATGTGCACTTACACAATCACACACATATACATAATAAATAATAAAATAGATCTCTTTTTGAAGCCATGAAAGTAGACGGGGAGTGGCTGGGCAGAGGACAGGCGTCAGCAGGGATGGTAGAGTTAAAGTGGTATTTACCTTTAGATGTTCAAATCAAAGTCAGTTCCTGTGACGTTAAACCTCAAAACTGTAGCTTCAAAAGTACTGGGCTGGGGGTGTGATGCAGCTGGAAGAGTTCTTGTCCAGCACTCAGGAAGCCCTGAATTCAATCTCCGCATAAACCTGGTGTGCTAGTGCGCGCCTGTAACTCCAATGCTCACAAAGTAGAAACAGAAGGGTAAAATTCAGGGTCGCCCCTTGCTACACAGAAACTCTGTCTCAAAAGAGAAAAGGGGGATGAAAGGAGAAAAAGAAGGAAGAAAGGAAGGAAGGAAGGAAGGAAGGAAGGAAGGAAGGAAGGAAGGAAGGAGGCAGAGAAAGCAAATAATGGTAACTGGAATGTAATCCCAATCTATATAGGCATATACATATCCTTGTGAGAGAAAATATAGTTTAGGGGTTTCTTTTATTAAAAAATATTGTGTGTGTGTGTGTGTGTTTGCTCACAGAAGCTGAAGAGTGTACCAACTCTCTTGGAACTGGAGTTCTAGACAGTTGTGGACCCCCTGATGTGGGAACACAGTCCAGGAATAGAGTCATGAGAATTCTGAGAGCTTGTGAGAATACTCCAAGGAAACCAGACAAGAGTCTTGTGACTTAGTTTCTTGAAAACACGGAATTATTCTTGGAATGTGTTTTTGTGCGCTCCTTCCAGGTGTAGCAGATAGGAGTGGGCTTGCCTCAGCTTACTCATTATTGGTTGTTGCTGTTAATTAAATCTTTAAACTGTCCTTAAGTGACTCATTACGTGTTACCACTGAAGTGTCAATCCTCTCTCCGCTAGCCTTGCACAGCCCATTCTCTCCTGCTCTTGACATTCTGAGAGCCAGTTTCCAGCCAGGTGGAGGCCATGTTCTCTCCTGCAAACAACTGGAGCTCAGCAGAATTTGAGACATTTTTGTTTGTTCTCTGAACACATCCTCATCTCTCCCGGCACTGAGCCTGTCTATTAGCACTTGGTGCTAGCCCCCTGCTGAGAGGCCAGGCAGATGTGTCTTCTCATTACAACATCTGTCTGCCTTCCTTGCAGCCACACCATGCTCCCAGGTGCTTGGAAGTCCTAACCAGAGACCTGAAATTGCCTTCAGAGGGGGCTCCTTCTGCAAACCTATTTTCTGGAGGCCTAGGTTTATTTCTGTCCTAATGTCGGTGTCTCAGCTTCTCTGTGTCCTCAGCACTGCATAAATCGGGTAACCACATCTGTATCCCTCACACTCTGGAGTGGAAAGGAAGCAGGATGATCAGAGAAGTTTAAGGTCATCCTCTAGAAATCAGGGCCACCAGGTGTATAAGAGTCCTTGTTTAAAAAAAAAAAAGAAAGAAAAAACACGAAGGAAGGAAGAGAGGAAGGCAGGATACTCGAACACCTCTCTCTCAACTCTGTCTTTCTAAAGTATATTGTCATATCATTCTTGTTTGCCTCTCCCCATGAAAGGCACTCATCCTAGTTCCTACTGCTGTTACTGACTTCTAGTCTCCAGGAAGCCCCTATAGAGAGCTGCATGATGAATATGCATGTCCTGATGGGCCTGTGGAATACATACACATGCAGAGTGTAGGAGACTGACACCTGACAGAAGCAGGACTTCCCTGGAGGTGGAGTAGAAGACAGAATTCATTATAAAAATGGCTTTTACTGGTTTTGCTTTGTTTTGATGACATTATGGGTATGCACCACCACACTGGATTTATATAGTTCTGGGAAATAAGGTCAGGGATTTTTGCATACAGAGCAGCACTGTACCCAATTGAACTGTTTGATTTTGTTTGATTGGCTTTGTTTTTGTTTTCTGAGACAAGGTTTCTCTGTGTAGCCCTGGCTGTCCTGGAACTTGCTCTGTAGACGAGGCTGGCTTGGACTCAGAGATCCTCCTGCCTCTGTCTCCTGAGAGCTAGTATAAAAGGTGTACCAACACTGCCTGACAATACTATAATGTCCTTGAGAGCAGACTACTTCTGGACCAGAGGTCACATCTCCCAGAAAGGCCTTTAGTCAGGTTTTCTGTTGACTTGTCCTATGATCAAAAGGCACATAATGTCACTGGGGGATTCTTCAAGTTGTCTCCTAACAGGCTTCCCTATTTGCAATTTCTACCTTATTCTTTTGTCTCCACTGAAACACCACACAGTCAGGAAAGTCCATCCTTTCCCTGTCCTAGAGGACTTTAAATGATATAGCCTTCCTGTTTAACAACCATAATGGACTTCTAGTAAAGACCTATTTAATCTATTCTGTCTTTAGACCTCACTTTGTCTCCCTTTGCTTTCTCCAGTCTTCAACTCTCTCCAGCCAGTAATCTGCCTTCTCTAAGCATATTCAATGCTTGTATTCTAGTCTAACAGGGCTACTTGCATTGATTGGGCGATACACATGGGAAAGAAATATTGCCTGTAGATCTCTGCATTCTTCTTCACCCGGTGTCTCCTCTGTCTCACATCTGGAAACCTTGGAGTATCACTGCTCATCCTCTTTTGCAAGCAGGGTTTTAGATTCACCTGAGCTCTTCCAAGAAAATGAATTGATGAGAGACATGGAAGGTGAGGTGTAGTGGTCTGAAGGAGAATGATCCCATAGGCCAATACGTTTGAATGCTTGGTCCTCAGTTAGCAGAGTTGTTTGGGTGTGTCACATGGGGCAGCCTTTGAGGCCTCAAAAGTTGGCACTGTTATTCCCAGAAAGCTCCCTTTTCTCTGCCTGTGAATCAGTTGTGAGCTTTCAGCTACGGCATCAGCACCATGCCTAACCCTGCCACCATACTCCCCATCATGATGGTCATGGACTCACCCTTGGGAACTGTAAGCCCCCAAAAAACTTCCTTCTATAAGTTGCCCTGCTCATAGTGTCTCTTTAAGCACAATAAAAGTAATGAAGAGAGAAGTAACTAAGTAACAAGAGTAACGAAGCTGCCATCTTGGCTTTTCCCTGTCAGTGGTTATAGGCAGCCCTGAAGTAGACAGGATTTCCATTGGCTTCTACAATCTGAGAGGGTTTCTCTATGAATGTGCTAGGTATCTTCCTGCTCACCCTGAAGAGACAGAACAAACAGGCCATATAAGAAATAATCTGCTCGGTATACATTTGGTTTAACTTTCTCTGTCACCACCACCACCAACAACAACAATAACACTATTGCCATGTAGGTGATGGAGTCAAGGATCTCACGCATGCCAAGAAGGCATGCTATCACTGAGCTATATCCCCAGGCCTCACCCTACATTACTTAATGGAAATGGAAAGAACACATCACAAGAATTTAGAAGAAACCAAGGCGTTTTAAAACAGCAAAGAGGTAATAGTCTGGCATGATAGAGCACTATTGTCAACCTCATATTTAGGAGGCAGAGGCTAGAAGGTATCTGCAGCTTTATGGCCAACTTGGGCTACATAGTAAGTCTCAGATCAAACAGAGCTCTTAAAGGAAGAGGATGAGGAGGATTAAACAAACAAACAAACAAACTAATTGAACTGGTATCAATGAAGAGAAAACGCATGAAGTCCCTCCTGTCTCTGAAAGCTGAGGATCTCAGCACACAGACCCTCCCTTGGGAATTCCTTGCCCCAGAGTCACTTTACTACAGTGCTCTATTTACATGTTCTGTACCTCAATTCTTCAGTATTTGCAGTTGGTTCTAAAAGAGGAAGAGTAAAAAACAGCATTGCTTGACTTCATTTGTGAATAGTCCTGGCTGCAGAGACAAACAGCAAGATGTCTCCCCTTCTCTACATTACCAATATCACAATACAGAAAATATTTTATCAAATAAATTCTCCCTATTCCAATCTCCAAGTTGTTCAAAATTATGCTACATTTTTAAATGTTACAATTATACACACACACACACACACACACACACACACACACGACTTTTAAGGGAGGGTCTTCTGTATCCCAACACACACACGACTTTTGAGAGAGGGTCTTCTGTATCCCAAGCTGACCTCAAAACTCCTAGACAGTTAAAGATGACTTTGAACTTCAATTATTCTAGCATCCATTTCCTATGTTCTCAGATTATAAGCTTAACAACTTTAAGGTTTAATTTGTAGTGATAAACAGAATCTGACTTAAAACATTTTTACATGGCCTGCAAAATATAATGTCTAGTGCATGAAATGACATTCTTAGTCATAAAACACATGAACCTCATATATTTACTTTCTGCACAAATAACACATGTGTGCATATACTCAGACCCTCAAATCATGTGAATATACACACATTAAAATTGAGCAGTATGGGCTGGAGAGATGGCTCAGTGGTTAAGAGCACTGGAGGCTCTTCCAGAGGACCCAGGTCAAATCCCAGCACCCACATGGCGGCTCACAACCGTCTATAATGAGATCTGATACCCTCATCTGGCCAGCAGGCATGTGTGCAGACAGAACACTGTATACAGCATAAATAAATAAATCTTTAAAAATAAATAAATAAATGGAGCAGTATTTGTAGAATGTGCTAGAGTTGTAAATCCTGAACTTTATATTTACCTATTATGCAACATCCCAGAACAAGTCAGCAACAGAATACATAACATGCTCTTTCCTTCCCAGCCCTTACTCATAGAAGAAATAAGCACCTTTGACTTACTAGAACTCTAGACATCATAGGAAAGGTAGTAATCTACTCCTTTATTGCTGGACCAGAGTATTTTTTTTCTGTAAATGTAAATTGCTTCCTCTGTGCACCACAGTAGCTAAATTATTGATAAACTCAACAGGGAGAAGAGGTCTTTGGTGGAACTATAGATCTAATATTGGGTCAGCTATAAAGGCTCACTAATTCTCCTAGAAAAAACTGTCCATGCTTTTATTATTATAACCTCTTCCACCACACTCCCCTAAATGACTGATCAAAGCTCAAAATCCATGGTTCTCATTCTTCCCAACACTGTGATCCTTTGATATAGTTCCTCATGTTGTGGTGACCCCCCAACCATAAAATGATTTTTATTGACACCTCATAACTGTAATTTTTCTACTGTTAAGAATTGTAATGTAAATATTTTTTTGGGAGACAGAGGTTTGTCAAAGGGGTCACAACCCACAGGTTGAGAACTGCTGCCCTAGAGGAACTGTTATTTTTAGGAAGGGTCTTCACATCAGCATAAACCATCAATAGATACAAAATTAATTAAATGTATATACATTATCATAATTTCAGATTTACAGATCACATACACAAAAGAGGTCACCAAAGTGTATACTAAGAACATGTGCCATAGTTTGAATATAATTGGTCCCCATGATCTCATAGGGAGGGACACTATTAGGAGGTGTGGCTTTGAAGTGGGTGTGGTCTTGCTGGAGGAAGTGTGTCACTGTGGAGGTGGGCTTTCAGGTTTCCTGTGCTTAGAATACCACCCAGTGTCTCAGTGAACTTCAATGTTGCCTGCATGATATAGGACTCTTAACTCTTCCTCCAGCACCATCCCTACCTGCATGCCACCATGCTCCCTGCCATGATGACAATGGACTGAACCTCTGAAACTGTAAGCAAGCCCCCTCACTGAAATATATTCCTTTTAAGATTCACCGTGGTCACTGTGTCTCTTCACAGCAATAGAAACCCTAAGTGAGATGTAGGAGGAAGCCTGTATGCCGCCATTAACCATGTGACTTACTAGAGGCGCATACAGATGAGGTAATAAAAGAGTGGTTTACCACACCGCTAAGCACACCCACTTTAGGCATGACTAAAGACATATACGTACATAGGTGGTGAACTACGTCACTAGCCAGGCCTACTTTTGGGCATGGCTAGGGGGCGTTACGGGGGAAGGCATAAAAGACACCACAAAGGAAGTCTTGGTCTCTTTTCCCGGATTTCGACTTCCGGTTCGGCAGCGGGAAAACTGCTTGGCTCATCTGGGTTACTTGTTTGGTATCTTGTGAGTAATTTCTACAATAAATACTTAGTTTTACTTTCAGTAAGTGTGCCGTTTATCGTTACAGCGTCATTTGAAGCCTCAGTGAGATAACATAGTTGACAATTTTTTTACCATCTTTAATTTTGTTTGGGCTCAACTTTAGTCGACTGGAAAAGGTTGCCCCTTAAAGTAATGAAAGTCTGGATCTGTGAATATGTTGTATTTTTGTGTTGGTTACAAAAAAAAGTAAGTGTCCAACTATGGAAATCATAGTACAAACTTGAAAACATCTATAATTTCATCATCAAGAGAAACATTGTGTGTGTGTGTGTGTGCGCGTGCGTGCGTGCGTGCGTGCGTGCGTGCGTGCGTGTGTGTGTGTGTGTGTGTGTGTGTGTGTGTGTGTAATTCTAGTGCACATTTGCTATTGCTCACATGTAGAAGTCAGAACCTTCAAGAGATGAATTTCTCCTCCCACAGTAAGATCTGGGAATTGAACTCAGGTCATTAGACCTGAGTCACAGACAATTCTACTTGCTAAGCTATCTCACAGACCAACAACCACTATTATTTTTTTTCTGATTATGGTTTCCCTTCTCCCAACTCCTCCCAGATCCTCCATACCTTCCCACACACCTAAATCCATACTCTTCCTTTCTTTCTCTCATTAGAAAACAAACAAGCACCTAAAGTAAACAAATAAGACAAAATAAAAACACAATAAAAAAACAGAATAGGAGAAAGCAAACAAAGAGAGAAAAAGAGAGCTAAAAGCTAGGGCTAAAGTTACATTTAAGTTTAAATTACTGTGCCTTGGACATCTATAAGACAGAAATGCTTCTAACTTGTAATTCCCACTTTTCCACCCAAGGACAGATAACTTCCTGGAATGCTGGGGGCTATTCATGTAAGATAACAGCCATTTGTTTTCATGGTTGTTTATAAGGTTGGTTGTCTAAACTTCCCAGAATGTGCTTGTTCACACGTAGGCAAAAGGTATGTAGACAGGAAGTATGTCAGGATATATGCTTGCCACTGATTGGAAATATGTAGCCTTATGTATTTTGCCTTTATAAGCATCAGACTAATGTACTTTGGGGCCATTCTCTTGAAATCTTGGGTTTGGACCTGGCTGGAGTTCATTGCCCTTGATACTATGTAATAAAGTTTGCTTCAAATTTGGCTCAAAATTTGTGGTAGCGGTCTTATTCTTATTCTTCTTCTGGTGGAAGTAACATTTTTCTGGAGGCCCGAGCGAGATCAGACTAAAGCTGGGCTTTCTTTCAGGGACTCTGGGGCTGAAGGCCCATCTCAGGAGTTGTATACCTTGAGATGCTCCAAGACTCCAAAGGGGAGTTTTCAGTTTCACAAACTACCAAGTTGAGAAAATCAGCAGGCACCTACAGAGGCCTTTCCTACTAAGTCACAGGACATGGAAGGGTTCAACAAAATTTAAATACTCTACCATCCAGGACAAAAATTGAGACAGTGTTTGCCCACTGAGTTCTGGTTGTTTGTTTTGTTTGTTTTTTGTGTGGGGGTGGTCTGTGTTTTCTGGAGTGTCTGGGAGTTTTGCTGAAAACATGGGAGTCAAGACAGGTATGAGTCAAACTCCATTGAATGTATGAGTGATGATGGATGGCCACTGTATATTTGTTTCTGACTGGTCTCCTTTGAACGTGTGAGGTTTCTGTTTTCTGTGTTTATTGGTTTTGTTTTTGTTATCTCTGCTGATGCCAGACACCACATAATGCTGTTTGCTATGGCTGTTTTGATGGCCAAGGCTCAGAATTTATTTCTGGGATTTCTGGTCACTGAATTCAGTTTAGCAGAGATTCCAATGTCTTTGGATAATATTAAAGTTGTCTTATAGTGTTTTACTTTATTGAAAAGCTGACTCTGAAGTTGGACTATGGCTTATCCATTTCTAGACCCAAACATGTTTATTTAAAGTTTCCTTTATGTCCTGTGTCAAGTAAGTCAGTTGACTTTGTGACAAGGAGAAGAAAATAAAAGGAATAGACACACACAAAAAATAGATTATTGGGCCGGGCGTTGGTGGCGTACGCCTTTAATCCCAGCACTTGGGAGGCAGAGACAGGCAGATCTCTGTGAGTTCGAGGCCAGCCTGGTCTACAGAGCTAGTTCCAGGACAGTCTCCAAAACAATATAGAGAAACCCTGTCTCGAAAAACCAAAAAAAAAAAAAATAGATTATTGGTTTCATTTAACTGCCTAAAAATTTTGCTAATACATAAACCTTATCTCAAGATTTGTAACAGTATTATGTGGACTTTCTATACCCCAAGATTTGTAAGTTTATTCTGTTTTGTTAAAATCTGTAAAACCTGCAACAAAAAAACTTAACTTAAAACTCATAACACAGGGAGTTGATGTTAAAAATCCATACATAGATAATATTAAAGGAACCATGTAGTGTGACACTATCTTGGAATATAAACAACATGTGGCTTGCCACCAGTTTAGCTACATTCCCCCATTGGGATGGAGGCAGCCACATGGCTGGCAGTCTCTTTGATAGGGTTTGAGAGGATGTATGTCATGTGACTTCACTGCCATTTTTTTTAAAGATATATTTATATATTGTGTACAAAGTGTTCTACTTGCATGTATGTATACTTCCATGGTAGAAGAGGGCACCAGATCACACTAGAGATGGTTGTGAGCCACCATGTGGTTGCTGGTAATTGAACTCAGGAAATCTGAAAGATCAGCCAATTCTCTTAACCTCTGAGCCATCTCTCCAGCCCCTCACTGCCAACTTGATTAAAGAAAACCATATGGTATAAACAAACCAAGGAGGCAACAATAGATCTCCACAATATTTTGGATTAGGATGGATTTTTGTATGATAATTTTTATGTGCTGGGTGATGGTGGCACATGTGTTTAATTCCAGCACTTGAAAGTCACAGGCAGGTGGATCTTTATGAATTTGAGGCTAGCCTGGTCTACAAAATGAGTTCCAGGACATTCAGGACTGTTAAGCAGAGAAACCCTGTCATGAAAAACCAAAACCAAACCAAACCAACCAACCAACTAAACAAACAAACAAAAAGCCAAAAAACAAGATTTATGAAAGATAACATTTAAAAACATTGCTTGTTTAATAAGGTATTAAAGCTGCACTTCTATTTGTTCATATACAAGAATGTACCTCATATGGGTAGCCAAATTTTGTAAAGTAACAGTCACTCAGGTGGTACTGGTTTTCAAAACATAAAGGGCTCATGGAGAGCAGTTGAGACTTGGTAATATGTGACAGGGCTGGAGCTCCTAAAGAGAGCACAGGAGAGGGAGTCCAGCAGTTTTGGAGTTGCTGGTACCATACAATGGCCACCAGAAAAAAAATCTGCAATGAAATGGAGCAGGCTGAGGCCTAGGAATATTTTAAGTTTACAAAATGTTTCATATTTTGAAATTTATTTTATGCTAAGTTTATAAAACGTTTTATTTTAAGAGTACTAAACACTTTGCCTTTGCTAACTTTTTAAAGCTTTAGCTATTTTGATAAACTGAGTCATACAAGAAACTGTGATATTCTGTAATGGTGCACTATAAAAGGACAAGGAAAGTAAAATTGTCACTCCCCCCATGGATTGTATTTACGATTTAGGTTTTGTTTTGATACTAAAAGAGTTTCAGTTCAGAAACTATTGTTTTGTTTGTTTGTTTGTTTTTTAATGCTAAAAATTAATAGATATAAAGCTGCAAACCCTAAACTTATAAAAGCTAGTAACTTGTTGTAAATTGTTCAAGGTAATTAAAACATGTAAGTTAATGGTCAATCACTTCATAAAGGATCAAATTCTTTAATGTTCTCAGAACTATGATTATAGTCATGCTAAGCTCAAATGTAATTTATTTACAGTGAAAGGCTTTTTAGCCTATTGTAGTTGTTTTCAAGCTAGTAACTTAAGCTAGTAACTAAAAACAAAGTTTGTTTAAAAATCAGGTATACTTAATAGATTATGATCCTCAAACTGCTCAGAGATCTGCCGAATATGGCATTTAAAATGTTTAATGGAAATAGCTTCCTGTGATAGACACAATAAGAAAGATATGACACAGACCTGGTTTGTGGTAAAGCTAACCACTGGATGAAATGCCTCATGCTCCACCTGTCACCAGGTCCCTGCTTTCACAGACGACAAGCAGGACACTGTAGAGATAATTGCTCCACTTTGTCTACACAAGGTAGGCCAGCACCCCAAGTTCCTCCACAAGAGGAAATGATCTCAAATCTTCTGGGCCTGACAGTCATAGACAGATATTGGCCTGAGACCTCTGCCCCCCAAAATGCAGTCATAGATACCACAGGAACCTGGGAAACCACCTAGGTAATGGGTAATTCTCTGTCACTTTAATCATATATAGGCAATTCAGACTATACTTCCCGTTATAATTCATCCTCAGATCTCTGATGGTCTTTCTGTTTCTTCTAATTACTATTGGCCCTAGCATCACTAATTCCTTAACTGTATACATTCATTTCCATCTGATACCATTAAGTTGATGGTTTTTGGATCCTGGTATAAACAAGTACCCACCACAAAGTCAAGGATTTGATTTAGAATACAACTCAAGGTGGGGGGATGTGATGATTAAAGAAATGTTTTAAGTTTAAACTAATGTGCTTAACAGATTTATAAAACAGCCAGGCTTGGTGCCTCATACCTTTAATTATAACACTTGAGAGGCAGAGGTAGGCAGATCTCTGTGAGTTTCAGGACAGCCAGGGCTATTACACAGAGAAACCCTGTCTAGAAAAGCTGGGAGGGGGGGGAATCTTTGTTTTAAAAACAAACAAACAAGCAAAGACATACAGATATGATAGGATAAAAGGGTAATTATTGAATCTTCTCTGAAAAGAAAAAAGGGAAGATAAAGATATTATAAGATAAAAAGGTAGATTATTGAATCCATTCTTAAAAAGCATCCACTAGTTTTAAATATTTTACATTGGATAGGATTTTTTTATATTGCATACAATTATTGTACATTGAAACAAATTTGAGATTAATTTTGTTAAAGCATATTGTTCATATGTTTCTAATACTGTTCAAGGTATTGTACCTATACAGCTCACTTAACAATGTAATGCAAATTTCCAGTCCTTGAAAGTTATTATTATTGACTATATATGATAATAAGGAAATGTTGTTTAGTAATTACTCAACTATTACAATCAAAATAGTAGTCACATTAGGTATGTTTACAAGGTCAAAAAGATATATTTTAGAAAGATAGGTCATCTACAAACACTTGAGAGATCTACAGAATATGTTATTTAATGTGTTTTAATAACATAGGTTCTTTTTTATGACAATGAGTCATGTCTGCTCCTGGAAGCACCGATCTACATCGAAGAAGATGATAGGTATTGCAGAAAATCCACATAGAGTTTACTTTCTTTGTGGCAAAGGTTAATCACTGGGCAAGAAAGTGCCCTTGACTCAACTGCTGACAGTATGTTGTCCAAATTGAACTAACAGGACACCTAAAAGAGTGACTGCAAACCTTGCCAAGAGAAGGCAGCCCAGCCCTTTGCAAAATCCTGTTTCACAGAAAAATCTGTCAGATACACTATGCCTATAGGTCAAAGATGGATGCAACCTTGGTTGATTATCCAGGCAGCCAGCTGTTTCTGTCATTTCTCACTTTTTGGAAGTCATTTGCTTGAACTTCCTGCTTACTCAGTTAATATTATTTCCTTCTTGGGTCTCTGAAGGAGTTGAAGACTAGATAGTATAGTTATAATTTTCCTTGTTTACCAGACTCAGAAAAGAAACTCCTGAAAGATGTCTTATGGTGTAAAAGGTTTGAAATACATTAAAAGATAATTTGATAATGTAAATTAGAATATAAAGTAAATTTATGTGCTAGACTTTAGACTCTTCAAGGTAGAATAGATAATGGCATATTTTCTTTGAATTTGTCAAATGCAAATGGGCTAGGCACTGTTGATATACTTATTGCCTGTAAATATTGTATATAGTTATTATACATATTGTATATAGTTTTTCTTATATTAATTAAAACCTTTTTTTTTTAGACAAAAAGGTCGTATGTGGCGAAATATTGCTTGTACAAATAAAGCTTGTTTGAAGATCAGAGGATATTGCTTGCCCCTAGCTAACCATAGAGGTCAGGAGGTCCGTATACACAGACAGGAAGTGAGATGGCTAAGCAGAAACAGGAAGTGAGATGGCTGAGCAGAGAGGATATAAACAAGAAGAAACAGGAACTCGGTCTCTTTTCCACTGAGAAGCTAATGAGGTAAAGGTGTCTTTGGTTTGCTCCTTCTTCACTTTGATCTCTCAGCATTTTCCTCTATATCTGATTCTGGGTTTTTATTATTTAGACCAATTAAGAATTCCATTTGCAGATCTATAAAACCAAAATGCTTCTAACCTGTAAGCCCCACTTGCCCAAGGACAAATGACTTCCCAAAATGCTGGGGACTGTTCATGTAAGATAACAAGCCGTGTGTTTTCTCTTCTATAAACAAAATCTGTTGCCCTAACTGCACAAGATGTGGTTGATCACACGGAGGCAGATAGTATGTCAGGATGTATGCTTGCCCTGGATTGGATGAAGGTAGGAAATATGTAGCCATATGGGTTTTGCCTTTATGAGCACTGGACTGTAATTTGCTGCCATTCTCTGGGAATCTTGGGTACGGACTTGGTCAGTGTCCATTGCCCTTGCCGGTGTTTAATAAGGCTTGCTTCAAATTTGGCTCAAAAACTGTGGTAGTGGTCTTATTCTTGCACAGTGGGATTAACACACGCACACACACACACACACACACACACACACACACACACACACACACACATACACAAAGCCCAAAAACACAGACTTAGAATTAGGTACATTCACCACCCACAGAAATCCTATAGAAACACAAAATTGGAAAACAATATAGAAGCAAAAGACCTGTAAGGTAAAAACGAAGTGTTGAAATAAAGTATTTTGAAATGAAAAATCTCCAAGTATACTATTGGTTTTATGTTACTATTGATCTTTTTTTTTTTTTTTTTTTTTTTTTTGAGGACAGGGTCTCTCTCCAGACTGGCCAGGAAACCTCAGTGATCCACCTGTCTCCACCTCATCACACTAGTATTGCAAGAGCAAGTAACCAAACCTGGCTTTATTTATTTATTTATTTATTTATTTATTTATTCATTCATTCATTCATTCATTCATTCATTCATCCATCCATCCATCCATTCACTTATTTATTTTATGTGGATTCTGGATTCTGGGGACTGAACTGAGTCAGGTCCTTGTGTTTACAGGACAACCTTTTACTAACAGAGCTCTCTCTGGGCCCACTGTCCATATTTTGATGTGAATAATTCATACACACACTCACACACACAGAGGGGCATGCGGGCAGTAAAAGATATGGAGGGGGACACAACTATGCTCTTTGTACAAAACATCCATGCAAAACTTTCAAGAATTCAAAAATATATATTTTTTACTTCTTATTTGTATTGCCTACTGCCCACCTTATTAAACTGATGATTTGATTTTCTTTTTGTGTTTTAATTTTAAGAGAGGGTCTCTCTGTGTAACCCTAGCTGGAATGGAACCCACTCTGTGTCCTGGAACTTGATGCCTCATCACCTATGTGCTAAGATTACAGGTCTATACCACAGTGCCCAGCAAACACATTGCATCTTTTAAAATTGCATTTTATTCTTCTCAAGTTTAGTTGAGATTTTTCTGTTGCTCAAGCAGGTACCATGTGAGGGATGGCAAGCAGACAGTCCAGACTACAACCAGCATCCAGTCTCTTGCAGTTTCTGAAGTCTATGATTTTTTTGTCAGATAGTCTCCTACGTGCTAGAAAAATACACAACCAGCTGACAGGTCCAACTCTCTATCTCTATGGGAAACACAATATTATAAAATATTTATGGAAATTAGGCTCTTCCTGTGAGAATGAAACAGGAGAGACTGATCCACAGGTACATAGCCAACCAAAGAAAAATAATTGAGCACACAGAGCTAGTGCACACCTTCTATTTCCAGAGTATCTGATCAATGGTGCACTAGAGGAGGCTCAGGAAGCCTGTGTAGTGTTTTCATTTTTTAAAAAAGGGAAAGAAAATATTTCTTTGGTTCTCAATACTTATATCTTCTTTTTCTTGAAATGCATATTGATTCAGAATCAAGATTTAGAGTCTGTTTTATTTTAAAAGTAAATAGTAGGGGACTTTGGACACATGGATGCTTAAAGGACAAAAGAGAACATGAAACATCAAAACCTAAAATCATTTTGTTAAGCCAGTGGTTCTTTAATACAGTTTTTCATGTTGTCATGACCCCCAAACATAAAATTATTTTGTTGCTACTTCATAACTATAATTTTGTTACTGTTATTAATCATAATGTAAATATCTGTGTTTCCTCATGGTCTCGGGTGATCTCTGTGAAAGGACTGTTCAGTTCCCAAAGGGGTCATGACCTATAGGTTGAGAACTGCTGTGTTAAAGAAGGTCTCCTTATCAGTTTATTAAGACATGTAAGAGTAAGGCAGGATGCCACATGCCTGGGTTAGAGAGAGTCCTTTCCAGGTGCCTCTGTTGGTCTGAACCTCTTCCAGGTAGCCAGACTGATTTCTGCTTCTTCCAGACAGTTGGCATGGTCTCAGTCTTCTTTGCAGTGAATCTGGTCAGTTTCAGGGACTTTCTGAAGCTATGCGAGTTGTTTTCCTTTCTGTTTAAAGAGTTCCCCTGCCATCCTGACACCCAGTCTGCCCTCTCAGACTCACCTGGAGGTGCGGCTCCTCCTTGACTCCAGATCATGTCAAGTTGACAATCAATAGTCGCCATCATACCTGGAACTGGAGAATGGGGGGAGATCTGAAGACTCAGGCAAAACATCTTCCCCTAGAAATCTGGTATTTCAGGAGGCATTTAGCATATTGAGGGAGGCATGGAGAGGAAAGATGATACCAAGGAAAGGAAAGAATCTTTGTACAGCTTTTCTTGGGGGAAGAGGTGGCACTTTGGAAGGAGATATGAAGGAAGACAGATGGAGCTGGCATGCAGAGAGCCAGAGATAGGGACATGTGACCAGGGCAGTGGGACAGTCAGAGCCCCCACTCTCCTTGCAAGGTTTCACAAGTCACAGACATAATTTGCGTACTTGTCCTAAGAGCAACATAATATAATAGAGGATTCAAAGGAGAGGAGTAGACATAGTCACATGTTCATTTTAGTAAGATCTTTGTGGGGGACCAATGTAAAAATACAGGCAAGACACTTCTGCAAAGGTTCCTGTGTTTATTTATTTGTTCAGTTAGTTTTCCAACACTGACTCGAATTTTGCCATTTCAGCATGGCCTTCCGATCTCTCCTACAGGCAGGAACTTGTTTAGATTCCAAATATAACCCATAAGAAGAATTTGCACTGAAATCTCCTTCACCTGTTATAATGTAAGATTGAAGACATGAGGGAGTGGGTCTTATAGAGGGCATCCAGATAACTAGATAATAAAACATTGAAAGGTTATATAAAAAGACCATTGAATATAATAAATATTTATAGGACCCATGAGAGAAAGGGAAAGAATATGAGGAACCATAAGTGAAAACAAATACTTCTCTGAAGTACTTCCTGTGGGGGAGGGAAGTTGTTTTCAGGAAGGAGTCTGGACTTCAGCAATCAAATCTCTTTTTTTCTTTATTTGTTTTGGTTTTCTGTTTACCCCTGGCTGTATTAGAATTCTGTAGACCATGCTGGGTCTTGAACTCAGAGATCTGCCTCCCAAGTGCTGAGATTGAAGGCAGGCATCACTACCTGGCCACTCTTTCAATCCATCTCTCTGTCTCTGTCTTTCGCATATTTAAGCAATAGTTCAAGAACTGGAAATGAGCCGGGCAGTGGTGGCACACGCCTTTAATCCCAGCACTCGGGAGGCAGAGGCAGGTGGATCTCTTGAGTTCAAGGCCGGGCTGGACCGACAGCCTCCAAAACAATACAGAGAAACCCTGTCTTGTAAAACCAAAAAAAAAAAAAAAAAAAAAAAAAAAGAACTGGAAATGTAGCTCAACAGTAAACACTTACCTAGTATATTCAAGACCTGGGGCTCAAATCTCAGCACCACAAAATTTTCAACTTTGGCTTTGCTCTTAAAGAGAATCCTTTTGGCTTTCACTTCCATGTTGCCCCTACTACTGGCTGGTAACCTTCATAAACCTGACTAAGGCCAGCACCTCAGATAAGGACAGCAACAGTACAAAGGCACTAAGGGCAACCCCACAGCTGTCTTGCATTGTTCTTGGGCTGGCTATTTAATAGATAGTAAGGATACACAAGTGGTCTCATTTTACCCACAATCAGTGGGTGTCTTAGGGTTTTTATTGCTACAAAAAGACATCACAACAATCGCAACTCTTATAAGGAAAACATTTAATTGAGGGGGCTTGCTTACAGTTTCAGAGGTTTGGTCCATTATTGTCATGTCAGGGAACATGGAAGCATGCAGATAGATATAGTACTACATCGAGCAGGCAACAGGAAGTTGACTGATAGTTACACTGAGGGAAACTTGAGCAAGAGACCTCAAAGTCCACCCCCACAGTGTCATACTTCCTCCAATAAGGTCATACCTCCTGGTAGTGCCATTCCCTTTGGGCGTCATTTACTTTCAAACCACCATGGGGGGGGGTGTAGAGAATGCCAACTGTCTGTCTCTGGTTTGTTCTCCATACTTCTAGTAATGTTTTTGTTTCCTTTCTTGGGATTGCAAGCTCATGCAATCAGGCCTGACTTTTTCACTTGGGTTCTGACGTCTGAACTCTGTTCCTCCTGCTTGCAAAGAAGGTACTACTGACTGTGCTGTCTCTACAGCACCTCCTGTCTTTTTTTAAGATGATGAATTTCACAAACATAAACATTCACTTGTGAGTTTTACTTTTTTAAATTAGTTGATTAAAAGAATTAAGCTTGTTCTCTGATAACTTCAAACATGGATATAATATATTCTGATTACTCTCAGCCCATTCTTTCTTATCATTCTCCTGTCAGGTATAATGTGCATGCAATAAAAGTGTCACATTTTCAGGATCGAACTCCACATGATCCTCTGGCTTCCCCTTCTGCCAGAGCTTCTTCTTTGCTTTCCTTTTGTTAACTTAAAATATGTGGGCCACGCTGACTTAAAACTTACTACATACTCAGAGACGACCTTGACCTTCTGCTCCTCCTGCCTCCACCTTGACTGGTTTAATGGTGCTGAAAAGCTAACCCAGCACTTTGGGTATGCCAAGCAAGCAGTCTATAGGCATATTCCTCGAGCTTGTACAATACTATTTGGACTTTCAGTATCAAAACTGTGAGATAAATAAACTAAACCTCATTTTTATATGAAGGTATCCTGTCTGGAACATTTTTCTTTGTTTTCTTCTTTTTTGAGACATGGTCTCTTATAGTTAGATTCAATATGTAACTGAGTTCTGATCCTCCTGCCTATGCCTTCCAGGTACTGAGATTCCAAGTATGGGGGCCACCAACCTGGTCCCCCAACCTACTTTTAATCCATCTGCTTGATGTATTGAACATATTCATAATGTGATTATTGATAAATTAGTTTTTATGGAAAGAATGCCAAACTTCTTGTTTTCTATTTAATACCATTAATTTATATTTTATTATATATCTCATTCCCTTGAGACAGATTCTCATGTGCCCCAGGAAGGTGACCCTAGTTTTAGTGCTCCCACATCCTGACTATGCCGGCCTCATTCAATGCTGCTGATCAAGCCTGGGCTCTGTGCATGCTAGGCAAACTCTGCTAACTGACATTCCCAGCTCTAGGTCACTGACTTCTAGTTCCTTCTTTCCTGTCTCCTTGTGAATTGATGAGCTGGTTTTTTGAGTTTTTCACTTACCCAGTTTTGGCTTTTGTCTTTCATTGTTTCAGTTTTACAAAGTTTGATATAAAGCTCCCCCACACTTTTGTTTTTGTTCTTGTTTTGTTTTGTTTTGAGACAGGGTTTCTCTGAGTAACCACTCTAGGTGTCCTGGAACTTTGCTCTCCAGGAAGTCCAGGATGGCCTTGAACTCAAAGACATCTGCCTGCCTTTGACTCTCAAGGGCTGGGATTAAAGGTGTGCACCGACACTGTCTGGTCATGTGTCCCCTGCCGCCACCCTCACCCCTCCTCCCCTCCTTCTTTAATGTCTAGCTCTAAACATTGTCATCCTCCGTGATCTGTAATGATTTCGAAATTTGTGAATATGGCTGGATTGTTTGCTTGCAGAGTTCTTGTCTCCTTTTCTGGCTGTGGTCGACCATAAGAAATACTCGTAGTAAGATTTTGAAGTCAGAAACAAACCCCTGGTAGTGGCGCATGCCTGCTGTCCTGGAGCTAAGGCGGTAGAGGCAATAAGAGCTGGAGTTCAAGGTCATCCTTGTATACCTGCAAGTTCCAGCACAGCAAGCCTGCATGAAATTCTGTGTCCCTCACCCCCCAAAGTGAGGAAGTTAAGCAGCAGGAGTCCCGTAGCTTTCCTGGTGCTGTCCTTATCCTTTGGCTGCCTTTGTGATCTGGGCGCAGCCAAGCACGCTCAGATCAACCCCCACTCCCCATCTGTTCAGCTCCCGGACTTGCTTCCCTTGTGTTTAGCTCTTTCACAGCTTTTCTTATGGAATACCCTTCCTTAATTTTGGAGGCACGAGGAGATGAAGCAATGTCTAGTTCATCCAGTTTAAACTACCCACTTGTTATTACATCATGGTCCCTTCTGGTATTTTTTTTTTCTCCAGCTGCTTTCCAGATAAATTATGCATTCCATGGTGAGACCTGAAAACAGAAACCTTTCAGGGATTATTATCTGCCCATATTATCAAATTATTTTCTTATAATAAATCCTAGAGCTAGAAATCTATGTCTGTTATTTACTGCTGCTTATCAAATTATGCCAAAATTTAGTGCCTACAGACAATTACAGATATTTAAATCGGGAGTGGTGGCTGAAGCCTGTAATCCCAGCCCTGAGGAGGTAGGGGTCAGAAGACAGGACATTCCATGTCAGCTTGCCCTACATAGAAAGTTTGAGGCTAGCTTGCTGTACGTGAGACCACGGTATCTACATTACCACTGCCACCACCAAGAACAAAAAAAGAAAGAAAGAAAAATGGATACTGAAAAAAAAAATAGTGGGTCATAAATAACCAGATGCCTCACTGAGCATTTGGCCTGGGGCTTACCGAGAGGTTGCTGCCTAGATGTTATCTGTAGTCACTGGAGCAAAGGCTGTGGAGGCTCCTCGTTCACATACCTGGGGGGAGGGGAGGAAGCTGTCTCTGGGAGAGGCTGAACTCTCCCCCACAGGGCTCCCTTTGCATAGTTGGCTGAATCTCTTCACAATGTAGGGAAGAGCACTTTCCCTGAGAGCACCCACATGTATCACACATACATGCTCATAGGCAAAACACTCATACACATACAATTTAAAATAAATAAAAGTCAAAACTCAAGTTAGTTCTCTCCTTCTACTGTGTGGGAGCTGTGTATGGAACTTGGAACTTATGTCACTGGGCTTGACTGCAAGTGCGTTTTCCTAATGAAATATTTTGCTAGCCCCTTTATTTTTTAATAATTAATCATATATGTCAGAATCATTTGTCAATTTGAGGGGCCCAAGAATCCGCTGGTATTTGATGGGAATTTCATGGAATCCATAGACCAATTTGGAAGGGATTTAATTATCCTGATATTGGATATTGGTATAATGAGATAAACAAACACGTTGTGTCTCATTGTATCTTCATTTATTCAGGATTTCTTTACTTTCAAAAGTGTCTCCTAGTTTTTGCTGTGCAGCTCCTAATCTTTTGAAAAGTTTTAGTGTGAATTTTTAACCTTGAATATTTCCTACTTTGGCTCTGGGAGTGTGTGGTTCTTTGCAGTTTCTCCTTCTGTCTTCCTTCAGGTCCTTGGCAGTTCTTAAAATGGCTGCCAGGTAGCCGGCACTTTCTCATTCATTGTATTTTATAATGACCTCTCTTTTTATGCAATGTAATTTCTTGCTTCTTGCATGTTTGGACATGCACATATGGTGGCACTTGGGAGGAAGATATTGGAGGAGTGCAGCAAGTTCGAGGCCAGCCTGGTCTGTGGCGGGAGTTCAGGCCAGTCAGGGCTACATAGTAAGACTGTCACAGATAAACATATAGTTTTATATCGGATATTGTGATTACGTTTCCAAATAAGTTTCTGAAATCTCTTTTCCTTTAATTTTGTTTCCTTTAAACAATGCTGTGGTTCTTTTTTGTGGCTATACACTTAACTGTATATTAGCATGCTCTTTTTTGAGGTTTGCTCCTGTATTTTGCTTTTACAATTTTTGAGACATGTAGTTCAGGTTGACCTCAAACTTACTATGTAGCCAAGGATGACCTTCAACTCCTGATCCTCCTTCCTATTATGGGCATGGACCCATGCCAAGCCATTTTGCTTTTATATTTTTTTTAATGTGACGTCTAAATTAGCCTTATTTGCTGGATGTACTGCTCAAGACTATAATTGCAGTGCATGGAAAGCTGAGGCAGAAGGACTGCCTTCAGTAAAAGGCTAGTCTAGTCTGCATAGCAAGTTGAATTACAGGACAGCCTGGGCTACGAAGTGAAACTTTGTCTCACACACAATGAAATAATATTAATACATTTAAAATAAATAGGCTTATTTTAATGACTTGTTTTTATTTTCACTTTGTTAATTTGCTATATTTCAACTTTTTATCAGGTTTCTTAAGGACTACTAGCATTTGGGATCTATTTCTTTAAACTTATTTTTAATAGTGTGTGTGTGTGTGTGTATGTAAGTACAAATGCCCACGAAGACCAGAGGCATTGGATTCCCTAGAGTTACAGTTATAGATGCTGTGAGACCTGATGTGGATTTTGAGAATTGAACACAGGTCCTGTGCAAGAGCAGCAAGCATTTGTTAACAGCTGAGCCATCTTTCTAGCCCCATGGAAAGGACTTTTTTGCATTCGGTGTATGTGTGTGCTTGTGCGTTCACGTGTAGGTGTGTGTAGAGGTCACAGGCTGCCACTGGGTGCCTTCCTTCATGACTTGCCACTTCATGTATGAAGGCAAGGTCTCTGGTTGGGCCAGCGCTCACCTGCTCAGCTGATCCTAGCCAGTTTGTCTAGGGATTTCCTGTCTGGACTGCCAAATGCCGGGATTACAGGCAGGTGCTGACTTTCATGTGGGCTGTGGTCATTTGAACTCAGCTGAGGTGTCTTCCCAGTCTCCACTGTGAGGCTTTTTAGCATAGCTGACCCCTATCCACTTGATGCAGCCCTCTGTAACCATGTGTGACAGTAAAAGGTCGTTCTGCATCCGTAAATGTCTAGTGGCCTTCATCAGTCACCTTCCTTTCTTCTCTGTTCTTGCTTCCCTTGCTCCTTGTTTGTCCTCTGGTCCCCACTTTCCTGCAGTCTCCTTTTGCTCCAGAGGAGTTCCTCCTCCTCTGCAGGACTTCCTAGTAAGCTGCTGTTCCCAGGGGACTGAGGCAGATTCCTGAACCCCCTTCTCTGTGGTGTTTGCTCCCTTCCTTTCAGTCATCTAGGCCTTCCCATAGTTCACTATCTGCCATTGACCGTGTTCTGGAAAGTTCCTGTGGTAGCAGGCCACTTGACGCTGGGTAGCTTTACTTGTTTCTCTTTTCTGGGAGACTGCAATCTTCCTGCATGTTTCTGAAGCAGGTCTTTCATTATCTGGCCCTTATGGGGTTGTTTTTGATACTAAATTTCTCCCATGACCAGAAGTGGAAGCTGTCCTTGTCCCTCTCGGCTCCCAGGTGCTGAAGGGAAACAGATTCATCTGAACCCCTTGACTTCCAAATGTAAGGCAGGCAATGCAGCAGGTGTTTAACCAACAGCCGCCTTTCAGCTCCAACACTGAAGAAAATCAACTGCATTGAATACTTAAAAGACGTCCTTGTCAAGTGCAACGTGGCCTTTCCCTGACAACATCAAGCATAGTTCTCATGTCTTCATTTAGTATTATTGTTTTACACAGGTGGCTTGAGGCTTCATAAAGAGGGTTGTGTTGGTTGGGAGAAACAGTTTCCAGGGGATAACAAAACACGTTGAATGGAAGTACAACTGCTGCATACAGGGAGCTGATGGGACCAGAGAGAGGGAGACTTGGCAGCCGGCAAGCACACAGAGGTGGAAAGGGAAGCCTTCCCACCAGCCTGGTTCCAGAGCCGCATCAGTCCCAAATAAACACACAGGAGGCTATGTTAATTAGGAAGCTGTTGGCCTTGCTTGTTTCTTACTGGCTAGCTCTGACTTAAGTATTTATCCCATAATTGTTAACTAAGTATTTCTCTTACCGGAGAAGTTTCCGGGCTTCTTATCCCTATCACAGCTACATCTTGACCCCCTGTTTCTCCTTCCCAGAGTCCTCCTGGACTCCTAGTCCCACCTATTTTGCTTCCCTATTGGCCAACAGTGCTTTATTGACATATACACAGGACTTTCCCAACACAGAAGCATCTTCAGCTGAGGGTCTTTCAAGAGCTCCCTGTACCCTCACACTCCTTAACCGCCTTTTAATTCTTCCAGAGACTTGGATGATGTTTTTAACTTTCTGCAGATGTTTGCTCACTCATAACCCTCTCTCCCTGCACCCCCCCCTCCCCAGAGCATTCCTGAATGCTTGCATTCCTGGATGCTTACTGTGCAAGAGGTAAATGCAAGAGCGATTGCGCAGAGCTGTTTTTCCAGATGATCTGGCTCTCTACCAGTGCTAGGTTTCCGGGAGCTCACCCCAGAGCATTAGTGCACAACGCATTACACTTTTAGATACAAAAGGCTTGTAGCCACAACGACTTCCCCTTTAGTGGGGAATTTCCTACTTTAAACTGAGTTTGCTTACATAGCACATCTAAATCTACATGCTCACCTGTGTTCTAGGGTAAGTGGGCATTGGCTATTTCCCTTCAATTTTCTACGATTCTGCTTCTTAAATTTATAGTCAGGTGATATTGGTGAAATACATATATACATATATATATGTATATGTATATATATCACATTTCATCACAATTTCCTTTAAATAGTGAGAAAATGGATTAGCAAGCAGAAGCATTAGCAGTGTTAAGTCTAATCTGACAGTAGAATTCAAGTCCCAGAGCCCAAGTTAAATGCCAAAAACAGAACTCTGGGTTTGTGACCTGCATCTGAAATTCCAGCGTTCCACTGAGGGGTAAGAGGAGGGTAAGAGCCCCATGCTCTCTCTGGTGGCACTGTCTGCCTTCGTGGCAGTGAGCTGACATTCAGCCAGCACTGCTTCCGGTTCTTCTGCATGCCTATCTACCCCCAGGGAAGACACCCCACACTTAGCTACTGTGGAGCCATGTTTGGGTCTCAGCTCCAGCATCACGTCTGCACAGCTATCTCTCCAGAGCCCTGAAGTCCCAGAGCACACAGCTCTTTCTTCAAGGTACTTGACACCAATTGTGGCTCTGTTTCCTGCTATTATAATCAATTGATTTATTTTTTTTTTCTGAGAGTGCTAAGTTCATGTCTGCACTCAAATATGTTTTGCTCATTTTTTCTTAGCTAAACAGAGTACCTGATGAAAGTAGTGTTGCTCAAAAACAGACATTAGAGTGACAGAAAGAAATTTGAGTTGGATTATTGTTGTGCTATATGACAAATGCTTATATTTGTAGCCTAGGACACAGATGTTTGTACACACACAGCTATATCTCTCTCTCTTGATTATTTATACTAGTGAGTGACACCATTTTAATAGATGTCAAGTTATTAATTTCTCTACATATATATTTTCCTGGCAATATTTTATTTCACACACTTCAACTTACCTGTATTTCAATAAATCACTGTTTATGAAAATGTTGTAATGAGATACTGTGTTTTCATTTCTCAGCCTCATTAACAACTTAGAACATCAGGGTGTGTAATATTCTTTAGGTAAGAAACATATGGCTACATTGAGAGCACCAATATTGATATAACAGATTCTATGAATCTAAGTTAATATATATTTGCTCATACATATGCAGAATAGAATGTGTTATCCTAGGTTATAGATGGAATTGTAGTGCACAGGGTCTATTAGGTTGTTAAATGCATGCATACACAGACACACAGACATATATACATATACACACACATGGATAGCTTTTTAAAAAGCTTACACAAAGAAATTGATTAACAGAAAATATTTTGAGAAGTCCTGTTCATAGATGGTGACCACAACAACTCAACTTTTCCTTCAAGTGCTGTCAGAGGTTAGGGTGACATCCTCAATTTGCCTAATCCTTATCCCTGACAGAACAAGAACTCCGAGGACTGACTGGGCTCCTCCTGTTGCCCAGAGTTGATATACAGGGTAGTGATTGATGCCCAGCTCCTTGCATCTCTGGGCTACATCCTAGCAGCTAACATGGCTGCATATGGAGAGGACTCATCTCTGTCAACCATTACCTCCATTCCACCATTCACTTTTCAGGTGATTTCCTTGCCAGAAAGATTGGTAGCATTGACAAAGGTATCATTAAAGAAACAAAGGTGTGGCAGACACCAAATACATTATCTCCTTCAGCTACTTGTGGTCCAGGACTTTTTTCTTTTCCTTCCCCTTTGAGGTTCCATTTCTGAACATCATCTCTAAACTCCTCCACCAGAAAGAGTATATATAACTTTTTTTGAGACAGGGTTTTCTATATCTGAAGCTGACTGAACTCCTGATCCCCCTGCCTCCACCTTCCAAGCATTGGGAATTACAAACCAGGCTTAGATTATTATATAATTAAAAACAGTTGGGTCCACTCTGACTTAAGCAGCGAAGGTGCTAAGCACTTGAAGCAGCACCGAATGACCACTCCTCCAGCTGAGTAGAGCCCTGGCTTGCTCTTAAAGTTTTCAACTTGCAAGAGTATTTGTTGTGAAATATTTGTTTATGCAAATATGTGTTGTCTTCATTGAACTATGTAAAGATGTAGTATGTTTGTTTATGTTGCAGAATATTTGTTTAACTATGTAAAGATGTTTTCTTTTATCTTGCCTGCCTAAGGCACCTGATTGGTCTAATAAGAAGCTGAATGGCCAATAGTGAGGGAAGAGGTATAGGCAGGACTTTTGGGCAGAGAGTAAGAAGGAGGAGGACTTTAGGCTCAGGGAAGAAAGGAAAGAGACACCAGGAGCCAGCCAGCCAGACACAGAGGAAGCAGGAAAGATGGACACACAGAATGAGAGACAAAAAGCACTGAGGCAAGATGAGGATAACTAGAAACGGTTAAGTTAAAAAGCTAGTGGGACAAGCATAAGCTAAGACCAAGTGTTCATAATAATAATCTCTGTGTCTTTCTCTGGGAGCTGGTTGGTGACCCCCCTGAAAATCCAACTACAGGTATTTTAGTTCAAATGATAAACAGAGCTATCCTTACACAGAATCAGAATTGGAGCTATATATTAGGCTACTAGGCATAGTAATTTGAGGCAAACCCCTGACCTGGAATAATGACAAAGCTGTCATCTCTCACCACCACTGGCTCTGGAACCACCCTCACAGGTCAATTCAGAGAAGGAAGCTGACAGAACATTGCTGCTCACCCTAGAACAGCAGTATCTCAGTGCTTGATGAGTAAGGAGTCTCCACATGATTCATACAATTCAAGAATCAATTCTCTGTGTCTACGCCATTGTCCCCTATTGCAGAAGGCAGGCAGCTAGCTGCTCACATACCCTACCCCACCTTCTCCAGGGTCTCATGTAGTACAGGCTGGCCTCTAATTTGCTATATAATCAAAGATGACCTTGAACTCCTGATCCTCCTGTCTCCACCTCCTGAATGCTAGAATTATAGGTATGCATTACCACTTTTAGTTTATGTGGTGCTGGGACTCGAACCCAAGCTTTGTGCAAACACTACCAATTGAGTCTAATATATTCCCAGCCTAACTTGTATTATATTTAAGAGTTATAAAGTTACTGTTTTAAGAGTCTATCTAAAGAAATTAAGACAAAATAAGAAACAATCAAAAGCAAGAAGTCTTTAAAATATTTTGACTAGTCACAAAAGGCTCATTGTTAGCCTGGACATGCATTCCTTTCCTAAACTTAATAGGGAATAGGAACATGGGCTAAAATGATGGCTCAGTTGGTCCCTTCCCAAGAACCAATATAAAAAAATCAGGAGAAGGAGTATGAACTTGTGCTCTTAGTGCTGGAGAAGAGAAACAGGAAGCACCCCGGGCTCCCAGGCTGGCAGGTCAGCTGATTCTAAGCAGTGAGCTCCAGGTCTCAGTGAGAGATCCTGTCTTAGAAAGGACGAGGCTGTAAAAGGGCTCAGTGGGTAAAGGTGCTTGCCACCAGGCCTGAAGACCTGAGTTTGATTCCGGGGACCCACACCATACTTGTTGGTTTTGTGTCAAATTGACACATGCTAGAGTGATTTCTTGGGAAGAGGGAATCTCAATGGAGAAATCATCCCGACTAGATTGGCATGTGGGCAAACTTGTGCTACATTCTCTGGACTGATGATTGATGGAGAGGGCCCAGCTCACTGTGGGTAGTTCCACCCTGGGCTGGTGGTTCAGAGTTCTATAAGAAAGCAGATTGAGCAACCCCCAGGAAGCAAGCCAGAAAGTAGCTTCCTTCCATGGTCCCTGTGCTTCAACCCCACCTCTGGCTTCCTGCTCTGCTTGAGTTTCTGCCCTGACTCCCGGCAGTAAGGGAGTGTGTCCTAACAGTTGTAAGCTGAAACACGCCCTTTCCCTTCCAAGCCGTTGGGTCACCATGTCTTATCATAGCAATAGGAACTCCAACTAAGACACACATGGGAGAAAGAGAAGACCAGATCCCACAAAGTGTCTTCCAGTAGCCACCCGCATTCTGTGGCTGTATGCCTCCACCCATGCCCCAAATAAATAATAAAGGATACAGGTCAAGTTAAAAAAATATGATGACACATGAGGAGTGACTCCAAAGATTATCTTCTGCCTTCCACATGGGTCTGCACACACAGGTACTCGTACCTTCACGCGTGTGCACCCACTTTCCTGATGGGGTGACTTACCCTCTCACCAAGCAAGGAGATTCCAAACTGTCTCCAGGACTAATATATATAGCCCTGAGTGTGTTCCCTTGTTTCTGCCTTGATATTTTGTAAGATATAGATTAAACAATAAGTACAAGTGACACAATAAAGCAAGAGTAAACAATCAGCTGTATTTTCGAAAACCGTTTTGAGTTGTTCACAGTTTTCTCCATTGATTAACCATTAAGCGTTGCTTTTGTTTTTAGGTCGGTGCTGATTCAGTTCACTGGGGGTCTTCAGGGGGGAGTAACGCTCACTTCCATTTCTCAGTCGCTGGTTCTGTACTAGACACGCTTGTGTGTGGGAGCTGTAGTTTCTTACCCACATTCGGGAGGGAACATGGCAGTCAGGCTGGAGAGGGAGGCTCAGGGGCATCAAGGAAAGTACACACAGAAGGAACCAATAGCAGAGGAAGACTACAAAGTCTTCCAATCGATGGCTTCATTACCAAAATGGGCCTATGAGAAAAGAAACAAACAACCCCCCCAAGCTCACACTCTCTAGTGCTGGAGAAGACAGCTCTATGGATGAGCTACAAAGTGCCAGGATTTAGTGGCTTTTGAGGCTCAGACCTGTCCCTGCTCTCTGCCTACTTCCATTCTCTGAGTGCTTTGTGTTTCTTATAGAAATGTACATTTCTATCACTGCCCATGTGTTCCTGGTTCAGTTCTGGGACATAAGAACCTGGAAATCTCAGTAGGTGCCCTCTGGACCCTGCTCCATATTTATGACAGCAGTACCTGGAAGTACTCCATAGAAACATGAGTCTTAAAGCAACATCTCTTAGTTCTACCTTGTGCTCAGAGGTTATGAAACAGCTTTTTCTTGAGATGCTGGGGGCCGCATCAGTATCTGGTGCATGAGTAGGCAAACGCTGTACCAAGAAGCTATTAGCCAGTCTAGGTAAAATTCTCATTAATGATCTATATAGGAGACATTGAGAAGCATGGGATCTGGCTGTATTATCCGGCTTTCAACTTTGAATTCATGGTGATCTTCCTGCCTCAGCCTCCTCATGCCTGGCTTCCTTTTGTATTGTGGCTTGGAAGAAAAATAAAAACACAAGACACATGCATTAGTCATTGCTTTGTGGTATGCACTATATCTTCCAGGAAAGCAGCCTAGCTTTGGAAATAGCTGCCAACAGGAACCAAATCAAAGGGAGTCATTTCACAGTTACAAGCTCAGCTGCTTATGCTTAGATGCGTTGATGTTTATAGATTTAGTTACCTTTCCTGCCACAGTCAACAAATGCCCGACAAGAAGGGAACTAAGTGGGGAAGGACTTTTGGTCCACAGTCTGAGGGGATATGGCCCATTGTGCCGGCTCCACACTGTGCAGCTGCTTGTTCGTGTTCCTGCATACCAGAAAACAGAATGATGCAGTGTGCAACCAAGGCTAGGCCACAATCTACGAGTCCTCCTCCACAGTCCTACACCTGTCAACGAGGCCCCCAAACATTCCACCACCTCTCAGAAGAGGGTCACCAACTGTGGACCAGCTGTTCAAATGTGTAAGCCCATCGGAGACTTTTCACATTTTCAACCCATACCATCATCCTAAAGACATCTATCTGCGCGGTGTCCTAATCATTTTGGTATAAAATAAGACGTTGGGGGCAGAAATACTGATTTGTGAGTTATAATACCATTGGTTAAGGTCGGAGATGGGACAGAGAGAAGCTTGCTAGACCAAGTGGACAAAAACAAGGTGAAAATGCATCGTTTCAGACGGAACAGGCTCTAACTCTTCCTAGGCGCAGGAGCCTGGTGTAATTAACCTGCTGCCAGGAGACTGGCTAGTCCTTTAGGAAGATGATGCTTCATGACAGGGCTAACGCTTGTCTCTGGCTGCCTCAGATAGAGGTCTCAGAGTAGAGAGGGAAGGCCTGTCAGATAGGGCCATACATAAGCCCTTTCAGAAGTGACGTACTAGACTTTCTCTTGAGAACAGGCAGCAGTTCCTGGGGGTGACTGTGATGAAAAAAAGGGGGGGAGGGGGCAGCAACTCCAGTTCTACAGGGCTGATCTTTTTTTTTCCTTTGTGAGTGCATGCATATGTGTTTTTATGTGTATGAGCTCCCACGTGTGCGTGCATGTGGTGTGATCACCTGGTAGATATCAGAGAACAATTTGTGGAGTTGATTTCTGTTGCGGGATTCTCGCCTGGGTCCCGTTGCTGCTTTAGCCCCCAAATAACAATGAGACGCTATATTAATTATAAAGCTGTTGGCCATTTGCTATGGTTTCTCATTGGCTAGCTCTGACTTAATTATTATTAGCCCATAATTACTAATCTATATATTTTTAAAAGGACTTCTCTTACCAAGGACGCAGCCTCATGCGTCCTCTATTCCTGAAATCACATGGTGACTTTTACTCTTGACTACATTTCCCAGAATCCTCCTTGACTCCTAGTCCCACCTATCTTGCTTCCCTATTAGCCAACAGTGCTTTCTTTATCAACACATACACAGAAGGACTTCTCCCATCAGGTTTCTACTTCTTCCTTTACATGGTATATTAGCTAGTTTTATACCAATTTGACACAAGCTGGAGTCACTGGAGAAGAGGGAGCCTCCCTTGAGAAAGTACCTCAATAAGATTGGGCAGGCCTGTAAGGTATATTCTTAATTACTGATTGACGTGGGAGGGTCCAGCCCATTGTGGGTGGGCCCACCTAGGGCAGGTGGTCCTGGCTTTATAAGAAACCATGCTAATCAAGCCAGCAAGCAGCTCTTGTCCATGGCCTCTGCATCAGCTTTTGTTTCCAGGTTCCTGGCTTGTTTGATTTCCTGTCCAGACTTCTTCCAATTATGAATGGTGACAAGGAAATGTAAGTTAAATAGACCCTTTCCTCTCCAGTTTACTTTGGACATGGTTTTATCACAACAATACTTCTATCTGAGACACATGGGTTTTAACACCAGAACTCAGGTCCTTAGACTTGCAAAGCGTGAACATTATCTCCTGAACCATCATGTAGGCCTCCATTTGTTTTCTTGAAACAGAGTCTCATGTAGCCCTGTCAGAGATGACCTTGAACTTCTGATCTTCTTGCCTCTTCCTTCCATATTCAGGGTTTACAGTCATGCCTTGCTACGACAGGTTTATATTTATTGATTTTGATTAAAACCTTGGCAGAGAGATAGATCCTAGGGTTTATATTTGACTATTTCTATCATAACAGCCTTTAGTCTCAAGGTCTAATGCACGGGTTTTGACAGTTGAGTTTGTCTAGACAAGTCTGAGAAGTGGAGCAGCATTAACATTAGGTCTACTATTTTACCAACTCATTTGGCTGCCTGACCCCCTTGGCTCCCATTCTAGCCAGTGAACCATAGCGAGACTTTGGGTTCCCAGGGACAAACTGTTGCTCAGAGCTGAAACCCACAATAACATTTTCTTTTCTCATGATGCAGTACATTATTTTCAAGGTGGTTTCTGATGTCATTGACAAGCCAGAGGATGCTTTACCCACCACTTGCCTAGGGTTCTTTCTCAAGGGTCCCGCATTCATGCTAACAGACTCAGGTCTTGGAGTTTGATGAATTTTTTGTTCTTTAGAACTAGAAACATTTTTTTTTTTGCTGTTTCATTGTTGTTGCTTCTGGTAATTACATATTTGGTCATGATGTTTTATGTGTATATACAATTCTTTTTTTTTTTTTGTAATTTTTGGTGTGGGTCTCATTTTGTAGTCCAGACTGACCTAGAACTTACTACACTGCCTAGCCTGTTCTAAAAGGTGTGGCAATTTTCTGTCTCCAACCTCCAGAATTCTATTAAAAGTATGAGTCAGCATGCCTGCCTCACTCTTCCTTCCTTCATTTTAGTAACCATTTTTTAAAAAGCATTTTCATTACATTTAGTTATTTATTTATCAGGCCTGAGCATGGCAAACATGGTGCCAACAAATTTTCTTTTTGCCCTTTTCTCCATTGCCTCTGCCTTTCTAAAACCTTTAGATTACATTGCCAAAGCTAACCAACAAGGTCTATTCCCTATGTGGCCACTTCCTCCTCCTGAGGCTGACTGCCAAGGTCCAGCTATGAAAGTATATGGAAGTTCACAAACAAAAGCCCCCTTTCCTCTTCTTCCTCCTCTATCTCCCATCTTGGTCTCTTACTCCCTGCCCTTTGTCTGTCTGGACAAATAAATTGCCTTTGTGTTGAGAACTTGGTCTTCGGATGTCTTGTGCCAAGTGAGATTCTTTCAGTGTATTGGAGCCTGCACATGTGAGCGTGTGTGTGTGTGTGTGTGTGTGTGTGTGTGTGTGTGTGTGTGTGTGTGTGTGAGTGCAAATACATGAGGGCCTGTTGATCACACATCAAGAGAGTGAGGGACAGAAGACAGCCTGAGGGAGTCAGCTCTTTTTCTCCACCGAGCAAGTCCTGGGACTTGAACTCAGGTCATCAGTTTCATTAGCAAGCACTTTTATCTCCTGGTTCATGTCACTAGACAGGTTTGTTTTTATTATTATTTTTTTTATTGAGGTGTGTGTTTGTCATCTTTCCATACTGTGCCTAAACACCTGAGAAAATCAGCAAGAAAGAAATATTTTATTTCACGGTTTCAGCGCTTCAGTCTGTGGTCAGTTCTCTCCATTATTCCAGAGGCTGAGAAGAGAGAAACCAGAACACCTCACTGGGATCCTGCTTCCTCAAACTAGACCTCGTTGCTATCACCCCCTGATAGCTGCTACCTTACAGTAGATTGATGGAGTAAGACACAGAAGAGGTCAAAGTATTCATGAGCCAGTGAATGTCAAAGCCCCACCTCTGAATTCCATTGATTGTGAACCATCCTGTAACACGTGAAAGAGCCTTTGGAGAAAGTTCAGATCCAAACCACAGCAGTATGAGTTACATATGACAGACTCTAGTCAGGACGGCAAGACATAGTATTACAGGCTTAAGAACTTAGCTCTCCTGTAAAGAACATTGGAAGAGGCCATTGTCAGTCTGGGCTATTGCCTGGAACTCAAGACAGATCGGAATGGCCTCATCAGACAAATCAAGAAGGGCTGCTTGGGTCTGGAAAAGCCGGAGGGATTTGGGAGTTTGAACATACGAGTCTTAGTGTCCCATCTATTGTCACCAACTGGAAGATACTTAGAGAAATTAGATGGTGCTGAAACTCAGGGATGTAACTCAACAACCCATAAGATAAGAAGGTGTCATAATGTCAGTCTGTGTAGCCCTGTGGCCACAGAATGCAAAGCACTCTTTTTAGAGGACATGTGGTTCTCTGAGCCAACCCTGTCTGGATTAGTCAGAGTTCTGTTTTTCTGAGGCCATGAGAGAAAAGATTTCAAAAGAATTGGCATAGGGGCTGCTAATCGGAATCTGTCTACAGGGAAGACAAGAGAGTCCTACTTAAACTACGAAGACAGACCTCCATCTTCCATTGCAGCTGCTCTTTTTCTCTTAGGGTTTTCAACTGATTGTGTGAAGCCCACTTTTGTTAGGGACTCAAAGCCGATCAGTATAATATCCCTTTAAAAACTGCCAAGGGCAAAGTTTAATTGCTAGAGTGCTTGCCTGGTGTGCATGAAGCCCTGGATTCCACCCATAAATCCATAAATCTGGCCTGGTGATGCATACCTTTAATCACAGCACTCTAGAGGTGGAGGCAAGGGGGATCAGCAGTTCAAAAGTCATTTTATTCTACATAGGGAGATTGAAGCCAACCTGGGACACGGGAGACTCTGTCTCAGAGAACAAACAATTCCCTGGCAGGGGAGATACCTCAGTTGGTAAATAGCTTGCCCTGAAAACCTGAGGACCTCAATTTTATGTCTAGAACTCAGGCAACAAAATTTGTTTGTGGGGACTGGAGAGATGGCTCAGCGGTTAAGAGCACTTGTTCTTTCGAGGACTGGAGTTCAACTCCCACACCCACAGGGTGGCTCACAATTATTCATAGCCTCTTCAGACACTAGGCATACATGTAATGCACATATATACATACAAGAAAGACATACATATTAAATAAAGCAAACTTTTTAAAAATCTGATTGTGCTGGTGCACATTTATAATCTTAGTGGTGGAAAGATGGAGAGAGTAGATCCCTGGGCTCATGGGAGACTCCCCTATTCTGCTAAACAAATACCAGGGTGGTGAGAGATTCTCTCTTAGCACCCTCTAAAACAAACAAACAAAAAAAAAAAGGAAAAAATAAGAAAAGTTTTACAGAACCAAAGGATGGATGCTCAAGGTTGTCTTCTGGCTTCCTTGTGTGTATATGTGTACCCCATACACATACATACATACAAATATGTAAATAAATAGATAAATAAATAAGTGACTAATAAATAACTTCATAGCTACACCCTGGCCTCCATTGAAACCAAATAATTGAATACAGTTGATCTAGGTAAATTGCCATATGAAATTAACTATCACACTGCCTTTGCTTCTATAATAGAAGCATCCAGGCTAATCTGGATTTTTTGTTTTTTTTACCTACATGGTCTCCTCCTCTTAATTATTAGGAACTTGGTCTTCCCAGGCTTGCCAAGCTCTTCACTTCCATGTGACCGCAGTTCTCTACAGCAACTCTTCCTACTGTTGCAGGGGTCTGACTCTCACAGTAGCTTCTAACCTGGCCCCATCGGCTAAGCATTTCTTGAGGGCAATGCTACTGAGCCTGAAGTCGGCTATAATTATCATCTTGGTCAAGGTTCTTACTGCAAATAACAGAGTTCACCTGGGCTAGTCTTAGTTGGAATGGGCTTGATAAAGGCTATCACGTGGATCATGAGACCATAAAGGAAACCAAGAGAAGTGTCGTTGCCATTAAGTCACACTGAAGAATGAGCCATATGAGGAAGTCTCCTCATGGCTGCCATCTACAGACTGTGTTCAGAGCTAAGCAGGAAGGAGCCTCAGCCCCAAACCCTCGCATGGGGGAAGAATGGGCAGAGTTGTTCATCTCTTTTCACTCTAGTTTGAAGGAAATGTGATGTGTACTCTTCACTCTCAACTCAATGCCAGGTTCCAAAGAACCCTTGGACAGGATCACTCAGTACCCATGGCTCCTCTCAGCATTTCTCTGTCACGTACACCAAAGCTCTCCAGTTCAGGGGCTGGGCTTCTGCTTCCCTTCCCCAAGCTTCTCTTTTCTGCTATTTCAGCCTCGGAGGAGCCTTACACAAATTTGGTATTAACAGCTTTCGCAACCCTGCTAAGTGTCCGGGGCCTTGGCCTTGTGTTTATAGTGTTTCTCCTTACGGATATTAAAATGAAATGGTTCAAAATCAAGCACATTTCAGTGTAAACCTTTGTGTGACTATTGGTTCTCTCTCTTCTCTTCCTCCACCATCCATCCCTACACACACACACACTCACACACACACACACACACACACACACACACACACACACACACACACACACACACCTGCCCCCCCTGTTCTGCTTACTCTTGAGGCATAGTTCAGTCTGGCCTCCTGCAGATGCCTCTGGAATCTCTCCCTCATATCTACAGTAAGCTGTTTATTTCAGGCATTCTGCTACAGCAACAATGAAAGTAACTAACAGAGGTGTTGTGTTGTCATAGGGATATGTAAAATACTTAGTTTCAAGATGGAGGTGACCATGTGCTAACAATCACATTTCTGGATAATTTATGAGAATATGGGCATTTCTTCCCTCTGCAGAACTATGAGCTAAATGTAGCCATTACAATTGCCTTTTCACACCAGTAGGAGAATTGAGCCCATGGCCTTGAGTTGGCTGAATTATATCCCTAAACCCTTTACCTGATTTTCAGATAGGTCAGTTGTGTTCAGGTCACAGACTTTTTGCTTGATTGTTTGCTTTTGAGACAGGGTCTCACTATACAGCCCTGGCCGTCCTAGAAATCATTATGTAGACCAAGCTAGTCTTAACTCACAGAGATCCACCTACATCTTTCTCCCAAGTGCTGGGATTAAAGGTGTGTGCCAGTATGCCTGGACAGGCCATAGACTCTTTACTCTGTTTCCAAATGACAGGATGTTCTAGAATGTTGTAGGAAGCATTCTGAAATGCTTCCTAAGATTCTGTCCAGTGATGTGAAGTTCACCAGTTGAGACTATTGATAATGGTGTACTCAGAGGCCTGGGATTTTGACACTCCATGATGAGGATATTATGTGGCTATCCTTGAGTGAATCACAAAGGCCTTCCCAGGTGGGCCATACTGAATTAAACCAGCTACTTGCTTAGTTAGTTAGCTGTCTTTGGTAGTTTGCTTTGTTTTGAGTCAGAATCTCTGTAAGCCCAAGTTTGTTAGGAACCTTGTGTAGCCAAGGATGACCTTGAACTTCTGATCTATGCGCCCAAGCCTTCTGAGTACTAAAATGCAGGTATGCTTTGTTCTTATTCTTTATCTTCTTGAGATGAAATCTTTCTATGTAGCGCAGACTGGCTTCATGCAGGTCTTGCTGTCTCAGCCTCTCAAATACCGGGGTTTCTGGTGTGTTCTCCACTTCCAGCCATTTTTTCCTCTCTCTGAGTGTGCATGTGTATGTGCATTGCCTATGTTATAGTGCATGCTTAGGTGTGTATGAGTGCGTACCTGTGGGAATGCATGCTGAGGTCAGAGTAAGAAGTTGGATGTCTTCCTAGAGTTTTCTACAGGAAACATTTTCTGGCAGGTTCTAGAAATCTACCTGTCAGGGCCCTCCAATGCCAGGGTAGCAGAGCAAGCACTCTTAGCCACTGAGCGATCCCCCAGCTCCTAGATGAGCTCTCTAGAAGGTAAAGCATCCATGAAATGCTCTTGGGCCAGAAGATAAGCACATAGCTGAAAGAAAGGCAGTGCCTCAGTCCTGCTGCTAGGAACTGGATTTGACTGACATTCAGAGAAAGCTGAGAAGAAAGCCTGAGCCTGAGAGAATTTGGCTCATCTGATGCCCTGACTTCAGCCTTGGGAGGTCTTGATCATACGACCCAGTGTGCTCCCCAGCATACTTTTCCATGAACTGATACTTGGGCATTTATTATTTCAGCCACTGAAGTTGTTGGTAATTTCTTACACACAATAGAAAATGATTCAGAGCTGATTGGAATTCATCAATGAGATACTCGTTAGTAGCATAAAGATACCTCTTCAAATCTCTTTATTAGAAATAGAGACATTAAACTTTTAAATAATGTATTTATTTTTATTTTATGAATATGAATGTTTATAATCATGTATGTATGGATGCTTATACATATGTATGTATAACATGTGCATCCCTGGTGGCCACAAAGGTTAGAAGGAGGCATTGGATCCCCAAGGATTGGAGTTACAGATAGTTGTGTGCCTTCATGTGGGTACTGGGAATTGAATTCAGGTCCTTTGAAAGAGTAGCAAGTGCTCTTAACCACTTAGCCATCTTAACAATTTTCCATTATTTAAAATTATTGTAAGGTATGTTATATTTGTTTATACTGTAGAACATTTGTTTTAATGATGCAAAGATGTGTTGCATTCTTTTATGTTGCATTTGTTTAACTCTGTGAAACTGTGTTACTTTGCCTGTCTAAAATACCTGATTGGTCTAATAAAGAGCTGAATGGCCAATAGCAAGGCAGAAGAACAGACAGGTGGGACTAGCAGGCAAAGAGAATAAATAGGAGGAGATATCTGGGCAAAGGGAGGAGGAGCACAAAGAGAGGCCATTCACCCAGCCATCTACAGAGTAAGAGTGAAAGTAGGATATACAGAAGTAAGAAAAGGAAAAAGTCTGGAGGCGAAAGGTAGTTGGGATAATTTAACTTTAGAAAAACTGGCAAGAAACAAGCCAAACTAAGGCCAGGCATTCATAATTAAGAATACGTGTCTATGTGTGATTCATTTGGAAATTGGGTGGCAGGCCCCCAAAGAACAAAGAGTAAAAGAGTAAAAACAGCAACTGCTTTCCTGTCTGGGAACATTTTTTTTTAAATATGGGGACAAGAGAAGAATTAATTCAGTAATGTGTCCACAAGTCTACTGAATGCTTTTCTTCTTTAAGGGATTCTTATGCTCTAACCAGTAATCAAAAGAAACAATCAAAACTTAGAGTTTAGAATCAGTAGAAGGCCTGCCTCTAGTTCCTAATAACTGCTACAGAGCTTGAACACAGTTGATACGCTTTCAATAGTAGCTGTTATCCAATATATGTAACCTTTTTGTGTTAATGGAAATTAAACTCAGGGCCTTGTGATACCAGTCAAATGCTTTACCATTGAACTATATCCTCACTCCTCCTCTTACTTTGTAACATTTGAGACAGTGTCTCGCTTGTCCAGACTGGTCTTGCAGGCCTTGAATTTGTAATCCTCTTACCTCAGCTTCCTGAGTAGTTGAGATTACAGGCTTGTGCCACTAGACCTGGCAAAAAGTCTCATTCTTATTGATATTTCTCATATTTCTTCTTTTGTTTTGGCTTTTCCTCTTTTTCATGCTTTTAAAAGCTTGTATTAATTGTGTACAGTTGTGTATTTCTTAATGCCATTTTCTATTGTATTCATCCCCATTACCTTCTGTTTTCCCATCCCACTCATGATTAACTAAAGCCTGTCCACTTCCCAACTAGACTTCTTCTACTTTCATATCCTCTTTCCTTTGTGTGCTTGTCAATAAATTCAATTAGGGTTGCTTACAGGGGCATGAACATCATATCAGTGCCTTTTCACTGAAGAGAATGTCTTTCTCTCTCCCCTAGCAGCCATTGACTGCCTCAAGATCCCCAGGAAGGAGTAGGCTTTCCTGAGTCTCTCCCACAAGATATTAGTAGGCCTACCCTTGTGAAGATCTTATGCAGGTAATCCCAACCACTGTGAGTTCACGAGGGCCATGACCAAGTTATCATCAGAGGACAGTGTCCCACAATGTTTCGTTCCTTTCTCAGGCTCTTGCCTTCTTCTTTTTTAAAAAATGACTTTATTTATTTTCATGTGCATTGGTATCTTTCACACATGCATGTCTGCATGTCTGCATGTCTGTGTAAGGGTGTTGGGTCCCCTAGAGGTAGAGGTATAAACAATTGTGAGCTGCAACGTGCTTACTGGGAATTGAACCCATGTCTTCTGGAAGAACAGGCAGTGCTCTTAATTGCTGAGCCATCTCTCCAGCTCCCATTGTTATGTTCTTTCTGCTCTCTTCTGCAAATTTCTGAGCTGTGAAAGGACTGATATAAATGTTCTCTGCACGCTTGAATATTCAACAGTTACTTGTTCTCATCACTTTGACTAATTTTGAATGTCTGCATTAACTGCAGACTATTGCAAAAAGATGCTTCTTGAACCAAGGCTGACAGCAACAGTAATCTATAGGCATAAACGTAATTATTTAGAAGATAACATGATGGACACATTGCATCCATTTAACAAAACAACAGCTATAGTTTCTCTACAAGGGACTGCCCTCTGCCCCAACCCATTGGCCAGGTTTACAGCACTAGACATGAATTCCCTTCTGGTCAGAGGCCTCTGTTCTAATCAAAAAGTAGCTAGATCCCCCAACAGAAATGGCACCAGAGCTCGATCTACCACTGAACAGGTAGGTGATCCTCTTGCCTCAGTCACCCTAGTGTGCTAGGATTGCAGGAAAACACTGATAGCTGGCTTTATACCTTTTTCAAAATCTTCTGTTCAGAGGCTCCTCTAGCTTCCATTATAAAATCCCATGTTTTGGGGGTACACAGTCCCGAGTGCACATTTTCATGTAAGAACTAAACAACAGAACAGAGTACTTTATGGACTCGATAAGATCGAAAGGGAAAATCATAGATGCATATTTTTTATGTGAGAATTAATCTAACTGACGTGGAGAATGGTCGTTTTGTCTTTTAAGATAACTGAATCATGTTTTCGAATGATTGATCTGATTCACCAACAGATCATTCGATTTCAGATGCTGTTTGAAAACACCTAGGGGTTGCATGACAGAATGTTTAACCATGCCTTGTAGACCTGTCCCAATTTTGAAGCTTCAGTATGTTGAAGCTTTCTATCTTCTGCTGCTGTTTATCTGATCATGTAGAAATTAGAAATTTTATTTTGGCATAAGAGGAATCAGAAAAAGAGACATTTAAGGGAGGGAAATCATGCTATTCTCTTTACATGGAGCTGGGTTAGGAGCGCCATTCTCTGTGTTCATTCAGTGGAGCTTGGTTTTTTGCTCATAGTTTGGAGCCCACCCTAACTGAACACTTCTGAAGTCACTACTCCTATGAAGGAAAGGAGAGAAAGGGAGTAGTATCTGTTAGCTAAGTTGCTCCCCTCTTTTTAAACTGGTTTACCAGAAGGCTCATGCAGTGACATCATCTACATCTGATAGGTCAGAGCTTATGACTGTTTCTATCTGCCTGGGAGCTTTCTCAGAAATCTAGCAATGACTTTGTTTTCATTATTTATTTAATGTATTATTCATGTGTGGGCCTGGGGTGAATGCTTCAGTGTATGTGTGGGCATCAGAGGGCAGCCCTGTAGAGTTATTCTCTACTCCTACCTCTAGGTGGGTTACCATGATGGAACGAACCCTTGTCAGGCTCATGTGGCAAGTGCCCTCACCCATCAGGCCATCTCACTGGTCTTGTTACCACTTTGCCAAATGGAAAGAAAACGAGAATAGAAGAAATTATGAATCTTTACCTCACATAGCATAGGAAAAACTACTGTTTAAAGAAGAGCTATGTGAACTCTCCAAATTTGCATTTGAGAGGAGGAGTGTTTCAAAATATCAGTACTGGAGAGCATTGTGACAACAGAATGCAGTAGATTGCCTCAACACTGAGAAGTTACATAAATAAAAAATAAAATAGGGCATTTGTAAACAAAAATGGGATTCTATATCTAAATTCTGATAGAAGCTCTCTCTCTCTTTCCTCCCCTTCTCCCAATGCTTCCAAGTCTGGTGAGTCTTTTGTGGAATCATTATCAGTTCACAAAAGCGTGGAGTTTGAAAGGTAGGGATTTAAATTTTGGTTTTTCTTAAAATGACGATCACTATAGAATTATAGTTCTCATCCACAATTCTGCAATAATAAAAAACCCAGTGATGGGGGTCCTGAGAAGTGAATGTGAACAGGTGAACAACATGGCGAAGACCCTCAACTCTTTTCCTAGCCAGTAAACCAGCATCAGCTAGCTGAGCACAGTCCAATTTCAGTACAAACTCAGCTTAGTGGGATAACTTACCTACTGACTAACTGAGTTAAAATAGCTTCAGGAGAAAAAGTGAGTTCTCACACTTTCTCAACAGCTGTCACTCAGAATGCTAACAACAACAACAAAAACAGGTGTCACTTTTCATCATATTGAAATAAACTTATTTACTTACAAACATGTAGAATGTATTTGTGCTGCTTTTTTTCCTCTTGTCTGTAAGATGGAAAAAATAGTTATATCTGCCTCATGGAGTTATAATAATAGCAAGGGTTAATATAAGCAAAATTCCTTTGTAGAAATGCTGGCATCCCGTCTTCCGGCTTCTAAGCAGATGAGAAAATAAGGTTAACACCCTTGTTCTTTGGATGGAATCCGTACGAGGTTGTCTAATGGTGATTTCCCCTCCCTGGCCATGATGAGAAAACCAGGATTTGAAATAGAGTTCTGCCTCCTGCTGTCTTTGTTGGGTTGGCAATAAACACATTATTTCCCCTGCCCTTTCCTGTGGACCTCATCAGGAAAGGGAAAAGCTACATTAGAGATAGCAATTAGACTAGCGCTGGGACCCTCTGTTTCCTCTTCTCACTTCCAAAGTCTCTTTGCTCTTCGTGGTCCACAAGTTTCTGCTTTAAACTTCAAGACTGAAAATGACCTGACAAATTTAATAAGAAGAAAGTTACCCTTATTTCCCAAAGTGCTCCTAGACCAAGGTGATGCAGTCATGAATTTGGCAGGTCTGGGTGCTATACTCTTCTCAGTAGAGGGATAATGACTAATTGTTTTAAACTGGAGTCTACCACAGGATTGGAGAGAAAAATGCAAGATCTCAAGGTGGAGTCACTGTTGAAGAATAACATAAGAACAAAAACATCTGAACCTCAGCTCTGCTTCTCAGGGTTGCGTCTCCTGCATGGAGCTGGGTGTCCATGAGGATGACGGCAGAGCTGGGTATCCATGAGGGTGATGGCAGAGCTGGGTATTCATGCGATGACGACGGAGCTTGGTATCCATGAGGATGATGGTGGATCTGGGTATCCATGAGGATGATGGCAGAGCTATTACTGTATTTGACAGTGACACAAAAAAGCTTCTGTAACAAACAGTAAGACACGTACATTGTCTTAACAAAAATCCATGCTGCTTTCTTTCTTTGCAGAAGTCTGCCAGCTATTATTTTATACATTTCACTATCAGCAGAAAGGAAATGTCCAATATGCATGCTCCATGTTTTTGAACAAAAGACTGGGAAAAACGATCATTTCTCTCCCTCATGATCCATGGGCTGGAGCTTAGTTGACTGTATAGTCTCTTCCTGCTGTCACAGGGCCACAACTGGGATTTTCAGCTTGATAGCTGTGTGGCCAGCTGAAGTTCTATTTCTATGCAGGAGAACGTTGAAAGGGAACTTGCAAGGTGCCTTACGTACTCTGCTCACTTCATGCTGTTTGGAAAAGGACGAAGACTCGTAACTCAGTAGAAAACGCACAAGGCCCCTTGGAAACTTAGTCTTATGGTGTTGCCAACATGCTAAGTGAGCAAACCACAGAACTGGTTGCTGTGGGTGAGAAGGCACATAGCAAATAGGGTAGGTTAAAGGGATTGTCACCGTTTTACATCGCTGCAGACTCTCATGCTCTTCTCTTGAGGTTGGGAATGTTCTCAACTCAGATTTCTTGAGGAAAAGCATCTCTCTAAGGATTGTGTATACATTTGCATGTATATGTCATATAAAAGTCACAAGGGGAGTTGGGGTGTGGCTTGGTAAGGTGGGTAGAGTGTTTGTCTAGCATGTGTGAAGCCCTGGGCTTGATCCCAGGGACAGTATAAAGTAAGCAAGGTGTCACATGTCTCTAATCCTAGCACTCCAGGAGGTGGAGGCAGGAGGATCAGAAATTCATCTTTGGCTACATAGTCAGTTTGAAGTCAGCCTGGATTGATGAAATTCTGTCTCAAAAATAAGTAAGCAAATACTGAAGAACGTAACTAAATAACTAAATAAATATTTGAAAAGAACACAGAAACCAAAGCATGGCAAAAGCAAGCCAGTATCTCTATCAGCTTTTTTCTTAGTCGTCATTCTATATTCTGGCCCCCACATGAAATTCTGTCTCTGTTGGGTTATCTCTGAGAACATAGAGCTTGCCAGGGCCTTCTCCCACTCATTCTGGCCTTGTCTTTTGAGCACAGCACATCTGCTCGAATTAGCTTTGCCCACTGCGCGTCTTCCATGTTCAATAAACTACTCATCTCCTCTCATAATTTGAAAAGCATGACGTCAAATGATCCCAAAGTCTACAACTCTAGGACTCTAGGTGTGTCTAAGCAGCCTTAGTCCAGAATGGAACCCACAGGCCACACTCACATCCTCAAGTTTCTATCACTGACTGACCACTGTTAGGATAGCCCTCCAGTTTCCTTGTCATGGGCTGACATTTAGGCCGAGAAGAAATGATTGTGGAATCTGTGTGAATACAGCAAAGAGCATTCTGAGTTAAGTGATGTCACTTGTCCTGTGTTTGGACATTGCACACAGCAACATTTTCAGAAACAAGAATCTGTATACAAATGAGCAGAACCTTTCCCTTCTTCCTCACTGCTCAGCCTGTGCAAGTGGCAAGCCTTGGGTTTAAGTCCAGCTCTGTGCTGTGTGTGCACTTTGGACACAGCAGTTATCTTATCTTACACAGGGATAATGATATCTCTTTTGCAGCACTGTGGGAGGGTTAGATCAGACAACTGTGGTGAAAGCATTCTCTATCTAGCACAAAGTCCTCAAAATGTAGAAGTGCATTTATCATAATGAATAATGACATCATGTTCAAGCAAACAGCACCAAAATGAATGCATTATTGCATTCCCAAGCTATACAAATGCATTTGTAAATAATCAGATGATACACGTTTATTAGTGCATCCATTTATTTACTCATTGACTTCATACTTCCTGTCTGTAGATCATTAGTCCCTGGGGGATGGAGATAGTACATGAAGAGAAGCAGGCTAGATTAAAATAGAACAAGGGGTGCTGGCAGGATGTAAAGATGCTTGCTACCCAGCCTGGTGACCCAAGTTTGATCCCTGGGCCCCTCAACAGGCTTCCATAAATCTGACCTACACACACACACACACACACACACACACACACACACACACACACACACAGAGTAATAAGTAGAGTGGGAGCTTGTGGATCAAATCTGATCCTAGGACTCAGTTTCTTGGAGGACAAATACAGAATAGGAAAACTCCCCCTTCTTCAGTGGAGAGACTCATGGTTATAAGGGGGCAGATGGGCTTAAGTCTGATGCTCCTTTCCTACTTGGGTAATGGGAACTGATTAGATGCAGATTTGTTTTCCCAGGCTCACCTTCTAGAATTTTCATGGGTTTGTTTTCTGTTTGACAGCTCTAAAGCATCTTTTGTTAAGGCTCCAGGTGTCCTAAATGCTCTGAATAAATTCTATAGCACCTTGGACTGAGCCCATTTAGTCATTCAAAATCGGATGAGTAGACTTAGATTATAGACACCCAGGCTTGTACAGTGGTTGTTTCCAGAGCCTGTCCAACACAGCACTGGAGGGAGAATGGCCTTCCTTCCTACATTCCTTCCTTCCTTCTTTCTTTCTTTCCTTTCCCTTCTTTCCCTCCTTTCTTCCTCCTCCTTCCCTCATTCCCTTCCCTTTCCTTTCCTTCCTTTCCTTTGCTTCTTTCTTGACAGAGTCTTATATGGCCCAGACTGTTCTTCAACTTCTGATCCTCCTTCCTCCCTCTCCCTAGAGTTAAGATTATAGTCATATTCCGCCATGTCCAGTTTGCTCACTGCTGGGCCTTGAACCCAGAATGTTGCGTAAACTAGGAAGGCATTTTACTAACTGAGCTATATCCCAAGTCCCTTTCCCAGATGACAAGATAAAATTGTACTGCTGGGTCACCCTTGAACATTTTCTTTTGAAATCATAGTAGAAACAGAAGCTGACTTAGCATGGCTATGTGCGAGTCTGTTGAGATGACACACAAAATGCTTTCTTAGCAGCTAATTGAGGGCATGAGTCTATTTGCCAGTCTATTCCAAACTTGCTTTTAATGAACACAAAGTAAAATCTAGTGGAAGCTTGCTCCTGCATTGAATGACTGGGTAGATACTAGAATTTTTCCTCATAATTTAAGTCTTATTCTTTGAGCTCTCTCACTTGTCTCAGAAAAACAGTGACAATGAACAGAAGTTTCCTCTCTTATTGAGTGTCCCTACCCCAACTGTTTCCTCTTCTGGGAGGCTTTTGGGTCAGAGGAGACAAGGTTGCATGGATTTGGCAATCCAAAGAGACAGAGCAGGGATAAAGGTCAGGGTTCCTGCTTGTAGGAACTTGTGCCAGGGGCTTCCCTCTGAGCCTCAGTAAGTCACTGCTTGACCTGCTTTGGGTTTCTCTGTGTCTGTGACATTGATTTGTTTCAAGAACTCTTGCTGGACAAGCCACCTGGTGTGTATTTTTCCTCTTTATGGTGGAAAGACTTTCATACTTACGTGGCATTCAAGTGTATATTTCACAATCTAGTACAGATAGATCTCTCTGAGGACAGTTCTCTCCCTCTCCCTGGTTTTGTAGGAGGTAACTATGGTCCCCTTTTGACAAGATTCGGCCAAGGCCTAGGGCCTGTGCCCTTGTCACTCCTGGCTTTGTAAACAGTGCTTGTTTATTTACATTGCTGATAACTCTTTTTCTCATAGGTAGTTCTTTTCCCTTTTTTTTTTTTTTTTAGTTTTTTTTTTTAAAGTTTTTTTGCGACAGGATCTCTTGTAGTTCAGATTGACCTGGACCTTGCTGCTATTTAACCAAGAATGACCTTGAACTTCTGATCCTTTTGTCTTCACCTCCCAGAGTGATGGAGTTATAAGTGTGCAGGACCACAGTCAGGACTGTGCCTCCATGTGTGCTAGGCAGGCACTCCATTACCTGAGCTACAAATTACTTTCTTTAAAAAGCTATATTTTTAAAAGCTAACTAGAGTCACAGATGTACAGTCACTTAAAGGTTTCCCAAAAACTTCCGAGTCTTTTTAGGGCATGCATTTCTCTCAAATGAACACTATCATAAATTAGCAATTTCATACTAAATCTCATAATCCCAAGATTGAGGTTCTCCTGAAACCAACATAACAATGATAACCAGCAGCTGGTTAAGTCTCAAAATTTAAAAGTAGTTTTCTAGGCAGAGGAGGGAATCAGGAATTAAGGGCTATCCTTAGCTACATAGTAAATTCTAGGTCAGCCTAGGCTGTGTAAGATACTGTCTCAAAAACTCCACCAAAAAAAAGTTTTTTCTTTGAGACAGGTTTCTCTGTGTAGCCCTGGCTGTGTTGGAATTCATTCGTAGACCAGGATGACCTCAAACCCAGAGAACCTCCTATGCTACCACTGCCAGGCTAAAAGGTATTTGCAGACTCCAAGGGGCAATTGAAGTCACAGGGCTTGCTCAACTTGCTTTTCTCTGAGAGTCACAGGATCTGGCCAAGACTTGGAGGCCATGACTACACAGGAGTGGGCATCGAGGATAGGTAGCAAGGCCATTTGGCTGACCATCTAGGATTTCCATAGGGTCTTCCCTTCTGAGAAGTCCTTGAACAAGACTAGAGACTCAGGCAAAGTCTCTGCTCAGGTATGCCAAAGGCCTGCCTGACTCTGCTTTCCCCAGGTGAAAGCTGACAACTGTCCCAGGAACCATTCTGAACTGTTGTTTTTGACATTGGAAGTTGGTCTGTAAATAGCACCTTAGTTCAGATGTTGCAAAAATGAACTAAAAAATATTTTTAGGGAAAGAATCCACGGAGCCGAACCAACCAGATGTTGAAAGCACGCTAGTTTTTCAACCTTTCACCCTTCATCATTTGGGCCAGAAAGGGATTAAAGCTGCAGAGGCTGAGGCTACATGGAAAGTGGAGCCTGAGATCTCAGACAGCTGTCACTGTGCTGTTAAGGCTGCTTATGGTGGAGGGGACAGGGACAGTCTCTTGCAGATCTTGACATAGGTCCCTGAATTTGGAGGACAGTTAATTAAGAAGGACAGAACTCAACCTTGAGCACTCAGACATGAGCTGCCCACATGCAGTGCAGAACCGTGCTCCAGGAAGTGGCTGCAAGGGTTACCTCAGGGCAGAGTGGCAGGCTTCCAGCCCAGTATATCCTAGTAGAGGAAGGAGCTCCCTCTGTTAGCTAGAACAATAGAAAGGCTTCTGGAGAGAAAGGCTGGAGGTGAACATTCGCAGAGGTCTTCTTCATGACCAATTTGAACACATTAATTTGCAAACTTGCATCCCCAGAATGGCAGATGGAAATCTACAGAAGTGAGTGGTCTCAAAGGAACCCATGATAGACCTCATGAAAGAAAGGAGGGACTTTGTAAATGAATCAGTCAAAACAGTGCCATTGACACCTGCCAGTAAGAATTTCCGGGTCTCTTGTCTCCTTCTTTCCAGAGATGTCTTTACTAATTGAACAGGGCAAAGAGGCAGAATTGGGAAGGAAAGAACTAAACTAGCCTTGAGAAGGCCCAGCAGGTGAGGTACTCACAAGGACCCAAGTCTGTAATCCCAGGATAAGGGAGGGGATGGGGCAGACATGAATGGATCCTTGGAGCTCACTTGCCAGTCAGTCTAGCCGAAATGTCAGGCTCCAAGTTCAGTGAGAGACTGTCTCTGGAAAAACAAAACTCAACAATGTGGAGAATCAATGGAGGAAGACATAATTGATGTCAAACTGTGGCCTCTGCTTGCGTTCTCAGTGCTTCTACACACACACACACACAGCCGCACACGCACGTGACGGGGGTGGGTGTGCTCTAGAAGCTAGATAGGGTTGCTCGTGGCTGAGTACCAATATTCCAGAAGCCAAGGCAGGAGGATTTCCATGAATTGCAGGCCATCCTGGGCTACACAGTGAGTACCAGCCCAGTCAGGCCTACTAGCAAGATCCAGTCAGCCCAAAGCCTTTTCTCTTTGGGGTGCCCCTGGAAGCTCTCCTGTCTGATGCTTTGGAAGGAGTTCTGAGTTTACTTGATCCCAGATTTATCAGATTAACACTGAGGCAGAGCTGCCTGGAGGGACACAGCCAGCATGGAGTTTTGGAGCTTTCCTTTCCCTTTGGACCTAACAGGGACCAGACAAGGAGGTCTCTAAACCCAAAGGGGAATCACAGTCTCAGAGAACAGGCACGGAATGAAGGAAGTGGTTTTAGGGTGTGCTTCATGGGTCCTATGTCTATACATAGTTTTTCTTTGTCCCAAATGAGTTGGTTTGAAGAAGTGTTCCTTAACTGCAAAAGCACAGAGTCATCCCAGTTCTGTGGTGTTAACAGTCTCTTCAGACACCAGCTTCAGTGCCAGTAATTAGAATGAGAAGACAAAACAATGAATGCTTTTTTTCCCCTTCTCACTGCTGTGTCTGTAGTTACTTAGATCTTAAGGTGTGAGATTTGAAGAAACAAAACTCTTTCCTCTTTCACAAAGCTATGGCAGACTTTGACCCAGCCACCCCCATCTGATAAAGCTCACATTGAGATTATGAGAAGAGAAGAGGAAATAAGGACAGAAGGTGGAGGAGGTGGCGAAAGAGAGGTTGAGGAACAGAAAATGAAAGAGGAAGCGGAGGAGAGGTTACCGTGGGCACAGAGCAGCCTTCATGATCGTCAGGTAAGAATTCAAAGGGGTGGCCTCTGCACCCATATCTCTTGAATAAGACAGGAGGACCAAGCCCCTAGCTCTGTGACTTAAGGCACCAGGCTCACCTGTAGCTCAAGTGTGACTTGGGTGGGGAATCTTTTTATAGTATGATTCATTTTCTACCAAGGCATTTCTCTCTCTCTCTCTCTCTCTCTCTCTCTCTCTCTCTCTCTCTCTCTCTCTCTCTCTCTCTCTGTGTGTTTGTAAGCCAAAAATTGATGGTGAGCATCTTCCTCTGTTTTCACCTTATTTATGAGACAGTGTCTTTCACTAAATCTGGGTTCATCAAGTAGCCTAGACTAGCTGGTCAGCAAGCCCCCGGGATCCTTCAGTCCCCAACCCAGCAATGGGGTTACAGTTGCATGCCACTGAGCACTGTAGGTCCTGGCATTCAAACTCAGGTTCCCATGCTTGTGCAACAAGCGTTACCCACCAAGCTACCTTTCTATTCCTAAAACAGGCTTTTTGATTTTTGTGTGTGTGTGTGTGTGTGTGTGTGTGTGTGTGTGTGTGTGTGTGTGTGTGTGTGTTCTGAGATAGCCTCTCAATGCATTGCCTTGACTGGCCTAAAGTTCACTTTTTTTTTTACAACAACCCCCCCCAACAAAACAAAACAAAACAAAAAAATTAAAACCAAAAAATTTAAAAAAACAACAAAAACAAAACAAGGGACCACGTAGTTTGAGGGTAGTTTCTGATCCTCCTGCCTTTTCTTCCTGAGTGCTGAGGTTACAGGGCTATGCTATCTGATCTGTTTTGTGAGGAGTTAGGGATGGAACCCAGGGCTTCATGATAACTCTGAAAGTATCTAGCATTTACTTGGTTTACATTCCTAACCCCATGACACTTAGATCATAGAAATATGGGAAATTTAAATACACACACTATCAGGAGGTATGACTGTGTTGGAGGAGGTGGGGTCTTATTGGAGGAAGTGTGTCTTATTCTCTTCCTGCTAACTGCCAATTGCCTGCATGCTGCCATACTTCCCTCCATGATGATAATGGACTAAACGTCTGAACTATAAGCCAGCCCCAATTAAATGTTTCCCTTTATAAGAGTTGCCATAGTCATGATCTCTTCACAGCAATAGAATACTAACTAAGACACATACCAAGTCTTTCGAGTGTGCATATGAAGTGACTCTAAGTCCTCATATCCTACCAGCAGACATGATCAACTCCAGTTACAAATCTACTAGTGGGCCAGTTAATCAAATCAAGAAACTGTCTTAAATTGAGGACGATGGCTCATACCTGCCTGTAATTCCAGCATTAGAAACTGAGGGAGGAGGGTTGTGATATCTAAGCTAGGAGCAAGACTCTGTTTTAAAAAACAAAAACTCAAACAAACCAACAAACCAAGATAAATAGGATGCTCCAAGTAGAGACTTTATCAGGTCCAACATTTCTCAAAGTATATTTCCTAGGCTGGTGGGCTCATCAAATGCTTGACACACTGAGGACATGTAGAGTATCACAAAGTAAGATGTTCAAGGCTCTGAGAATTCCCCCCATGAAACAAGGACTATTTGTTTCAGTGTTAACCAGGCAAACCTGGCCCTTTAAAAAAATTACATGTGTTCTTTCATTTTGTGTATACATGTGCTCCAGGATTGAACTCAGGTTGCTAGATTTTTGTGATAAGCAGCTTTACTCTCTGAACTATGTCTTCTTCAATGGGCTCTTTTTACATGCAACTTTTCTTTAGCACTCTGCCTCAGAGTGTGTGGAGTATACCAAGGCATCCTTTTAGTGGATGATGTTATTGATCCAATGTTACCAGTTTTTCATTCACTAGAGCCCCATTTTCCCCTAGTAAACAAACCATAGTTTCTGTACAGTGAAATCAAACCAAGTTATATAAGCATATCAAAGTATAGGAGAAATTACTGCTAAAGATTCCTTAATTTTGACTATCAAGCAGTTCTCATATGCATATCCATCTGCCAAGTGAGTTTTCTCAAATGCCTATAGCTGTTGCACCCTTCCCCCATAGGGTTCTGTTGACCTGCTTGTGACTAGGAGCTTCTAGCAAAACACTTCTCCTAGTAAGTGCCTTCCTCCTAGTAAGGCCAGCATGCAAGTTCCTGTTTTCTGTCCATCCTTATTGTCTAAATGCTAATTCGTGTTTTTGGCCCACCCTTTGCCGGAGGGCCCTGGGATAGTAGGCTTCAGACCTTGGTGTTTTTCCACCATGCCTGCCACTGGTACATAAGGCTCCACTCTTGTTAAAATAAACGCCATTCTCTTTGTCTTCATTTATATCCTTAGCCCTTCACTTGGATCCTTGTGAAGTGTAACGCTGTAACCACCAACACCTGGCTCCCTACATGTAGCAACACTAGCAGCCAATCAGAACTTAGTAATGTGACTTAGTTGCCAGACTGAGTTCATCTGATTCAAGTCTCAAAGAAATATGATGGCACAATTAATTTGTGTTAATGGACACATGAGGTATGTCCAATTGCCTCTAATGTTTGGTGACTCTAAACTCCTGTGAGTACAGGCATTATATTTGGATGAAACATATAAGCTGTTCATTAAAAGCTATTATTCTGTTTCTGCAGCATTCTGTTTTTTCTTTATTAACATGCAGTAATGATTTTTGTTGTGACATTTCCATACATGTACATAATTTGCATGTTGTTTTGTACTTAAGGGTCCATGAATCTAAGTATTAATTTCATAATATATAAAGCCCTTGGGATCACAGAGAGAATGTATTGTGAAAAGTTTGAAAAAAATCAGGCTGGAGATGTAATTTAGTTGGCTTAGTGCTTGTCTAGCATGCATGCTACCATGGCTTCAGTCCCAATCTTGTAGAAAGTGGTATCTTATTCCTGTAATCCCAATACTTGTAAGGCAGAGGCAGGAAGGTCATGAGTTCAAGGTTATCCTTAGCTGCAAAGTAAGCTTGAGGCCAGACTGAGCTTTATGAGACTCAGTCTTAGAATATTTTTTTATAAGAAAATGATAAAGTATGACAAATCTGGTAGTCTTTAAGGAGATGTTTTTATTCCCAGTTAAAGATGTCAGAAGAATCATACCTATGAATTCCACTTTTAAAATGACGGAGAGGTTCTATGTTAACGGTATCATTTAATTCTCTGCACACAATCTGAGCATTGAAGAATGTCGCATTATATAATCCCCAGGATTTATCTCCCTCCTCCTCCCTTCTTTTCTCAGATGTTAGAGACCTACTGTTAACCAACCTATGTGAAAATGGCAATTATTGGTAAGAGACTCCAAACATGAGTACTTTGTTTTGTTTCATGGACTTGCGTGAAACACTGACTAGTGAGATCCAGGAAGAGCAGAGACATCACTGGGTCTTGAGTGCTGACAGCAGAGAATGGGAGGGAGCATCACTAGCATTCTTCTCCAACTCCTCTTCCTCCTATGTTGGCTGAGTCCCTCACTGGTTTGGTATAAGTAGTGGAAGACACAGTTAGCAGAAATACTTGAGTGTATATGGGAGTGTAGAGCCATTTGAAATATTTCAGCTCAGTCTTTCTGGCTGTGAGCCATCAAGAAGAGTATGGCCTAATTTAATCCAGTCCAGAGATGGTCTGTGGCTGTCTCTACAGGAGTCATGGGGCACAGCCCTAACAGTGGATGAGCAGGCTGCTCCTATAGTGAAGGAGGGGCCTGGGAGAGTAAGGATGGATGACTTTGTACCCATCCGTATTGTGACAAGGATCACTATTAGTGGAAACCCTATGAGTCTTTGTCTTCCAAGTGGCCACATCTTCCCCAGCTTGACCTAGCAAAACATAAACCCTGGTATGTTCAGGCCTGAAGTACAGACACATGGCAGACATGTCCTCTTCACCTCCCATGTTAAATGAGACTAGTGAGGGAGCAACTAAGAGGAAAGAACTCATGACCAGAGAAAGGCATCAGTCAAGACTGCTCCCTTACATAACAATGGATAGTGAGATAGATAAAGGCTTAGGGTTTGGGTTAGAATGTCCAACTGCCTACTATGTTAACCTCCCTGTCTGCACATGTCACAATCTGGAGGAAAGGGGAGTGGAGAAAATGTGGGAAAGAAAAGACGCAGATCTAGGAATTAAAATGAGTCTTTGCTTTTTAGGCAAGTATATAGGGTGGAGCAGGCCTCCTGGATATCGTACTATGTTTGTTAGGGGCCTGGTGACTAATGTGGTTTGAATTTTCTCATTTATTGTTACTTCCCATACTACTATTCAAGGGCATATTTCAATCCACGTAAGGGAACTTTCCCTGCACCCATCTCTTGAAACTCTGCTTTCATAGTAAGAGCCCAACATTCGTGTCTAGTTTTGATAGTGTAGACTAACAAGATGGGTAAGGGAAAGAGAAAAGCCCCCCTTTGTGGTTAATGGTGTTAGAGACTGCAGGAGGCTGTGGCAGGTGTTTAGAAACCATCATGAGTCATTCTGTATGACTTGGCTAGGCTGTGGTGCTAAATATTCAATCAAACATTATTTTAGATGTTTGTGTAACAGCATCTTTGGGTGAGCTTAACATATAAATCATGGATCTGGAATACAATGAAATTATTTTCTATGGCATGAGGGGTCCCATCTAATCAGTTGAAGGTAATACTGAAAACTGGTGTTGATCCAACAGGTTTGGACATACCAAGCCTTCATAATTGAATGTCATAGTTCCTTAATTCTAATATATTTCTCCAACCCCTATGTGTAGGAAGCTCTGTTGCCTAATCTGGAAGCCCTTTCTACACTCAACCATAATAAATAGATTGCTTCAAGAGTTATGAAATAATGGAAACCATTGCTGTGCAGGGTTGTATGCACACACACGAAAAAAACCACAACAAAACCAAAAATCAAATGCCCAGATACCAGTGGCTATTTATTATTTAGCCCCCTACCCCCTTTAAAACAGGGTCTCAAGTCAACTAGGTTGCCTTTGAAGTTTCTGTGTAGCTTAGGATGACCTTAAACTACATATCTTCTTGCTCCTACCCCCCCCCAAGTCCTGGAATGGCAGGTATGTGTCACCACACCACTTTCATGTAATGTTGGGGATTGATCCTGGGCCTTTGTGTAATTAGACAAGCATTTTACCAACTGAGATACCCCTTTGACCTCACCATCAGCTTTTGACACACAATTTTTCGCAGGGAACTTTAGAGCTTGGTACAGAGTGTGTCAGTCCCCTGCACCAGCATCAAATGACAGAAGATAATAAACCTAGCTGAGGAGAGACAGTCATCCTGGCACCGACAGATCTACTTTTTGCCTGGAACATCAATTTCTAGGCAAAGACTATTTGCCTCTGTGCTAACTCAGGACCAGCCCCAATACCCAGAGAATACCCTGTGCCCCTGTTGACTCTGAGAATGGGCTCTGTCAGAGTAAGAGACTGAACTTGGCTCTATTGAAGAACCCAGTGTTTTCTCAATTGCCTATGTTCACAAAGCTGGTGTTCACTCTTCTACAGCAGGCATCTGTTTTAAGGAAATATTCCTCTTTGAATAAATGGGGGGAGTATGAGGAATGTGCTCTGAGACCTGGCCAGACAGCATTGTGTAGTCTGGCAAGGACAGTCACTCTACCTTCATGGACCCAAGCTCAGCAGAGGTTGAGTGGGCTTTCATTCTGGTCATTTATTTGCCAGGGAATGCTGGATGCTATCTCATTAACCTGGTCCTGGGAAATCAAACAACCTCATTGTACTTTACAGGTTGATAAATGATATACTCCAAGTGTGAAGGCTAAAGTTATCTTTTAAGTTTTAATTACTGTTCTTAAGAGATCTATAAAACAAAAATGCCTCTAACCTGTAAGTCCCATTTGTCCAAGGACAGATAACTTCCTGGAATGCTGGAGGCTGTTGTTCATGTAAGACAACAAGCCATATGTTTTCATTTTTATGAACAATGTTGGTTGCCTCAACTTTACAGGATGTACTTGATCATACATAGGCAGGAGATATATAGGCAGGCAGTAGTACATCAGAATCTATGCTTGCCTGGAATTGGATAAAGGTGGGAAGTATGAAGCCTTGTGGGTTTTGCCTTTACAAGCACTGAACTAACATAATTGTGGCTAGTCCCTGTGAATCTTTGGTATGGACCTGGCCAGTGTCCATTATCCTGGACAGTATTTACTAAAGATTCCTTCAAATTTGACTCAAAAATTGTGGTAGTGGTCTTATTCTTGCTCAGTAGGATCAACAGTAGGGCTCATAAAAGTTATTTTAGACCCCAGCCTCAAAACTGAAACCCTGAGGTAATGAGTAGAGACCTCCTTCCTGTATGAGCCTGGAAGGTGTCTGTCTGTGCATAGGACAAAAGGGGGCTGAGACTTCTTCACATGCATGGACTCTCTGGAGAGGCCTGCATATGCCTGCCTCAGACTCAGCAACTTAGATGGTAGGTGTTATAGCTCAGTGGGCAGAGTGCTCACTTAGCATTCATGAAGCTCTGGTGGCCGGGGATTCTGCACCATGCAAGCAAGGAGTGCTAATACATTCTTGTGATCCTAGGTAGAGGCAGGCAAATCAAGTGTTCATGGTTCTCAGTGATCTAGTTGGAGGTCAGGTTGGGCTAGGTGAGACCTCATCTCTACAAACTAAAAACCATCCCAACTTAGATGCAACAAAGGTGGGAAAAACATACTTTGGAGAGATTTCTAGAATGTTCCTCAATTTGATTTCATTCCTTTCCAAGTAATGAAACTATTTTATGTTGGCAGCATAAGGTGGTTGAATTTAGTGATCTCCTTCCTGGGGAAGTGACTCACGGTGAGCATTGGTAACCATGCTCAACTCACAGTCAGTCAATCACAAAGGTGAACAATCAATGTTCTCCAGCATGGTTTTTTTAGCTGGTTTGTTCAGTGGGTGATGAGTATTAAGTGATATTTTCATCTTGTGGTGGACTTACCAGGATATGACCATATTGTTATTGAGTAGCACCTGTAATTGTTTTGAAAATACTATTAGCTATAGATTCCTGAAGACTTAATCTGTACTAATATATATATATGTGTGTGTGTGTGTGTGTTGTGTATATTGCCTGTTTAAATCTTAATATGTGTCACATTCAGCGATCTTATCCTTAAGAATCAACAAAAAGCACTGAACTCTCTCTCTCTTCTCTCTCTCTCTCTCTCTCTCTCTCTCTCTCTCTCTCTCGTGTGTATTACATTCATGTGAATGGGTGAATATATGCATTGGTACACTTGTAGAGGTCAGAGCAGGGTGTACCGTGTCTTCTTCTGTTGGTTTGGGTTACTTTGAGAAATGTGGGCCACTGAACCAGAAGTTTACCATTTAGGTGACGTAGGCTGGCCAGTGAACACTCAGAATCTGTCTGCCTCTGCCTCCAAAGTCTTGGTATCTGAACTCAGGTTTTCATGTTTGGGTGGTAAGAGCTCTTACCTACTGATCTACCTCCCCAGCTCCTGAGAGATGTTTAAACTCAGGAGTATGTGCTGACATTGTACACATTTGGGAATTCTGCCTTCTGGAAGGCAGTGTCTGGGTCATTTCCCCTGGTTTACTATGGAGGTGAAATGCAGCCACCACAGTTCCACTTATGGAAAGTGGGAATGAGTGAGGGTCCACTTTTCTTCCTTAGAAAGGTTCTGCAGCTCTGTGTGGAAACTGAGAGTTCGGGAGAATGAGAATGACTGAATTTTGAGTCTTCTTTGATAAGTACTGTGTCAGAACTTAAATGACATGAATCTAGCTGGGGAAGAATTTGCTATTTTTAGAAACTGAAGTGTATTTTAACCAAACAAGAAAAGAACATGTGTTACATCCACTGCTGCTGGGATCTTTCAGATGCATTTCTAGTGTGTTCTAAGACAGAAACTGCTTGATGAAACTCACTATTTTGTGCTTTTGCATCGGATCTGGTCTTTTGGTGGTCTTTGGTGGGTCTGGACTTAGGGCACAACAGGATAACTAAAATAGTTAATAAAGGAAAAATAAAACTGTTAGTTCCAATAAGAAAACCATGTAGCTGTTTTATGTTATTTCATATTTATCTATTTAGTGTATGTGTATGGGTTCCTGTTGCCTGCAAAGTCTAATTAGAGGTCAGAGGCCATCTTACAGAAGTAGTCTTCTCCTTCCATCATTTATACCTGGGTTGGTATAGATGGGTTCTAGGTACCAGGAAGCACTGGTATCCAGTGAATCATCTTGCCAGCCCTGCTCTGATGTTTTTAAAAGTAACTCAAATTCTTCAGTCAAGCAAAGATGAGAAAATAAGTTTGATTTATTATTTACTTAGAATGGCATCACAAGAAGTTGCTGAATTTAAGGCTGAACAGACTTGTGCCTTTCCAGGTAGACATTTAAGTACGTGTATACAAAAATGGTGTCATGATACAACTGTCCTGATACACTGATAGGGTACTTGCCTAGCATGCACAAAAGCCCTAGGTTTCTTCTACAGCACCACGTATACTGCACAAGGTGGTGCACACCTGTCATCCTAGTACTCTGAAGGCAGAGGCAGGAAGACCAAAAGTTCAAGGTCATCTTTAGCTACATAGAGCTTCATGAGGGCTTACCTCTAAAGAGTGAAAAAAATAGCAGCATAACAGCAACAATAACAAAAGCATTGGGTTTAAAGACGAAAATCAAATGAAATGCAACTAAAGCAACAGGACTTCAAAAGCTCTTCTTGTCTCTTGATTCAGGGATATGCTAATTACAATGACTTGATCATTAGCAACTCTCTGATGTGTCAAAATACCTCACCACCCCCATAAATATACACAAATACACACAAAGAGCTAAAGCAATTTTCCCATCGGAAGTTCTTTCTACAGTAGCCCTCCAATGCTCATAAGAGGCTGTGACAAACATTTCCTTTCATTTTAGAAGACATCTTCCCCTCCCCTCTCTCATTTGCCCTGAGTTTCGTTCGTGCATTAACTTCATCTTGCTGTGACAAATGTCTAGGATCAGGTTTATTTTGGATTGTACTTTTGGAGGCTGCATCCTGTGGTCAGGCTGCTGCTTTAGGCTTTGTGGTTGTCCCTCAGAAGCCAGAAGCGAAAGTGGAAAGAGGAAGGGGCTGGAGTTCCATAGTCCTTTGTCGGGAATGCCTGCATGAGTAGTAGATGTCTGAGGCCCCGCCTTTGAAGGTTCTATCCCTTCCCAGTAGAAGCAATAACAGGACTCAACCTTCACAAATAGAACTTTGGGGGTCATTTTAGATACAAACTATAGCATTTGCTCCCCCACTTCTTTCTTTTCATTTGAATCAGGGCTCACACTTCCAGGCTTGTTCAAACTCTCTATGCAATTGAGGATGACCTTGAACTTCTTATTTTCCTGCCTTTGCTTCCCAATGCTGGGATTCCAGGTGAGTACTACCATTCCTGGTTCAGGAAATGCTGGAGATAGAGTTAACTTATGACTTTGCACATTCCATGAACTAGGCGAGCATTCTACCAGCTGAGCTATGGAGTTATTCTTTTCGATTGTATTTATAGTGCTTATCTCCTGTAATTGCAATTTTCACCTTATTAGTGTCACTTCCTTGCATTCACATGCTTCCTGCCCGCCTTTGCACACAGCCTCTTTCATCCTAACTCTGTTTTCTCTCTTGCTTGCTTAGGTTCCACTGTCCTATTTTTCCCAGAAGATCACATTGCCACTATCCTCCGGTTCCTTTATTTTGAAAACATCTGTGGTTTTTGTCATACTAGAATGATGTCCTGACTAAACACTCCCGAAACACAGTTTCTTTTCATTAAAATGTTGTGGATGTTTCTTCAGGGTTCAACCATTGTATGTTAGTTGTTGTGGAGACCTATGAGGTCAGTTTGATTGTTTTTCTTTACATTTTTAAAAAACATTTTAGATGTGTGAATCAGAATTCTCCAGAGAAGTGGAACCAATAATGTGTGTGTGTGTGTAATTTTCATAAAGAATATGTGTGTATAGTGGCAAGAATTGGCTCCTACACTCTGTCATCTGACCTCCACATAGATGCAGCATAAATAAAAAGTTTTTCTAAGGTTTAAAAACCATACTATTTTTTTAAAAAAATATGTGGATGGACACATGCATGCTTCAATATTGGAGTTTCTTTCTTTGTACTACAATTGATCTCAGATCGTCAGAATCCCAAGTGTTGTTACCATCTGAGCCATCTTGTTGGTCCTGTTTTGCCAGGTGGCTTGTATGACTCTGGAGTTGTGAGTTTCCAATATGCACATGGGAAGGGGCAGACCCTGAGGAGCCAAGATGTTCTGGAACCACCTGGGTCTGAAACACCGAGAGACAGAACCTGACAGTGATGGTTAGCTGCAAGGCCGCCAGGCTTGAGAACTGTTTGGCGGTGCTGGACACTGAACCCAGAACCTTGTGTAGTTAGGCAAATATTCTACCAAATGAACTACACCCCCATCTGTTCAATCACTTTTGCTTGGTTGTAACAAAAATACCTGAAGCAAACTAAGGGAAGAAAGTTTATTCTTGCTCACAATTTTGAAGGGGTCAGTTCAGCATGGCAAGAAAGTGTTGGCGGCAGGGGGAGAATGGCAGAGCTTCTCCCACTGTGGTGGATCAGGAAGCAGAGATCAAGGCTGGAACAGCAGAGGAGCTCTAACCTTCAAAGGTAACCTACTTCTGCCAGTCAGGCCTTGTCTCCTTAAGTTCCACAGCCTCCCAGGCATCATCATCAGCTGAAGAGGAAGCAAACATGAGCCTGTGGAGACATTACAGAGTCAAACCGTGGTAAGATTCCCTGAGAAGAGGAGCTCAGTCTATCTCTGAGGGATGGAAAAGACCAACGCTCAAGGGCCCAAGAAGACCCTTGGACTCAGAGCTCTTTTCTTTCCTTCCTCTGTCCCTGCCCCTTCCTTCACACAGAGTCTCATGTAACCTCTGTTATATAAGCAGAGAGACTTCCCCTGGCTATTGTGCAGTTGGCCATAGACAGCACCATGCTGGGTTTATGGAGACTCAATTCAGGGCTTTATAAATGCACTAGGCAAGCACTCTATCACCCGAGCCACATCTCCAGTCCAGTGCTAAATTAATACTTTGTCTTCTCAATTTTCACCCTTACGGCTGGTGAGATGATCTGAAGAGCTGATTCAAACTCAAGAATCTACAAGGTAGAAGGAGAGAATTGACTCCCCAAAGTTGTCCTCTGGACTCCGTACACTATGTGCATGTGCCCCTGTAATGTGTATTCTTCCTGCCAGCTGCTCGGTCCCGTTGCTGTCTCAGCCCCCAAATAACATACGAGATACTATATTAATTATGAAGCTGTTGGCTGTCTTCTATGGTTTCTCACTGGCTAGCTCTGACTTAATTATTAACCCATAATTACTAATAAATATTTTTATAAGGTCTTATCTTACAGAGAATGCCAGACTTGCGCCCTCTCCTCCAGGGATCACATGGCAGCCCTCAAGAAGGCAATCAAGGGGCTGGATTATCTGCCTGACATTTTATTCTTTATCTGGATTGGCTTAGCCTGAGAGCACAACGAGAGATTCTTTGTCCCAGCTAGTTCCCGCCTCCACTTCAGCCCCAAAGAAACACACAGATGCTATATTATAAAACTGTTGCCTCGTGTCTTGGGCTTCTTATTGGCTATCCCACATTGGGCACCATACCTCCCCCCATATAAACACCTACTTGTTTAAAAAATGCAATTTCAACCCCTGTAGTGTCTGTTTTTCCTTATCTCCTCAGCTCAGTGACTGGTTCTGTGCTGGTGGAGACTGACTGAAACCCACCTTCCTCTCTCACACCATCCCTACTTCACACTCTCGCTGATTTATGTTCTGTACCAAACAAGCTCAAATAATTTCCTTCTGGGCTTCAGGCTGATTTCTCTCCTAGGTCTCTTCCTTCCTCCCTCCTTTCATCTTTCCATCCCTTACTTCTTCCTTCTTTCTCTCTTCCCTCCCTCCCGCTTCATCATTATTTCCCATCTAAAACCTCTACCCTGTCCTCTCTCTCCCTACTCCCTTCCTCTTACCTTTTCCTCCTCTCTCCTTTTCAGTCTATCTTCCTCCTTCTCTCCTTCCCTCTACTCCGAGTACACATCAAGTCCTCTTAACTCCATGCAATTTCTAAGCAAGCTGAACTCTCAGAATCTTTTTCCACTCGTTATTTCCAGAAGCATCTATGGCTTTGAGGTCCTGAACTTCCTGTTAAAGCTGAATGAAGCCAGCCTCCTTTTGTGGGAATCCCCTTTCTTTCCTGATGGTCAGCTTTTGAAATGGGGCATTAGCATCCATTCTCTTCTTCTACCACGTGTTTGGTGAATCAATGCCGAAGGGCATTCTTAAACCTATATTCTGTTCAACTGTTATGGGCTTGAGGAAATTCTTTATTTCATCTTCTTTCATGTTTTCAGAAGTTGTGAGCCAGAAACTGGAGTGACAAGAGAGGAAACTAAAGAAATGTACTCACGTAAATCCAGTGACTTTTCTCTTTTTCAGCTAAGAAATGCCGCCTCCTTACATTACAGGCAGAGTGTTTTATAAGAGAAAGAAGCCTGGGCTCCAGGGGGTTCCATAACCTCTAGGCCTAAGGTTGATATCCACCACTGCATCTGGGAAAGCCATGAGCTCCCAAAGCTGTGAGATGGAATAAAAGTGTCTGCTAAGAGTAACTCCTCCAGCTGCCCAAGGTGCAAGTGAGATAACAGAAAAGGTTTGAGTTGGGTATAATGGTGCTAGCCTGTAATGTCAGCCCTAGGAGGCTGAGGCAGAAAGACGGCAAGGGCACAGGCCAGCCTGGGCTACAAAGTGTTACCCCTTGTTTTCATGATGCAGAATACCATGAACTAATTGGGGGATTGTACATAGCACGGTGACAAGGAGAACTAATGAATACCATGAACTAATACTATGAACTAATTGGGGGATTGTACATAGCACAGTAACAAGGAGAACTAATGAATACCATGAGCTAATTGGGGGACTCTCCACAGAGCACAGTGACAAGGAGAGGGAGCACCCACTCTGGCAGATGTTCTTAGGTCACTTCTGCTGGGATTGTCAGGCTTAAACATTTAGACAGCCAAGGAGAGGTAAGTAAACATCTGTGACTCTGTACCACCCAATTGGTGTACTACCTCAGCAACTTTCACACTAAGGGGTGTGTAATGAGAAGCTTTTTCTCTGAGAGGAGCGTTCCCGCCAGCCTGATTCTAGAGCAGCATCAGTCCCAAATAAACACACAGGAGGCTATATTAGTTATGAAGCTGTTGGCCTTGCTTGTTTCTTACTGGCTAGCTCTGACTTAAGTAATTACCCCATAATTGTTAATCTAAGTATTTCCCTTACCGGAGAATAGTTCCGGGCTTCCTACCCCATGGCGGTTACATCTCGAACTTGTGTGTTTCTCCTTCCCAGAGTCCTCCTGGACTCCTAGTCCCACCTATCTTGATTCCCTATAGGCCAGACAGTGCTTTATTGACAAATGCACAGGACTTCCTCAACAGGGGTGGCTAACACAGTTGTGGTTTAATGTTTTTATCATTCTTTCCTAGTTTCAAGAGACAGGAACTACTGATTTTACCTAGATAAAGGTTCTCTTCAAAGTATAAGCATAAAAACCATGTTCTTGAGAGAGAGGTGTGAAAATCTGACCAGGGAGTGAGAGACAGCCTTGTTTATTGTACAGTTCAGCCTGGAGCATCCAGATAAGATGGTTTGATTATAGTTTTATTCTGAAAAGTAAAATTTTACTTCTTCACCCCACAGCCAACTAAATTTTTACATTTCCCTTTCAAATATGCATATTTTAAAGAGCAGTCATTGCACGAGGCTGCATTTTGTAGTTTCATAGATGCTGGAAGGTAAAGTTCATTGGCATCCATTTTTATAAGTCTCATCACTCGCTTCCAAGGTATCCTTGGTCTGAGTAGAGCCAATGTTTAGCTAAAGAGTTTTAAGAGAACCATTATATATTGTTATCTTCTTCCCCTCCATCCTTTACCTCTCTCCCTCTTTTTCTCCCTGCCTTAGTTCCTCCCTCCCTCTCCATCCCTCCCTCCTCCTCCCTCTTCCTTTGTCCTCTCCCTCCCTTTCCTCTTCCCTTCTTTCCATCCTTGCTTCCTCCTCATATTTTTCTTCACCCCATGTAGCCCAGGGTGGGCTTGTACTCCTTATATAGCTGAGCTGATTGATTCTCCTCTCTCTACCTCCCAAGTACTATGATTATATGTGTGTGCCACCATGCCTGGTTTATATAATTCTGGGGATCAAATTCAGGGCTTTATGCCTGCTAAGCAAGCATGCATCAACTCTACAACATGCCTAGTCCCAGTGTTTATAATCCATGTGTGTGTGTGTGTGTGTGTGTGTGTGTGTGTATGTGTGTGTGATGTATGTCAAGTACCTGTGCATGTGGGCAAGTACTTGGTTCTTGCTTTGTCTGTCTCTGCTTTATTTCCCTGAAATGGTCTCCTATTGACGTTGGTACTCACAGGTGGTCAGCAAGCTCCAGTCATCCTCTGTTGCTGTCTTCCATATCACTGGGCTTGCAAGTACTTAGGACTATTTCCAGCTGTCTATTGAAGTGGGTTCTGGGATACAGATGCAGATCCTCAGACTTATATAGCAAGGATTCTTACCCACTGAATCATCTCTCCAGCCTTGTGTTTATATTTGAACTTTAGCTCAATGAGTTGTTAATTCTTTTATATTCACTTAACTGACTTCAATCACAAATCTAGGACATGATGCTTGCTAGGGATCTATGGATCTCCACCATTGCACTTGTGAATATCAGCTTGAGGTGGAGTATTGTCACAAAGTCTGAGACTGTACATACTCAGAGGATAGAAGATCAAATGTGGGAAGGGTCGGCTGTGTCCCAAGTTTCACCCGTGTTAATACATGATTCTTTCAGCTCACTGTGAAACAGCACGTACATTTCTAAGCTACTCCTGGGAAACCATCCTCTGAAATTCGCAGCCAAGTGCTGCAATAAATATTGACTGTGTTTTTAGAATTCGTGTTATTTAGAAACAAATTCATCCTACTCTTCAGAAATGTGTCTGGTACAGGTCTGCTTTCTTTAATCCTTATCCACATAATCATTTTAAATGGAGGCAGAGATTGAAAATGGAGCCTTAGACTGCAGCACATTAGAAATTAGGCACCCACATAAAATTTACTACATTTCCTGCACAGATAGGATGAAAAGGAGACTAGGGGAAGGAAACCTCTTTAGAAGAGTTACAATGAGCCTTCAATTGGCTTGGCTGGGTGTGTGGGTACAGTGCTTTTATTCCTGCTCACTGAGAAAGGGTATTTATTTTGGACTGAACATCATTCTCTGGATTGCCTTCTGTGGTGATACATTATTTGTGATTTATTAAAACTTGCCTGAGGATTCAGAAAACAAAGTCAGCCTCAAGCTACAGAGACCAGGCAGTGGTGATACACACCTTTAACCCCAGCAGCCAGAAGCTAGGAGATGATGGTACACACCTTTAATCCTAGGACTCAGGATTAAGAGGTAGGTGGATTGCTAAAGAGAGGTTACAGTCTGAGGTTTGGTGGAGCCATGGTCACTTCTCAGTCTGAGGTAGAGTGAGAACTAATGACCAGTGGCTTTACTTTTCTGATCTTCAGCTTGAAGCTTAAACCCCACTATCAGTCTCTGGGTCTTTTATTTATTCATGCTATAACTGGTGCCAGACATTAAAGTACCAACTCACAAAAAAAACCTTTTGAGGCCACTTTAAGCCCAAACCTGAGCTGCAGGCAGGACTTCCGCCTTAGTCCCTGCCCAACCAACTGGGTTTTCTATTGTTTTCTCCTCAAATCTTTGAGCAAGAGTGGGACTTTTCAGTTGAAACTTTTCTAAACAGTCTTTAGCTACCACCAAAACTCAGGAGGCTTTTAGTCTTTTCCTAGAGCCCCTCTCCTCGGGCTGAAACTCTCAGTTCACAGCCACTAGTTGTCCTATTAAGACCTCGAAGTTCAGCCGGGCGTTGGTGGCGCACGCCTTTATTCCCAACACTTGGGAGGCAGAGGCAGGCGGATCTCTGTGAGTTCGAGGCCAGCCTGGTCTACAAGAGCTAGTTCCAGGACAGTCTCCAAAACAATACAGAGAAACCCTGTCTCGAAAAACAAAACAAAACAAAAAAAAAAAAAAAAAAAAAAAAAAGACCTCGAAGTTCACTGACATTGTTGACAGATTTGATAAGTAGATTGAAATTCTTAAAGGGATTAGTTAAAAAAGAGAATCCCCCCTACTCTGAACTAAAAAATGGAAAACACTATTAAAATGGAGAAAATTAGGTCTGTGTATGATTACATAATGGATGGTTTAAAAATGGAAAAATTAACTGAAGGCATAATCAACTTAAATGGAATTGAGATACAGTTAATTATTATTTTGATAATATTTGTTGTTGGTTTGATAATTCTTGGTTTGTGTCTTTAAAAAGTTGGTTGATAAATGCTAGATGCAGGCCTTGCAAAAACTTATTATAGAAGAGTATAGAGGTATTCAAACCCAGACTGAGGAATTACATAGACAACCACATTCAGCATTGTATTTTAAGGTTAAAAGTGAACACTCCAAGGTCTTGTGAGAACCCCCACTAATCTAGTAACCTTACAGGAAGTGTCAAATGAAGGAGATTCTGTAAGAGCTAATTGGAAGCCTGTGACAATGTTAGATATAGAGAAATTCAAGGAATGTATAGTCTCATATGGCATTCATTCACCATTTGTGAAGCAGACAATAAAGATATGGTCATTTCGTAATAGTGTTACCTCTATAGATTGGGTAGATTTGATTAACTCTGTCCTAGAGCCTGGACCACAATTACAATGGACTTCCTGGTTCAGAGAAGAGGCTAAGAATACTGAACAAAAGGCTAAAGCTAGAGGTATGGATATCTCTCAAGATTAAACTGTTGGAGAAGGAGATTATGCTGCTGTAGAAAGGCAATGTCAATAAGATGATTATCTCGTGGGTTTAATCTGTGCAGCAGTTTTTGAATGCTTGGGACAGAATTGGAGAAGCAGGAAAGAAAATTAAATAATTTACAAAAGTTATACAGGGTCCAAAGGAAGCATTCTTGGACTTCTTACAAAGATTGTCATCCATATCAAATGATACCAGACACAGAAGCTAGATAAATAATAATTGAAACAATGCTTTTGAAAATGCTAATGGCCAATGCAAAAGGATAATCAATTAAGCCTTTAAAAGCAAAATCAGAAACTTTGGAGGATTGGATTCAATAGATAATTAATATGAAACTTATGACTATGATAATGATACAGGAATAGAAGATGTGATTTCAAGAGGTTTAAAGAAAAATAAAAATGTCAAATGTTTTAACTCTGGCAGACAACATCATCTGAAAAGGGATTGTAAACAGGGTGTTTCTAGAAACAATTCTTTTTTACAAATACAATTCAAAGATTATGCAAAAGGTGTGGGAAAGGCAGGAATTGAACAAAGGAATGTAGGTTGACAAGAGATTATCAAGGTAATATTTTGCCTTTAGGAAATGCCTTGAGGGACATCTCCAAAGCCCCTATGTGTTCATTCCCTGCCAATGTGGATGAATCTCCTTACCAGAACAATTAAATAAGCTAATGCCTTTTGAAAGAAAACATGTTACTGGATGATAGAAGAACTTTAGAAGCTAAAACAAAAAATTCAGGAGAAGCTATAGATCAAATTTGATAACGATTAGATTAGGAACCTCTCCATAGTTAGGGTTGGGGAAGGGTTTTGTTTTGTTTTTTTTTTTTTTTCTTTCCAGGAAAATAAAAACAACCATCTTGAAGAATTTAAAGACCTTTGGACAAGTTAGTATCAAAGGAGAGAAAACTACACCGAAAAAAAATTACAAGAAAAGAAATAATCTGACCTAATGAGATATGTAAAGTCTCCAAAAAGAAGATTGAATCCAAGCTGGGTGGAGGTCACACACAGCTTTAATACCACCACTTGGCAGGCAGAAGTCAGGAACACAAAAGGAGCCCATGCATATTAAGGAAGACCAACTAAACATTCCTTTTGTGCCTTTATCTATCGAGGGAAAAAAACAAAAAAGAAAACAGATTCATGGTAAGGTTTGCTGAGATACACACACTGTTCTCCAATGCCCCTCCCAATTTCTTCTCCACAGTGCCTCCTTTTATAGCCCATAGACAACCAACATTTACATGGGGGTATGTGGACTTAAACTCTGGTCTTCTTGCTTGTCAAGAAAAAGCTTTAAAAACTGAGACATAGTCTCAGCCAGTCACCACTTTTTTAACTCTGTTTTCTTACTACTGAGTTCTGCAGGTTTCTCTGACCTATGAACATGAACATTTCTTCTTCATCCAGCATTCTCTCCTTTCTCCCAGCATGTCCTGTAGTTCCCATGTGGAGGTGTCAAACATCTTTGTCTAGATTTGTGCTTCTTTCTCTGTCAAGTAATACTTCCATGATTATTTCAGTTTCTGATTTTGTTGCTAGAGACACTATTGGATTTTTCACATTGATTTCTATAGCCTGAAATCTTCTCAAACTCATTTATTATTGCTTGCACCTTTTGTGTAGCTTCTGTTCTATTTCCTACATAGACCTCTTAATAAACACAGATACTGATCGACTGACCTTATGTGTAAGATGCCTTTGTTTTCTGCCTGGCTTCAGGTAACTTTCTGACATGCTTGGGGGAGTAAGTACTCAGTTGAGTGGTAGGGATGCCCTCTGAAAAACCTTTAGAGTCACAGCTCTTTGCTTTCTGATCATTTGCCCCCCAGATGCCCCAATTCTTATTTAGAAAAATATTTTAAAGCTATTCTCTGTGTGGACTGCGTGGAGAGAGAGTGAGTATATGCATAGCACATAGAGCATGTGGAAGTCAGAAGACAGCTCATGGGAGTCTGCTCTCTTTTCACCAAGTGGGTTACAAGAACAAACTCCGGTCATCAGCCTCAGTTTCTCCAGCCCATTAATTGAATTGTTTTTAAAAACAAGAAGAAGGGAAGGTTCAGTTATTATTACTTTATCTTATCTGGAGTTAGAAGTCTGTTTAGAGTATTTAAAATGTTATTCTTGAAAGTAACTGGTAATATGATACACCACATAAATCTGAAGGATTTCTCACAGGCTTCTGGGGACTTGATGCTTAATTAAGTATGGACCATGAGAAATGTCACCCTTGTGACCCTTGGTTACAGAAAGGCAGAGTCATATAGGTGTCCTCAGAGCAGAGGGAGGCTGGGAAGTTAGCCTACCTTTTGTACTTGGCTTCCTGGTCCTGCAGGTCTAACTAAGAGGCTTTACTGTCCTTGTTGCTGTTACAAAGTAAGTACCTGACAGGAAGCAACTTGAGGGAGAAAGGTTGCTCTTGGCTCCTAGTTTGAGGATACAGCCCATCATGGTGGAGAGATATAGAGGCAGAAGCATGTGTAGCTGGCCACGTTGCGCCCAGTCGGGACACAGAGCAGTGAATGTTGGTGTTCAGCTCCTTCCTCTTGTTCCCCTTTTATTAAGTGCCTAAGGGCCCTAGCCTATTAAATGGAGTTGCCTGTATTCAGGATGGGTTACCCTTCCTCAGGAAATAACCTCACAAGCGTATCCTGAAGTATGCCTCCTAGGCTATTCTAGATTCAGTCAAGTTGACATTGGAAATTGTCCTGGTTATCTTTTATTGCTTTCTTAACACAGCCTACAGACATAACAGGAAACCCTCAAACAGGGAACTACCTCGGTCCCGTGGTCTGTGGATATAATCTGTCTGGACTGTCTTCATTGATGTAGGAGGGGACAGCTTGCTGTGGGCAGCACCATTTTCTGGTCCTGGGCTGTATGAGAAAGATAATGCAGTGTGAGCCTGAAGGAGAGTGAGTCAGAGAGCACAGAGAACAGGTAACAAGCAGCATTCCCTCATGGTTCCTGCTTTCTAGTCCTTGCTTGACGTCCTGTCCCAGCTCCCCTCAAGGATGGATGGTAACTCGTAAGAGTAAGTTAACACTTTTCGCCCCAGAGTTACTTTTGTCTAGTGTATTTTATCACAGCAACAGAAGGAAATTGGAACAAAGATTAGCCATGGTACTGAGAAGTAGGTAGAGAGATCTGTGTGGGAAAGGGGGGTGTCTACTGGAAAATCCTCATAGAAAGGACTGTGCAAGACAGAAATGACTATTTACCTCAATTTTAAAGAACATCACACACGAGTAACTCCATAATGAAGACAATCAGTCCATAAAAGAGGGACCTTTAGGCACATTTGTGTGTGTGCATTCATGTAATTTGAAGGCCAGAGAACAGGCTCAAATGTTTGTCTTCAGGAACGTCATTCACCACCATCTTTGAAATAAGCCTCTCACCAATTCAGCTGGACTGGACTGAGACACGAGACTCCTCGTGTCTCTACCTCCTCAGTTTGGGGATCACAAACAATCGCCACTAAGCCTGGCATTTTTACAGGTCTTCTGTGGATTCGACTCAGTTCCTTGTGTTGTAAGGGCAGCACATTCCTGATGAGACCACCTTTCCAAGCACTCAGAGATGTCACTACTGGGACTCCTTACTACAGAGTCACTCTGTGTGGCCATTTATTTCCTCTAATAAAACTCAGATTGACATAAAACAAAAATCCAAAGGCTTATTCCTAAAGACTACTGCCTTATAATATCCACAATATCTCCACTGTTGTATTGTACCACTAAATCTGTCTTAGAATTCATTTGCAGTAAACAAAACTTGTTCCTCTCCAAGTTTCCAAAATTACATTTTCAGCCCAATTATAATTTATATTAACCATTTTATAAGAACACTGAAAAAGTGGCAGTTTGTGAAATTCTTTGATACCTCATACAGCTCTTGAACTCAGTGGAATTAAATGAATAAATGATACTTTTATTAAAATGAGTCTTCTGGTATTAGTCAAAGCTTGGCTCAAGTTGAAACTCTTAGTACAATAAATTCATACTTTCAGTATTATGTATTTCTCTAGTCAGTGGTTTGGAACTTGTGTCAAGATGATGAGAAAACATAGGAAATAAGTTACTCATCTAAATAACGTTCAACAATTTATGCAGAGATTAGATCTGTTTCATTTAGACTTCATGAGAGCTCAGATGAGTACGCTTGTATTATTAAAAGACAAAGGCAGGGGCTAGGATATGGCTCAGTTGGAAGAGCACTTGCCTAGCATTCAGGAGGCCCCAGGGTTCTACCCCCAGTAATGTCTAAACTGGGCATGGTGGTGCATAACTTCAATCCCAGCACTAGAGAGGTGGATGAAGGAGGGTCAGAAGTTCAAGGTCATCCTTGGCTATGTAGTGAGTTTTAGACCAGCCTGAACTACAAGAAGAGCCTATCTCACATCAAAAACAAACAAAACAAGGAGTCAAACACAGAGGAACACGATATCTTATGATTGTTGGGCTACACCAACACAGCTCGCTCACATAGTCTACGCTGATCACGTGACATCTTTAAGACTGTTCTATTTTTTTCAGAGAGTTTGTAGAAAACTGAAATCAGAAGGAAGGCATGGTGTTAAGGTTAGGTAGTATCCCTTATTGTGAAGTACAATGGACATTTTTCAGACCAACCTTCCCCTGAAGTCACTGAGAGTGTCTGCTAAGGGGGGTTTAATTGTTGAATGAAGATGGGAGCTTGCAGCTTTAGTTCTGCAGTATCTTAGTTTTAAAGGTTAAGTGTGAAAGCTTAACTTTTCTTAGAGAATGTCCTTGGTCAATAAGCTGATTACCTACCTTGTAGTTTAGTAATTAGACTGAAATAAGCCAGATCCCCCTGAATGGAGAGGCTGCGTATCTTTTGTCTGTTCTTTGTTTTGTTTTCTTTTCATTTTTGACTCATTCCATAGATCCCAGAGTGGACCCTTGAAGTTTCATGCAGATGCTAACTCTGGGATGTCATGGATTAAAACATTCTAGCCAGGCATAGGATGCACACATTACCCACAGTGTATCAAATGGGAGATCACAATGTCCTTCATGCTGCCATCTCTTCAGACTGGACAGTGAGAGAGTAGTGACACAGTCCTTAGCAACGATGGGAAGGAAGGTATCTTCAGTAGTTCTTTTACACAGGGCTAGAAAAAAGAGCTTAGGTTAGTAACTTCCAAAGTATAGGATTATCATTTAGAAGTTTGGGCTTGGGCCTAAGGAACAATAGGAAAATATGAAATAATTAATAAAACATGAGTCTATATGGTGGGTAATATAATGGCTAAATAGGAATAGAAGAAAATTAAAAAACTATGTAGATATAAGTGTTGGATCTTTATTAAAAAGCACAACATGGATTGGCGAGATGGTTCAATCGGTGTGTGGTGTGCTTGCCTTGGGGAGATGGTTCAGTCAGTGTGTGGTGTGCTTTCCTTGGGGACATGGTTCAACTGGTGTGTGGTGTGCTTGCCTTGGCTTGATGCTTTCGCATGTGGTGTGGTTGTCTTATAAGCATGAAGAGCTAAACCGATTCCTCACACCCATGTGGAACCTGGGTATGATGGTATGCTCATGTAATCCTAGCTCTGGAGAGGTGGGGGCAGGAGGGCTCTTCAGTTCCATCTCAGCCTGTCTAAATTGGTGAATTCTAGTTTTGGTGAGATTGCCTCAACCAAAAGATGGCAATTGCTAGAGGAAGACACTGGACTGTGACCACTGGCTCCACATGTGGGCGTGCTTGTGTAAGAGTGTACATGCGGCTTTGTGTGTGTGTGTGTGTGTGTGTGTGTGTGTGTGTGTGTGCTGGCACACGCATGCATGCGGGTGCGTGCATATGCCAAGGGCACACTAAACGAATAAGAGGATATTATGTAAGTTATTTTTTGCTCATGATAAAATACTGCTATACATTTTTAGGATTACAGGAAAAGTAGATGAATTAACAAACTGAAAAGGTACAAGGTTACTGCTAGTCTCTTTAGTTCTCAAAATAGAATGGCGGAGCACTTGTGCTGAGACCTGTTCTCATTTTATAGACAAGGAAAGCAGAGCTTTAGGAAGTGAATAAAGGAACTCGCCTGAACTCTCATTGTTGGTCAGTGATAGCTTCAGCGCCAAACCTTGTTGACAGATTTGGTATTGTCAGGGGAATGCGTATGTGTGTGGAATTGAGATATTCATTTATTTTCTTGCTTTTTCTTGTATGTGTTAATTTTTCCCTTCAAAACTTCAGCCCCCAGGCTGTGCTTAGGAAGGTAGACAAGGCACAGAGGCTGGGAAGGAACGATGTTTGTCTTTCAAGTCATGGAGACCTATCCTGCTTTGCTTACAGCTCCAGGGAACGGGGGAATGAGTGGCTGCATTGTGCTTGGAGAGGCTGGACCTCAGACTCTGGGGCTTGCTGCTCTAGCAAAGATCTGTGCCAAGGTTGACAGGAGTAAGCAGATCTATCTGACCTCCTAGCTCAAATGGCAGCCTGTGTGGAGGGACTGTACTGACAACAAGAGGATACAGTCAGAAGCACATGTTCTGGGTAGGTCCCCAGAGGGTGATTGTCCCCAGAGGGTGAGGTCCAAAAACTGAGGACTTATACTCAAGTATATTTTGTTTTTGGAATGAAATGAAATACTGTGACTTTTTTAAAAATATAAATCCTTGTTTATAGATTAAAAGACACATCTCCAACTTTTGTGTTTGTTTGAGCCAGAGAAGGGAAGCACAGGGAAGCTGTGATGTTGGGAGTGTGAATCCAAGGCCTTCCTTCATGTCCCCAGATGTGCACTGAGAAGAATGGCCTTATGTGCTGTTCATATTACTATCAACTCAACTTGGTTTTAGGTTATCACAGGGACACGCCAGCTGCTGAATAGCTTAGCTGTTCAGGAGAGTGTTAATGAGCCCAAGGTCAGGGTTCTCATTTCCATACAGTCAAATACACTTAGTGAGAGAGACCTTCAGCTCCAGGCCCACATAGAGAGTCTCTAACCCACATAAGCTCAGTCAGTGAGAGGCTGGGAATGAGTCAGCACACAGCCTGACTGCTGGGCGAAATCTCAAGAGAGGTCACGCTTGATATTCTGGGTATGGAGTGCTTACAGACAAAGCACATGCCAGGAACAGCAGCCAGCTCACAGGCCGCAAGTACTTCAAACCGTAACTGCCAGACAGTCTGCTAGGTAAAGGCCTCTGTCACTCATTGGCCAAGTGCCACATCTATAGTGAAGACTTCACCTATGCTACTCATACTATGGTATCGTTTATTAAACTAATGCAGAGGTTTATTTGGCTTGTTTTGAAGTGCCCAGAAGCAGAACGCGGGTTGAACTTGCTGAGCAAGTGCTCTGCCACTGAGCCAATCGTTTGGTCCCCTAATGGTATACATTTTTAAGAAGCATGTTCAAAAACCTGAAAAACTAGGGCAGGAGAGATGCCTATGGGTCAAAAGCTACTGCTGTCTTGCTGAGAATCTGCATTCAACGTCTAGCACCTGAGTGCATAGCAACCCCAGTGTTGGGCAGGGGTGGGGTGGGGTGGAGAGGCTGCCTGGAGTTCACTGGGTGAGAGACCCTGTCTTGAAATATGAGGTTGAGAGCAGTAAATGAGGACACCCAATGCTGATCTCTAGCTTACACACAAACATACATACGTATACACCACATCACACACACATACACACACACACACACCTCATACCTACACACACCATACATACACACACACACATCATACACATACACATATAGACACACCACACACATACATACACACATACACGCCACACACACACCATACACATTTAGACACACCACACACACATACACACACCACACACATACACACACACATAGACACACACACCACACACACATGCACTATACACACATTCATATACACATACTCACACACATACATACACATAACACACACACACACACACAAAATCACAAAGTGAGGGTTGTACAGGGTGATCTGAATCATGGTGAATCAAATAAACAGGTCTGGGAGAAGGATGGAGGCTGTATTGTAGAACCATGAAAACAGCATGTATCTTCTCACCAGGTCATATTGCTCTAAGGACAGTTTCCCAGCTAGACTGATTACTGAGGTTTCCTCCTGCACTTCCTGGGCTGGGCAGAGACCATGTCCTGGAATATTGTATCTCCAGCACAGTGTGTATGTAGCTATCACAGGGAGTAACTCGCTCTGCCTAGATTTGTCAAAGAAAATTTCATGGGAACAGGTTCATTCAGGACGAGTCTTGGACAAAGGCCTGGCTGATGGTAATTACCCTAAGCTGGAAGCACTTTGGTCTGTGGAGTATTTGGAGCACTAATAATTTTTTTCTTGAAAATCCTCATTCCATACTACTGAATACTGTCACAATTTTGAATTCCTTGCAGCAATTTCTTTTTTTAATTAACTTTTAAAAGCCCTTGCTTCATGCATATCTACACAGCAAAATGGTCCAGAGGCAAGACTTTTTCCTCAAAAGATTATGTTCTTGACATTTCTTCCAACAATTATTTCATCAAATGCTTGAAATACAAAAGAGACTATGACAAAAACAAAACAGTCACTTAACATTTCAACCAAGGCTTTTATCTTGAATAGAAAAAATAAAGGAGACTATTATTGTTATGATTTTTAGTCATTCCAGGTAGAATAACCCATTTTTCAAATAATGAAGAAGTTAAGTGATTTCCTCTCATGACTGATAATCAGACCCAACCAATTTCGTATCTTGTGGAAGAATATGTACTCTTCCTCTTTGAGAGAATACAATAACAGAAGTAGACCCTCCCTATTAAACATTTATTGTGAAAGTAGAAATTTTAGATGAGGCTTTGGGATGAGGCTTTGGGAAGAGTGTCTTGGGGTTGCTGTTCTACACAGACACAGCAGATTGTACAAGTAACTGCTTTGATTGGCTGCTGGAGGTCATATTTTGCAAGGTGTGACACAGCAATTCCAGTCATCAGGAATTGTCTGGTGTAAATCACAGCAACTTTGAAGAACAGGCTAGTTCCCCTCAGCAAAGCACTGCACAAAGGAGCCGAGGGGAAGACCATGGCTCCTGTTCGATTTTGGAGGGGATGGCCTCTCTGGTCAGTCTCCTTTTCTCTTCTTCACTTTAGCAGAGTCCAACAAAAAGGAAATCTTGTCCTCTTTGTAGCTGTGATTCAGAAGGCTAATATTTGCGAACCAGAATAAAACTTCCCATCCATGCCGTTAACGAGATCGAAAAGATCTTAAAAAGTGCCAATTAAGTTTTCCAAAGCAATACTAAGATGATTTGCTCACTCAAAGCCCGTAGTCATGAAATCTACACTCAACTTTCAATTGATGTATGTCCCAATGGAGAGAAGTCACAGATCATCTAGCTCACATGTGACTCCCAGAGCATTTCACTCAGTGAACCGTGTACTCTTGCTTTGTAAATGTACCTGTTGAAAAATAATTTATGTCTGATCGTAGGATACATTGCATAGGTTTCTTGTGTGTGTGTGTGTGTGTGTAAAGTATATGTGACATATGAGAGCAGGGTGTGCACACATGTATGTATACAAGTCCACGTGCCTGTGAGCACAGGGAAGACAGAGGAGGACAAAAGGATTCTGCTCTCACTTTCCACTTTATTGCTTTGAGACAGGTTCTCTCATTGAGCTCAGCTGGTTACCAGAAAGCCCCAGGAAACCCAGCCTCTGCTTCCCACAGTATTGGTGTTACAGGGTTACAGGTGTTGTGGCCAAGCTGGGCTTCTCTCATGGGGACTGGAGATTGGACTTAGGTCCTCATCCTTGCACAGCGTGTACTCTTATCTGCTGAGCAATCTTCCCAGAATATGAGCTTTAAATGAAAGCATGTGAATATTTGCTTTTGTAACCATGTCTTTTAAAAATGAAAACTGTATTTAACTAAACTTCTTTTTATGGACACTGATTATAAGAAGGGGAAAATATATAAAACCATGTCAATGAGAAGTGGTTCAAGCATGTTTTCTTCCTTGTCTACAATCTGCAAAGTGAGGTCAATATGAGACTACATTTATTACAGTGCTTTAGAGATAAGACAGTTCATCTAAATCAACCATATGTCCAGTTCATTGGGTAGATAGTAAGCAGGACAGCTTTGTAACAAATAGCCTCTTAAGGCAGGCTAATGATAATTTTTTGCAGGGAGTGGGGTGTTGAGGCAGCGTTTTGCTGTGTAACCCTAGCCATCCTGGAATTGGAGATCCACCTACCTCTGCCTCCTGAGTTCTGTGATTAAAGGCATGTACCATCACTGCCAAGCAACAACAACAACAACAACAACAACAACAACACACACACACACACACACACACACACACACACACACACACACACACAGCCACAAAGAGAGAGAACTCAGTAGCCTCATCTTTTATGTCTTGTCTTCTCAGCTAGACCTTGGCTTCTGTTCCCGTATCTGGCCAAGATGTTCCTTTGTCTGGGCAGGATCCCCTCTCAGTTTCTACATGTGAGATTGGTTTGTTATATGCTAATTGCATTTTCTCTGAGAGGTTATAAGTTCCCTACGGGTTGAGAGTGTGGTCATCTTATTTCTCACCTCATTCTCAGATTCTGGCAGGCACCTGGTTTGTGATTATCCTCCACTAGATGATAGAACATTATTACCACCAAACAGAATGGAGGAGACCATGTTCCCAGCCTGGGACAGAGTCCTGCTTCCCTGCATTGCTCTGTCACCCTCCCATCTTTAGCATTCCTGGCTAACGGGTTTCCCTGTTTGTTAACCAAGAACAAGAGTAGATTAACCAAGAACAAGAACCAAGAACAAGGCCTGGTTTCCTGGGGCTTTCTGGTAACCAGCTGAGCCCAGGATTGTGGGCTGTCACAGACCACACACATGTGGCATTTAGGAAAAATCACTTTGAAGAAGTGACATTTTGATTTGGCCTAAAATAACAAACCCTTAAGCTCTCAGTCTCAACACAAACCAATGAGTGTATTTACCAGACACACTCAGAGGCAGCTGAGCACATTGGAGCCGTTCCTCGACCTCCAGACACTGACACAGGTGCATGTTGGAGGACAGACCAGACCAGTTTTCTCCACCTTCAGAACAGTGTTATCATACTACCCCACGCCTATCCCAAAAGGCGAGGCCAAAAAGATGAACCTGCCCACAGTTGGCCCTGAGCTAACTCAGAATGCTCTCCCACCCTCAGACAGATCCATCTCACTTAAGTCAGTTTTGTTTTTGAAGTTTTTCTTTGAAAAGCCATCGACATGTTCCTTGTATTGGGGCCCGTTGTTAAAAGCTTGTGTCAGAATATGGTAGCTACATTCTGTTGAAGTCACTGGGGTTTGATGACACTGGGCTGAGATGTGTCAAAGATAGGTGAGAATTTGGGCATCACAGCTCAGTGAATATTCTAGATGGAAGTCTTGAAAGAATTCCTCAGGCAAGGAAGGAACTCGGGCAGAGAGATTCTGGAGGTATCCCGGAGAACAGGAGGCTGCTGTCTGGAACATTCACCTTCAGATATTAGCCCCTCCTCCCTCTGGGGCTTCTTGTCTTTTCCTGTCAGAACTTACCAAAGGCTGTAATTAGACACCTATTTGTGGGTTGCTTACCCAACTCTCATTAGACAAAAACCATGTATTTTCTTACCTCAATTGATTCTACACAAAGTTCGAGAAGTAATGAACATGTGTTTCTTGTTTTTAATAAGCAAGTAAGCCTTAATTTTTTTGAGTGGCTTGCATATTTCTTAAGTGGATAAACAACTGAAGAAATGACTTACTCTGAGCTCACTGAGGCATTCCTGCAGGTTGAGCTAGCAGGGTTTTGGTGTTAGAAAAGAAGGCAAAACCAGAATTCTGAAGCAAAGATGGGTTTGGGTAGGGTAGTGAGCCTCAACTCTAGAAACACGAAAGTCTTGGGTCAAAGACCTTCTGGTTTCTGGAGTAGTAGGTCCTAGAGCTATGGATTAGGAAGAGTAGAGCTGTTCAAGGAGCTGAATGGCATGGAAGGATCTGTGTTTTCTGGGGGCAATGCAGGGTTGACCCAGTGTTTTAAAACATTTTTTTTTTAAGTTAGCATCTAAACTTTTTTTTTTTAACTAAAATTTTGCCTTTTGTTCTTTCCTTTCTCACAAATCCATTTAGAGCCATGGCACTTACAGTTAGGTTGAAGGCAGTTCCTCTTTAACATTCTTTTTCTATTTGGTCCAGCACTATTGTGATGTCTGAGCTGGGAACGCCAGCAATCAGGTAAAGGTGCTTGCTGTATGACAACTTGAGCTTGATTCCCAGGACTCACACGGTAGGAGAGAACTGACTCCTACAGTTGTCCTGGGCCTTCTCTTCTCGTGTACAGAGTGAAGACTTCTAGTTGATGCACTGACCCGGAAGCTTACCCGGAAAACGAAGCTATAACCTCTTCTTCCTGCTTTGCTCAGACCTCTTTTTGTTTTTAATTTTTGACTGTTAAAATATTTAATGCATTTTAAAATGAAATATAGTTACACTAAAATAGCTTAAAGAACTTCTGTCTCCACTGTAGGAAGCTATAGAGAGTGGCCCAGTACCATTCCCCAGCAGATGAGAGAATCAGACCTCGTTAGCCAAGCCAGCATGATGTTCAAGGATGCCCTGGCTCTCCAGCAATGACCTGGCCCTTGAGCATGGCTGATGTATGGTCCTGGTAAGCACCATCTCTCATTCACCAACAGGTCAGTGCCAGTCACATCCTCTCTCCAATAAACCATGCTGCTTCAGGCCGACCCTGTGTGATAAAACTGTGACACTTCTAATAATAGCCATCACAAATCCTGCCTGCCAGACCTTCATTCTAAACTCTAAGCTACTTGTAGCAAGGACAAATGCTTTCAGGAAAATAAGAAGACACTGCGTTGGTCACCTTGACACAGCTATTTCTCTTGTCAGAATTTCCCATCAAAGAGCAGGGAGTTAGTTAGGGGGTTGAATTTTACCCTCTGGTCACTACACACCTAGTTTCAACTCTGCTCTAATTTTTAAAACAACCTGAGCCACAAACGTGAAGGCAAGCAAAAAGGAGAGAGAAACAATGTAATCACAGCTACACCTTTCTTAATGGGGGCCCTTTGTCCTTGGTGTTTCAGAGTAAGCATCAGGAGTTGTCTCGTGGACAGCTGGCTGAGTAAGTCATGTCTGTAATTACATGACAGAATTTGAGGACCAAGCCATACTCTTCTGAGAAACCTGGCTACTCAGGTGGGCTCACAGGGGCTGACCCTTTCCCTGAAGCCTGTGAAATGGGTTAGCAAATTGGCAGTCGTTTTACACCCTGTTGTTTTGAGGCTGAGGGAGAGAATCCTGGGGAATTCTGTGTAAACAGTATGCATAGCCACATCTGAGGAATTGTTATTCCTGGACACGGATCCATTTATTGTTCTTGAGTGCATGTACACATAATTCAAATTCTCTAGTAACTCAGTTCATTTCCATTTCCAGCTGTGTCCCACGTAGCATCAAAACATTTTCACTGAAATCTTTCCTCTTACTCTTTGGCTTCAGATTCTATCTAGTGCTCAGGCAATCAAATTAACTGTTACCTCCCCGGGCAGCTGTGACCCTGAACTTTGTGATTTGTTTTGTGTTTTAAGCATTCCAACACTTGTCTTGTTATGGACACAAATCTAACAGGCACTGTTAGAGAGATGGGCTTTGCTTTAACAAATGAGATTTGTAAACAGGACTCAGGAAACTGTGGTTTTTAACTTTCTCTATTTTCAAATGCTATTTGCTGTGCTTGTGAATGGTGTGTGAGTTAACTATGTACATGGAGATTTCTTAGTACTGTGATACAATTTAGCAATCTTGTTTAGTATGGCTTTGGAATTTTCATCAGCAAATAAAAGTAAGGAGACATAACCTTGTGCTGTTGGGGGTGGGGTGACACTTCAGCTGTAACTTTGGAGTGTTTGGTCTTCCCTAATTAAATGTATGACATCGAATTCACTAATAAAAAATGAAGGGATAGGTCAGGCAAGACAGCAGTTTGTCATGGAAAGACTCGGCCATGCTCTTCTTCATGTCAGAGATAGGATAGCTCTGCTTAAGCAATATCGAAATGCAGATCCACGGCTGAGGGGGATGGCTCTGTTAGCAGAGGGCTTGCGATGCAAGGGGCGGGGACACCTGTTTTGTCCCCAGATCCCATCTAAAAGCAAGCACTGGAGAGATAGATGGGATGATGTCAACAAAGGAACACACGCAAAGCAAGGTGGCAAGGCAGCTTCTTTTTGTACATAGGGTGTGTCAGAACCCAGACAAGGCTAGCAAGCACAGGCGGACCAGATGACCTCTGATTTTTACTTCTAATGCAGTAATGACTGTCTCATTCCATTGGTGCAAGCTTGATTTTTCAATGTGACTCAAATGGCTCATTGCCACAAAAGGGAATGGGGAAGCTCAAAAAATCAGGCCTTTGCCTGCAAAAAAAAATAGTGTCTCACATTAAGACTCATAAGCTGCCTCAGAGAGTTTGAGATCCACTGAAAGACCCTGTTTCCAAACATAACATGGAGAGTGACTGAGGAAATGCTGCAAACACATGCAGCATACAACAACAAAAACAAAAAGTAAAAGACACAGCCATGTTTTAGACCCAGCCTTTCCCTAGCCAGTTACATGAGAATTTAAGTCACCATTCCAGACCCTTGCTTTACTGGAGTAGTTACTAGTCAAATTTTCCTCAGTCCTGACCCAGGGGCTACCAAGTAATGGGTATGTGCCTTTCCCATGGTCTGCATCGAAAATAAGAGAGAAGAGAAAGAAGACAGTATGAGGTGTGAAGTGGAACATGGCAGTTGGGAAATTCCCACACCTTTACCCTAAAAAGAAAAACCAAACCAAACAAAAAAACCAAAATGATCTTGTAAAGGAAGTCCAAAAAAGAATTTAACGGCATTCACTATGACTTAAGAAAAACCGGGCTAGCATTTCTTCATCCCCATAGAGCTTCTGTGGTAATGTGTGAAGCCTAGGGAGAAGCCTGCTTTCTGTCAGTCAGCACCTTAGCGTCCAGTCACAGACACCTGTGTCCTTACTGCCTCAGTGCCCAGTTCCCACAGAACTGAGCAGGGTTTTGTTATTGCTGTTGTTTTGTCTCTGGTATCTGTGCATTTTTTCACACAAAATATGACCTGCCCATTCAATGTAAAAACACAAAACAAAACAAATGAAACAAAAAGGTCTTTCCTTCCAGGAATAACAAAATTGCACAACAAAACTGAAATAGTTTCTATTTTTCCTTTTTCCAAGCAGATTTAACTTGATAGCAGGAACTAAGAAACATTAGACCATGGTGGTCTGGCTGTATCTTGCCTCAGATAACGGCTTGTGTAGCCAATGAAAGTCAGGATGGGGGAAGCAGAGGGACACTGGAGGTCAAGGGGAACGTTTCTGTTGCCCCAGGGTTTCACAATGTACACAGGAAACATTTGAGGATGACTCTCTGTTAACCTGGCAGATTAGCCAATCTCCTGTTTCACCATAAAATGCATTTTTAGCCGTGGTTTATGAACTATAAGCAAAGCCTCCATGTTGCAGGCTCACTGTGTCCTGGAAGCCTTTGGAAGGTCATGTTGACTTAGAAAATCGGACCCCAACAGGGCTGACAAAGGCTTCTCAGCACCTCACTGGCACTGCTCACAGTTGGACTCCCAACTCCAGCCTGCAGGGAGAATCCAGTGTATCAGATTCCTGAAGGCAAGACAGGGACTAACTATCCACATGCCCCAGTCAAATTCCAGCTAATATAACTCATCCTAGCTATACAAATTTCTACCTTTATATACTGAAGATGACCCACAGAGGCTTCTGAGCACCTTCAGTGTTAGTCTGGCTCTAGTGAGTCACCTTCTAGCTCTTTTCTCTAGACACAATTCTTTATTCCCAAAAAACCGTTGGAGAAGACCTAGGGCTATAGCTCAGATGGTAGAGTGCTTGCTTGTCTAGTATGCAGGATGCCCCAGGTTTGATCTCCAGCACTGCATGAATCTAGTGTGGCACTCATTCCTATAATCTTAGGCCTTAGAAGGTACAGGCTGGAGGCTCAGAACCTCATGTTTATTGGCTACATTCAGATTTCAAGCTAGCCTAGGCTACAGGATAGCCTGTAGCAAACAAATAATCCACCAACCAAGAGTCTTGGGGAAATTTCCAGTTGTTTTCAAGATGTTCGGAACCTTTATTGCAGGTTTATCATATGGGAAAAGGTAATCTAGTCCCGTGGTTCAGTGCCTTTATGTCATATATAAAGACTTAAGGGGCCCAGACAGGTGTGTGTGTGGCTTCAGTAGATTTCCAATGTGAGTATATGGCTCATTTCTGAACTATTTCCACAAGTTATGTGTGTTCATGGCTCCTCTGTAAGAAAAGAACCTAAAAGGACATTTTAATTATATCTGTGACATTCAGCATTCTCACCTCTAAGATGTTGTGACAAAGTCACCGGAAATTTCATGGACCTGAGAGGGGCAGCTGTTCACACAGCTCCTGGGCAGTGGGCACTGAGACAGCTGGGAAGCATCCATCACCCTGTAACTGAAGTGGAACTCAGTTTCTATCTCCAAATCCCACATATTATCAAATTTCCAGCTGGCCCTCCAAGGCACAAGGGGTTAGTATGTCTTCTCATCTTAGATCACAATGGTCTTATAGTTCCCTCCGTAATATGCAAAAACTTAAAAAAAATAGTAGAAACAGTAAAAGGAACATTGCTTCTGATAGGAAAATAATAAAAACAAGTAAAATTTGTACATGGACATAATTATTAATCCACATGTTAATAAGTACTGTAAAGGCCCTGTCTTAAGTCTGGAACACTGTGGCTCTGAGACTCCTAGTGGCATAAGCCATCTGGGAAATAGGAAACATTTTAATAGGACACCATTCTACATCCAGAATATAGAATAGTTTAAAAAAAGAAAATTCATCGGAAGAGAAGCTTGGTTCTTAAACTAAGACCCAATACAAAGTTCTCCTCTGGTGCTGCTAGCATTGAATGTTAACGTGACAGGATCCAGAGACCTAGAAGACAAACCTCTGGGCACACTTGTGAAGGAAGGGTTTCTAGTTTAGGTTGTCTGAGATGGCAAGACCCAACCCATTGAATGTGGGCTCATGCCAGATGTGATAGTCCCCGACTGAATGAACACTGTCATCTATATGTCCTACTTGCAGCACCATGCTTTCCCTGCCACGATGGACTGAGTCCTTAGGCTGTGCAGAATAAGTCTCCCTGTCTGTAAGCTGCTTTTGCTGGTATTCGATCACAGTAGACATCAAGATGGAGTGATGGATTCATGGAGCTTTGCCTCATTAAGTGTCTGAGCACAGTCCAAACCCACATCAATAGATACCAGAGCAGGTGTTACCAAGGCAGGTGAAGGAGAAGAGAGACACATTCTGGAGCAGACTGCACTGTCTAAAAATAACCAGAGAATGATAGCTTGAGGAGATCTTTAGACCTTAAACCATTCTAAAAAAAATAATTGTTGGTCATCAGAGAAATGAGGAAGGCAGTTAAAAGTCCAATGAAGATATTGTTCCCTGAAGCTAAGGCTGCTATCAATTCCCAGGTTTTTGGTACTCTGCTCCATTTGAGGTCACAGATAGATGAAGTTATATGCTTGGCCTGTCAAACACCACACACCCTATTGTGAGCTCAGGATCCCAGGTATCTGTGACATGTGTGTCCTTAGAACCTGGGGCTCCATGCGGTTTTCAGGGTAGTGTGCCAGTGATCTATAGTCACCCATGACACAAACGATGAACAAATCTTGACTTCCTTGAGGTCTGGAACTAGTTGGAGCAGCTTGCATTGTGTTAAGCAACATCATCTGACTGTTCAAACTGTCAGGTTCATCACTAGAGCAAAAGTCCCCAATGGCCGCATAAGCAGATTCATCCTACACTGAAAAAGACTCCCACTGCTTCCAGAAGACAGAGAATGTAGCAATCACTCTGCTTGGGTTGCCGCCTTAACTTTGTCATTATCATACTCTGGGCAGGCATTCTTGCCTCCCAGAGCCTCCATCTGTAAAATGGGAATAAAAGTAATATCTGTTCCTAAGTTGGAAGAAGCTAGTTTACACGGAGAGGCCAGCCTAGGACTTGTCATGTCACTCAACACATGCTGTTATCTCACAATTAGAAAGCCTTTAAACAAACACTATGCTAAGGACTAGACTTCTATTCCTATGCATGCTATTTAAATGATGGGAGATGTCATTTTATAAATATGTTTCTCTTATTGGTTAATAAACAAAGCACTTTTAGCCAATAGGGAAGCAAGAGAGGTGGTACAAGGAGAGGTGGAGGATTCTGGGAAACATAGGCAGAGTCAGTCACCATGTAGGACACAAGAGGAGTAATAGGTCCGGATCCTTTTTCTGGTAAGAGAAGACGACAAGGAAATACATAAATTAGTAGTTATGGGTTAAGAATAAGAAGCCCAAGTCCTGAGTCAACAGCTTTATACTAATTTAGTGTCAATGTGTTTCTTTGGGGCAGAGAAGGGTGGCGGGGCTTCCGGGGCCAAGAATCTTACCTTACAAAATGGCGCCCAATGTGGGGCATGAATTTCTACTTAAAATTTGACAAAAGCTTAAAAAGGGATTTTAAAAACAAAAGAACAGAGCCAAGCATGGCCTCTTGGTAGCAGCATTTTCTCAGGTGGGCTCTGTTTTGCTAGAGACAAGCAGAGACTCCCATGGCTCCTCTAAGGGAAAACCAAATGGCTCTTTTAAGAGGCCCTGATTACAATTGAATGGTGTATACAAGCAGCTGTCCAAGCTGACAGCATGCTGCTTGAAGGCAGCATACCAAGGCTGTGAGCACAGCTCTCAGTGCTGGCAGTAAATATATCCCCACCATCATGGAAAGACAGTGGCTAAAACAGCCTCAGCTTTCATTTTAGCAATGGTGTTTAGCAGATAAAAGACATGTATCCAGAAAAAGATAAAGATACATAGTAAGGACAGATTCAAGGGGAAAAAGAAAAACCTCTAGAGGGTTTACAGTATCTTTAAAAATATATGTAGGCAGGGCTGGAGAGATGGCTCAGAGGTTAAGAGCACTGACTGCTCTTCCAGAGGTCCTGAGTTCAATTCCCAGCAACCACATGGTGGGTCCCAGCCATCTTAATGAGATCTGGTGTTCTCTTCTGGCTTGCAGGCAGACATGGAGGCAGGTGTTGTGTTCATAATAAATAAATAAATAAATAAATAAATAAATAAATAAATAAATCTTTAGCCTGTCTCAGGAATGAATAAATAAAATATAACTAAAATAAATTACAAATAAAATAATTATAAAAATATATATAGGCTTGGGAGAAAAAAGAAAAGAAGCAGGACAATGAGGTTAAAAAAAAAGTAGAGTAGCTGGGCTTTGGTAGCACATGCCTTTAATCCCACAGCATTTGGGAGGCAGATACAAGCAGATCAAGGCCAGTCTGGTGTACAGAGTGAGTTCAAGCACAGCCACAGTTACACAGAGAAACCTTGTCTCAAAAAAAGTAAAAGAAATAGAGTAATAATAAATAAATAAGTCACATAAAGATGGGAAATACACAGAGAGTCTAGATACTATATGCTATTGAGATGTCTTTGAATTGTTTGACTAAAGAAGAAACAGCAACTGCTGAAAGAAATGCTGCTGGATTAATCCAATTTATATATTTGAAAAATACTTTGACTTCAAAATTTAAGTCTAAGGACAGGTTATTTTGGAAAAGAATTTCTGCTTTTTTTTTACATAGAAAATAAAAAGCTGTGGATTCCTTCCAGACTAATATAGTTTTATCAAGTAAGACCCCCGGAAGCAGTGGCCCAGTTAATCCAGCTTTCAAAATAGCTGAGATGATAAAGCCTTACAGACTACAACAACCAATATTTGGCCAGGTTTCTGTTTTCTCATGATCTCATGGTTTTCAGTGTCCCCCAAACAGCAGGAAGTAGTTTGGAGTGAATGACGCCCAAAACCCCAAATATTGTTTGTAAATATTTGTTTTCATTTAAATCGTGTTGATTATAAATGGCTAAGGATCACAACCAATCTCTTTTTAAAGGAAAAAATGGGATTATGATATAGAAATGAATACTTAGTATTGGAATGGATTTTCATTTGTTGATACAAATTTAAGGTCAATTTTGTCATATGTGTATTTCTTCTCTTGTTTAGGTATTGTGCTTATACAGCTCATTTAAAATGTAATGTATAATTAAGTACAGATTATATATAGTTACCTATAATAGTCAAAACTTATAGTTACACAGATCTTTTAAAATGTAATACATAATTAAATACAAATTGTATATAGTCACCTATAATAGTCAAAACTTATAGTTAGGTTAGTTGGGTTTTCTAGATATACAGAGATGTCTTTGAGATGGATATTCTTCAAATGTTTCAAACATCTACAGAATATGCATTTAAAATGGTTTAGGGTTTTTCATGACAGTGAGACACAACTGCTCCTGGCAACACCAATTACGTCTGAAAGGAAGATGGGCATCAAAAAAGCTAGTTTGTTTGCTTTCAACATGGCAAGACTAGTCATTTGGGTAAGAAACTGTTCTTGCTTGGAGGGTTTGACTATATACTCTATAGACTGGACATTCAGGACCCACAAGAATGTGACTGCTGAATTTGCAAAACAAGACAGTCCTGAGGGGTTCCTGCTTCATGGAAGAGTCTGCTAGACATTCTGCAGGACATGGGAAAATGACTGGCAAACTGCCAGTACAGGTGGGACAGTTTCAAATTTCCTGCTTTGCTGAGAAGTCTGCCAGACACATTGTGGCCTGTGACCTGAAGATTGATGCTCCAACATTACAGAGGAACTTCAGATGACTGTCCAGGTAGCAAGATGTTCCTGTCAATTCTAGAGTTTACATAGTATCCTTCTGTGGTCTTTGATGGAGTTGAAGATAGTTTCATTGTATGAGAAAAGATAAGTTATATATAAGACTTTAGACTCACAAAGATAGGATAGATTATAGAATATTTTCTTTAAATCTTGCTAAATGTTAATGGATTAGATATTGTAACTATAGTTCTTACTTGATAACTCTTTCGTTATATATATATATATATAATTTTACTATATTAAAGTTAAAAATATTTTTATTTAGACAGAAAAGAGGAGATGATGAGGAATGTTCTTCTGTGTATATGCGCGTCTTATTGGCTGATGAATAAAACACTGATTGGCTAGGCAGGATGATAGGTAGGACTAGGGAACAGGAGGATTCTGGGAAGTGTAGGCAGAGAGGAGTCATCATGTGATCCCAGGAAGCGACATAGCTGGGCAGAAACTGCCACTAGGTAATCATAGAGGTCTGGAGGTCTGTACAGACAAGCAGGAAGTGATATAGCTGTATAGAATTAGAATATAAACAGGAACAAATAGGAAATTGTCCTCTTCTCTTCAGAGAGGTAGCAGGCAAAGGAGTAGCAGGTCTGGCATTTCAGGTAAGCCAAGACCACGTGGAAATACTTAGATTGATAGAAATGAGTTAATAATTAAGTCAGAGCTAGCCAATAAGAAACCATAGTCACCGGCCAACAGTTTCATAATTAGTATATCATCTGTATGTTTATTTGGGAGCTCAAGGGCCACAGGTCCTGCCAGACCAGAAAGTTCATGTTATATTCAATCATGTGTATTCTCCTGTTTTCTGGTTCTCTGTGGGAAAAGCCAAAGGCAGGATGACTGTGTGTGAAGCTCAGAGAAATAGGTCCTGCTTCTTCACTCCCCACACCCATCCTTTCCTCTTTTTTCCTTAACTCAGGCAACAGCCAAGACCCTGAGACCTGTTCATTCCTTGGGAGATTTCGAATGCCTTGCATTTGATCTTTCTGAAAAAAAAGATGAAATAACACCATCAACCAGAATGATCCTCAGTAGCATATTCAGTGCTCCCAAGTCTGAAGGTTTTTGCTTTGTTTGAACAGTTTCATTTTTAATGTTGGAAGAATCTCACAACATTCCCCGATAAGATATATTTATGGAAAGGTCATTTTATGGCACTTTTTAAAAAAAATGGAAACAGGAAATAACTTGTTTCCTGAGTGACAGACTATGCTCTTGGTAAATATTTTATGAAGAGCGGGTGTCTTTTTTCTTTCCAACTGGCTGCAGTTAGAAAAACAGTGAAAGTGTTGGCTAACAATAGTGCTGCAATGTGAACACATCAGTGTTTCTCAACAATTTGCTGTGTTATTTGTGTCAGAAAGGATTTTATCCCAAGTCCATTTCTTCTCTTGCTATCACATGATACAATGAAGAATTTTTCTTCACACAGTCTCTCTGTTCGCATCCACAGCCACAGAGACTGAAAATAGATAATCAACACACACAAATACCTCAGAGCTCCTACACAGACCAGCTTCCCTGGCAGTCCTGAGGAACTCTCTGGGACTCTGGCCAGGGCTATCCTGGCTGTTAAAGAGCTCTGCAATGTTCTTGATCTTTCTGTAGCTCAGTTTCTGCATGTGTAAATTGAGTGTCTTGCTTTCCAAATTTCCCTTCAAACTTCACTTTCTTCCTTCCACCACGAATTCAGCCTATTTTTTGACAGTATATTTATTCAGGAGTCAAGATAGAGAAGGGCCACAGAGAAAACTGCTGTGGTCTTTCACAATCTGAATCAAAGAAATCTATATGGCAAGACCTGGCAGTTTCTTTGGATTTATCATTTTCAATTCTATCAAGTGGTCTCATAATGGTGAATAGCATAGGACTTGATCTTATCTGTTTTTTTCCCATTCTGTTGTTTATCTGCCCATCCATCCACCCATCCATCCACCCATGACCCACCCATAATCCACCCTTCCATCCATCTATAACCTATCCACCATCTGTCTTTCTCTCTATTTCTTTCTTTCTTTCTTTCTTTCTTTCTTTCTTTCTTTCTTTCTTTCTTTCTCTCTCTCTCTCTTTCTATCTATTTGTCTATCCATCTATCATCTATCTCCCTTCCATCCATTTATTCATTTATCCATCCACCTATCCATTTATCCATGTATCATTCATGCATCTATACATTCATTCATCATTTACCTACCCATCCATCCATTGATCCACCTGTTTTCACACTGAAATTCCAAGCAGTAACAGAAACTTTCCTGAGAATGTCTATAAGGAACTGACCCAGTACCTATAACTCTAGGACCTGATTTTCAACTTCTTACTAGTTCATTGAATCTCTTGAGAATATTACACTTTTGATGTGGGGCTAATGAGCCAGCTCTATGGGTAAAAGCATTTGTCTCAAAATCCTGATGACCGGAGTATCATCTCCATGATCCACGGTGGAAGGAGAAACTCTTGAAAGTTGTCTTCTTATTTCCACACATGCACTGTGTCATGGGTACAGCCTCTCTCATATATACATCATACTTACACATATGCATGCATCACACATACACATACATGCAATCACTTTTTAAAAAAAGAATCTGTTGTCTAAGAGGTTGAACTGACTGATGACAGAATAATTACCCTTTGTTGCAGGCTGCCTTTCATCCATCTATTCTGTGAGTGTGATGAGGCAATAGAGAGTGGGTTCAGTGAACTGCTAGCATCTTTAAAATTGCAAGATGTTGATACATGAAAGAATGTAAATTTTAGAAGCATGGGGAATTCTATAAAGTTTCATAAAATATGTTTATTAATTCTTTGAGAACTTTATAGAGTATATTTTATCATATTCCCATTTCTTCCCCCAACTTCCCCCACATCCTCCACCTTCATCTCTGTACAAACCCAACTTCATGCTCTCTCTCTCTCTGTGTCTCCCTCCCCCCTCTCTCTCCTGGTCTCTCTCTCTCCCTCCTTCCCTCCCTCCCTTACTCCCTCTCCCTCTCTCACACTCTAATCAATCAAGTAAGTCATGTTTTTTCTTAAAGAAAACGAGACTTTACCCAGGAAAGAGGGAGGGTGGAGTCGTTTCCTGTTTGAGGTTGGTTGAACAGTGAAATGTGTGTGCTGTTTGGGAGCCTGTTTCATAATGGCAGGAGGCCTAGAACATCCTGGCCTTAGGGTGTAGGAAACCCCAAGATTCATACGAGCTCTGTCAGAAGCCCAGCGGAGTGTTCCCAGTCAGTGTCAATCCAGAAGCATTATTCACTGAGAGTTTTCAGTAAATGATTTTATTCTTTTTAGAGACTAGAAGGTTAACCATTGATCTAAAGCACTGGTATTCCCCCAGCTAGTGTGGTGTGAACAGGACATGCTTGGTGCCGTGAGTGTGGTGTGAGGAGAAGAAGGGGCATACTTGGTGTGCTGGGGCAGCAAGGGAATTACAAGGGTGCAGTTCAAAACCTGTTCTTGTGCTCTAGGTTTTTGAGCAGCTGCTGTCCTGCTGTCCTGCCTTGCTATCTGTGGTGACTGTTTCTGTCAAGATCTTGGTCAGGTTTTCAGTCTGGTGCTCTGCCTGGTGACTGAGTCTTTCCTGTTCACATGCTGATCATACTTGGAAATTATGAGTCATTGAAATGCAGCCATGAACACTGGGGGTGGGGAGATTAATAGAGAAAGTGTAGCCAGGACTTCCTGTTCCAACTCAGGGTCATTATCTCGGGGCAAGCCGGGGACTTCTATGGTGATAGGACACCCACATTCAGCTGTCATTTACAACTCACAAAACTGACTTAGGAAGGGTATAGGGAGCCCTAATACAAAAACAAACAACAATTCAACCTTTCGTAGACCTCAGGCTGCTTTCCACTTCCTGTTAGCTGGTGAGATTCCCAACTGTTCACATTTGCCTGCCTCTCCCAATGCCCAGCAGCTTCAGTCCTAGTTAAAATAACGCAGGGTTTGTAACATTACGATTTAACAGGAGTTAGAAGACCTCCGTCTAGAGGGTGAAGGCAATTGACACCAGCAGCACTTTTCCTGTAATTCATGCACTATGGTTGATTCATCATTCCTCAGCTAGTCTTCCAAGAGCGACCACAGCACAGTCAGCTATCAGATTGCCTTGCAAAGGGTTTAAATGAGCACTACCCTGATAGCAATGCTAGTGCTGGCTGAAAGTTGCTCAGTGTTTGGTGCTCAGAAATCAGTCTAATTACATGCTAATGTAAAAGAGTTCAGCCTTAGAACATTTCTTCGTAAAGGATAATTTTGAAGTCAAGAAGGGTTTGTTACTCACAGCACAGACTTCACAGGTGCAACATTCATTGATGATTTGTACTTAAAGTGTGGCATGGGGGTATATACCTTTAATTCTAGCACTGAGGAGGCAGAGGCAGAGGCAGGCAGATCTCTGAATTTGAGACCAACCTGGTTTACACAGTGAGCTCCAGGACAGTTGGGGGTACACAGAAGACACTGGTTGGCTTCTATAATCACTCTCCACTGCCAACCCTTTTGTGCGGCTTGAGTGGTGAAGGGATGAAGAAAAGACAGACAGACAAACACAAAACAGCTGCTAGGATAGACTTGGCTCTCTGATGAGAAACCTCAGCATGTTGTTATAAAGTTGAACAGACAGTGGGGTTATTTCACATAGCTGACCAAGGAGGCAGGTTTAGCTAATCTTGGCAGGAACCGTCTCTGCCGGAGAGTAATCTTAGGGTCATAAATATCTGGGGTAAGAAGGCCATGGTGACACACGCTGTCAACATCCACATGCTGACAAGAACAATACTTCTAGGTTGACATGCCTGACTGAAGATACCAAGTCTGGCCTTCACACACATAGGTGTATACACAGACACACAGTCCACACCTTCTGTCCTGCCATGTGCCCCTGGGCTTCTTTGCTGGTTTTCTTGGCTTCAGAATGCCTGTGCTGTTGTTCTTCCCTTGGAAGCAAGAGCACTAACTCTTCAATTCAGATTAAAGGCTAACCCTGCAGTCACTTGAAGATTCCAGTTTCCTCCAAAGCCTCCACCTCCCATTTTGTTTAGAAGCTTGTGCAATCACCAGCTTAATAGCCCTTATAGCCTTCTCCATGCAGCATTGTGAAGGTGAATTACTTGTTTGTTCTTCCATCAGGCTTTAGGTTTTTGAGACCAGGAATCTCAAGACAACTGACTAATTATAGGATCTGTAACAATCCCTGACACAGATGACCGTTGATAAAAATTTTCCAAATAGTTGGTGAACTCTGATAAGCCAAATTTCTGTGATGCTACCAACCACATCATTCTTCAACTCAATCATAAACATTTTCCTATAATCATATGCATGTGCACGCATGCGTGCACATACATGTACACACATACAAATAACCCTTAATGGTGAGCAAACAGTTTTACAAGTAACTTTATTTACACCCAATTTGGCTAAGATTGTCTGAAAATTTACCTCCACTGTGAAGTTACAGATCCTTAAGATTTGTCATGGTAAAGACCAGAGAACAAGGTGGCCTTGAGGGACAAGGTTGTCTGGAATACAAATGGGTACTTTTGGTCTGGAAGAAGGAGCCTAGCTTTTGCTTGCACCTGACACAAACAATTTAAAAAGAGAAAGGATTTATTTACAGTTGATTTACAGGGTTTGACAAAGGAAGAATGCTGTGGAAGAATGCTGTGTACCTTGTGGTAGGCAGGAGAGAGAGAGAGAGAGAGAGAGAGAGAGAGAGAGAGAGAGAGAGAGAGAGAGAGAGAGAGAGAGAGAGAGAGAGAGAGAGAGAGAGAGGACCGAGTAGACATATTAGCTGGATAAGACACGATCCTTTAGCACACGTAACCAGTGACCTCTAAGTCCACCAGGCCTACTTCCTAACAGGACATCAATGTCGTCATCCATTCTCTGTCTAAACCCTGGCAGCTCGTAGGGCTAGAGAGCTTTTTCCTAGATTGTCTCGAAGATAGGATGGTATTGTTTAGCTAGCCTTTCACTAGACGTTAATGTGGAAGTAAGATATGCAGGCTTAGGAGGACATGACACAGTTCTGGAGCACAAGGTGAGCTGTGTCTTCTGGAATGGGGTGGCATCTCTGATCCAGCGATTCCACACTTGGGTGGGCAGGCAGGAGGGCAGGAAGACTCACCTTGGAGCAGGCAGTGCGATATTAGGGTCAAGCCACCACTGTGGTCTAGAGCAGTGTTCCCCAAACTCCATGCAATGAAATGCAGCATTACAAACATTACAACAGAACTAGAATAGCATAAAACCAAACCAGAAAAATAGCTGAGGGTACTGTACCTATGAAGGTTTAACATTGTTTAGGCAACTACTTTGTGATGTGGGTATGGGCATTGATGTGTGCATTCCAAGTCACAATGTGACATGCATTCCTAGCTGTTGGTTTTAGTCACAGAGTGAAAATGTCTGGCCTCCAACCTTAATTCCAACACTCTGAATAACTTCAGTCTTTCCTGTTTTGACTCCCAAGAGGTGGTATTTTGTTGTTTCTAACATATTTTGGTGCCCAGTAGGCTCCATAAAGTTCTATACGTTTCCATTTTCTAAGTTGTGAGTTGAGGATTGTTAGGATGGGGATATGGCTCACTTGGCAAAGTGCTTGCCTGACCCACAGAAAGCCCTGAGTTCAATCCTTAGCAATGCCACAATATATCTGTTGTCCTATTTAGGAAACGGAGTCAGGAGGATCAGGAGGCCATACTAAGTTCAAGGCCAGCCTCGTGTGTGTGTCACTGTGCGTATGTGGAAATGGAGACAAGAGAATCACCTGGAAGCTATGGGTCAGTTAACCAGCTTGACAGAAACAGCAAGAGATGTCCTGTCCAAGAAGGTGGAAGGTGATGACCTGTGGGGTCTGGCCTGTATCAGTCCTAAGCTTCAGGGGCCATCTATTCCAGACTGATGTCTTTCGGGCTGTGTTCGGAACCAGCCGCACAACCCCAGGTCCCACCCTGAGTGGGGAAGTATGGATCAGGGAAGTCCTAGCTACCCAGCAGCATTAAGGATGAGACAGAGACATCTTGTCATTTCAGGAGGGCCCTCAGTTAATATTGAGACCACGGTTTATTCAAGCATCCTCTTAAAATAGCTTTCTAAAAGTGGGGGTATGGACAGAAGACGTCTATTGTCATGTATATATGACTGGCTAGGAAATACTTCCTTTAATCCTAAAGATGATCCTAGAATGCACATACACAAGCCCTCAGACTTTCCGTAATGGCACGTCTCACCTGTCTTCAGACACATTCCACTAGTCCCCAGGCATGGTCCCACTAGCCCTCATTATGGGTTTGGGGCCTAGGTCTATTGTTACACAAACTAGAACCCATTTTCCACTGTCACCAGGCCATCTGGAGGTAACCAACCAACATCTAAAAGACAATAGGAGATTTGAGCTCCTGGAATTGAGCTGAGGCCTATATCTGAAATATCATATTCGGGGCCTCTGACAATGACCAACTTTTGAAAGTTGTCTTCTGACATCCACTTGCACTTTCTGGCATATGCACACACACACACATGTGCACACTCCCCTCCACCCCACTGAATAAAAAAATAATTCTTTTATATACATGAAGAATAGACCCGGGATTACTATGCAGTTGGGAGAGAGAAAAAAGTCGGGGGGGGGTGGGCAATATAGATTAAAACAGAGCTACAGAGGGGTGAGATGTGCAAGTTGAGATGTGAGGTGTGGTGAAGGATTTCTGTCACAAATGCACTGGAAACCCACCAAGAAAGTGTGTTTTGATGTTTTTTGTTCACAAAAAATGGATAACTACTGAAGATGATGGTTAAGCTAATTTGCTTGACTCTAATCATTATTTCACTATGCAAGTGTCAAGACATCATGTCACACACCTTAAATATAGAGATCCCCATGGTGGTCCAAACAGCACTTGGAATTAGTCACAGGCCCAAGGGATGGTGAATGACAGGCAAGCCTTTCCCTGCAGTCTCCCAGAATCCCTCCTTAGCCAGGTGTGGGAGACTCCCTCACCCACCACTCTGTTTGATGCTGCTATATATATTGCTGTTGTCTTGCTGTTCATAATGAAACCCCCACCCCCCAATCATCTCCTCAAGCTCCTCAGTCTGACCCTCTTCACTTAGAGATCTCACTTAGGGTCTGCAGTGACCCCCATAAAATGAGTAGCTGTTGACTCTCTGTTTCATGCTAGTTTGAAGCTCCTCCACATCCACACAGGACACTATGCACAGCAGATGCTCAGTAAGAGCCGCTGGCTGGCTGGGGACAGATTCATAAACGCATGTAAAATTCAGCCACTGGGAATGCTGTGAGAGCAGCAGGCCTGCGTTCTCTTCTTCTAATCTCCCCCTTCAGAAATTGGAATTTCTTAAATGAAATTTAAGGAGGCCTCAGGCTGACTCTGCTTATTTCTGTCAAGAGTTAATTATGTGTGTAGTCTACAGGGACTTCCCTGTGTGGCTTGTAAGGGGAGGCACGAGAGGACATTAGAGACACAGATGGGTGATGGGAAGGCCTTCTTCGTTAACTTTAAAGATCCGTGGCTCTTTCATCTGCTGGGGGGCAGATATTTTCTCCCACATATTTCAGTGATGCTTTTTGAAAAGGAGAAATCATTTAAGTTTCCAGAAAAGTCTTTTGACTAATTATCTCGCTGCATTATTAGACTGGGGGGAAAAGGAAATTTGTGATAGTATCAGGACTGCAGTTCTTAGGCAGAATAGGTCTTGACATTGTGTCAATCTTCATGTGGCTGACGTGAATCAAAGACTAAGTGAGAGTGTTTCATCCCAGCAGCTTTGCAAATATTGACGAATTTCTAGAATGTCTCTTATTAGCATACATTAATCATGTATAATAATGGGTTTTGCTACGTGATGGTGGCATATGCCTTTGATCCCAGCATTTGGGAGGCAGAAGCAGGCGGATGTATTCTGAGTTTGAGGCCAGCCTCGCCTACAGAGAGAATGCCAGGACAGGCTCCAAAGTACACAGAGAAACCCTGTCTCAAAAAAAAAAGAGGGGGTTACTATGACATTTTCACACACATATATATAATGTATTTTGGTTATATCCACACTTCATTCCTTTTACCTTCTCTTTTTAAAAGATTGTTTTTGATAAATGTACTTACTTGTGTGTGTGTGTGTGCACACGCACTTGTGTGCACGTGTGTATAGAGGGAGGGCACGTGCCACAGCATACGTGCTGAATTCAAAGAACAACTCAAAGGAGGAATCAGTTCTCCCTCTACCGTGTGGGTCCTGATATTGAACTCAGGTTGTCATGGCTGATGGCAAATGCCTTCCCTGCTATCTCCAGCCTCCTGCTACCCTCTCTTGCTGCTCTCTCCCACTGCAGCTTAGTCTCTTCCTCAGCAGCTCCCCTTCTGTTTTCATGTCCCTTTTTCTTTCTTTATGACCATATGAGTCTCATTGTGGTTGTTTACAGGTGCCTGAACTCCTTATGAGTGGCCATCACCCAAGTAAAGTTCTCTCCTTGCTCCACGAGGAGCTACATAGCCCATCTGCTTCCAGCTATGGATAGGTCCAATTCTGTACAGGTGATCACAACTGCTGTGAGTCCCCAACCTAAGAGCCTATGATGCCCAGCCGTCAGCATTCCACCCCGCCCCACATCTCCCCCTCTAGCTCCTCTGTTCTCTCTGCTCCATCTTCTCTGGTGTTCTCTGAGGCTTGGATGGGGTGATATAGGTGTTCCATTCAGGTTGAACACTTACTATTCTCAGTATTATGAGTTTCTGTAGTTACTGCTAACCATTGCAAAAAGAAGCTTCTCCGACCATAGCTGACAACAGCATTAGTTTATGAGCATAAACCTAGTTATTTAGAAGGTGATTTGACAGTCACATTGTGTCAGTTTAGCAGAACAACACTGGTAGCTTCCCCACTAGGACCTATGACTTCCCTAGCCGTGGGCTTTTGACCAGGTTTGTGCATATCAGATGTGAATTCTCAAATAGAATCAGAAAGAAGTTGGTTACTCCAATAGACTAGCTACTACTGCACGGGTGAGCTCATCATGCCTGGCTGTATTGTTGCATATGGACTCCACAGCTGCGTACTATGATTGATGACAAGTTTCCTCCAGTAGCCTACATACCATCTTCTGGCACAATGAAAACTATCCAGCAGGGATGAAGTTTCTAGCTTAGTTCCCCGTTTATTTCTCTATGTCCTATGACCACAGGGTGTATTGTTTTCAGCAATAGATTCCTACCACCTAGTTCTAGTAGTCATAAAAATGTTGAACTTCTTTTTAAAGACATTTCACATGTGGAAGGCTATAAACAGAAGAATGGATAGTAAAAAGGACATTGTCTACATTGTAGAGTTGCATAAGAGACAACTTTCTCCAACTTCAGCATTCATTCAGGCTTTCCTGCCATTGTTCACAACGAGTTTGGCATGTCTCTGAAGCTTCTTTTCTATCTAGATTAAGAAAGACACTGGGCTCAGGAGATGGCAGTGCAAAGAGCTAAATTTGATCCTCATAATGAACATAACATCCCTGGTGAAGAGGTACATCCTTGTAGTCCCAGCACTGAGGAGGTGGGAAGGAGAATCCCTGAGACTTGGTGGTCACCCAGGGTAGACAATCTGATGAGTTCAAGACTAATGAGAACCTCTATCTCAAAGCAAGTGGGTAGCGCTCCTAGCAAGGGGATATCCTCTTGAGGTTATCCCCCAGCCTCCGTGTGCATAGGTGCACCCTCTCACATACTGAAGTGTACACATACATGCACACAGAGACATTTAGCGGAAAAATCAAAAATTTAGATGTGGTGGTACTTGGCTGCAATGACAGCATTCAGTAGGGGAGGCGAGAAGATCAGGAATTTAAAGCCATCCTCAGCTACAGAGTGAGCCCAAGGCAAGCCTGGGTTACGCCATACGCCCTCTGAAAACAAAAACCAAAAATACACTCAAACAACCCAAGACCTAAACCAAACAATAGCAGCAAAAGCCTACCCTTGTTTTTTCATTCACACCTCCTTGTTAAATTCTTTGTATTTGGGTGTGTGAGCATGTGTGTGTGCAGGGATGCAGGATCGATCTGCTTTTTATTTTGAGACAGGGAATCTTATGGGCCCAGAGCTCACCTGAGTAGGGTAGGCTAGCTGACTGGAGAGCCCCAGGGATCTGTCGGTCTCTACTTTGCCAGTGCCTGTCTTAAGAGCACATACAACCATGCCTTGCTTTCGCTCTGCATTCTGGGGGTTAGAATCAGGTCTTCAGGCTCACATAGCAAGCTCTTACTGACTGCAGCTCCATGCCTCGTTCCTTAATTTCCATTGCCTTAGTTCCATCACATGCCTCCTTCAGCACTGGCACCAGATAATTTTGGAATGTTTCCCAAAAATCAAATCAAACAATGAGATTTGCCAACTTTAAAACTCCTCCAGAGAAGCAAGAGATACAGGCTCTGAAGGCAATCTAAAGAGTGGAGCCACAGTAGAGTTTTGAGTGATGCATGAGAGTATTGTTGCCTGGGGTAACTATTTTATTTGGTACAATACTCATTTTTATTCAGAAGTGTTTGTATATTTTTAAAATCTAGTTTCTTAGTATGACATCCCTATGTCATATTAAGTCACTTTGAATTGAGTTTTGAAATGGTCTTTGTGGATGAAGTCTTCGAGTGACTTTTTTTTTTTAATTTTGGGGAACTTACATCCTGTCAAACTGAAAAAGATGTAGGAGGCGGGACACTCTTTAGAAATTCTGGGTGCGGGGAATGTTAGAACTAACAAACTCCCATCCTGGCATGTGACTCAGGGATGCTAGAGTTTCATTTCTGGAGCTGGGAGTAGTTCAGTGGGGAAATGCTTGCTCCTGAAACACACTTGGCTCCACCCGTAGAGCTCATGTAAAAAAGCTGGGCACAGTTGTTTGTGTCCCAGTGCTGGTAAGACAGAGCTGGAAGCTCTGGGTCCATCACAGCCTGCATGTATGCACAGACACACAGAAATAGACACACACATACACACACACACACACACACACAGAGAGAATCTGCTCCTTGTCTGTGATGGTGATCTGTTAGCAGAACACTGGTGAACTTACTCAGCTCAGTCTGGCAAATATTAGACTATCAGACACTCAAAAGTGTCCTTTTCCTTGGGGAACAAAACGTACATTAGTAGAAAAAATCTCTGGGATGGAAACATTCCAAGTTCCAGTCCTGTTAATCAGCATGTAACTAAGACCTTCAGGCTCTCTGTGGCCCCGTTTTCATGTCATAGTTGCAAAACCATGGTTTTATGCCTCAACTTGGCCCACCAACACTCAGATATTTGGCCAGACATGATTAGGGCTGTTTTGGAGAAGACGTTTTTTTGACAAAATTGACATTAAATGGATGGGTTGTTTTCTTTCAGTGCTGTTATAGAGCATGAGGCCTCAAATATACTAGAGAAGCAAAGGGATCTAAACACCAGTCCTAAATATGTGGGTTCTGATTCCAACGACATTATTCCCCATGAATGGGGTGGTCTCGCCCTATCAGCAGAAGACCTTGACCTCTCCCAGAACAGGAATTCACTAGCAGACAGTTTCTGCACTTGGGTTGCAGTCTTGCTTTTTGGTACTACCCATCTGCATAGTGTGGGCCCATCATCCTTATAACTACATTGGCAGTTTTCTTTTACACTTCTGTGTATTTATTTGCTTATTTATCTATTTACTTACTGTGTTTATGTAAGTAGGCATACAGGTTACACTGGTGTGGCGATAAGATGACAACTTATTTGCTGGAGTTGGTCTTCTCTTCCTACCATGTGGGTTCTGGGCATTGAGCTCAGGTCATCAGACTTGGCAGCATCACGTTTACACATTGATCTATCGTCACAGTGCTGGCAATTTCTTAACATAATTGTCTCCATCTGTCTTAGGGTTCCTACTGCTTTGAAGAGACTCCATGATCACAGAAACTCTTGTAAAGGAAAACATTTAATTGGGGTGGTTCGATTACAGTTCAGAGGTTCAGTTCATTATCATCATAGCGGGGACCACGGTAGCATGCAGGCAAACATGGTGCTGGCTACATCTTGTTCAGAAGGCAAGAGGAAGGGGACCGAGACGCTGGGCAGTATCTCGGTCATAGGAAACCTCAAAGGTCACCCCCACAGTGACACACTTCCTCCAACAAAGTCATATCTCCTAATAATGCTACTCCCTATGAGTGTATGGGGGCCAATTACATTCAGACTATCACACATTCTGTTCCTATGAGGAACATTTACCCTAGAGGCTTCTGACCCCAAAAAAGGTAAAGGGTGAACACTGCTTGCCACAGCCTTGGGTCATGACTGAGAGCTCCTCCTGGGCACACTTTCTTGCCCTTCCTTCTCTTTCTTTGATAAATTTCATTTTCCCATACAGAAAATGAAGAGGTTGGAGGCAGAAGGGAACTTCCAAAGCCACATCTAGCTTGAAGGTCTCTGTGTGGAAGAGCCTCAAACGCTTACCAGATTGGGTTACTGCCAAGGGAGACAGACTTGTGAGATATATATAGGTGCTCGTGTAGAAATGAACCTTTGCAGGGGTATGCAAAGGTTTAGGGGCATCAACGGGGAACTCCTGGCCACTCTATAAACATCCTTTCAAGCCTGAGTGGTTTGGGAAAGCAGGGTATGGTCTCCGACTCTGTCAAAAGTTACTGGGGAAAGTCCCTGCTGTCCCTGTGCTTTCGTGTGTGTCTGTGGATCTGTGAGTGACATAAAGAACCCAGCGGACTGAGGTGAACATTGCTATTCACCTTCCATCTCTGGAAGATTAAGGTCCAGTGTGGCTTTTATTAGGGAGACCGGCAGGGCCCCTGCTGAGTGTGGAAGCACAGGCCTAGAAGGACAGTTCTCAGGCAGGGGCAGGAAGATTGACTACCTAGTGCTCAGAAGAACCAGGGTTCCAGGTTGTGTTTTAACACAGTTCACTAGAAAAGTTGCCTGGTGTTATTTCAGGATCTGTATTGTTTCCATTTTTAACCAGTGAAGAGGCCAGATGCTTCAGCTGACCTCTAAGAGCACTTTGTGTCTTTGAGTCCCTGAGTGAAATAATTGGGCAAGCCTTTATATGCTTTATGGGGCTGTGCAAGGGAAGTGATTGTCAATGTTATATAGCACACACTCAAGTGACTCAGCTCAAGAAAGTCTTCCTGAGAGTTTTCTATTTTCTATCTGGAATACACTGCATGCCCATGTCATAATAGACAACAGCCCAAACCAATGGGCACAACTGAAATTAAGGGGCTGGAATTGAGTTTCCCAATCAATAGAGCACTGCCTGTGGTCCATCAGCTGGGTTCTGGCCCACTGGCCCATACTTTCCTCTCTCCCCCGTATGTGTCAGAGCCATTTTAGGTGCATTCACTTTCCTGGGAGTCCATTGCTTGAAGGTACAAGTCAGGCTTTGGAGATGGATCAGTCGGTAAGAGCACTTATTATGCAAGAGGACCTTGGTTTAGATCCACAGCATCCACATAAAAGCCTGGATGGCCCCCCATGCCTACAATCCCAGCACTGTAAGGGGTAGGGACAGACACAGGAGGGTGGATGGGGCTTGCCAGCTGCCAGACTAACTCCAGGATTAGTGAGAAACCTGTCTCAAGGGAAAACGAGAGAGAGAGAACGGAGTATCTGTCATCTTCCTGTGGCCTCTACTAATGCCACATATACCACATACATACATCAGAGGGAGAGAGAGAGAGAGCAGGAGAGAGAGGGGGGAGAGGGAGAGGGAGAGAGGAAGAAGAGGAGAAGGAGGAGGAGGAAGAGGAAGAGGAGGAGGAGGAGAGAAAGTAGATGGCTTTGCTTCCATTTCCTGTAGAAAAAAAAATCCATAGTGTACAAGGCTTTAGAAAAAGCCTGCTTCTCTTTTTCACAAGTACCATCTCAACAGTGATGAATGCACAGGCTTTCAGGACAAAAATCTGAGTTTCTACTTACAAACTTCCACAGTGAAAATAGTTGTGAACTCTGGCCTCCACATGCACACCTCTGCATGCACCCCTCCCCCTCATCAGCACATAGTTAATGCATGATGATTAATGAATTTCAAGCATGGTTCTTGGGGCAGGGAAGACATTGGTGAAAGGATAGGGGAAAAAATGGACATTGTTAGCACATTAGAAATTAATGTCAACTATGGAAAAAAATCAGAAAGAAGTAGAGAGCCTCAGAGGGTCTGGGAATAGGAACCTGGGCTGCATTTCCTGTAGCTAGGCCTCTTTGAGAAGGTAAAGGAATATGTCCCCTTGGCAACACCATTGTGACAACAGCTATTAGGTACAGGGGCAAGCCAGGTTGATGTCATTGAGAACAGCTTTCCAAGCAGAGGCAGTGACTGCTTCGAAGACAAGAAGACCATAAACACACCGAGGAAGGCTAAAAGTAGAAGAGACTGGGAGAGAGTCCACAGTGGGACCAGACCTGGTAGGGTCCTAAAGGCCACCATCAGGGCTCCAGTCCATGGATTAATTAAGTTGGGACGTAGCCAGAAGGCTTTGTATAAGAAAGAGACATGTCTTGGGCTTATATTTTCCAAGGACCACTGTGATTGCTATGTTGTGAACAGACTGAGGTATGAAAGTGGGGAGTATGAAACTTGGGAAGCCACTGCTTGTCCTCAGGCAAGAAGAGCAGGTGGCAGCAATGCAGGTGTCTGAGACAGCAAGGTAAAGCTTCAGGACTTGAGTGTGGTGTTTCAATATGCAACAGATAGAAGATGGGGCCAGCAAAGAAGCCACAAGGAAAAATTAGGCATTGTCATGCATGTTTGTCCAGCACTTGGCAGATGGAGGCAGGAGACTCAGGAGTCATTCAGGACTATGTACAAGTTTGAGATCAGCCTGGCTTACATAAGACAGAGTTCCAACCGACCAAGCGACCAACCAACCTACCTACCAACTAACCAAAATAGTGGCAAAACAGTGACAGGGATAGTATAGGCAGTGGGGAGGGCTGGGGATGCAGCTCGGTTGGTAGAGTGTTTGGATAACATGAACAAAGGCTTGGGTTCCATTCCTAGAGCTTTTAAAAACTGGACATGGTGGCATATGTCTGTGCTTCCAGAACTTGGGAGATGGAGGCAGAAAGACTAGGAATTCGAGGTTATCCTCAACTACCTAGTGAATACATGACAACCTGTCTCAAAAGCAAACAAACAAACACAACTTGGTAAAGTGCCCCAGGTCCCTGCTTATCTTTGATGTTGATGATAAATCATTTAGGATAAGTATAAACTGACCCTTCCGTTTCCCTGGGTGGAAGTTTTTGATAACCTTTAGAAGGTCCAATGGAGTGTTTGAACTCAAATACCTGATGGGTTATAATGAGGAAAGCAGGGAGACAGGAATGAAGACAGTGTGTCTAGATGACTTGAGAGGAAGAGCTCTGAACACCTGAGGAGTCTCTGATGTACCTGCCTTTCTTAGTAAACATGTTCCAACGACTTGAGGAGCTAACTTATGGATGCTTGTTCCTCTGGCTGTACGAGTGTTTCCAAATAACTTATTATGCTCTTGTTATGAAACAGAAAGTAGTCAATGAACTCATCAGCCAGGCATGAACAAGCCTGATAAGAACATTGCCTTCCTGGAGGTCACACCCCCAATGGAGAAAAAAAGGCAGACTAAGATAGAGAAACTATGTAACTGACCACTGTTTACAATGAGAAGTGTGGTTAGGCACAGTCTTGTAGGGTGTGGATTTAACACTTCTTTATGACAGTGAAGAAAGTAAGCAGAGACATGGAGCAATGGATCCCCTGTACCACCATAGAGTAGGAGATGGGATCAGCCACCAGAAGTGTATTTTGTAGGTGACCACTCCACTGCCCTCTGAAACTCTAGTGCAATGACACTTGTCAGTGGAGACTTTGAGGGGTGATTAGGACATGAAGAGTAGGGTTGATACCTTTATAAGAAAAGACACCAGGAAGATGATTTCTGTCTCTTCTATTCAAGAATACTACAAGACTACACCTATCCACACACAGGAAGATGGCCTTAGCAGAAACCAAATTAGTTGGTCCTTTCCAGCCTCTAGAATGGAGAGACATGCACTTCTCTTTAAACCTTCTAGGCCATGACATTTTTGTTGGACTTAGAAAGCCAAAAGAATCTTCCAGCAGAGGGTCTCTAACAGCAGAGCCCTTAAGATGGAAGGGGCAAGAGGAGGGAAGAAGAGAGAGGGTCTCATCGGTTGGGATGGATGAGTTGTGCTCTGTAAGGCAGTTTCTGCTGAGGTCACACTCTGTGCACTGTGGGGAGGGGATGGTGGCAATGGACTTGGTGACAAATGTGTGACTTGATATTTTCTTGAGTAACCCTGCTGATGAAATGAATGAATGAAAAGAACAATTTGACAATTGCTTTTACCTGGGGGCTAGGGTGGTAGCTCAGAAGGCAGAGTGTGTGAGGCACTGGGTTTGATTCCCAGCACAGTACAGGCTGTTGTGCCCAAATTCTGAACCCCCCAAATCACCAAGAGACCTGTTCCAATGCAAAAAGAGTCTTTTATTATTTTTTCTTATCCTATTTTTTTAATTTTAATTTTTTTTATTTTAAATAGCTTGTTTTACATGTCAATCCCAGTTCCCTCTCCCTCCCCTCCTCCTGCACCCCCGACCATCCCCCCATCCTCCCACCCTATTGCCAATTCCTTCCACATAGGGGATATCTAGAGTCTATCATTTCACTCAGGGTAGGGTCCAGGCACTTCCCTAAGAGTCCAGGCAGAGAGAGCAACCCTCTTTGTGTTGTGGACACATGATGTCTGTTTGTATTCCAGGGATAAACACTGCTCAGGACCCCATAGGTACCCCAGGCCTCCACATTGACTCTCACATTCAGGGGGTCTGGATCGGTCCCATGCTGGCCTCCCAGCTGTCGGTCTGGGGTCCAAGAGCTCTCCCCTGTTCGGATCAGCTGTCTCTGCTGGTTTTGCCAGCCCATTCTTTGCCGATTTGCTCTTCGCTCCTCTCCCTCTGTCGCTGGGTTGAGTCTTTTATTATTTAACAGGTTAATTGTATTAACTCTGGTCTTCCATCCCTCTGACATGGAGGGTGTGATCGAGAAAGGAGCCTTGGGGCAGGGGATTTATTGAGTAGAGAAGGGGAGTGAGTGTCTAGGGGTATGCAACTGTGTCAGGATTGGTGCACTTTTGGGCTTGGGTGACTGGTCTTGTGTTGATTGGTCAACTGATTGCTATGACCTATAGGCCCTCCCAGGGTGGTTGCCATGCTCTGCTCGTCACTGTTAACTGTTACCTTAAAGCACATCCAGAACCTGCCAGCTAACTTCTGATTTTTTCCTTGACATGCGGAGGGTATCTCACCTCCCAATGACTAAGGCAGGTCCGGCAAGATCAGAAGGCTGGAAACGCAGTAACATGTGCTGAGGCCTATGTCTTGCTGGGTCTTTTCTGCAGCCTGTCATGGCTGCCAAAGCAGGGGGCTGGGTGAGGGTCTGGTCCTTTCAAGGCTAGGCATGATTGTTCATGCCTGTTGTTCCAGCACTCAGGAGGTAGAGGCAGGAGGATCAGAAATTCAAAGTCATACTCAGGAACATAGTGAGTTTTGAGGTCAGCCTGGACTATAAGAAGCTTCTTTGTCATGGGCAGTCAGCTATGTGGGGGCACCATTATCTAGAAAGTAAATATCTGATAATTGACAGCGTAAGGAGACGGAGAGGAAGTGGAGGTTGGAAACCCAGAATTGGTTTGAAAATAAGAGACTTCAGCAAATTTTGTGGTAAAATGTTCTGAGAAACTGGAAGCCCAAAGAGGTGATGCAGACCTATGATCATAGCACTTGAGAGGATACAAAACTAGCCTGAGCTACATAGTAAGCCCTTGTTTCCCAAACCAACTAATCAACCAACCAAATGAATCAATTAAAAAGTTAGCCCACTAGGTCAAATACTTCTAGTAGATGTTAGCTGTTGGAGGCTGTGGTATCCCTAACCCTAAAGCCTTCAGAACCCTTGGGGCTTGACCAACAATGATTCTCTTCTTTGTTTGGAGGGTGTGATGCTTTGGATGAGAATGTCCCCCAGAGGCTCATACATTTGAATGCTTAGCCATCAGGAAATGGAACCTTTTGAAAGGATTAGAAGAATTAGGAGATGTGGCCTTGTGGAAATAGGTGTGGCCTTATTAGAGGAAGTGTGTCACTGGCGGTGGCCTTTGTGTGTGTGTATATGTGTGTGTGCACACGCGTGCACGTTTGAGAGAGAGAGAGAATCTGAGATTAAATAACCGGAGGAACTCAGTTCTCTCCTATCACTTATGTCCCAGGGAAGGAACTAAGAGCATCATCAGCCTTAACAGCAGGCACCTCTACATGACGATCCAGCCCTATTATTCTGTTTTGTTTCTTGAGTCAGGACTCCACATTGTAGTCTTGGCTGGCTTCACAGCCATCTGAGTCCTGGGATTACTGGTCTGCACAGCTATGTTGGGCTTTTTATCTGGTAAGTTGCTGGAGGCTTGACTTTCTTTTGAATTCACCTTTATTTCCTTGGCTCGGTGGGCACTTTATGAAATTGGAGTATGGTAGGTAGTGCTGACTGTTCCTGATTGAGGATAGCTCTGGAGCGGGAAAACTGCTTTTGATGGATTGAGATGTAATCCTGGAGAGGGGAGTTTGGGAGCCTGTTCCAGCAAGCAGAAGTGCGTAACAGCTTCCACGCTGCCTGGTGCCTGCAGACTGCCCCATCTTCTTAGGGCTACAAGGGAGTCCATGAGAAGGCTGGGTGGAAATCTGACTCACGGGAACAGTTACAGGCGTTTGTCTCTGATTCTGACTTGGAAGTGACTCATGTGCTAGGAAAAGAAAACCTTTTGGGAGCGAATGTGAGGGAATGAAAGGTGGTTCCGCCTCGACTGAGTTTTCTCCTAAGATAAGTGGACCTGTTCTCCACAGACTCTGGCACCCTGTGCCGCTTTAGTCTTCCTCTTTACTGCAGCATGGGGGTTATGAAGCCTGACCAGTCACTCATTTTCTTGGAGACTTATGAAATGCAATTTAGAGAGAGATATAATCTCTCTTTTTCAACTCACTCCAATAAACCCTAATTACTACGAGGGCAGGGCAGATGGGCTTCTAGAAGCCTGAAGCAATAGTCATATCCTTCTTTTACATTAACTAAGTTCTGGTTCCAACAGCGATCAGGCTGCTTCCCTGCCATTCAAGCTGGGCCAGAGCATTTGGTGGTGGGGACAGAGGCCATGACACGCACAGCTCAGAAGAGTGGGGCTAAAATGAGGTCGTTCTGAATTGCTCTGACATCTTGGGCAACTTGGATTAAGAAATGCAGTTTGGCTTTGGGGGCTGGAGGTAGAAGTAACAAAGATATAAACTAATAAACTATAAAGAGAATTTCGTAAAAAAAAACAAGCATATTAGGTTGTCACAGGAATATGGGACAGGCAGGGCTATACCAGGGACACAATGTGACCTACAACCTCAGAGCACCTACTGACTCCTCTTTGTTCTTGTTTCATTCTCGGTCCATCTCTGTCTTCATACTCTGTGGTCCCTCCTGCGTTAGGCCAGGAAATGGGGTCACACAAAACTTTGTAATTTCTTTCAGTTTAATCCCTGGAAAAAAATGTCTTTTACACTTTCAGTTTCAAGTTCCCCAAGAAGGCTTCTGATTGGGTTAAAACGTGTCACCACTAGGCTCCTGCACCAAGCCTCTGGGGCAAGGTAGGAGAGTTGGGTAAGTTGGTCCCAGCCTGGTCCCCACCTCCTGAACTGAAAGGTTCTTCCGGGAACCTTGTGGGTGTGGCGAGATCAGAAGGGGCTGCAGCTTCACGTGGGGCTTAGGAAACCGAGAGCCTGCAGGCTCTTTTCAGAACCAGCCACCTGATAAGTGCAATGTTACCAAGAAAAAAAAAAGCCTTTTGGAAAATGTAGATGCCGTGTAACCCCCCAACTGCTGAGAGGACAGTGAGTGCCCCCATTACTGCTGATGTGGCTACAAACGGGTCCAGTCTCAGAAGACTGAGTAGTCCCTGTGTCGTCTTTCATCTCTGCACAGGCCCGGCCCTCCCCTCCTTGAGCTAAGCCTCGGCTTCTGGTAGCATTTGCACTGGCCTGGGGCAGGGGAAGAGACTACCGGCTTCTCTCTTGGTGCCACTAGCCAGGCTGGGTAGCCTGGATGCGGGAAGGGAGCTAAAAGAAAGCCAGGGCTCCACAAGGAGGTGCCAGCTGGGTGGCACAGGCCCCGCCCTAGTTTGTAACACAGGTCTGGGCTCCAGGTCTTTTAATGCAAATCGTGTTAAGGGTAAAAAAGATGCCCTCGCACCTAGCCTTGAAGGTGGCCTAGAGCCCTGTGGTCAATTTGCAGGGAGAGAATAGGAGCCTACACTGTGCACCTTTAAGGAAACAAGCAAACCATGGCCCACAAAATGTCACCAGTTTCCTCGAGGCTCTCTGGAGAGGGAAATCCACTGAGGAAAGGGGCCCTGGGCTTTGCAGGCAGCCTAGGAGGACCGAACTCTGTGTGTACAGGGTGGGAGGGTGGGTCAGGGTGTGTGGGCAAGTTTTTCCCAACCCCCCCACCTCCCTTGGTGACTGCTGCTGGCTTTGTAACCTGCTCTGCCACGTCGTAGGGGCTTGGAGGTGGGTGGTGGCACCAGTTATATAGGCCAGAGGAATTTTTGGCTAAACATCAGCCCCCCAGCCCAGCCCCCGCTCTTGACTCAGTGGCGGCGACCCTGAGGCGGCTGAGATCCAGCCTGGCCAGGCAGCCGCCGCGGCTCCCCTCCCCCGCCGGCCTGCGAGCCCATTTTCGCTCGGCTGGTCCCCGCGCCGCCGGATGGATGGCGCCCCACCCCCCCAGCTCCTCTGCTCAGTCATTCAGACTTGGAAAGTCAATAACACGCTGACATCATCAGGGGTTTGTGTATTATTACACGGCTACTTTCCAGAATACCTGGCATTATCTAAGAGAGGAGCACTCGATTGCTCCAGCAAGGCCCGGAGCAGAGCCTGCCGCCCGGGGGAGGCGCGGCTGCTGCGGCCAGGCCCTTCTCTCCACTGGGAGTACCTCCAGGGCACCAATTAGGAACAGATGGTGGCTTCTGCTCTAAAAGCAGATGCACTTTAGATATCGATACAGATTCATTTTGGCTTGGGGGTGTACTCATAAGTCACCCTCAAGTGACCTCCATTTCTTTCGAATATACATATGCCCTGACTTTTGCTCCTTAAAGAGCATTTTCACAAAGGCAAAAAAAAGAAAGGCATTTGTTCTAAGCAGAAGCCAAAGCGTGCCTCTTTTGAGGCTTGGGGTGTTACGTAATCACCATCCCCGGTGATTAGGGCTTTGCTTTACCTCCAAGGCTGAAGTGGCGGTTTTGGTGCCCGAGTTTCTCTTTAAAGCTTCCTGCCGGGCAAATACACAGAAAAACATGGCCCAGATTTATGGAGCAAAACTGCTTTCCAAGCAAATTGCCTTAGTATTCTGTTTCGGTTCCAGAGGAGGGGAAGTAGGTGAATTTGGTGTTGAGATCCCTTTATCTTGCTGCTGTGGAGTTTCCTTTACCTAGAATGTGTTTAAAAAAATAATTTTATGCATTTTAACACTTCTCTTCCCTCCCCCTTGCTGTAAACGGCAGCGAAGTAGCTTTGATATTAATCAATCGTATGGGTTGTTGTCATTTTGCTCTAAGGACACATTCACATGTAAAAGACAGTACACCCAGTGACTCTCACACCACGGTACCTTTTCTGTTTGACCAAACGGGTCATTTATTTACAGATACGGGGCAGGTCTCCTTTAAATTCTGTTCAGTCTTTTTAATTGGAGAAAAATGGCAGCCAGCACTAATTTGGAGAATGACGGGGGAAGGGCTGCTCCTCCTTGGCCTCATCTTACCCCTCCTGCTCCAGCAGGAAGCGGTCTGATTGAAAAGTTCTGAAGAGCTCCCCTGAGGAAGCAGAGCAGACAGCCTCTCAAGGCAAAATGCTTTCGCTCCCCGCAGGCAGTCATTTCAGTAGGTTAGGGAAACTTCCCTTTAGATGGTGTGACAGAGACAGTCTCTGAAGTTGTCACTTCTTGAATCCAGCCACAGCCAGGGTGCACGCGGCTCAGAGCTTGAGCTAGAACCTCCAAGATGGCGCCCTGGCTGCCCAAACCGTGTCTAAAGTGGTGAGAAGTTCAAAAAGAAGGAAATTGTGGGGTCAGAAAGGAAAAAAGAACCTTTGGAGTCTGGTTGAAGCCTCTAGCCAGCTGAAAAGCAAGATTTTTTTTTTCAGTTACAATTTGCTGTGCAGGTTGCTGTCTTACAAACATTCCTGTGACCATTAGAGGATGACCTCAAATGTTGTTCCTCTGGTGACATCCACTTTTTGTTTGAGGTAGGGTTTTTACCATCCCCCCCTACTTTTTATGTATGTGTAGGAGCATTTCTCTGTGTGGATGTGTACAAGGGCCTATTGTGGCGAGAAGAGGGCTTTGATCCCTTGGACCTGAAGTTTGCCCTCCTTGGGAGTGCCCAGACAAAAAATACTCAGAGCTGATCTCTGGTCCTCTGCAAAAGCAGCAAGGACTATTATTATGTTAAGTCCTAGCTGCAGCCCCATGGCCTACTTTTTGAAGTAGTCTAGGTTAACTGGCCTGAGTGCCAGCCATCTGCTTGCCCCTACTTCCCGTTTTGCCATCTTGCAGATTATTTGGTCCTTCCTGGCTTTCTGTGTAGGTTTCTGGGCAATCAAATGCAGGCCCCCACACCCATGAGGCAAGCGATATACTGACAGAGCTATCTACCCAACCCCAGAAAGCCTTTTACATAGAAACTTTATACTAATTAGCAATGAACCATGCTTAAGGCCCGAGCCTCTTGATCTTGAGTATGACTTTATTTCTCTCCAGTAGATTGTTTGGGAAGCTTACAAACAAGACTGCTAAAGCTGGTGAGTCTGCTCAATGGGTGCAGGTGCTGGTCGTGCAAGCCTGGAGATCTGAGCCCCACCCCCAGAACCCATGTGGAAGGAGAGAACCAGCTCCACGAGTTTCTCTCTTACCCACACGTGTGCATTCTAGCATGAGAACCCATATGCACACATGGTGGAAATACACGACAGCAATACGTTTAAAGATTGTTGCTTTTTATTTCTATGTGCATTGGTGTTTTGCCTGTGCATATGCCTGTGTAAGGACGTCGGCCCCTCTGGAACTGTAGTTGCTGCCATGTGGGTGCTGGAAATTGAACTCAGGTCCCCCGGAAGAGTAGTCAGTGCTCTTAACTACAGAGCAATCGCTCTAGCCCCCACTAACACATTTTTTAAAGTTAAAATATATTAATTTTGTTTGCAGTGGAGATATCCTACCTTCTTGAATCCCTTTCCCAGGGACTTACCTTATCAATTATAATCTTGTCATAAGTTGCCCAGGGACCATCCTGGGATCTCATCTAGATTCCTTAGCAATCCTTTAAAATTAAGTTTCTCAAAACTGTTCTTTGGAATACTCATATGTATTTATATGTGTGTACATGTACATGTCTATATGTATGCATACACAAACATACATGCACAAACATACATATTCCCAAGACAATGAAGTGGGCTTTTTGAGGAGCCCATACACACGTCTATATGTACACACACACACACAATTCCAAAGATGATGAAGTAGCTGTTTTGAGGCACCCATACCAGTAAGCAAGCTCTGATGCCTTATTCCCCTGTCCATCTTTTCTGTTGTTAAAGAATTTCCAACTCCACTTCATACTGGCTCCTCTTGAAAATTTTTTTCTGCATCCAAGCTGAGGATCTAGTTTTACCTGGGCCTTGGTCCCTAAGAGAGTGGGTTACCAGACTAGACTGTAGCTGCTGCCAGTGAGCAGGGTGCTTGCACTCATCTTCACGAAGCCTTAGACCAGTTCTTTAGCGGTTTCCTGCAGCTTGAAAAGAGCAATGAGAACCTTTGTGCCAAGCCTTTCTGGCTTTCATGGTGGAGAGCGTCTTAAAAGTCTCCCAGGTGTGTCCAAACTTGTATCATTGCAATGGGCTGTTATTTACATTGTCTCTGCTCAAGAACACACAACCAAATTAATAACAAGTAAATCAATCAATCCATCAAAGTAAGTTTATGGTTTGGTGTTGGGTACGCTCTCTGCTGGCCTTGGCTACACGTGGCCCTTGAAGTGGGTTGGACACCTCTGATAGCATGGCTACTTGCTAGCTCAGCAGATCCCCTGTTTTTGTTCCAGCTACTCCTAGCCAATATGGCTAATAAAAGCCTTATTGCTGGACAAGGATATCCTTCATCTATCTGGTTCCAGGTGCTGATCTTATGGACCTTGCAGTCACCTCCTCACCTTGGATTTCTGTCTATGCAGAGGCTTGGGCGGAACCTAATGGAGGAGGCCACTCCTTACCCTGTTCTGCTTGCAGCATCCCGGTCAGAAGTGACCGTGGTGTTTCTCTATTTCTTTTGGAAAACAGAGGCTGCCCTCTGAGCCTTTGCTGCCAAATATTTGCCAGCTGGTTAGAACTGGGTGTACTTTGAGTCACAGGATTCTTCTCTTTTAGATGGGCCAGGTGCAGAGTCCTCTAATCTTGACTTTGAAAGAGAAAGTATTGAAATGCAGCCTTGTCTTTAAGGAAGACCAGGAAATGTTGATTCTTCACCAAACTTGAGGTAGGGTCTCACTGTGCTGCTTGGGCTGGTGTCAAACGTCTTGGTTCAAACTCTCCCCATGTTAGATGGGACTCCAGATGTGCAGTGCCATACCCAGCTGTCCTAGAGTCAGAGACACCACAACATCCCTGTTTATTGCCGCTCTATTCACAACAGTCAGGAAACGGAACCAGCTTAGGTGTTGGTCAACTAATTTAAATGAAAGGGTGAGCTAAACCAGGCTTGAAAAGACAAACACTGCACGTTGTCTCTCATGCAGATCCTAGCTTTTAATTTTTGTTTTGTTTTGTTTTTCAAGACAGAGTTTCACTATGGCTTTGGAGATTGTCCCAGAACTCTCTTTGAAGACCAGACTGGTCTTGAACTCACAGGGATCCTCCTGTCTCTGCCTCCTTAGTGCTGGGATTAAAGGCATGTGCCACCACCGCCCCGCATAGTTTTTAATTTTCATATATGTGTATTTATGTGAGAGTAAGTGTGAAGAGAGTTCAGGAAACAAGAAAGGGGCCCATAAGTTGGAGGAAAAAAGCAGTTTTAAGGGAGAGGGGTAGGGAGGACACAGGACACATGTGAGGTGAAAGCGGAAGGGGCTACAGGGATACATGACTGGGTGGGGGAGGGAGAAAGGGGAGGAGGGGAGCCAATTCAAACAAAGTCTGCACGTGCCAGAAGGAAAGTTGTTATTTTGTATGCTAATTAATACATTAATTAACAGAATGCATAAACTGTCTGTGGGCAAGATTTTCAATCCAGAGCTCACTGATATTTTTGGATAAAAATTAGAGAAATAAATTAGAAAAGCAGAAGTAGGATGTGTTGGTGCTTAACAGTAAACCCAGCAGGCAGGAGGCTGAAGCAAGAGGACATTGAGTTGTAGGTCTTAAGTAGCAAGCCCTCGTCTACAGATAAGGAAACAAATATTGGAAAACAGGTGGAGTGGGGCTTTTAGTAGATTTCAAAAATTAGATTCAGAAATTTTCTGCGTTGAAGCTTTTACTATTTCAAAATCTTCTTGGTTGCTAAGCACATCTAGCCACAGAATGTAGCAAATGATTTTTGAACCCGGGATCTTAACTTTGAATAGAAGTGGTGCAGACAAAGCAAACTGGAGGGCCAAGGGGTGTTTAGGAGTCCTGTCTGATCAATTTTGTTTTGCTTTACTAAACAGATAACAATAGCAATGACAGAAATCCAAACTGGGATAAAAATCTGGAGCTATCACTTCCTAGTAAAGAAAAAGAAAAACAAAAACAAAAAACCCTCCATCTTTTTCTGCAATGGAAAAAGCTTCAGGCATCACAAACAAACCACAATGACCACTGCACTGAACTGAAGAGACATGCTCTTTTCGCAGCCAGTGCCGGCCTCTGAGGCCTCTGGTGCAGCCTTTCCCTCCCCAACAGACTCATTCTCTGGAGTCTCTGCTGATGCAAGTCGTTGAATCTGTGCAGCCCTTCTCCGAGAACTCCTGGAGATGAGTTTCCTTGGCATTTTTCTAATCTTTCCACAGGGAAAGACCATTTTGTAAAGGGCCAAAGAGCTTTTTCCATGTCAGCGTAATTCCAGGACAACAGGCTGCCTGTGACTTTCAGGGTGGCCTGAGTACTCCTTTGATAACTCCGCAAGAGTTAATACCTCTAGCTGCATGTAGTAGGGATGAGTTTTGAAATGTATTTCTTGGGATGGATGTAACTTAGTTGGTAGAGTGCTTCCCTGATTGTGTACAAAGCCCTGGATTTGATCTCCAGCACCTCATAAAACTGGATGGGGAGGGAAGTATTATGCCTGTGATCCTAGTGACAGGGAGATGGAGACAAAAGGAACAGAATTTAAGTTGGCCCTCAACTATGTCACATAGTGATGTGACTCTCCAAAAAGAAAAAAGCACTAGCATTCATCACCACTCCCACCCCCAAGACAGGCTCTTATGTGGGTGCTGGAGGTATCCCTTGACAACACATATCTTAATGAGGTGGTTGTGTCTTTTAACTTTTGTAGCCGTAGATGACTATACTGTCTGTCACTTGGATGAGCAGGCATGGCCTCAATCCTAGTTATATTTTTTTTGTCCACACATGCACATAAATGTGTACATGCATATATACATATAAGAAATAGTTATGGAAGTAGTATTTTTTTAATAGCTATGCTGTCTCACGATTCTCCAGACACCTGAATTGTTTGCTTATAAAAAGTCAGTTGTGGTTAGCTTCTACTTCCATAACTTTCGTGGCGAGTGAGTGGAGAGTAAGAAATACCTGATCAGAAGACATATTTATCTCAAATCTTCTGTGTTCTTTGTTTTCTTGACACCTATGATTTAACTTGGTCGTCACTGGTGCTTTGTCAATGCTTAGAATTGGGCTAATAGAATGGGTGTTAGGGTTTGATTTCTTCCGTATAGCCAGGGACAGGAGATAAAGAGATAACCTTGACACATAACACTCTTGGGGGTTGAGAAATCTGACTTCCTTAAATGACCTGTGTGCGCCTTAGAAAGTCTTCATGGATATACAGGGTGTATGTGCTCCCCAAGCTGAAGATGGCTGCCCTTGAAAGAAGACCATTTCCTTGCAGCAGAAGGAAAATAACTGCATATTGTGGAACACTATCCTCTGGGTAGAATAGCTATGATGGTATTAATCAGAGCAGCTGACATTACACAAAACCTCTCTCAAGATTGAACTGTTGGCCTTTCCTCATTGAGAAGGAGAGGATGGGCCACTAAGGGTCATTAGAAATTCCAGCCTCCCTCTGACATGTCCCTTCCAGATGGACATCATCCTGCTCACTTGTTTGCACAAAGTCTTGGAGGTGCTAGAGTACACAAAGTATAGAAAGTTAACGGGGGTGAGTGGGACTTTGCTTTTGGTGAGACTTTTTGATAATATGATTGCTTGGACGGCCCTCACCTCCTGTAGGTAACCCCTCACCATGCTTTGGTAAATAATCCTTCATTGTATGTAACACATATGTGTTAGATGTTTGCATATGTGTGCAAGATGTCATGTATCATCATCTGTCACTCCCTGCCTTATTCCTTTGAGTCAGAGCTTCTCTTCAAGCCTCTGTTCTTTCCCACAGCTCTAGAGTTGTAAGCACATGTAAGTCCCACCATTGCACGGTTGTTGGGATACAATTCAGGTCTTTGCAGTTGCACGCACTAAGCCATCCAGATGGGGGATGTCCTTCTGTATATAGGTTTCTCTTATTTGTTGGTGAATAAAACAGTAATTGGCCAGTAGCCAAGCAGGAAGTATAGGTGGGGCTACCCAACGAGGAGAATTCTGGGGAGAGGAAGAAGAGAGTGACTACCAGGAAGATACCATGTAGCTATGGGAAAGATAGGACTCTGGTTTTCTGGTAAGATAAGGCCATGTAGAAATACATAGATTAATAGTTATGGGTTAACAATAAGAGAGAGCTAGCCAGTAAGAAGCCAATGGCCTGAGCCATTGGCCAAACAGTTTATAAATAATATAAGTCTCAGTGTGTTTTTTATTTGGGGCTGAAGGGCAGCGGAACCAGGTACAACAGAAATTTCTGTCTACACCATCTTTCTATCCAGCTCCCCACATTTTAAAACCAGTTTTTGAACATTATTTTGTGTATCAATTTATTTATCGTGTGTGTGAGCGTGGGTATGCCGAGTTGCTTTGTGGAGGTCAGGGGAAAGCTTAGACCGCTGGTTCTCAACCTTCCTAATGCTGCAACATAATACAAGGTCCTCATGTTGTGGTGACCCCCAACCAAAGATAATGATTTCATTGCTACTTCATCACTGTAATTTTGCTACTGTTATGAATTGTAATGTAAATTATAATGTAAATATCTGACATGCAGGGTATCTGTTGAGAACCATTGCTTTTGGGAATCAGTTCTCTGTTTTCATCATGTTTGTCTTGGAGACAGAATTCAGGTTGTCAGGTTTGGTGGTAAATGTCTGTTTTACCAATTTGAGCCATCTTGCTAGCACCCAAATAATACTGACCGATTTTGATAATTCAGCATGTGTGACGCATTTTATATGAATTATTTCTGTAAATCTCACGTACAGTAGATATTTATTGTGCTTGCATACTTGTGTCTCCTCTCCCCTAATTCATATGATAAATCCTGATGAACCTCATACTTAATACTATTGAAAGGTAGGGCCTTCAGGAGATGACTAAAGGTCATGAGGTCATGAGTTCACTCTAACTGTGGGGTTAGTGCTTATGTAAAAGAAACCCAAAGAGGCTTGACATTTTAAATGATCTTACTTTTTGGAGGTGGGGCATGCATCATGGTGTATTTTTGGTGGACAGAGGACAACTCTGTGCAGTCAGTTCCCTCCTTCTGGCTCTACATGGGTTCCTTCAGGTCCTCAGGCTTGCAAGGCAAGCTCCATCACCTGCTCAACTATCTCACACCATGGGAACTTTTTAACCTTTTCTGTCTTGTGAGAAACTTGTAGAAAGTTACCACCCATGAAAAGTGGACTCTTTGATCTTGAACTTTCCAGAACTCTGAACAAGACATTTCTATTATTTGCAAATCACCTAATTCAAGGTTTATTTGGTTTGGTTTTTGTTTTTCTAAGGTAGGATTACCATCCCACTTTTCAAGCAAAGACAGCCTTAGAAGGTAAGAGAGCTGAATGCTGATAGCATCTTCTACCTGTGCAGGCCAACTGACCATTGCGACACTCATGACTTTGTCTTGGTTTCTTTGGGTACAAGGGCGACTGTAAGCTGGGCACAGGTCTGCTTTGTAAAACACTTCAAATGCAATTATATGCAAAAGCTCTTTTCCCTATGTAACCTTAAGGACTCAGACAGGGACCATGACCTTTTGGTTAACAAGATAAACCCATCTGAATTTACTAGTTGCACTTTAGCAAAGGGTTGAAGACTAATAGTTGTTCAAGTTATTTATTTAAATATTTTATAATCCATTTAGATTTGTTGTATGTCTTCCAAAGCATTTTATTTTAAGGAGAGATTTTATTTTAACATGATTGACTTTCAACATTACAGGACCAAAGGATGATGGAGTAGGTCATTGAAATGGTAGAAAATAAAATATACGAAACTCTTAAAATATTGGGAGGGGCTGACTGACAGCACACACCTATACACATCTCAGCACCTTCTGTGTCAGGAGAATCACAGTTCAAAGTCAGCCTTTGCTACATAAAATAAACAAAAAACGCTTAAAGACTTTGCCTACTTCTGCAGTAGAGGTAGAAGGTAATGTTATTCAATAAGATGGTAAGCTCAGGTCAGGGAATGTGGAAGAAAAGATAAGCTTTGGTGGATGTCCCACGTGGCTTCTGGGACAGCCACTAGTGGTGGACCTTGATCCAGAAGTAGACCCAAGTTCTGAAACCTGAAGGAAAATTGGAGCCAAGCCCTGCAACTTGAGTTTATCCTGGGACCCACATAAAAAAGCCAGACTTGACTGCACGGGTCTCTATCTCCAGCTCTGGGACCAGAGATAGGTAGCTTTAGAGAGCTCACTGGTGAGTCAGCCTTGTCAGTATGAAGACTATAGGCCCTGTCTCAAAGGTGGTAAGGCACACATTGACAGATGAAAACACGTGATGTTTGGCTCTGGGTTCTGTAGCATCCACATGGGTTTATACATCACACTGTAATTTTGCTACAGAATGAGAACTGATTTCCGGAAAGCACGGGTAGTACTGAACCTGACTGGGATGGTGTGTTCTGCTCTACCTGCCTCACAGCACCAGAGACAATCTTTCCTCCATGCTTTATGCTCCTCCCACCTTGTGACATTGTATTTATATGTTTGGGACCATTATTTGTCAAAATAAGAACTACTGGAAACAAGTATTGTTGATCTACCAACTACAAAGTGAGCCTCGGTGGGTAACATATACTGGGTAGACATGCTGGACAAAGGGTTGATTTACATCCCAGGTGGGGGTGGGGGAGATGGGAGGGTGTTCGGTGTCACCATATTATTTAGAATGAGTGTCAATTTAAAACACATGAACTAGTTATTTCTGAAATTTTCTGTTTAATGATTTTAGATCACGAATAGTGGGAAGAAAGCAAAACCTTGGTTAAGAAAGGATTATTATCTGGGTCTGAAGGAGATTAGTGAAGGGTGGGGGATAGAAGCCTAAGACAGATGGGAAGTTAATCCTACTCAGGGTCAGACAAACAGAAACAGAGTGCAGGAGCTTGCTTGAGATAAAAAGCACCCTTTAGGGGAACACTCCTACACTGCTGGTGAGAGTGCCGACTTGTACAGCCACTTTGGAAAGCAGTATGGAGATTCCTCAGGAAAATGGGAATCAGTCTACCACAAGACCCAGCAATTCCACTCTTAGGCATATACCCAAAACATGCACATTCATACAACAAGGACATCTGTTCCACTATGTTTATAGCAGCATTATTTGTAATAACTAGAATCTGGAAGCAACCTAGATGCCCCTCAACTGAAGAGTAGATAGAGAAAATGTGGTACATTTACACAATGGAGTACTATTCAGTGGGGGGAAAAAAACAATGGAATCTTGAAAATTTTTTTTGTTTTGTTTTTCAAGACAGGGTTTCTCTGTGGCTTTGGAGGCTGCCCTGGAACTCACTTGGTAGTCCAGGCTGGTCTCGAACTCACAGAGATCCGCCTGCCTCTGCCTCCCCAGTGCTGGGATTAAAGGTGTGCGCCACCAACGCCCGGCTGGAATCTTGAAATTTGCAGGCAAATGGATGGCACTAGAAGAAACCATCTGAGTGAGGTAACCCAGTCACAAAAAGAGAAACATGGTATGTACTCACTCATTTATGGATTTTAGACATGAATCAGGGGAGTGCCAGCATACAATCCCACTGCCAGAGAGTCTAGGAAACAGAACCTTCATCCAGAGACTGATGAAAGCAGAGGCAGATACCCACAGACAAACACTAAACTGAACTCCTGGAATCCATTGTCAGAAAGAGAGAACTGATGGGCAAAGGAGTTAAGACTGGGCTGGTTTAACCCATAGAGACAGTTGACCTGAACAAGGGGGAGCTCTTGGACCCCAGATTGCTGGCTATGTGGAAAGCATGGGACTGACCCAGACACCCTGAATATGGGTGTCAGTGAGGAGGCCTAGGTAATCTATGGGGCCATGGGTAGTACTTATCCCTGGCATACAAATAGACTGAGTGCCCATGCCACAATATGGGAGGCTCTCTCAACCGGGACACTTGGGGCAGGGTCTAGGCCTAGCCCTGGATGAAATGACAGTCACTGGAGATCCACCGTGGAGGGCCTCACTCTCCCTGGGGATTGGAGTGGAGATTGGGTAGGGGACTGGGGGACCTGGTGGGGAGGGTGGGGGAGGAGGGAAGGGAGGGGGAGCTGGGATTGACATGTGAAACAAGATTGTTTCTAACCTAAATAAAAAAATAATTATTTTAAAAAACCCTACAAAATTAGACAACATAATATATAAGGAAAATACCAGAAAGAAAGAAAGAAAGAAAGAAAGAAAGAAAGAAAGAAAGAAAGAAAGAAAAAAGAAAGAAAAAGCACCCTTTAGGCCTGGAGCTCAGTTGGTAGAATTCTTGCCCAGCATGACCCAGGCCCCAAGTTTGATCTCCATCACTATATAAAAACTGGTCATAGTGGTGCACCCCTGTAATCCCAGCTCTTCGAACACTGGGAAGGTAAAGGCAGGAGAATTAAGAGGTTAAGGTCGTCCTAACTACATAGCTGGTCTGAGGTCAGCCTGAGCTACAGGAGACTGTCAAAAGCAAGAACCAACAAAAAGGCATTATTTGCTCACCCTTCCTAGCCCTAGATTTTCTGAGATAACTTTTTAACTACATCTGTTTTCTGGCATTTACCTTAAATTTGCTAGTAATACTATCCCTTTAAATATGATGAATCAATTAATCCAAGCACTCAGGAGGCAGAGGCAGGTGCATCTCTGAGTTACAGGCCAGCCTGGCTACACAGAGAAACCTTGTCTTGAAAAAGAAAACAAAATAGAATCCAAACAAACAAACAAAAACAACAATTAATCAAATCAAAGTAGAAGCTATTATTGCTTTGCAATGGCAGATGAGGGTATCATTTTCTGCTGCCTTCTCTCAAGGTTTGGTTGTGATGCCTGGTGCTTTTAGTTCTAGTGCTAAGTAACTCAGACCAGTGAAAATTGGAAATCCTGCCCTAACTGAGTCCTGCCCTCACATACTCCATGAAGAACATCTCTAGTGGGCTGGTTTTGACCTTTGCTGGCACACACATGATTCACATAGTCCTGCCTTCTCCAGGCCCCCACTTCCACCCCACCCTCACCCCCACCCCTCACCTATTGAAGTACTCTCCATTCTTTAAAGCCCATATCAGTTCTTTCTTTATCCTCAATGCCCCTTAGAATCTTCCAAGCTCCTTGATTCTGCAACATACAATTTAGCACTTAATTGGGAAGCCTATTGTTTGTTCTCAAGCCTACTCGCTCTACCTTTCCCTGGAGCTGATCATGGTACCTCTTGCAAGGCTAGTTTTCAGCAAATGTTTATTGAGCTGAATCAGTCTTCTCTGTAATTGTCTGGGATTTGCTTTCCTGCCTCACTAGATTATAAATGTCACATGGCCTTGTATTTTCTCAGAATGTAGAACACAGTAGGAAATCAATACTAAATAACTACTGGTTAATTCTACTTTGACTCTGTATACATTACCTGGTAAAATTTCTCCTGAACTTACAAGCAGATAGAAGAGGGTGAGTGGAAATGTTCTATTTAAATCAACTCTCGGTTATATAACATATGTGTTCCCAATCCTGTTTTTGTGAGCAGGACCCTTTCTCCCCACTCATTCCCTATGCTCCCAAGGATACTGGCAAACATGGCTTCCGTTACTCTCTTACTAGGAAGTTTTGTGAGCAAAAAAGATTACTCAGCTTTCAAAATAAATAATCAATTAATAAATCTACAAATGGAGTTTTTTTTTTTTTGAGACAGGGTTTCTCTGTGTAGCTTTGTTGACCAGGCTGACCTCAAATTCACAGAGATCCTCCTGCCTCTGCCTCCCGAGTACTGGGATTAAAGATGTGCATCACTACCGCCTGGCTCCAAATGTAGTTTTTTTAAAAAGCAAATTCTGTTTACAAATCCTGCTTTCATTTATAAAACCAGCAAATTTAACATTTTTTAAAAGGAGATCTATTTGGTCATGTTTTATTACACTAGAACCTTAAGAATTCCTATTCCTTCCTTCCTTCTTTCTTTCTTTCTTTTTTTTTACATAGACTTTGAACCCTAGTCTTGGCTCACCTGGAACTCACTATGTAAGCCCAGACTGACCTAGAATTTGCATCAATCTTCTTGCTTCAGTCTCCCAAGTGCTAGAATTACAGATGTGTAAAATCACACCTAGTTTAAAATTTCATTTATGATCTTTTAAGAAAAGATACATGTGGGTGCCCTCAGGAGCCAGAAGAAGGTACCTAATCTCTTGGACCTGTTGTAAATCCAACCAGCCATATTTATAGACAAGAAAAATCTGAAATTTCTTAAAATTTTCAAGAGATTTCTTAAATCTTCCAATATTATATATCAAAAATCACACCTCTGAGTCACTCAATTATATATTTTCAATTGGAATTAATAAGCTGCACTGTTACAAGAGGAAGCCAGCTTTAGGTATGAATACTCTAAGTGCCATGCTTGCACATATCTCTTAAGGAAAAATATCACAGGTTTCATGTTTTCTTTTTTATTAATATGTATTAGTTTTAATAATGGATTGTATTATTTAATTTTCATTCATATGTAAAATGTTTTTTGATCATATTTACCTTATTATACTCATTTGCCCCCATCTACTGATCCCCTTCCTTTCTCAACTAATCTCCTTCTAGCCCTTTGATTTTTTTTTGTAGTGAAGACCTTCTGTGTACATGTTTGTCTTATACATATAAATAAAGCACTGTTGGGCAATAGGGAAGCCAGATAGGTGGGACTAGGTGTCGAGGAGGATTCTGAAAAATGTAGTTGAGAGGAGGGACCTCCATGTGATCTCAGGAAGAGAGGATACATGAGACTGCATACTTGGTAAGATAAGTCCTTGTAAAAATACATAGATTAGTAATTATGGGTTAATAATTGGGTCAGAGCTAGCCAATGAAAAACCATAACAAACAGCCAACAGCTACATAATTAATATAGGGTCTTCTGTGTTATTTGAGGCCTGAGACAGCGGCGGGACCCAAGGAGCTGGTGGGAAGAGTTACACATGCATTTACAGGTACCACTGATAAAAGTCTCCCCTTTCTCCAGCAACTATGAACTATGAATAAATTGTCAGGGATGAATGTGAGCCCATATTCCATCATGGATGGAGTGGTTTCAGGACCAGTCTAGTTCAGGTGTCATGACTGTTGAGAGTTCAGGAGACAGCACTTCACAACACCCCTCTCCTTTCTCCCGCTCTTACATTCTTTCTGCTCTCTCTTCTGTGATGTTTTTGGAGCCTTGGATGAGATGTTTCAGACATCCCACTTATGGCTGATGATTTGACAATCACATATTCCCAGAACCCCGACTACTTAAAGAGTCTCTGCAGTTACCACTTCCCACTTTAAAATGAAGTTGATCTGACGAAAGCTGACAGCAGCCTTAATCTATAAACATGAATATTTAGAAGGCAAAAACATACCCATTTGTCCAAAGCAAAAGAAAGCAAAACAAACCCCACACAATCAGAGTAGTAGGTCCTCCCACCAGGGACTGAACTACTCAGTCATGTGCTTTAGCACATGGTGTTAATAGCACCAGCTAAACTTGAACTTCTTATCCTGAAAAGTACCTTCACAGTGTTGGAATTACTGACTTGTGTCATTGTGTTGACAGGGTGTTGGGGATCAATGCTAGTCTTGTAGCTAAAATCCAATCAGGAAATAGTTTCCCACATAACAGTTATGCAGCATCACCCGTGGGCACATCTTGCCTGGCAGTTTGATATTGTAGTTCTAAGGTTCTAAGGTATGACTGTTGTTAACTTTTCTACCCTTGTAGCCTTCATAGTGCCTTCTGTTGCCTAAATGCTAGACATCAGGATAGGATTTCCAGGTTAGTTCTAGTTTAATTCTCTACTCCCTACATTCTATAACTAAAATCTATGGTTTCTTCAGCAATAGGGCCTTACCATCCAGTTCTGGTGGGCCATCAAGAACAATGGCACAGCCTGTATTGTTTTGGGAGCCTTTAGAGCTTTCCTCCCTATGGTCCCAAAGGGAAATAACCCTCCCATAGCACTAAAATTTTCATTTAATAACTGGTAGTTTCTGGGAGCAGTTTTATCCACCCATGGTGCCTCTGTTAAAACTTTTTCTTTCTTTTTAAAAGTTATTGAAAAGGAGAGCTTTGCTGTGGCTTTTCCAAGCATACATCCTTACTCTTGGCTGCCCTCTTCCCTACTTTCATCTCCTCCCATGTGCTGCCCACCATGTTCATGTAAACTCTCTTCATCCCAGTTTGGTATTTTAATTTTAAAAATATTCCAGGAATTAAATAAAAGATGATGTAGTGGTGTGAATGAGATTACTCCTATAGTCCTGGACTTCTAAATAGTTGGTTTCCGGTTGGTGTCACTGGGAGGCTTAGGATGTGTAGTCTAGTTGAAAAAAGATATGCAACTGAAGATAAATTTGAGAATTTAGAGGCTCCTGCCATTTCAACTTTGCTCTCTCTGTTTTATGCTTATGGGTCAAGATGTGAGCCTTCAGCTTCTGGCTCCTACTTCGATGCTTTCAGTACCCCCTTCATGAACTTTAATCCTCTGGAACCATAAGCCAGAATAAACTCCTTTTTCTATAAGTTGCCTTGGTCATGATAGTTTATCATAGGAAAATAACTTATTAATATTAATGTTTATATATTGTGGGGGAAAGTTACTCTGACAGATTTGGGGGCTGACTTCTGTGTTGGTCAATTTGTGCTTCTGTCACAGATCACTGTAAATTGGAGGTTTTAAGAAAAAAACTAGTTTTCTGGGTGTTTGTAGCATGTGTTTAATCCAAGCACTTGGGCGGCAGAGGCAGGTGGATCTCAGTGAATTCTATGCCAGTCTGGTCTTCAAAGCAAGTTCTATGACCTCCAGGACAGAGACAGAGAAACCCTGTTTTGGAAACAACAACAACAAAAATCTAGTTTCGTAGCTCTGGAGTCAGACAACATGAGGCCAGAGGATCAGCATGGTGTGATTCTGGGAAGGCTCCATACATCTATGATCTCATGGTGTGGGACTGCTTCTCTTCAAGAAGGTACACATCCCATCCATCCCATCCAGGAGAGCATTACCTAAATGACTTCATTACTTCCCATGTTGCCACCCTCCAGATACTATTGTGTGGGACATTCAGGTTATCCATGGGATTCTGAGGAACACAGATCCAGTCTTTATCACTCCCCACCTTTGACTTTGGGAACAATGTAGATGGTTGCAAGAACTGAAGCCTGGAGACAGGGGCTTGGGCCATGATATAGTTGGAGATTTCTTTGGGCCACCAGTCAGCTCCCAAATAAAAACATGGAGACTTAGTATTAATTGTGAATTCTCAGCTTTAGCTTTGGTTGGTCCCAGTAGCTCTTATAACATAATTTAACCTGTTTCTATTCATCTACATTTTGCCTCATGGCTTTTTACCTTTCATTCTGTATGTCTTATTTTGTGTCTGTCTGTCTGGTGTCTCTTCTTTATTCTCCTGAGCCTCCTACTTACTCTCCCTGCCTGGATGTCCTGTCTATACCTCCTCCCTTGCTATTGGCCATTCAGCTTTTTATTAAACCAATCAGGTGCCTTAGGAAGGCAAGGTAAAACAGCGACACATCTTTACATAATTAGACAAATGCAGCACATCTTTACATAGTTAAACAAATATTCTGCAACATCAGGAGAGTCCTCAATAGTTCATACCTTCCACAATTGCTGGACAACTAGACTCCACTATAGTTGCTCATCACACTCAATTATTATTTGTCTTAGTTTGCTCATCAGATGCCTTTCTGATCTGGTTCTTGTTATATATCATGCCAACCTCAGGAAAGGGCTTACACAGCAACATTTATTTATTGTTTATGTGTGGTGCATGCTAGGGCTCATGGGTGGTAGCTACAGAACATCTTCTAGGAGTTAGTTCTCTCCTTCTATTATATAGGTCTTAAGTACCAAATTCTGGCCAACAGGTTTGGCAGCAAGCACCTTTACCCACTGAGCAATCTTGCATTTCTTATCTAGAGAGCCTCCCACACAATTTTAGACATATCAAAATAACCAATCAAGTTATTGGTGCATCTCTTAGCTGCAACTGTTACTGGGGCCCCAACATAGCTTACGCTGTACAAACCCCTGTTTCTTACCCTGCCTGATTCTGCAGTGCTATATAAGAGAACAGAGCACTGACCACCATTATCAACAAATAGCTCCAGCTACCTTTGGTGACTATTAGCATGGATACAGCTGTGCAAATTTGAAAGCTTGGCTACAGGTCAGGAATTAGCTGTTGTTCACAGTATGGAATTCACACCTGCCTTGTTTTTTGGAGTTGCTTCAGTGCCTAATGCAATGCACTGTATTCATTCATAAATATAGATAGCATAAATATAAATGGATTGACCGTAGACAACCAGCTTCTCTAGGTATGCTCTACCCTGTGCATTTGAGGAATATGTATAGGATCTGATCCCATAGCTGCTGTTACATGTGGAGCTAGATGTTCATGAACCCTACAATTCATCAAGACAGCAATAAAAGCTGACTCACTTAGCAAAGAATTGAGATGGCTTTAATAAACACTCTATGGTGATAACAGCAAAGCTCTGGGACCTTGCTTCCATGAGCAGAGAGACGTCTGCTGATGTCCTTTATGTGACGCTGATAATGTGGGAATTTTGATCATTGTCTGTGTTTGGTGTTTTGTTACAGTGTAGATAGCCAACAATAGTGAAGATAGCTTCCAGTCAGTGAAGACAGACAGACACACTGTACCACCCTTCCTTGAAGCCACTGAAATAGCAAGTATTCAGTTTAATATTTTCTTAAATGTCACACCAAGTGTTGCTCATACCAGACTAGCTGAGGGGATAAATGGTCTCTAACGCTTGGGCAGATTTCTCTGTCTTAAATTATGGTGTCTCTTACTGTTTGTAATGGTAAGGGCCAACTGACTAACTAGAAGCAAATAGGTAAAATGGAGCCCTTTTTAACCCAATGGTGAAGATGCACATTTGCTCTGTGAGAACTCAGGGACTTCATGGTGTTACCCAAATAAGAAAGACAGATTAGGAGCATCTCTTAGGAGGACAAGATTTTAGGAGCTATTAAATGATGGCATCTGATGTCTTAATCAGGAAGATGATACTGCAACTGTAGGCTTGGGCCCGAGAAGGTTGTGGGAAGACTGAATGAAAGGAAAGTTGTCTAAGAAGCAATAGACATTAATGTTGAGGACATTTGTAAAACTTGGGTTGTAAATTATAAAAGATCAAGTCAATAAGGATTTTTTTTTCTTTTTTCACCTAGGGTCTTAGTTCTTAGGCAGCCTAGGCTAACCTGGAATGAGTCACCACATCTCGTTAATGTGGTGCCAGGATGAAGCCCAGAACTTTGAGAAAGCTAGCTGTGTACTCAACAAACTAAGCCATGTCCTCAACACAATTACTCCTAAACTTATTTGTCTGGCTTTTTATTTCTTACATACCCATTGTTTGTAGGACACTGGAATACCTCTTGTATTGCTTTTTTATGTTGTTTTTCTTGTTTTGAAGTCCAGTCAGCCAGGTGTTCACCACTAGAGCAAATCGCCAGCCTTCAGAGTTTTCTGTTCACTCTTGCCTCTTCTAGAAGGGCATAATGAGAAAAGAGCTAGACATGGTGTCTGCAAGGCTGTCTTTCCCAAGGGCACAGACTGTTAAAATGCAGGACCAGCCTTCGGTGTGCAATGAATTTGTGTACTCATTATCAAGACTGCTTTTAGTCTAATACTGACAATGATGTCCTAGACTGCAGGAACACTCCCTGCAGCTTTCCACCGCACAGAGATTTCTTGAAGTGGGTCCGTTCCCATTATGCACCCCAAAAGCGATGAGATCATGAAGTGGGCAAAAGAGAAAACAGTACTTAATTGGCTCTAGAAGGATGCAGTGGGAATAAAAACATCCCTCCCCCAACCCTGAGCTTTAAAGGCATGGACACAATTAAAACATGAAGGGGTGATCCTGCATCCTAAACAAGCCCGCACTGCACTGGTTAATTAAATCATTTTAATCTAATGAATATGAGCGGTGAAATAAATGAGCTTAGCAATGAGTCAGGAGCCATTGGATCCCAGCGGCTACAGAGCCAGCTTCACCATGCCAGGACATGCAGAACCTTTCTGCTGATCTTCAAGCGACGCCCTGTGTGCACTTTGGCCTCTGTTGAGGTTTGAGTAGGCAGCTTTCCCTGGCAGTCTCCCAAGGGATTTGGACCTCCTATACACCTTCACCTTTTGCCTGATGAAAGCCTGGTCCCAGGAACCTGAGAGGCCAGGGAACACAGCTCATATTTGTTATCTTTTCCAGGGCATTCCCCTGATGACCCAGGTTTTGGTGGTAGCAGATTATTGAAGACGGTGTGTCCTAGGTCCTTTGATCTTGGTAACCTTAGAAGAGAAAGGTTCACAGTGCTATTCTGTGTTGTTCTGACATGAGATCAAAGGTGGCTTGTGGGTTGGGAGTTGGTTCAGTCATTAAAGTGCTTGTGGCCCAAGCTTAAGGACCCGAGGGCATCTCCCAGCACTCACCTGAGCTCTACTTCTAATTCCAACATTCCAGAAATGGAGACAGAAGGATTCCTAGAGTCTGATCTCCAGCCAGCTTAGCTGGATTGTCAAGCCCCAGGTGACAATGAGAGACACTGTCTTACAGAATCCAAGTGGGACATGATGGAGCTCAGGGGCATTAAAAATACTTGCTGCAAGCCTGAGCACCTGACTTTAAACCTTCAGACCTACATAAAGATAGAAGGAGAGCATCTACTCTGCCTTTTGTCTTCTGACTTCCACAAGCGCTATGACACACGTGTGCCCTGCCCCCCATACACAAGCAACATATTAATAATAAGTTAAAAACACACAAGGTAGATAGCTCCCAAGGATGACCTCTGAGCGACCCACAATCAGCTCCCATACATCTCCCTGAAAGAATGAATATCTCCTATGAGAGGTTACAAGTGGGAGGCAAGATCAGTTTCCGCAATATGGAAGGACACGCTTGATTTTCTAGAAGCCTCTGTGGCAGGGGATTCCCGTCTGTCACAGCAGGAAAGTCCCTTCTCACTTTGTGAGTTTCAGAGTGTGAGAAGATTTCTCTCTTCACTATCGTGGTGGTGGTGGTGGTGGTGGAGGGGTGTGGCTATGACCCCAGATGGAATAGCCGGGGAGATCGCTTTGGAGCAATGTGGTGGATTCTGTCCTTGCTGGATGCCAGGCCTCTGCAGGTGGAAGCTTTGGCTAACTTCAAGGCATGTCGACTCCAACACTCCTGTGCCATTCCAGCCATACCCTTTCTCTTCCTTTTTTGCTGTGCTGGCGTACATGTGTATTCAGGTGTGTGTGTGTGTGTGTGTGTGTGTGTGTGTGTGTGTGCGCGCGTGAACTTGTGCATGACTGTACATCTCTGTGGGAATGTGTGCGCACACCTGTGGAGGCCAGAGATTGTTGAAAGCGTCTTCCGCAATCATTCGCTACAGTTACTTTTGACTTAGTATTTCTTACTTGGCCTGGAGCTCGCAAATTGGCTAGACGAACTGGCCAGCAAGCCCCTGTCTCTGCCTCCCTACCACTGTGATTATAGGCATGTGCCACTGAGCCCAGTTCTTCCCATGGGTGCTACAGATCCAAACTCAGGTCCTTATGCTTACAGATCAGGCACTTCACCGACTAAGCCATCCCTGCCTCTCTTCCCTTCCTCCATCTTTTGAGATAGGAGCTCTCACAGACAAGTAACTCTGCAAGTAGGATATACTGGCTGACCTGTGCGCTCTAAGGTTTTGCCTGTCTCTGCCTCCCCAGAGCTGGAACTACCCCTTCAAGTCAACAGTATCAGCATGATGCTGACTTCTTGCTCCCGTACCTCTGCTGAACTTATGTAGATCCCACTCTTGATCTTTCCTGCAGGATACAGTCACTCGTGTGAAGAGAATTATGTGGCTAGCTAAGGCAGAGTAGAGAAACTGCTTCAACTTTCATGTGCAACCCACAGGACAGTCAGAGCCCCAACTTGTATAGAGTTCACTGCTGGGAGACAAGAAATGGGGGTGTGGGCACAGGCATGAGGCCATAAGGAGGTGCCTTGGGCCTTTGGTTAAGCACAGGGCTGCCAAGAGACACTGAAGCCTCAACCGGTGGGTAGAAAACATTTGCAATTAGATGGTAACTTGTGGCAAGGCATACAGATGTTGAAGCCATTGGTATGTTAGGTAATTGGATCCAAGGGCATTCATGATATCCTTTCAGGAAGGTAGAGAGCGCTGGCTCTCAACTCTGGGGGAAACTATGGAAACTTAGCAAGCCCAGGACCACTGTCTCCATAGATTTTGATTTAATAATGTACCAGTGAAAGTCAGCAATGGTTTTACTCAGCTGTGACTCCTGAGAAGTACAGGTCAAAGCTGACAGGCAAGGTGTGCAGTCGGAGCATGGTGCTCAGGGCCCACTGCACCAGAGGAACTCACCTGGCACTGCAGACCTGGTCAAAGCCCATGGCTCAGGAGGTCATAGGCCCAGATGCAACCTTACTACTGTTTGCTCAGTGGATGTGACGTCAACCTGCCCTCTAAATATTTGTGTTGACACCCATGGATCACTGCTGTCCCTTTGACTGGGGAAATTTCTCTTTGCAGTGGGTGGCAGTTAATACAGAGATTAGTAACCAACCAATGTACTATGAACAAATTGCCCCACTCACAAAAATACCCCTAATGTTATGTAGACAACCCTAATTAAATTCTCTCCCTCCCTCCCTCCCTCCCTCCCTCTCTCTCTCTCTCTCTCTCTCTCTCTCTCTCTCTCTCTCTCTCTCTCTCTCTCTCTCTCTCACACACACACACACACACACACACACACACACACACGAACACACGCATACACACATACTCATGTGAACACCTCATGTAAGTAGGAAGAGGACATAGAAAGAAGGAATTGGGAGGGAAGGGGAAGCAAAGGGGATACCTAAGGGGAACTTTGATCAAAAAACCCTGAGCATACATATGCAAGTGCAAATAGTAAGCTAGGACTCTTCCTTTCCTTCCCCATTTGCTTCACTTTGTTCCATCTCCCCCATTTCCTTTTTTCTTTTCTGATATGAAATCTCATATAGCCCAGCCTGGCCTTAAATTGGCTATGTAGCTTGAATTCCTGATCCCCCTGTCTCTGCCTCTCAGAGGTTGGAACTATAGGCATGTGCCACCGCACCTGGAATAGCCCTCTTTTGCTAGCACTTTGTATATTGTGTTGAATTTTATTGTATCTTTTTGGTTGCATTTATCAAACTGGTCATAGGATTTTCTTTTTAGATCTGTTATTGTGGTGATTTATGTTACATTTTTCCACTATTACACTATCTCTGCATTCCTATGGCAACTACAGCTTGGTCACAGAGTATTTGATCTTGCCAGAATTTATTTATTTATTTATTATTAACTTATTTATTTTGAAGCAGAGTTTAGTACAACCCAGCTGGCATGGAATTCACAACCCTCCTACCTTAGTCTTCTGTGTACTGGGATTAGGTGTGCACCACCATATGGCTTTGTTTCTGATTTTAACTTCTTTCTTCACCAACAAATGTGGCCTCCAAATTCTCCTTCGGATGTCTTCACTGTGCTGTTCGTGTAAAATGATGTATGGAATCTTGTTCCTCTCCTCTTCCTCACCCCCTTTATCCTCATCTTTTCTCTTTTTTGGATTTTTCTTAGAAAACTGGAAGATTTAAAAAAAAATTGAAAATAGATTCTTCTCTCATACAATACATCCCAACCAGTTTCCCTTTGCTTTATTCCTCCCAAATCCCTACCCCCACCTTCCCCAGATCCACTCCCCCTCCATTTTCTGTCAGAAAGGGGGCAATAACTTCTTGGTAACAACAATCACATGTGACAAAACAAGATACATAAGACAAAGGAAAAACACTTATACATAGGCTGAACAAGGTAACCCAATAGATGGAAAAGAATCCCAAGGGCAGGCAAAGGAGTCAGAGTCCTACAAAAACACCAAGCTACCAGCCATAACATATATACAGAGCACCTGAAGACCCATGCAGGTACCATGTTTCCTGCTTCAGTTCTGTGAGCCCATTTGAGCCCTGCTTAGTTGATTCTGTGGGTTATATTCTGCTGGTATCCTCCGTCCCCTCTGACTCGTTCAATGTTTCCTCCCACCTTCCATGGGGTGCCCCAAGCTCCAAGGAGAGGGACCTGACAAAGACTTCCAATTTGGACTCTATCTGTGCATTGTTTGGCAAGGATCTCTGCACCTACTCCCTTCTGCTGCTGGAGGAAGTCTCTCAGATGACAACTGAATAAAGAGCTGATCTTTTTGATGGTAAATGTTTGTTTTACCAGTTTGAGCCATCTTGCCAGCACCTAAATAATACAAATTTTGATAACCCAGTGTGTGTGAAGCATTTTATATGGAGAATATCATTAAGAATCATTTCATTGATTACTATTTTTTTTTTCAGTTACATTTGGTTATATCCTAAGTATCTGGGCTATCCAGTCTCTGGTTCCTGGTCATTCCAGGCAGTGCTGAGCATGGTCTTCCTTTTGTGGTATGGGCTTTAAGTTAAACCAGATATTGGTTATCCATACCTATAAGTTCTGTGCCACCGATGCTCTGGCACATCTTGTAGGCAGGACAGATTGTAGGTGGAGGATTTTGTGACTGGGTTGGTGTTCACGTTTCTCTTTTCATAGTCTGTAGAGTATCTTCTTGACAGAAAGAGACTGGAAATATAATTGAAGACTCCACACAGGTACCAGCTCACCCTCTCAACATTCAATGAGCTGTGTGATGTTATCCTTGGCAATGGGACCCTGTTGTCAGTTTTTGGAGAGCAACCCTCTGTCCTAGCATCAGCCTGAGTTGCTTAAGGATCTCTATAAGAACCCATTGGCCAACAACACAACTAAATGCAACCCAGTCCCAGCAATGAAAGCCTTTCCCGGCTACAAAAGATGGTCAGTTCATACTCTACACTCTATTACTAGGAGTTTTCACTGGGGTCCCTTCAAAGATTCTAATAAGCTTCCACTGTACTAGATTCCCATCTATCTCACCTGGCACTCTCTCCTTCCCTCTCACTCCCATCCCCACTACCCTTAGCCCCATAAAATCTAGTGTGTTTCCCCTTCCTGGAGAGATTCATGTTCCACCCCCCAACCCCCCCACCCCGCCCCAGGGACCTCCTTTTTAATCTAACCTCTCTGGGTCTGTGGATTGTAGGTTGGTTACCATTTACTTAACATCTAATATCCACTTGTAAGTGAGTACATACCATACTTGTCTTTCGGCATGTGGGTTACTTCACTCAGGATGATTTTTTCCCCACTTTCATGGTTTTGCCAGCAAATTTCATGATGTTATTTAAAAAACAAAAACAGCTGAGCAATACACTATTATGTAAATATATTACATTTTCTTTACCCATTTTTTTAGTTGAGGACATCTAGATTGTTTCCAGTTTCTGATTATTATAAACAAAGCCACAATGAACATGGTTGATCAAGTGTCCTTTTAGTAGGATGTACCGTCCTTTGGGTATGTGTCCAAGAATGGTATAACTGAGTCTTGAGATAGGTTGATTCCCAATTTTTTAAAGAACTGTTATATTGCTATCTATAGTGGCTGTACAAGTTTGTACTCCCACCAGCAATGGAGGACTGTTCCTCCTGCTCTACGTCCTCACCAGCATGAGCTACTTGTGTTTTTGATCTTAGCTATTCTGACAGGTATAAGAGGAATCCCAAAGTACTTTGATTTGCATTTCTCTGATGACTAAGGATGTTGAACATTTCTTTGTTTCTCAGCCATTTGAGTTCCCTCTTGAGAATCTTGTTTAGACCTGCACCCCATTTTTAAATTGCATTTTTTGATATCTAGTTTCTTGAGTTCTTTATGTATTTTGGATTTTAGTCCCCTATCAGATGTGGAGTTGGCAAAAATATTGTCCCATTCTGTAGGTTACTGCTTTGTTCTGTTGAGGGGATCCTTTGCCTTACAGAGGTTTTTCAATTTCATGAGGTTCCATTTACTAATTGTTGCTCTTAAGGCCTGTGCTATCAAGGTTTTGTTCAGAAAACTTGCCTCCTGTGCTGATACATTCGAAGTTATTCTCTACTGTTGGAATTTTGATGGGGACTGCAAAGAATCTGTAGGTTGCTTTTGGTAAGATGATCATTTTTACTGGGTTAACCCTACTGAACCATGAGGTTGGGAGATCTTTCCATCTTTTGATATTGTCTTTAATGTCTTTCTTCAAAGAGTTGAAGTTTTAGTCAATAGATCTTTCACTTGCTTGGTTAGAGTTGCTCAAAGATATTTTACATTATTTGAGGTTATCATGAAGGTTTTGTTTACCTGGTTTCTTTCTCAGTTCCTTTGTCATTTGTATATAAGAGGGCTACTAATTTTTTTTTTAGTTAATCTTGTATGAAGTCACTTCACTGAAAGTGCTCATCAGCTGTCTTTAGAGGCCACTTAACATATATTATCATATCGTCTGCAAATAACAGTTGTTTTACTTCTTCCTTTCCAATTTGTATTCCCTTAATCTCTTTCAGTTGTCTTATTGTTCTAGCTAGAACTTCGAGTACTATACTGAATAGATATGGAAAGAGTGGACAGCCTTGTCTTGTTCTTGATTTTAGTAAAATTGGTTTGAGTTCTTCCCTTTTAATTTGATACTGGCTCTAGGATTGCTGTAAATTGCCTTTGTTATGTTTTAGGCATGTCCCTTGTGTCACTAATCTCTCTAGGACTGTCAGACTGGGATTCATGAGCTCCCACTTGCTCAGGTCAGCTTCTTCTGTGGGTTTCCCCAGCCTGGTCTTGATTCATTTGATCAGCACTCCTCCCTCTCTGCAACTGGATTCTAGGAGTTCAATTCAGTGTTTAGCTGTGAATCTCTGCTTCTGCTTCCATCAGCCGCTGGATGAAGGCTCTATGATGGCATTTGAGGTAGTCATCAATCTCATTATAAGGGAAGGGAAATTTAGGTAACCTCTTCCTTGTTGGTTAGATTCTTAGTTGGGGTCATCCTTGTGGATCCCTGGAGATTTCCCTAGTGCCAGATTTCTTGTTAAGCCCATAAAGGCTCCCTCTATTAAGGTATCTCTTTCCTTGCTCTCCTTCTCTGTTCTTCTCCCAACTCGACCTTTTTGATCCCTCATGTTCTCCTCTCCCCTTTCCTTCTCCCCCCCCCTCTTTCTCTACCTCCTTCCCCTCCTCCTATGCTCCCAATTTACTCAGGAGATCTTGTCCCTTTCCTCTTCTTCGGGGTCCATGTATGTCTCTCTTAGGGTCTTCCTTATTTCCTAGCTTCTCTGGGGTTGTGGATTGTAGGTTGGTAATCCTTTGCTCTATGTCTAATGTCCATATATGAGTCAGTACATACCATGTTTGTCCTTCTGTGACTGGGTTACCTCACTTGGGTTGGGTTCTTCTAGTTCTATCCATTTGCCACTGTTTGTTTTCCCACTGGGTAGTACTCCATTGTGTAAATGTACCACATTTTCTTTATTCATTCTTCGGTTGAGGGTCATCTAGGATGCTTCCAGATTCTGGCTATTACAAATAATGCTGCTATGAAGAGAGCTAAATAGATGTCCTTGGGGTACCAACGTGTATCCTTTGGGTATATGCCTAAGAGTAGAATTGCTGGATCTTGAGGTAGACTGAGTCCTATTTTCCTCAGAAACCACCATACTGATTTCCAAAGTGGCTGTACAAGTTTACTCCTGTTTCTCCACATCCTCTCCAGCATAAACTGTCTATGGTGTTTTTGCGTTTAGACATGCTGACAGGTGTTAAGATGGTTTCTCAGAGTTGTTTTGATCTGTATTTCCCTGAGGAAATTGACCAATTTCTTAAGTGACTTTTGGCCAATTGAGATTCCACTATTGAGGATTCTTTATTTAGATCTGTACCCCACTTTTTAATTGGGTTATTTTGTGTTTTGATGACTAGCTTCTTGAGTTTTTTTTTTTTTTAATTTTGGAGATCATCCCTCTGTCAGTTCTGGGGCTGGTGAAGATCTTTTCCCATTCAGTTTCAGGAGGTTCCATTTATTAATTGTTGATCTCAGTCTCTGTGCTACTGATGTCATGTTCAGAAGTGGTCTCCTGTGAAGAATTTTGCTGGGAATGCATAGTATCTGTAGATAACTTTGGTAAGATTGCAATTTTTATATTGTTGATCCTACCTATCCAAGAGCATAGGAGATCTTTCCATTTTCTGATATTTCTTTCTTTCTTTAAAGACTTAAAGTTCTTGTCATGCAAGTCTTTCCCTTCTTTGGTTAGAGTTACCCCAAGATATTTTATGTTGCTTGTGGTTATAGTAAAGGGTCATGTTTCTCTGATTTCCTCCTCAGCCCATTTATGAACGAGGGCTACTAATTTTTTTAGTTAATCTTGTATCCTGCCACTTTACTGAATGTGTTAATCAGCTGTAGGAGTTCCCTGATGGACTTTTAATGACTGTTTCTGTTTTCTATCTTGTTGATTTTCTCAAAATACTAATTTTTTATTTCATCGATTCTTTGTTCTCTTTGTTTCTATTTTGTTTCTTTCAGTTGGATTATTTCCTGCCATCTACTTCTGTTAGGTGTGTCTGCTTCTTTTTGTTCTAGAGCTTTCAGATGTGCTCTAAAGTTAGTAACATTTGAGCTTTCCGATTTTTTTTTAATGTAAGAACTTAATGCTATGAACTTTCTTCTTAGCACTGCTTTCATCGTGCCTCATAAGTTTGAGTATGTTGTGTATTCATTTTCATTGAATTCTATAAAGTTTAGTTTCTTTCTTTATTTCTGTCTTGACCCATTTTTTATTCAGTAGAGAGCTGTTCAGTTTCCATGAGTTTATAGTTTTCTGTTGTTGATATCCATTTTTAATCCATGGTGGTGTGATAAATTGCAGGGAGTTATTTCAATTTTCTTGTAACTGTTGAGATTTGCTTTGTGTCTGAGTATGTGGTCAATTTTGGAGAAATTCTGTAAGGTGCTGAGAAGAAGGTATGTTCTTTTGTGTTTGGATGAAATGTTCTGTAAATGTCTGTTAGGTCCATTTGATTTATAATTTCTGTTTGTTCCAGTTTTTCTCTGTTTAGTTTCTGTCTGGATGGCCTGTCCATTGGTGAGAATGGAGTATTGAAGTATCCCACTATCAGTGTGTGAAGATCAATATATGATTTATGCAGTAGTATTGTTTCTTTTTAAAAACTGGGTACACGTGTGTTCAGAAAATAGAAATTTAGAACTGAAATATCATCTCGGAGGGTTTTTTCCTTTAATGAGTATATTTAGTGTCCTTTCTGTATCCTTTGATTAGTTTTGATTTCAAGTATATTTTATTAGATATTAAAATAGTTATACTAGTTTGCTTCTTAGTTATATTTGTATGGAATATCTTTTGTCAAATCTATACTCTGCAGAAATGTCTATCCTTCATTTTGAGGTATATGCAGTGGAAGGATGGATCCTGTTTTTATATCCATTCTCTTATTCTGTTTCTTTTCACTGGGGAATTGAAACCATTGATATTGAAAGATATCAATGACCAATGATTGTTAATCCTGTTATTTTGTTATTGTTGTCATTGATGGTGGTGGTGTTGTTGTTGTTGTTGGTGGTGTGTGTGTGTGTTTCTGTACTTCCCTTTTTTGGTTTTGCTGCTGTTGGATTATTTACTTCCTGTGTTTTCATGGGTATAGTTAACCTCCTTGGGTTGGAGTGTTTCTTGTAGCACCTTCTGTAGGGCTGAATTCATAGATATTGTTTGAATTTGATTTATATTGGAGTATCTTATTTTCTCCATCTATGGTGATTGAAAGTTTTTCTGGGTATCATAGTCTGGGCTGGCATCTGTGGTCTCAGAGTCTGAAGCACTTCTGGCCAAGCCCTTCCAGCTTTTAGAGTTTCCACTGAGAAGTCGGGTGTAAATCTAATAGTTTTTTTTTTTATGTTACTTGGTCTTTTTCCCTTGCAGCTTTTAATATTCTCATATATATATATTACTGTTTTCATTATTATGAGGCAAGGGAAATTGACTTTCTGGTCCAATCTATTTGGTGTTCTGTATTCTCCTTGAACACACATCCTTCTTTAGATTAGGAAATTTTTCTTCTACAGGGTCTCTCACTAAACCCAGAGAACTGGTAGCCAGCAATCTCCAGAATGATGGAGAAGGATACCTAAAGTCATCCTCTGAGTTACAAACACACACACACACACACACACACACACACACACACAGACACACACACATGTATATATGCATGTCTATTGCACAACACACATTCTTTCTGTGTCTCTGTCACTCTCTCTCACATATAGATTTAAAGTTTCCTCAGAGGAAGGATTTTATGGGCTCTAAAATGTGTATCATTTTGTAGTCTCTCTCTCTTTAAAGGAAAGAGTTCAAAATTCTACATAGGGCTTTGATAGGTCTGGGATATAAAGCTCACTAAAATTATATTAAATGGGCCTTTGTTGGTTTATCAATTAGAGAAAGCTCTTTTTTAGACTTAAGATTGGTAAGTTAACTTTACAAATTGAATTTAACTGGCTCACAGTGCGAGTTACCATGTCTTGTAATATGGAAGCTTTAAAACTTCGCACATTCGCATTCTGATACTTTTAAGAGTAGACATAGGAATATAGAAATTTCCAGGTTAGCCTGTGCCACATAGAAAGCTTTAGGCCATCCTGGACTATATAATAACATAATTTTATCTAAAACTAAACCAGTCCAAACCAAATAACAATGGACCACCACAACATGACCAAAATTATCTGACATTCTTCCCGCTGGGAGGAATGACACTGTTTCTGAGTCTGAGTTTTATGACTATTTGACCAATGGAATTTCCTGGAAGTACTATGGTGCCATGCTCAAGCTGCAGGAAGTAGTTTGTACTCCTGTTGTAAGAGCCTATACATTTGGCTCCCAGATACCCTGCTGGGGAAAAGGCGACCAACTGCATGGTAAGTTCACATAAGCTGTTCCAGCTAACAGCCCACCAGAGGTTGGCACCAGCTTATGTTCATGTGAGTTAGCTGTCCCACAGGGAGGCCTCATCCTTCCAGTCCCATGGGCTTTGTTGACAGCACAGTGAACAGATGTAGGAGTCACTCACAATACTGTGTTTAGTTCAGATTAGGATAGTTATGGTTGCCAGTTTCAAACCTTGAGTTTGAGGGTTATTTGTTATGCAGCACTCAATAGGCAGAACACACAGACTCCTGGTCTTATCTTTTCTCCTGATGCTAAGCTAATTCACAATGGTATTAGTAACATTGTTACCCACACATAGGTTAGAAATTCTAATTCTCTCTCACTCGTTTTTCTTCTTTATTTTTCAAGACAGGGTATCAAGTAGCCCATGCTCACCTCAAACCTATTATATAGAGTCAAGGATGACTTTTAAATTCTGGCCTTCTTGTCTCTGCCTCCCAAGAGCTGGGGTTACAGGTGTGAACCACCATTCTTGAGTTTTCTATTCTCATCCATTCAGGTTTTATCTCTGTGGTACTTATATGGTCTACTTCTCTTCTCCATTCCCCTCAGACCTCCATATCTCAGTATTTTTCTGGAAGCTCCTAATGTACTTTCCATATTTATCCTTCTCTCACTCACGAAGGCTCCATGTGCTGGCACACAATGCTCACAAATCCCAGACTTGTTCCTTCTCTGTGTTAACCTCTTTGATCAAGTCTTAAATAGTTTCTTAGTTAAACCATTAAGGATATTGCACAGTTAGTGCATTTCTCAACAGAAGAAACCTGAGTTTGCAGATTCCAAATGGAAACAGGGCTAAGGTTGCAGCTCAGTTAGTAGAATCCTTGCTTAGCTTTCAGGAAGCCTCGGGTCCCCTCCCCAACACCAGACATGATATGCACATCAGTAATCCTGAGAGGTAGAGGCAGGAGGACCAGAAGTTCAGGGTCATCTTTGGTGATACAGGAAATTTGAGCCCAGCTTTGGTTACGTGAGATCCTGCCAAATAACAAACTACTAAAATTTTCAAAGGAAGAATGAGCAAGAGGTTCACTAAGTGTTTTCCTGCAGGTATCCTAATTCCAATGCTGCCCTATTTCACCTTTTTAAGCAATCACACTAGGAATATTTTCCCTAGCAATGGCTAAATAGCAAGTTATTTGGCTTTTAATAAGCCAGTGATTAAGCAATGAAAAATTCAACAAAACAAACAAACAAAAAACAGAGGGGATAGCGTTAGCTAAAATGTTAGTACCTAGCTAAGTTGTGGTTGTGAGTGAAAGAGAAACATAAGGCCCACAGGAAGAAGATAAGTTACACACACGTGCTCTGAGAAGTAAAAAGATTCTGGGTGTGGCGTATGTTTTATCTTGCTCTACTGGTAATGAAACTTTCTAGCCCATTTGTTTATTATTTTTAATTTAGCTGTATGTGTGTGTCTTTGTGAATATATGCCACCTAGATATTTGTTACTGCAGAGGCATGAAGTCATTAGATCCCATAGAGTTGAAGTTGTGAGCTGCTTGGTGTGGCTGCAGGCAACTGAGTTCAGATGCTCTGGTAGAGTAGTAAGGGCTCATCAGGGCTGAGTCATCTCTCCAGCACATCTACGCTCCTCTCTGCCATGAGATTGGATAAGGTTGTAACAACTACTGTACTATTGCAAGTTCAAAATGCTAACAGCTCAGCAATAAGATAAACTAACTTCTGAAGGCCAGTTGAAAGGAACTGCCACTTCAAGATCTGATTTCATGGACAGAATTCATTTTCAACTTTCATGCAAACAATTTTATAGCATAATGTGAACATTTCTACAGTAATTTGTCTTTCTGTCATACAGTGGAGCTTGAATGTGACTATTTCACATTCAAGAATCAGATTCTTGGTATTTGAAAAGCACACATACCTGACAAGACTACACAGGATTTTTCTAAAAAAAAAAAAACAAAAAAACAGCCACTATCCCTTACTGCTTCTTCAGGTCTGCATAAATATAATACATAAGTAAGTGTAATTAAAACTAGAAAATCACATGATTAATGTCAGTATTTTAATAACAAATTTTGTTTGAGTGGAGAATAATGGACAGCAGTAACTTTTCTGCAATCCCAATTTAATTGCAGAAATGTCTGGGCATTGCATAGTTTATGCTCTCAGGTAATGTCACCTTGGAACAACGATTGAAGCAAAGCATGTTGCTCTCTCACTTTTCACATGAATTCTTTCCACAGCAGTGGTCACCTTGAAGTGCACACATGTTCTTATGGTGACAGGATTTTAACCCAAATTCCATACCCATAGGCGTCATTTTAATTCACAAAAGCTTTACAGTTAACATGGCAACAGTTGAAGAGGCAAGAGCAGAAGCAGGCAGATGGCTCTCCCCACAGAAAGCAGTGTCCTTTTACCTTTATGTTTTAAAATTCTCTTCTTCATGATCCTGAGAGGAAGAGGGGGAAGGGAGGCTTGGGTGTTTTTGATTTCCTTGAATGAAACATGAGGTCATGAGAGAGGTTACATGTTTGTCAAAAGACTTAAGCTATGGGATTTGGGAACTTAGTATCTGCTGTCCAGAAGGAAAGCAGTGTTGGGAGAACTCCTGCCAGTGTAGAAGGACCCTATTGTGGTCTAGGGATATAGTTTATTTGGTAGAATACTTGTTTAACATATATGAAATGCTGGGTCCAATCCCATGCCCTTCATAAAACTGGACGGGGTGGTCCACATCTGTAATCCTAGCACTCCAGAGCTTGAGGCAGGAGAATCAGGAGTTCAAGTTTATGCCTGACTACATGGGGAGTTTAAGGTTAGCTTAACTTGAGACCTTGACTCAAAAGAGCAAGCCAAACAACCCAAAGGCTCTTACTTAATAAAGGCTCTTACTGTTAGGGGTTGAGAGTGGGAAGAATCTTAGATGCAGCCCTGAGTTCAGCACTGGTCATATTTCTCTCCCACTCCAAGATGCAAAGGAGAATCTCGGGCAGGGAGGTGGGAGGCAGAGCAGGTCAGGTGACCACTTAGTCTGCTTTTAGCATTACCTCTGTGAGATCATGCGAGATGGATGCATCCGAGATTTCTCATGCTAGTAGCTCATTGATGTCCAGTTCTAAAAGATATGGGGGGGGGCCCAGAGTTTTAGGGTTAATTTGGTCATTCCTCTCATCTTTCTTTCATGATATGACTAAGTGAAATTCAAATACAGAGGAAATCTTCCCTGGGCTTGTCAGCTCTGGTCTACTGGCCAGTATTACTTGTCTCTGTTTAGATTCTATCATCTAATTATACGGAATGACTTACTTTGGGTTACACGAACAGGGTGAGGCTCCCTCAATTTTATCTGGTGATTTCAACAGTCTAGCTCACTGTTTGTTAATTTAGTCTAGGGTTGCTAACTGCTTTGCCAAAGGTTAAGGTTAATCTAGCAACATCTTGGGCTTTTGGCCAAAATTACAGCTTTGTAAGGATTTATTTTTGCAGACAATGGGTTCCTTGCATCCAAAAAGTGTGAGTAACTTATTAGGTGGTCCCAGAAGCCTTTGTGACCATGATGTGTTTTTCCAAAAACACCCAGTGAAGGTGGTTCCCTTGGTAAAAGTGCTTACCTGAAGAACACAGAGAACTCAGTTTGATTCTCAGGGCCCACATGAAAAAACAAACAATCAAACAAACAACAACAACAAAAAACTGGGCATGCTGGCTCCAAGTCTGCAAACCTGTGTGGGCAGACGGAGACAAGCAGATCCCAAGCCAGGCAATTTGGTGATTCCAGGCTGATGAGAGAACTTGTCTCAAAAACAGGTGGCCAGTGCCTTAGGAACACCATTTGAAGTTGTCTTCTATCCTCCAGATACATGTGAATACATGTACCTTAGTATATATGTTTGCCCCATACATGGACACATGCGCACATTCATATATGTATACACAACTGATTACATAAAACTTCTACTGCAGACATTTTGGTGGTGGAGCGGTTATAGTTTCCCAAGGCACACAGAGAAAGGACTCTGGCATAAGTATATATAGTGCAGCTGTAAGTGGCTCTGTAGGGTTTTGCTGTCCAGTTCTCAATGCCAGGGGGAAATTTGTGCTTTTTAATAACGTTTAATATAATGCCTCACAACATATTTTCCTTGAATGAAAAGTGGACATTTTTGTTTGTTTGTTTGTTTGGACCAAAGGATGCCAGGAATGACCTTAACCCAGAAAATTCTGATGGAGGATAAAATCTGCTATGGCTGGTATAAGCCACCCTGGTCTGGCATTGCAAGATCTATAAGAGGACTTCTCCAAAACATCCACTCAAGTGGCTAACATTAGCCCCACTTCCTAAATCAGGAAACGGCTTTCTGTGAAGGGATGGGGAAGAGCCTGAATCCTGATTGTGAAAAGTCATTGTCTAAAATGACTGAGAAAAAAGCTATGGAATTAACTGGGAATTAAGGTAGACATGAGTAGATTAAATCTCTTGCCTCAGCAAATATGGAGCTAGACACAAACAAACAGGCTTTGGGGGGGGCAAAATGCTTTAATTTTTGCCTATCCTTATTATTTTCTAATAAGAGAGAGAAAGAAGGATGTGGATTTGGGTGGTTGGGGAGGTGGGGAAGATCTGGGAAGACTTGGGAGAGGGAAAACTATAATTAGAATATATTCTATGAATAAATCTATCTTCAATAAAAAATTGTGAGACAAGTATCTAGCACATGTTTTCTTTTCAGTTGTTACCTAGTACAGGTGAGGGTTTATTAAACACTCATCCAAGGTTATCTGTCTTATGCATGGCCTTTTGCTAAAACAGAGGCACTGTACCCCATTCATAATCAAGCAATGTAAAGTTCTCTTGCTGTCTGTTTGGGGAGTCTCCTTACACAGGATTGAAGAAACAGTTTGAGAATTGGTGCCTCTTGGAAGCCCTTTCTGAAGCACCATTAATCATCTCCTTTTGGAAATTTCTGTCTGCAAAGCCTCCATTGCAGACATATCATTGACCATGTTGACTTGTTAATATGCCAGTTGTCTTCTGTGATACCAAGACTGTGAACCTCAGGCCATAGGACCTGGCTCCCCTCCCATCTAATCCCCCAGTGGTCATGCCAGCCTGGTTTTAATAGCAGTTCAATACCATCTGCTTGGTGTGTGAATTACTCTATATACCAGTGTTTCTGGTAAGGCAGAGTTTTTCTTTTAAGACACAATTAGCTGAGTATCTGCTTCACGACTTAATCTTTCTGTAAACCCGTGAGAGTAATTTCATGACTCATTCATTGATAAAACTGCCCAGGGATGTTATACTGACTGGAAAGGGAAGATCCCTGAGCCAGTGACTAACACACAGCAGGAAGTGGGATCTAGTCTGCCTCACCTGTATCTTGCACAGTCATTATCAACCAGCTTCTTTATATTTTTCCCACAGTAGTATATATTAGGGCCTTGTGGCAGGTCCAGTTGCCACATTGATTATACAAAGAAAAGCTCTTACGTATCTGAGTGCACAAAACCTTGCAGTGTTTAGTTGGAGAAAAAAATTGCATGTATCGTGGTTTGTATGTGTAATGTCCCACACAGGCTTCTGTGTTTGAACATTTGATTTTTGGCTATGGTTTGGGAAGTTGTAGAACATTCAAAAGGTAGAGATTTGCTGGAGGAAATGGGGGAGGGTTGGGAAAGGGGGCTTTGAAATTGTATACATTGTACTCATTTCCTGACCTCCTCCTCGCTGCTTCCTGACTGGCAATTCCATGTGTCCTGCCCCTTGATGGTCCATGACCTTCCCTGTCATAATGAACAATATTCCTTCTCAAACTGTAAGCGTAAATAAACTCTTGCTTCCTTAAGCTGCTTCTGCCTGTTATTGTGCCATAGCAATGAGACAAATGACTAAATGTTTCCAGGACACTTAGCACCCTACAGAGGAAAGCACACACACAACCTCTGAAATGATGTTAGACTTTGAAACTTTAAGCTTGGGACAACCACAAGCCTGGAGTATGTGACAGACAGGTAGATGTGGGTGTGTTTATTCTGATACAACAAATGCTGAATATCTGTACACAAACTATTTGTAATAGGCCTCCCTTTCTCATCCCAGGGTGCATAGGATGGTCTACACAGAAAAAGCCACCTGTGTGCAAGCTTTCCCATGGGGAGGGACAGGCTCCCAGGGATGCCACCAGCACTGTGTTCCTCAGGCAAGAAAGGCCAAGGTTATTTGCTATTTGGCTACTCTATGTAGAGATCATAACAACAGCCTGGGAAGTTTTTGTTGAAGAAGCAGCATCTATTGTTATACAAACCAGCAAGAACTCTATCCCAAGAAGACAGATATTCCCATAGAAACATAGATCACTCTAGGTAGAAAATTAAGATAGATTATGCCCAGCAAGCTCAATGGACAGGCCAGCGTTGGGAATGTAAACTCTGCATAAGAGCCTTGGACACCCTAGGCTAGAGAAGTATCTCAGTCAGTGAAGTGCTTGCTGTGTAAGTGCAAGAAACTGAATTTGGTCCCTAGAACCCATGTAACAGTGCCAGACCAGATGAGGTGGCTCACATTTGTGATCCTAGTCCTGGGGAAGTGGACCCAGATAAATCTGCATGGATTGCTGCCTAGCCTAGCCTACTTGGCAAGGTCCAGGCCCATGACAGATCCTGACTCAAAACAATAGCAGTGATGAATACTCTCCATGGGTGGTGAATGAGGGATGGCACTAGAGGCTGACGTGCACACACACACACACACACACACACACACACACACACACACACACACACACACACACATATGCACGCACGCTCACTTGCACGTGTACGCACATGCACACCAAGTCTAATCTTCTTTTACAGAGACTAGCAGTGCGGCTTTATTAATAGTCAGTGAGGTGGCAGAGAACACACCCTGCAGAACAGTGCTGTCTTATATTACCACACCTCCTCCAACAGCTAAGCTGATAACCTCACAGGGAAAAACTGCCGCACCCTGCAAAATAACAGAAGTTTCCAGCACACACAACTGCTTGATTGCATTTTTCTCTTCCTAGAATAGGGAAATCCCACCTGTGTAAACACACACACACACACACACACACACACACACACACACACACACTGTTCTACTGTTAGAAATAGGTCTGGTGTCTCAAGAACATGACGGTACAATCCTAAACTTTCAGCAAGGAAGTAAGTTTGTCTGAAGGGTGCTTATCCATGTCAAACTATGCAGGAAAGCATACCCAGTGGATTCCCACAGAGTTTTATTCTTAATGCAAAGGGGTCCCTTGCCTCATTTTGAATGGCCAGAGCTTGCCATCACATTCTTACATGATTGGCTGATTTAAAGCAATGCAATTAATAAACAGAATTCAACTTGGAGCACCAAGTACAAGTCTGAGCACATATTGTGATTTCAAGGACTGAATTGCTGAACCTAGAGGAATTTGAATTTCTGCCAAGTGGCTTCTTTAGTTTTTTTTTTTTAAATCAAGTTTTGTCTTACTTAACCCTTTGGTAGCGAAGACAATATGTTTGTTTTACATTTCTCATACTGTGTGTGAGATTCAGCTTGTATGACGGAATTCCACAATGGACTAAGGGGAACCAGACATGTCTAAAGACAGGAAAAGGAAATAGGAGAGCATTGATTTCTCTTAAACCAGACATAAAAGGTAATTTTCTTTATCAAACCTATTAATCCATTTATCTCAAGCAATGCCAGACATCTTGATAGTTGGAGGAAAGGCCAGTGTGTTTTCCTAGGAATGCTGAGGTCATGGTTGCCTATGACGTTCCTAGTGAGATGCTATTTGGGTTTCAAATGGGTAATTATAGAAATAACATGGAAATAAAGACAAGAGGTTTTTAAGAACTACTGATGGTTTCATGGCCTAAAGGAGAATTAACCAAGTGAGGTGGTACATGCAGATAATCACAGCACTCACAAGGTTAAGCAGAAAAGTCAGGAGTTCAAGGTCACCCTCAGCTACATTGTGAGTTTGAGGTAGGCATGGGCTACATGATGCCATCTTGAAGGAAAGAAAGGAAGATCTCAAGAACAAAAGAAAGAGAAAAATGATAAAAAAGATAAAGAATTGTTTGAAACATTTTATTTTTATTTTTATTAATGCCTGTGTGTCTGCATGTGGGTGTGTGTCTGTGTGTGCTGGTACCCAAGCACATCACCGGAGCACATCATCTGAGCAGATCAAAGGCATGTTCCCCAGAGCAGAACTACAGGAGGTGGTGAGTCACCGCATTTGAAATGGGTGTTGGGAACTAAACCACAGTCCTCCAGAAGAGCAGTACACCCTCTTAACCACAGAGTAATCTCTCCTGGACCCCCCAAAAATCCTTAATGTTTTGGTGACTACATTTATGAATCCATAAAAATAGGCTCATGCTATCAATATTGTTTGAAAACATTTGTCCATTTATAAATATATTGGACACAATTTTTCCTATTATATAAGATTGCATGTATGTTGGTATGTATGTATGGTATATGTGTCTGTGCTCATGAGTATGCCAATTTGCATGTGGAGAACAGTGGGTAACTTCTGGGAGTCAGTTCTCACCTTCTATCCTTGTGAATCCTGGGGACAGAACTCAGCATCAAGCTTGGTGACAATGCCTTTACCTGCTGAGCTATCCTGCCAGCTTTAATGTGTTATGTCTACTTCATCAGCATACTGTCATAATCAGGAAGGCACAGATACTATCAAACACAATTCAAGATCATTTAAAATGTCTATGGTATTTCATTCTTTGGAGGGAATTTAAGTTATTTAATCAGTGCTCTGCCTTAGAAATATAAGAGTTCTCTCCTTAAAATATCAATGGGCACACATTGCTTCAAATGTCCCTAACTTACATCCTTAGGATTAATAACTAAAATTGCAATTGCTTGTCAAGTAAGATGAATTTTAAAAACATTCTCTGAAGACTGAATTGACAGTTTAGCTCACTTGTTTCTATTTCAATGGCTGCATTTTTAATTTACAAAATTTTCTTGTGGGGTAGAATAATTAATACATCTTTCACCTATCTCGTGTAGAATACTTTTTTATTTTTGTTATTTGCCTTTGAAATATGTGTCATGCATATATATACACATAGTTATTCTCATTCACAAATTCTAAATTTACACATTTGCCTACTCATTAAAATTTATTTGTAACTGCAAAATTAGGTTTTTGTTTTGTTTTACACAGAATCTTTTATAGATTAGGTTATCCTTGAATTTAATATGTAGCCAAGGGTAATATCAAACCTCATCCTCCTGCCTCCATTTCCTGAGTGCTAGGATTTTAAGTATTGTGTTACCATGTCTGGCTTATATAGTGTTGCAGTTGACTCTCAGAGTTTCATTCATCCCTCTATCAACTGAACTACATCCCCAGATTTTCCACCCAACACTTTTTGATTAGTTGTGGGCATAGGCAGAGTTGCGAAAAATGTAAGTCATTTGACTTGCAAGTTTCCAGGTGAGGTAGCCCACAAAGACTTTACCTCCTCCCTTTATCCCTTAGACTAAACAGCATTTCTGTACAGGATATTTTGTGCCACATTATGATGTGGGAGGTCCTTCTGTGTGCTGCAAATATATGTTGCTTTTATTTGTTGATGAATAAAACTGTTTCAGCCAATGGACAGGCAGAATTTAGCTAGGTGGGAATTCTGAACAAAGAAGCAGGGAGAAGAAAGACAAAGAACAAATACAATGTAGCCACCAGGGATGTAGGATGTCCAGGAATTCTCCAGCAAGACAAGGCCCCATGGAGATTCACAGATTAATAGAAATGGGTTAATAATCAAGAGAGAGCTAGCCAATAAGAAGCCTAAGCTAAGCCAGGCAGTGGTGGCGCACACCTTTAATTCCAGCACTTGGGAGGCAGAGGCAGGTGGATCTCTGTGAGTTTGAGACCAGACTGGTCTACAAAAGAGCTAGTTCTAGGACAGCCTCACAGAGAAACCTTGTCTCAAAAAACAAAAAAGAAAAACAAAATGAAGAAGAAGGAGGAAGAGGAGGAGGAGAGGAAGAAGAAGAAGAAGAAGAAGAAGAAGAAGAAGAAGAAGAAGAAGAAGAAGAAGAAGAAGAAGAAGAAGAAGAAGAAGGAGGAGGAGGAGGAGGAGGAGGAGGAGGAGAAGAAGCCGCCTAAGCTTTTGGCTAAACAACTGTGACTGGTATTAAATCTCAGAATAATTATTTCTTAAGTGGCTGTGAGACCCGGTGGGCAGAGGAAAACTGGTCCAGTGGAACTGAGATAGACAGAAATTCTTACATTTTCTTTCCTTTTTAAAGCATAATTATTTATTGCTTCTTTGGGAATCTCACATCATGTACCCCAACCCTATTCCCTCCTTAGTGACCCTTCACCCCTGCAGCATGCCCCCCAAATTAATTAAAAACAAAATGAAACCCTACCTCACTCCTGTATCTTTTCAACACCTCTTCATTCATCTTAGTGACATTGGGAGTAACAGTGTGTCACACATTATACCCTTTTGTTCAGTTTGCTCCACCTGCAAAATGTTCACTGCAATGAGTCATTGGTCTGGTTCAAGGCCTCTGGCATACCATCATCATCATCGCTGGACCCTCACTGAAACTCCTTTCAGATATCCTGCAGTTGCCCTGAGTCATAGAGATCCTGTTTTCACTCCGCAGGACCAGTCCCTTCACCCACTCCAGCAGGTCATAAATAAGGCAGACGTTAGGGCAGGTCAATCCAAGGCCCAGGGTGTGGGTCTGATTGGTAGCTGAGCTGGTGGGTCCTGGACACTGGAAATGTCCCCTCAGGTAAGGGACAGAGTCAGCTCTCCTAGTCCCTTTCCACGGGGCCAGCTCTCCCACCTGGAATTGGGTGGGGTCAGCTCTCCTGCTGTAATGTCCAGCAAGAGTCAGGGCCAGCTATCCCAGGGCCAGTGAAGGGTGGAGCTGGCTCAGTATGGCCCTCAGATTTCAGCTCGCATGGTTCCTATTACCCCCTGTGGTAACATGAGCCCTGCAGCAAGAACAGGGACCCAGTCATGCCCTCAGCAGCAGCTTGGGCCAAGATGTCACTATTGCCACAGGTGACAGCACAGGTTATCCAGATCATTATGGCCCGGGTGACAGCAAGGCTCTTGGACACCAACATGGTCTTAGGTGGCCGCCCAGACCCTGGGCATTCCATCTGCCCCCAGTGGCAACAGGAGCATGGACATCAACCCAGACCCTGATGTCTGCCGGGCCATGGAACCAGACACATCCCGTGGCAGCTGCCTGGTCCCAGACAGCAGCGTAGCACCTTGTGACAGTGCAGGCCATCCAGATTATCATGGCCCCAGTGGCAATGTGGCCCTTGGACACCAACATGGACTCAGGTGTCTGACAAGACCCTGTCATCCTCACAGCCTTCAGTGCTGATTGAAGCTTTGGACATCAGCACAGACCCTGGCTGTAGCAAGACTATGTGCATTCTTTCATTTTTGAGGTTCTGTTGCTGACTTTGTTGAGGAAGAGAGCCCCTAAATGAATCATGGTGCTGTCTGGTGACATCTTATGATAGAAAAGTTTTTTAGGTCTTGAGTAGCAGTTGTTGGTCGTGTATACCATATTAATGAGTTCATGAAACACATTAAGTAAGTTATCTTTAAACAGAGACACGGATAAAAAGAACATATATTGATTAGTTGACAAAATGTTGGGATTAGAGGCTTGTGAGAACTTAGCCCTTTATTCTCTTAGGAGTTCCAGTTCAGTATTGGCTAATTCCCTGGCTGGGATCCTGAACTGTAGAAGCAGTGGGAAGGGGCAGAGGAGCAGCATGTAATCTGTCTCCTGTGAGCAGCTGCCTCCCGTTCTTATGCTGTGACTTCCCCACCATGATGGACTGTGTCCCCTGCGACTCTGAGCCAAGACAAACCCTTCCTTCCTTAAACTGCCCCTTGTCAGGTACAAAAGTAACCAATACAAACTTTTACTTAAAAAAGTGCCTTTTGGGATTGTGAGATGGCTCAGCTGGCAATGGCTCTTGTCACCAATGCTGACAAACTGGGTTTGAGCCCCCAGGACCAACACGAAAGTTAAAAACTGACTCCCGCAAATTGTTCTTTGACATTGACAAGCACAGAGTGGCATTCTTCCCCAAATCCTATCAAATAAATCAATAAACATAAACAATAAAAAACAAAAAGTTCCTTTCTATATTAACAAACTATGTAAAATTTCACATACGCCTTCTCTTGGTTCTTCATTTACTCTTCCCTGCTTATCATTACAGGGCAGCAATGCTACTCTGAATAAATATAAACCCCTCTGTTTCTAAACAGGATGTTGCATGCAGGTCCCTGTCTGTTTCCTGGTATCCAGCAGAATAATAGTTTCCAGTGTTCCTAGTGACTTTGTGCTCTGGCCAAGCAGGAACCTAGCTCTCCATTCTCCTAGGAGCAGCAGGTAGATACAGGCTAATCTAGTATTCACATTTCTACTAGGAGAAGCAGGGAGACTCGGGCTAATCCAGTATTCATGTCTGAGCTGAAGAACAAGAAGCAGCGATAACTCACCCTTACTTGTTAGTTTTGTGCCCAAATTCTAAACACCAAAATCACCAAGAGGCCCATTTCGATGCAAAAGCAAAGAGTCTTTTTTGTAGATGTTTAACGGGCTAAACCCATTAGCTCGGGCCCTTCACCCCGCCACCATGGCGAATGGCTGAAGAAAGACCCCAAGCAATCTCGAGGCAGGGATCTTAAAGGGCAGCGTAAGGGGAGTGTCTAGGGATGGGTGACCTGCCCTGTGTGATTGGTCAACTGGTTGTTATGGCCCACCTCCCAGGGCGGTTGCTATGTTCTGCATGTCACTGTTGTGCACTGTCTGTAAAGCACACCCAGAGCTGTAAAGCACAGCCCCACCAGCTAACTTCTGATTGGTTCCTTGCCACGGGGAGGGCATCTGACCTTAGTGACCAGGACAGGAGCAGCAAGGTCATGCAAGCACATGGTAGCCTGTAATGGCTGCTAAAATGGGGGACTGGTCACTACATTAGTAGATGGGATTTCTAATCTGGACTCTAGAACTGGCTTGATGCTTAACTTGATTTCACGTGACCACAGTCCCCAAAGTTACCTGTTGCTTCCTCTTTTTTGTATCCAAGTCCCTGAGATAGCAATGCTTGATTCAGACTGGAGTTAACATTAACTAAGTATGCACAGTTAGGCTTGGCACTGCAGATTTGCTGCCTCAGGTCCTATGAGATTCACAATGACTTTCTACCTCCAGTTGCTGTCACCCATTCCCTTCTATGTGCTGGGGGACAGATTTAACTCTGTGTTGCTCAGATTCCTCTGCCTTCTAGATCCCATGATCTCTTAGCCTCTGATACCAGTCAGGTCTAATAAGGACAGTAGTTTAAGGACAGTGAAGGGCTGGGGAGATGACTCACTTGGGAAAGTGCTTGTCACACAAGCACCTGAGGATCTGACTTTGGATCCTCAGTAACCACATAAAACGTCAGGTGTGGCAGTGCTAGATTATAATCTCAGGACGAGGGAGGTAGAGACAGGCTGGTCCCTGGAGTTCACTGGCCATCCAGTCTGCTCAAGTTGGCAAGCTCCAGGTTTAGTCTGAGACCCTGTCCCAAAGTGTATGGGGGAGATTAGTTGAGTGAGACACCCCCTTTGGGTTCTGTAAGCCTGTGTGTGAGCACACACACATACATGTACATTCCCCACAGAGAACATAATTTGATTACTATTTTCATTGCTTTAATTTTGTGAGTGTATGCATGCATTCATGTATGTTGATATGGTCACTTGTGTGACGCCACAGGACAATCTCAGGTGTCAATCCTCAGTTTCTATTGAGACAGTAGCTAGATGAACTTTGAACTTCTGGGGTTTCCCTGTCTCTGTTTCTCTTCTCATAGAATCTCTGGAACTACAGATGTCCCTGCTAATGCATTGGGATTTCCATGGGTTTTAGAGTTCAAACTTAGATTCTTTTTCTTGTGTGGTAAGAGCTTCATGCACTGAGCCATCTTCATGGCTCTCATTATTATTGTAAGTCCATCTTCTATAGGAAGAGTCTTGGACGTAGAAATGGATTGAACATATTCTTTCCCTCTCTGGACAACCTTTCAGTTTAGTTCCCTCCTGTATAAAATAGCCACAATAATCAGCGTTCTCTGAAAAGGTGAGATAATATTTATAACCTTAGAGACGAGAGAGGGATGATGGCTGTTGTGCTAAAAGCGCTCTGTATTTTCCTTCCTACTCTTCTGCACCTGGCAAGATTTCATCCGTAAGCTTTCACGTGTTTACATTTAGCATGTTCAAAGCATTCTCCACATATCATTTAGTAAACACTTCTGTTGTGTTCTGTTCTATACACTCCTAGGAAGGGTCAGTGCATCAGGGCCACATCCAGGAGACCAAACTTTTCCTGGGGTCCTGTTAAATACTGGGTTTCTAACCTTCTGGTCACAGAAAGTGTGTGAACTCATGTCACTGGATCTCTGTAACGTTCTTTTAGGCTCTCATTTGACCCAGATCATCCTTTCTGCTTATTCTCAGTCCTTCTTGACCCAAGCACCACACTTGGGAAGCAGGGTCTGCTTGAGTAGTGTCTCTGGGGAGCTGCCTTTCCTTCCTCCTCTCCGGTTCCTCCTCCCACTGTTCTGGGAGGTCTGCACTTGCTACCATCTTTCCCTTCTACGCTCTAAAACCAGAGGAGCACTTGACATTCAGCAGGTGTTTAATAAATGATCACTGCAGACACGAGTGATAGGTTAATAAATGGTGAAAGACGGAGTGGTCACGAGAGAGGCCATTGCCATAGGAACCAGTCTCCATAGTGCCCTTGGCATGGCACTGGGCTCTCACATGGAATGTGTCCTCGGGGTGTGAACACTGCCTCCTAGAATTTCAGTAATCACTTGGCTGATTAACTTTGAAGAATGCCTGGAATGCTTTTCAGAGAGCCAGCAGTGTTTCAGCCAGAATGTCAAGGAGTTGCTTGTTTTCATAAACATGGCAGAGGTAGGTGGGTAGGTGCGACCTCATGTGCACCCCTTTCACGAGGCAAATTTTCTACAGCTAGTAAACATTAGTTATTGTAATTGCAAACAATAATATTGCTCTGAAAATTAAAAGTGTGTGTGTGTGTGTGTGTGTGTGTGTGTGTGTGTGTGTGTGTGAAGGTCATGAAAAAGATAACCGTCTCAGAGTTGAAAGCCAAAGCCTTCACGTTCATAGGTTCATGGTTTGGAATCTGGAACAGAGAGAGGACAGGATGGTAAGTGAAAACTGAGAAGAGCTCAGATGAATTCTGGAGTTCAATTACTAGCAGCTCAATGAGGTCAGTTTCTTAGTTTTGACAATGCACCATGCGAATACTAAGTTGCAAAAAGGGGAGGAAGATGAGGAATGGATGAGCACTTTCTGCTTTACCACTTTGACTTTTCTATAAGTCTACAATTATTCCAAAATTCTTTATTTCTATTTAAATAATGTTTTTATTATTTGAAAACTCCATACATTTATACAATGTATTTTGATCAAATCAATTTACCACTGCCTCCCTCCAACTAAGTCCTCCCTTTTTTCTCTCCCAACTTCATATCCTCTTTCTTTATTACTATTAATAACTCCCTGAGTCCAATTAATGCTGCCTATGTGTGCATAGGTGTGGGTGTATCCACAGGGACATAAGAAAACTATCATTGCTCATGCTCCATTTCATTTCTTCTAAACCATGGTTAAGTGATGGAAAAAGCTTCAGAGGTAGGCAGGGAATAGGAGCCTGTGTGGCTTACTCTGTACTGGGAACTCTGGTGTCTTACAAATTGAATCAACCATAATAAAAGCTATCTTAAGAAAAAAGTGCTCAATTAGGAACAAACAAACAAAACAAGAACAGAAAGAAAAGATGAAGCTGGGTCACTTGTAACCCTAGCACTTAGGAAGTGGAAGCAGGAGGATCAGAGCTTAAGGTCATCCTTGTTGACATGTGAGTTCTAGGCCAATCTGGGCTACATAATAACCTGCTATTAAAAAAAAAAAGTAGCTGGGTTATGGAGGCACCACCTTTAGTCCCAGCACTTGGGGAGGCAGAGGCAGGCAGATATTTGAGTTCAAGGCCAGTCTGGTTTATAGAGCTAGTTCTATATTTACTATTCAGATTACATAATTTATATTGGCAGTTGTTAAAGATAAAGGCAAATTTCTTTTTCTTTTTAATACTAAAATTCCATAACACAAAGATTGGTAGAGATCCTGTCTCAAAAGAAGAGAGGAGAAGGAGGAGGAGGAGGAGGAGGAGGAGAAGCAGAAGCAGCAGAAGCAGAAGCAGAAGAAGAAGGAGGAGGAGGAAGAGGAGGAGAAGGAGGAGGAGGAGAAGGAGGAGGAGGAGGAGGAGGAGGAGGAGGAGGAGGAGAAGGAGGAGGAGGAGGAAAGAAAGAACAGTATTGCTCTCCCACCTTTGAAACTCTTCCAGAGCTGTCTGGCTTTGTTCATTTCTATGCTGAATTCAACAGTTAAGGCTGAAATGCACATGTTTGTGTGCATGCATGAGAAGGCCTGAGGCCAGTCTCAGGTTTCATTCTTCTGGGGATAAACACCATGTTTTAGTTAAAGACAGGATCTCTCACTGGGACCTGGGACTTGCCAATTAGGCTAGGCTAGCTGGCCAGTGAACCCCAGGGATCCACCTGTCTCCCAGTTTTGAGATATGCACCCCATCCCACCAGGCTTTTACATGGGTAGCGGGATTGAACTCCAGTTCAGATGTTTGCACAGGATGCATTTCATGGACTCGGCAGTCTCTAGAGCCCTGCCCCAGGACTATTTCTTATTTAATCCCCTTAGTTAACAGAAGATGTAATAGATTTCTCTGAAAACATTAACTTCTTATAGTCAACGTGTGCTGCTGGGGAAGGCATAGTAGAGAATTCTGCAGCAATCTATCAAGACTTGAGGAGACTTGCGCATTTTCTTGTGTACAGATTGAGTCCTTTGAGCCCACGTCACCATTCCTGAAGTGTGATTAGTCAGAGATGGGAACTTTACACTGTTTACCTCTTCTGACTTTTCCATTTGCAGTCCAACCTTAGCTCATCGGGTACAGATCGGTTTTCATCCTCGAATGTGCATGAAACCAACCCAGGGTGCTTCTGAGCTCTTAATTGCTATGTGATTTGATATCACAGTGCAGTGAAGCTAGGAGAGCTAATTCTTTTCCTGACTGAATTTCCATCCCTCCCCCATTCTGCCTGGAGAGGGCTATAAAGCAAAAAACAAAGCAGGGAATGTCTCAGGGATGCACATCTTTCCTTTTCAGAAGCATCGTTTGTGATGGGTAGAGCCTCGTCATCACACAGCCAGCCGGTCATGATGAGGGATAATTATAACCCTTAAGTGGTTTCAGCTTTGGGTTGTTAGTAGCAGGAGCAAAATGAGGATGGGTGGGTGTGTGAAAGAAAATATGGTTTACTCAGCTCTAATGTTCTCTTGCAGCATTTCAGAAATAGAAGAAGAAAGACATTTCTCCGTGTCTCTTGCTCAGGATCTGAATTATAGCCCACACTACATTGTGTGATATGAAACACAGTTATTGTGCTAAAATTTATGGAAGCAAATTAAATATTTGATTAATCACTTTAAATATTGATCCATTTGTATGGCTTCCTGTACATTGCCTTTTTCATAGCAATCAATAGCTTGGGAGATGTATAAACAGCAGTCTTCTGCAATAAATAATTGCATTATGTAATGCTGGTTAAATTTAGAAGTTGCTGTTTTATTTCATTTCTTCCTCATAAAAATGTAGTGCCAAGTAGTAATTGAGATTGAGTTAGAGTTTTATAATGCTTTACTTCAAGTCTAACCCAGGAATTGTTTCTCTCAGACGACCTACAGAAAGAGATGGTGGCTGACTGGGAAGATCCCAGTGGAGAGGCAGAAACTGGGGTGGGGTGGGGTGGGAGAAAAATCGAGATGTGATTGGTGTGGGGAAAAAGGTGGGGCAGAGAAATTGAGAAACCTGGTGAGGCAGATTGTCTCTTTTAGAAGCCAGTGAGCCATTGTGATGGAAATGGTGCCGGCAAGGCGTCGTTCCTTTGGAAAAGGTTGAGGTGCAAGCCCAGGGCTCCAGGAGGGCAAACTGTCTCTGACTGTAAGATAGGAGACATATTATAAAGAAACAAAATGCTGTTTCCCTCTCCTTGGGGTTCTAAAGCTCTTAGCCTGACAGGATAACTGTGGCTCCAGTTAGCACTAATCACTTCCGGAGTGTCCCCAGTTGCTTTGAGACGAAATGTCTGCTGGCCAGGAATCAATTATCTCCCCACCCCTACCCCAAGGGTAAGCTGTATTCATCTTTACTTAGAGAACTCAATCATCTCCAAGACAAATGGAGGCTTCCTAAGCAGCTAGAAGCGGGATGGTGAGCTGGATCCCTAGGGCACTGTTGCTTGCCCAGGGGGACACCTGCATCCTGGCAGCACCGTTATCTGAAGGGGCTTCCCATTGAAAATATGTAGTAACTGCATTTAGGACATTGTTTATAAAATCTGATACGCTCTCAAAATTATAGCCCAAATTTGGGAGGAAGGCACCGATAAAAAAGAGAAACGAAGGAGGATAATGGAGGGTGGTATGACCTCAGTGCACAATATACACCGGGAAAAGGCAATAACTAAAGCAAGCATTGTGTTGATTAATAAACTGATGAACAAAGACTCTACATGGGCTGCTGGAATGAGTCTGCAGTTAAAGGAGCAAGCCTGGCAGGCAGTGTGTGTCCAATCCCTGCAGCCCGGGTAAAGGTGGAAGAGAGACCTGACTCCAGTTTTCCTCTGGTCCCTGCAAATGTGCCCCGGCACAGGTACAGAACCCCATAATGCGCACGGGCACGCGCCCGTGCGTGCGTGGGTGCGTGTGTGTGTGTGTGTGTGCGCGCGCGCGCTTTTGTGTGTATGTGCTTGCACAATCCTAATACAAATAAATAAAATAATTTTAAAAGTCATATTTGGCTACATTGAGTTCCAGGCCATCCTGGGATACCCTAGTTTAAAAAAAATTAATTGAAAAAATTTCTCATTATTTTAACACAAAATGTAACTCGAGAATTAAGACCAAATTGGAAAGCCACAAGAGCCAAATGAAGACAGTTGCTAAGCATGAATTGCTTCTGCAAAACTGTTTGTAGCATGTGGATCAGGGAGAGCCATTATTTCTATTATTTCTGATAGTGCCTGATGACAGGTCTCTTCAACTAGCTGGAGTGACACGAGAGCTCCGGCATCAGCTCCAAGCCCAGTTAGTTGTGTCTATAATTTACCTTCTCTTGTCTGCATGCTGTAATAAGTTTTCTCATTTTTTGCCTCATCATTCAATTTGGCATCTTCTGCCAGCTCAGCTCAGACTCTTTCCACCTTAACGAAAGTGCTTTCTCCCTTCTTTGATATTTCATTGCAAATGCCAAGTGCTCTGTACGATCACATTATAAAGAGGTCTTGTTTTATTTTATGTCTCTTATGTGGCTTGTCTTTTCTTTTTTATGTTTTAAAAGGCAATTTTATTTATCTTTTTGGTGAAACAATGAGTTTGATTAGAGTCCCTTACAGAAGCATGGGTAGGAAGTCACTTATAGGAGCATGGGCAACTTATCAGTGGCTACACCAGTAAGGAAAATGTCAGCTCCCTGCCCCAGGAACCATTAACTGCCTATAAATCCCCAAAGAGGGATGGGGCTAGGTGAACCCCTCTCCACCCAACAAGGAAATTTGATGGGCCCAATTTGAGTAGGTCTCCTGAAGGTAGTTCCAGAAACTAAGAGTTCAAGAATATAATGGCCATGCTATTCCCAGAAGACATGACATTCCACCCCTTATTCCACAGTAGTGTTTGAGCCTCCACAGGGCTGATGGAGCAGCCAACAATTTCTTCCTTGAAGCATGCAGACTTCACGCTGCAAATAGAATATTGTCTTTTTAAGTGACTGAGTTTTGTGAGTGAGATAGTTACATCCAGTGGTCTCACTCACAAGCTGAGCTCTGGTAAATATACAGACAATGGCTATTAAATACATGGGTGGGTAAGTGATTCAGAGACATGATGATCTGTCTCTCCAGAATGTCATAAGACATTCCTGATGGCAGTTGTGACTACTGAATAGGAGAAACATTATAATGATCATGTGTCATTAAGACAGAGACCTCTGTCTGGGCTTGTGGTAAAATGCTCCTTAGTCTGTTGGTAAGGATCCAACCAGGGAACTTGCTTGCTAGTCATCCAGAATTCCTCTCATTTAATTTCTCTTCAGCCAGTTTTCTCGTCTTCAGTATCCCTTTCCTCTGTTAATCACTTAGAATGGACATTAGTCAACAAATCTAAGTCTTGCTGGTTTTAAGTTACTGACTCAACAGCTAAAGAGGTGAGTGACTTGAACAGCGTAGCTTTGAGAGCCCCTGTAAAGGAAAATCATTTAATATGTGTAGGCATGGAGTAGATTGGGTACCCAAACACTTAATGGATTATTTGGAACTAGTCATAAATCAGTGAGGAAAGCTGATGCAGAAACTGAGCTCGGTCATGTATGCAAATGACAGTGACTAATAGGATACAGGGCAGATTCATTGAGTTTGGATTTATGACTCACAGAACAAAAGGTAGTTTCATGCATGTATGGGCCCATGACTGATAGGATACAGTATAAGTTCAGACATATTTGGGTCCATGATTGACAGAACACAGGTTCATGTACGTTTGAGTCTATGATGACAGGACATAGGGTAGATTCAGTTTTGCTTCTGTCTTGTGACAACATGGTGGTTACTGCCTTCAACAGCATCTCTGTGTTAGGCGCCATTTGTCTTTCAGTGTTAAGAGTTCGGTGTTCTGCAGTTCAACATTTCCTCCTACTTGATCTAAGGCTGGAGTTTAAGTTGTCTGTGAGAATTGACAAACTGTATATCCTGCAGACACCTTTCCAGCAATATTATTTAGACATGTTCTTTTACCTATCCAAACTCTTGAGAGGCAGTGTGGCCAATGGTTAAATACACAGCTTTGAACTCCACTGCTTGGGTTCAAGTCTCAGATTTACTACTATGATGATCAATTTCTTTTTCTTTTTTCTTTCATTATTTTTTAAAAATCATATCTATTTAACATTTATTTATTTGGTGTGTAAGTACATACTATGGCACATGTGTTGTGGCTGTAAGAACAACTTTCAAGAGGTGGTTCTTCCCTTCTATCTGAGTGCCATCCTTGCAACCCCCATTATGGAAAGTGAGACCAGACTCCCAGTAGTTGTACTATGACCTCCACACACCCACTCCCTCATGCTTGCTCATGTACACCTATACACACATGCGTGCGCGCGCGCGCGCGCGCACGCACACACACACACACACACACACACACACAGAATAAATCAACAAAATGTAAAAACATTATTACTAAGTGAATTTGACAAAGTAATTTGCCACCCCAGGTAACCCTGCACACATAGCGGTTTGAATGTGAAAAGGTCTCCTGTAGTCTCTCCCATGTGTTTCCTTGCTTTGTCCCCAGGTGGTAGCTCTTTTTTTTGAAAGTTGCAGAACCTTTAGAAGGTAGGGTTTCGTCAGAGGAAGTGAGTCACTGGGGGTGGGCCTTGAGGTTTTATAGCTCCGCCCCACTCTTGTCCATTCTGAGTTTCCTCAAACTTTCTGCCATGCTACCTGCCATGAATGACAGACTGGACCCCTCAAACAGTGAGCAGAAATAAACTATTCCTTAAGTAGTTTCTTGTCCGTGGAATTTAGTCACAGCAGTGAGAAATGAAACTACGTGGAGGGAGAAGTCATCCTTCCCCTTTGCAGGACAGAAAGGCAGCAGCAAAGGCAAGTCTTTGGTTGTGTGTGTGTGTGTGTGTGTGTGTGTGTGTGTGTGTGTGTGTGTGCGCGCACGCGGCAGGGAGCGAGTGATGAGTTAAGAAGCTGGCTGCGTGTGCTAATGAGAAGAGATGAGGAAAACATGACAGCTTGCAGGTGTCCAGCCACAGGCAGGCTCCTAAGGATGCCAAGGCTGAGCCAAGCAGTGTACACAGTTCAAACCAAGGGCATGTAATGAGCTATAGCTGATGGGTGCACACAGTTCAAACCAAGGACATGTACTGAGCTATAGCTGATGATAGGCAAGGGTGCCTGTGTGCTGCTGCTGGGAACATCCTGCTAGAGGCTGCTTGTTTCTGTACTGTCTGCTCTGGTTCCCCCCCCCCCCCCCACACACACACACATACACGGTATTTGGGAGTAAACCTCAGGCTTTGCACATGCTTGACAAATATTTTACTACTGGGCTATGGTCCCAGCATAGTTTTTTCTTTTGAGATAGAGTCTTGATTAGTTACTCAAGACTCTATATCTTACTTATAATTTTATTGCTGTGAGAAGACACCGTGAACAAGACAACTCATTCAAGAGAGAGGTTGTCAGGGGCTTTACAGTTTCAAAGGGTTGAAATCTACGATCTTCATGGTGATGAATATGGTAACAGGTTTTCTGTAATGTGATCATTGGTTTCTCTGCCAGCACAGTAAGCCAGATCAAGCCTAACTGAGAAAGCAAAAACAAAAAAAAAAAAAACAAAAAAAAACCAAAAACAACAACAACAACAACAACAAAAAACCCAGGTAAACAGGTATATGTGAGCAAAGCAACTCCTGGGTGGGTTCTCCAGTCCCAGAGATTGGGGCTGGAGAATTCGCATGCCCAAACTAAAACCGGTAGGTTCTATAGCCCGCAGGTGAGGGGTGATGATGCGTCCTTCACAAAGTGGGTTGTGCCCAAGTATGACCAAAAGCTGACCACTTCAGGTGGAGTCTTGGGATACTGGGCACTTCAGGGGAGGAGCTGCCTCAGCCACAAAGAATTTGGAACTGGGCTATTTGACACCTTTGCTTTTTGGAGGTTCTCTGAGAAGGTGAGGTTTGGCGAGAGAGGAATGGGGCTTTCTGGATCAAGCAGGAGTAAGCCTGAGGTTCCAGCCAACAGAAGGCAGGCAGGCATGGTGCTATAGCAGTAGCTGAGAGCTCACATCTTAATCCACAAGAACGACACAGAGAAACTAACTGAGAATGGCTTGTGCTTTTGAAACCTCAAAGACCCCAGCTTCTCCCAGGAACATACCTCCTTCAACAATGAGGTCACTATTGTGCCCAGACTTGGAAACCCCAAATCACCAAGAGACCAGATCCAATGCAAAAGCAAAGAGTCTTTAATTTTACCAGTTAACTCGGTTCCCTGTCCATCCAACACAGGTGGTGAAGCAGGCCGGGACCAGGAAGGGACCTCAGAGCAGCAGTGGGGTAGAGCATGGGGAGTGTCTGGGGTCCACAACAGTTTCAGGACTAGTGTACTAATGGGCTTGGGCAACCTGTACTGTGTTGATTGGTCAGCTGCAGCTACAGCAAGGTTGCTGTGCCTAGTGGCCCTCCCAGGGTGGTTGTTATGCTCTGCATCCTAGAGTCCACCAGCTAACTTCTGATTGGTTCCTTGCCACATGGAGGGTATCTAGCTTTCTAGTGACTAGAAGGTCAGGCAAGGTCAGGAGCTTAGCACTTATTGCTGAGTCAGGGAGCCTTTGCCTTACTGGGTCTTTTTTTGCAGCCTGCCATGGCTGCTAAACCAAGGGACTAGGTGAGGGTCTGGTCCCTTCCTTCCCTCCTTCTAGAGGTACGGATAACAGGACCCAATCATGGGTTCTGCCTGCTAGGGGCTCAAAGGGGTGGTAACAGCCCTTAAGTGCCATTAGCTGACAGATTTTTCTAGGGAAGTGACATTTGTATCTATTTTCATTTTGTCACCTACGTAAGGGAGTTTCCTTTTGATTTAGCATCTCAACTAGGGAACAAGGGATGATGTCTTCTTTTCTATGACTACTTGCAGCTGACTTTGGGACATTGTTGTCAGAGTCCAAGCAGGCTGATATGCTAGTCAAAAGCAAAGAGGGAATTCAGGCAATGAGGTATTTATCAGAAGCACTTGGTTGGTAGAGTCTGTTAAGAGGCAGGGAATGTTCACATAAACTGAACTGGTTCACATTAGTAGCAAGTCCAGAGCTCAGTCTTTCAGAGCAGCCTGCAGACAGCAACTGATGCTTGGATATGTCTGCCAGAAGTGGAAACCTATTGAGACACGTTTAAACTAGGAACAGAAGTTAAAATTTATGTACTTAATCAGAACTTTTGAGCCCATAGTTTCAGTAACAGGGAAGGGCAGGAGCACCATGACCAGGAGAGAGAAAATCCCACCCTGAGGTGTAGACTGGTGGAAAACATAGGCTGTACTTATCTGGAGTCCTTTTGACCTGTGAGGAAGTAGATCCAAACTTTATGACTTTTCGATCCTCTGAAGCCTATATGAACTTAATTTTACAATAGGACATAAAAGTTTTCGACATATTAGTATTACCAATCTGTACTGAAATCCATATTGTAGAAAAAGCAGGTATTGGGTATCTGTAAAACAGCAGAATAGACTCATACTTTTGAGTCTTAGAAAAATCTATAGATTTGGGTTAGAAGCATGTACATTTTTATTTTGTCCAGAGAGAGTCAGATATAGATTGGACACAGATGCCTTTGGCCTGATGAAAAGCCCTTTAAGTTTATACTTAGATGACAACCAAAATAAATCCTAATTATTGAGCTTGTGACTGAATAGCAAGTAGTCACTGCTTTATCAGCTTATCAGAACTTTATTAAAGGTTAAACTCTGAATTTTCATATCATAGGAGGGAAAACAATCTAAAAACCATTTTTATATTTAAATTATTTATACATCTTAAATCATTTTTAGACCCTTAAAACTTATATGCACTTACATCCTCAGACCCCTATTTAGGAGACATATCACTTGATTTTTACAAATAAAATTAGCTACCAAGCTGGCCATAGCCTTGCAGAAGGATCTGGCTGTCTGATGCTGCCAAGCTGACAATGTTATAGCTAGCCTAACCATCACTACCATCAGATCCGAGAAGGATAAATTCTATGCAACTTCTGAATCTAATAAAAATGACAGGGACCAGTCCATATACAATTAGCTGTATCCAAGTCTCCATAGTGTTGGAGGCAGAAGTATCAGAAGAGCATCATTGATCTTCTCCAGGCTCTTAAGGTGAGAGTTTTTGTTTTCCTCTCTGGAAGAGCGGCACAGAAAAGACTGACCTTATTTTGTCTAGGCCAAAGTGGTGCAATCAATTCTCTAGTGTCCTGTTGCTTGTCCACAGTTTGGGCTGGGTTCTGGCAGCAGGCGTTGCATTGGAGCATCTCATCCACTGGCCAGAGTCACCATAATCCAGGTACAGATATTGTGGTGCTCCATAATCTTCTTTGGAGACCTTGGGTCACTGTCAGGATCTGGGAGTCTCTGATATTATAAGCTTTTAAAGCAGCATTTTAAATGCTATATTCTGCAGTTCTCTGAAGTATTAGTGTGTTGCCTAGGTAAATCTGAATAGACAACTTTGTTTTCAGTTACTTGTTTTGAGATCAACTTTTGAAAACATATACAGGGGACTAAGTAAGATTTATCCCTGTAATTAATCATATCAGTACTTAGCATGACTACAATTAACACAAGAGTGGCAGGTCTTTGCGAAGTGACATTCCTTCAGTGGGCTATTGCAGAGGTACTCAATCTCCATCCATCCATCATGTGCAGGTCTCTTCTCTGCTTAATGGGATTCCAGTCTTCATTCATTTGCTTCAGGGATTTCCCATCACCTTGGGCTGTCCTATTCACCAAAGTGTGTTGGGACAAGCTGAAGCTGTAGGTCAAGCTTTCATCATTAATAATAAGTCTTGTGTCATTTCTTTGTAAACTGGCAGCCCAAAGAAAAATCCTACTACAGAAGTACCTGAATATCCCACCCCCCACCTTGGTTAGCCATGGTGGTTTTTCTCAAGCCCCAAACATGTGCCTGTGGCCCCCTCTCCTTTATCTGACCAATAGTGTTTTTATTGAATAGGAGGCATCAAGCAGGTCTGACAGCACCAGCTCTCAGACTGCATAAATTCTCTATTGAAGACTCTAAAAAGTTCCAAGAGTTGTGAAAATTAAAACAACACCATCAACAAAAACATTTCAAGAAAGGCTATTAATGGAACAGCCAGTTCTTTAATTCTACCAAAAAACAAGACTAAGCTTTGACCAGGGAAAGCTCTGCAGCCTTGTGAAAGACACCAAAGCTCATTGAGTTGACACCTTAGAAAGAATTCTCAGCACTGACTATATGTTAAAATAGTTCAGGTTTTGGTTTGCAAAGAAGCTATTTTAAGAATGAATTTCTTCCAGTCAGTCTTTTTTCTCAGTGATAAGATGGGGGTGGAACAGTGTTATTTCTGAGAGACAGCTGGTGGCCAATTAAACAGAAATACTATATAATCACACATGGGTATTTTCCCATAAACAACAGAGAACCAAGGAGGTGGGAAAAGGCTCCAGGAAAGAAATGATTAGGGTCACTGTGATGACTAATTTTGGTTGTCAACTTGTCAGACCTGGGGAGAAGGAACCTCAGCTGAGGAATTTCCTCCATTACACTGGCCTGTGGGCAAGTCTGTGGGGGCATTTTCTAGATTGTTAATTGATATAGAAGAGCCCAGCGTACTGGTGGTGGTGCCCCCCACGGCTAGGTGGTCTACCTTCTAAGAGAAATGTAGGTGAACAAGCCCGGGAAGCAAGCCAGTAAGCAGAATTCCTCCATGGTCACTGCTTTAGTTCCTGCCTCCAGGTTCCTGCCTTGACTTCCTTCTATGACTGCCCTCAGTGATGGAAGCACACCCTTTCCCCCATAACTTGCTTTTTGTTGCTATGTTTATCACAGTAACAGGAAGCATACTAGAGCCATCAAGAAAGTGGTTGGCAGCATAGGTTGTATTCCTGCAGTGACTTTGTCTCCTATGGGACTGGCCTGTTTTTTTTTTTTTAGGTCCTCATATGCATAAAGTGGAGCTGTCACATCTCTGCTCATGCTTGTATGCACTTGGCATGCTTGGCTGTTGCTTCTGAGTTGAGAGATCCCCCATTGATGGGGGAAGTCCTGTGTATATGTCAACAAAGCACTGTTGGCCAATAGGGAAGCAAGATAGGTGGGACTAGGAGTCCAGGAGGACTCTGGGTAGGAGAAACACAGGAAGTCAAGATGTAGCTACCATAGGGGTCAGAAGTCTGGACCCCTTTCTCCGGTAAGAGAAATACTTAGATGTGGTTAAATACTTAAGTCAGAGCTAGCCAGTAAGAAACAAGCAAGGCCAACAGCTTCATAATTAATATAGCCTCCTGTGTGTTTATTTGGGACTAATGCGGCTCTGGAACCAGGCTGGCGGGAAGGCTTCTCTTTACACCCACATTTACAGGAATTTTTCTGCCTGTCCAGGTGAATTTCCCCTTCTGTTGTGTACTCCCATCCTGGATTTAGGTCAGTAGCTGCATTGATCTTAGTCTATGGTGCTTCTCTGCAATAAACACTTGCTAGTTGAATGACAGCACAGGAATGACCAAATGAATAAATGGTGGCAGTAGTTGTTTTTCTGAGCTACTTGTCCATCAGCATGGGGTTTGGGATTTAATGCTACTGTTTCAGAGTTTCTGTTCTGCCAACTCCTGCAGCTGTTTAGTCTCAAATAAATATACAGAGGCTTATATTAGTTACAAAGTGTTTGTCTGATGGCTCATGCTACTTACTGGTTAGTTTCTCTTAGTTATTAACCATTAACTACTAATTTATGTATTTCTACATGTCTGTATATTACTGCAGAATGCCTGTAGTCCTATCTTCCCAGTAGTTACATGGCGTCTCCCTGGTGGCTCCTCTCTGTGTCCTCCCCCCAGAATTTTCTTCATCTGGTAGCCCCAACTATACTCCCTGCCTGGTTACTGGACAATCAGTGTTTTATTCATCAACCAATAAGAGAAACATATATTAACAGCATACAGAAGGACATATCCCGCCAGTCCCAGCCTAGGATAGTCAGAAGACTCTCCTTCCATGGTGAGGCTTCAGTTTGAAGTCAGAAATAAAATAGTTTCATTATTCCATTTTTGCTGTAGATTATTTCTTTAGAACATTGAGTTTGAAAAAAGTTCAGGAATTTCCCGTATCCCAACCTTTGGTTATCACAATTGATGAACCTATATTTAAGTATAATGATTACTCCAAGAACATGACTCAAATTAGGGTTCACTCTTGTACAACCTATGGCTTTAGACAAGAGTATAACAATAAAGATCCACCTCCACAGAACCACATAAGCTCATCTTGTCACCTTAAAACTCCTGTGCTCATGAATTCATTTCTTTTACCAACCTTAACCCTGGCATCTGCTGACCTTTTAACCCTCCAGAAGGTCACATAGGTTGAGTTGGACAGTGTGGGCCTTTTCAGTTCAGACTAGTTTACTTAGTATCATACTCCAAAGTTCCTTGTGTGCTTTGTGTGTGTGTGTGTGTGTGTGTGTGTGTGTGTGTGTGTGTGTGTGTTGATAACTTCCTTTCCTCCTAATGCTGGATATTTTCCATCCTGTACCACAGTTTGTTCATTCATCTACCAAGGACAATTGGTTGCTTTCGAGTTGGGACAATTACGGATAAAGGTCTATAAACATTGGTGTGCAGACTTTTGCATAAATGTAAGCATCGTACTCTTTTGGATAAATACTAAGTATTATAATTACTGGATTATGTTATTAAGACTACATAAAACCTGGTGTGTTGGTACATATGTGTAATCTCAGTACTCAGGAGGCTGTGTCAGCAAGTTTTCAAATTCTAGCATATTTTGGGCTACATAGTAATTTTCAAGCCAACCTGGAGTATCCAGCAAGACTGTGTCAAAAACAAAATAATGGGAATGGGGCTGGGAGACGGTTCAGTAAATGCACTGCTTATTGAACAAGCATGAAGACTTGAGTTGCATCTCTAGAATCCACGTGCAAAAGTCAAGTGTGAGGGCACATACTTGTAACCCCAGTGCACAGGAAGCAGAGATAGGAGGACCCTTGAAACTCCCTGGCCAGCCTGCCTAGCCCAGTCAGGGAGCCCGGGTCCCAGTGAGAGATCCCATCTCAGGAAAGACAGGAGGATGTTCCTAAGCAAGGACACCTGAGTTGTCTTCTGATCTCCACACATATGCACACATGCACATGCATAGACTCCCTCCCCCACCCCACCCCAACAAAAGAATAACAGTGAGTCTGCAAAGTCTTTTGAGAAACTGCCCAGGTATCTTTCAGAGTCCGTACCGCCTCACATCCTTGCCATCATTTGATGATATTAGTGTTTGGATATTGGATATTCTAAGAGGTGTGCAGCAGCATTTTTTTTAAATCTGTGATTTCCTAATGATGTGTGGTGTTTATGTCTTCATTATGTATTTTCTGTCTACATGTCTCTTGTGAGATCTCTCTTTAGATCTTTTGCTGATTTTATTACTTTGTTTTAAATGTTCTTTGTTTAGGGACAAGATACCTTAGTGAGTAAAGGCCCTTGATGTCAATAAATTGAGTTCAATCCCTGGGACCCCCATGGTGGAAGGAGAGAATTGGTTCCCTTAAGTCATTTTGTGGCTTCAGTATGGTGTGTCTGTGCATAAAGAAATGTAATAAAAAGAGTTCTAAATATATTTTGACTGGCAGCCTTCTATCAGCTAGTGTTTAGAAAATATGCTTTCCCTACTTTATGGCTTGTCTGTTCATTCTCTTGACACTGCCTATTTCTGAACATAAATAATGTAGTGAACTCTAATTTATCTCTTGCCTTTGGCTTAGCATCTGAACCACTATCATTTGGATCCTGTAGACTTTCTTCTTTCTCATCTTCTAGGCATGCTGTAGCTTTGAGAGTTATATTTAGGTCTAGATGTACTTTGATCTCCTTCTGTGAAGCTGACTCTAGATTTATTTTGATGTACAGATGTCCAGCTGTCCATCTTCCATGGCAAGGCTACATTTTCACATTTCCATGACATTTCATTACAACAACTACAGGCACTCTACACACTGGACTTGAAATCCTATGTTTTTGCAACCTTGTGTGCTACAAGTAACAGAGAATGACCTTGAGTTTCTCATTCTTTTGCTTCCATCTCCCAAGTGCTTGGATTATATGCTTATAATCAATCACACAGGGTTTATTTATTTATGCTGTGGATGGAACCCAGAACTTTGGCCTCTGGATGGGCATAGCCAGTAATCTGTGCTGGGAGATGGTTGTTCTTGGGTTTGCTGTATCTTATCAATAAGCCTAATGTTTAAGACAGCACAGACTGAAGTCATAAGTTGAAGCCACTCATCTTCAAGTTATATTTTTGCTGTGATTTTTATCCAATTTTCAGGAGTTTCTGTGACACTTGATTTTTTTAAATAAAAGATCTTCTTTATAATTTGAAGATAGTGGCACACATCATTAAATGGAAAGGCCTGTCTTGTTTGTGTTGGGTCCTGAAGACTTCAAGGGAAGAAGATGATGGTACTGCAGAGTAAGTCACTATCACTTTCTCATGAGGTTGGGGGGTTTGCTGAGAGATAGATAGATAGATAGATTCATTCATTCATTCATTTTCTAAAAGTCTCTGAACAGAACACTCATCAGGAATAGGGGGTGCAGGAAGGATCTGGGCTTGGCCTATAAATGAACTCAATGTAGATTACCATTAAGTACCGAGGCAGAGAGGAAAAACTCTCTGTTCAGATTCCAAAGTGCACCATGCGAGAGGTGGGCATAGAAGGATGGATAGGAATGGTTGAAAGTGCAATCCTTGGTCAAAATGAAAATGGCAAGGAACTGTGCATTTTACTGAGATATATAATATGTAAGAGAGTCAGAGGGAGAGAGAGAGAGAAGGGGATGTAGGGACTGAGGAGAGGGAAAGAGTCAGAGACAGAAATAGAGTTGAAAAGGAGAAGGACAGACAGGGGAAAGGGAGAGAGACAACTAGGGACATGGATCCCAATTAGTTAAGTCACCTTGAAGCCCATCTCCTGTGGTTGGTTTGTATCTTAAATGTCCCCCAAAGGCCTAGGTTGGAGTCCTGAGAGCAGCCAGTGGCGCTGACAGGAGGTGGTGGGACCTTCACACAGCCTACTAGAAAGACGTTAGGTTATTGAGAAGGGTATTGAGACCCTGGCTGCTTCTTGCCCGTGTCTTGCCTCCTTTCACTGTGCAGTGGGCATTATTTTTTGCCATGTGTTCTTGCCACAGACAGATTTGTGGCAAGAGGCCAACCTATCATGGCTGATAGACTCTGAGGCTGAGCCAAAACAGGCATTGCTCCTCTTAAGTTCATTGTCTCAGGTATTTGTCACAGTGACAGGAAGCCGACTCCATCTGTGTTTTTGTCATTGTTTGCTTTGATTTTAGAGATAAGGCCTCCTATAACCCAGGCTAGCCTCAAACTCTGTATATAGCTAAGGATGACCTTGAACTTCGGGTCTTCTTGCCTCTACTCCCCAAGTTCTGAGATGACAGGTGTGCGTCACCATGCTGAGGATTTGAATTAGGGCTTCTGCATATGCTATAGGCAAGCTCCCTACCAGCTGAATTGGACCCCCAGCCAATACCACCCCATTTATGTCTTCTTGGTTATGTAATAAAGTAAATGTCTGTCTTATTTAGGGTTTTTATTGCTGTGATGAGACACCATGACCTCAGCAGCTCGGGGCCCAGATTCACTTTACTTTGAATATGTCCTTACTCAATGGGCAATTCAACTACAGACTTACCTTGATTGGTATAGTCTGCTCAAAGCTGTGCTGGAGCCGGCCACCTTTCTTAGCTGGAAATCGGCTAAAATCAAGCAGATCTAGCAGAAACTCAAGCAGGAACAAACCTCTTAATTAATGTTCTAGTGACCCTTGACATATTCACGGGATGAGGTAACTTTGTTCAAACCTTCCATCAGGCACAGACTGGCCATCAAGCCTACTGTCAACAGGTTTCTGACCTGACCTTTAAAGCTCTTAATGTATGCACCCCATGGGACCCTTCAGCTTGCTTTCACAATCTTATTCAACAGTCAGGGGAACTTTTTGCTGATTTTTCCACATGTCAATGAGGCAGTGGAGAGGAGAGTAGACCTGGACTCCACTAAGGAAATGTTAATGAAACAATTGGTTTGGGAAGGGCTTGATGCTCCAACATGCGACGTGGTAGCAGTGATCCACAGTGAGGACATCACAAGTGATGTGATCACAGTAATGGTCCGATCACTGCCCTCACCTCTTCCCTGGATGCCCTCCTTTCAGACAGATAGTATGCCAACAACACACCTAAGGGCCCTCAAGTAGATAGATATTGATAGGGATGTGACAAACCAGGGCATCTACAGTGTGACTGTCCCTGGGCAAAACCTAGGACCCAATGCCCCAGATGCTATAAGGGTTATCACTGGGCAAAAGATTGCAGATCACAGTCTGCCAGAGCACCTGCCCCTTTAAACTCCAGGTGAGGTAACCCTTAGCCCCTCCATTTATAGGACTAGGAGCTCAGCCTAGCCTACAAGCACTGGGCATCACTGCCAAGGAGCACACCCCTGCCCCTGGTGAGATGGAGAGATCCTATCTTCCCCCAGTGGCAGCCACCAGCCCCTCTGCTAACCCGTGGGCAAGGGTTATACTTGGGTTTTTCCTCAGACTGCTGTGATGCCTGTAAGAGATGTGTGCCTGGCCATGGATCAGCCTGCTTCCATCAAGGAGGGAATAACCCAGGATGGCATAATCAACAGCAGCAGGCAGCAACTAAGGCAATTCTTCAGGTGTTAATGGCTCTTAGGCATCCTTTATCCAGTCCTCCACAGGAGGTTATGCATGTCTTGTTATCAGAAATTCAAAAGGCTACTGCCTAGTCCCCCTACCCTGGCAGCTGCCTAGGAATAAATGCTCTTAGAGGGCTTGTAATCAAGATACGTTATAGCTTATTTGGCAGGCTAACCTAAGACAGGCACATGCCAGTTGCTGAGCCCTCCTGAGGCGGGGTCAACAAGGCCGGAGCACAGAACTCTGACTCCCACTGAGCACCCACATAATAAATAAATAAAAAGGGTGGATATGTAGGAAGTTAAGGCCTACAAGGCTGAGAGATGAGCCAACCTGGAGTCTGCCTGGTGTTGTCAGAGTCCTGATCATGCCTGGCCAATGAGGGGTGACTACATGATGCTGTCTGAAGGCCTAGCAACAGGCACTGTGAGATGTTCTGATTGTGCCTAGTCAGTGAGGGGTGACCACACGATGTGGATCAGAATGCCTGGGTGCTGAGATGGTATATGAGGTTTCCCCCATTGCTAAATAAGTGAGTCTGGCATGCTGGGGTGGAGTGGGGAGGAGGTAGGGAGATGGGCGGCTGGGATGGGACGGGGTTGGCACTGGATTCTGCCTTCCCATCCTATTCCTCCCAGAAACATACAGGAGTGGCCGTTCCCAGCTCCAGCCACTCCTCCAGCATTCCTGCAAGCATTCCTACAAGTGTAAGGACATCCTCATTTCTATGGAGTGACAGAGTGGAGCATGAGGTTTTGAATTCAGGCCCTCTACCCAATGGGCACATGAAATTACTTGTCAAAAGCATTTTTGTGTGAGCTCCCCATGGCATACAATAGAATTTCTCCTGTTAAGTGCAGCAAAATGAACCAGACTGCTGTAACCTGATACCCCCACTGAAAACTTCCAAAGAAGACCAAGAACCATTCTTTCCACAGCTTCAGACTCAGATCTTGGTTCTGGATCTTGCTCTGCTTAGCCAAGATGAATCACTAGTGTTTTTCTCATCTTCAAATCTCCCAACTCTGTACTCTGCGACACCCTGTAGATTTTCCTCTTCGTGGGTGAATACTGATTAACTTCTTTTGTGATCTAGCTATTTTAAAATGCTTTATTGATTATTATCACTATTATTGTTGTTGTTGGTGGTGGCGCATATGTGCGTGCGTGCGAGTGTGTGTGTGTGTGTGTGTGTGTGTGTGTGTGTGTGTGTTTGTCTGTCCATGGAGCATGTGTGGAAATCAGAGGACAATTTGCTGGAGTCAGTTCTCTCTTTATGCTCTTGGTTCTGGGCATAGGGCTCAGGTTGCCAGGCTTTATGTGGCAAATGCTTTTATCCCTTGAGCCATCTTGCTGGCTCATGTTTCTTTGGCTATTGAGACTGGACCTCAAGTAGCCTGGTTGCCTTGAGTTTACCATGAAGCTGAGAATGATCTTGAAGGTCTTGTGCTCTTGCCTACACCTTCCGAGTGCTGGGATTACCGGTGTGTACCACCAGGCCCTGCTTCCTAATAGCACACTTGACTGTGTCCCCTAGAGTGGTCCTTGTAAGGAAGCTTTCTAGGTGCCTTTTGGTTGCCATGACTTAACAGGCATTTCCAATCTTTTGGTATTGCAACATTTGACTGCCACCACCTCTAAAGTGCTCAGGTTACAGGCTCCTGTCATGTTGCCCTGTCTGCCTCTGCATCCCCCACCCCCATAAACCACGACAGTACAATATTAAAACCATACCCAAAAGTTGCAAATATTACAAACCACATTTCTACATGGCATGGCACTGGCACTGCCTTTTGCAGCATTCTGTCATAGTTACAAGCAGCATGCATTAAATTTCATATGCCCTTTAATTTTTTTATCTCTTCATTTGCATGCATCTATTTTATAATCATTCATTCTGTAGTAAAACCTGCAGGGTTTTAAATTGAGCTGAAGTCCCAGATGCTTTGGAAGAATTTATGTTGCATAATTGTATTGGTTTCCCTGAAAACAAACAGTAATGCAGGACTTAAATAGTCTACCCATGGGAAGAGTCAAAATCTTTCTTATACTCCTACCTGTTGGGCTTAGAAATGGCTCATTGGGTGAAGTATTTACCACACAACTGTGAGGACTGGAGTTCAGAGCCCCCCACACATAATAATATAAAAGCAGGGCAGACATGGTAACCTGTCTATAATCTGCAGCTCTCATGAGGAGGACTGGTTATTCCCCAGGGCCAGCTGTATTGACACTTACTGAATCAGTGAGACATCTGCCTCGGTAAATAAAGTGGAGAGCAATTGAAGAAAATACTACCTGCATACATATGTGCCTATACACATGAGAACACACGCACATATAAAAAATATTTCTGGGGGGGGTGGGCTGGTGAGCTGTCTCAGCAAATAAGGGCTCTCTCCTGCAAGCCTGATGATAGAAATTTGGCATTGGAAGGAAAGAAACCGGTCTTGCAAAGTACCTTCTCTTCTCCACAGGCAGCCCTTCCACCCATATGAATAATAAAAAGAAGTTATCTACTGTTTCTTATTGACTTATTGTGAGGGGACAATTCAGAAAACAAAGGGAATGGAAAAACAAAGGAACAAATTAAGGAGATAGTGGCCACTTTCTGAAGAAGTCACCAAAATATTTGTGAAGTAACTTCATGGCATACACCTGCAGGAACAGCTGACTAATGAGTTGAAAGTAACAGAACTGTGGGTTCATCAGAGAAAGGAAAAATTGTCTTCGTTTCACAGGAACATTATGATTGGCTCTAAGTGTTGAGTTTTGAGTTTCTTATTCATTATTGGATAAGAAATGATATGCAAATTTAGCAGCTTTAGACAATACCTGTAGTTAGGTACTTTCCCATTGCTGTGATAAAACACTCTGACCAGAAGCAGCTTCTAGAAGAAAGAGTTTATTTTGGCTTATGGTTCCAGAGGGATGAGAGTCCGTCATGGTGGGGAGGCGTGTCTGCCAGCGGCGGGAAGCCGAGAGCTCTTTAATTGAAAGCATGAAGCAGAAAGCAAACTGGATGTGGGGTGAAGTTATGTCTATTCAAAGCCCACCAGTGATGCATTTCCTCTAGCAAGGACGCACCTTCTAAACCTCTCCAAACAGTGCTATCAGCTGGAAACCAATTGCTCAACTATCTGAGCCTATAGGGTGCACTGTTATTCAAGCCACCACCATGAACATTTCTGAACACAGGAGTCACTCAGATAGATGACTCTGGTTTCAAATATTTTTTTGAGGTTGTGTGGAGAGATCTGCCTCATCTATAGTCTCTGTTGAATCACCTACTGGGTAATGAAGTTTTTCTAAGCTTAATGTGAGATGGACAGGCTTGAGGTTCTTTCTGGTTATTGGCTGGACACTAGTTCCCTACAGTGTGAACCTCTGTGTATATGACCCAGCTTCTCCCAGAACAAAATAGTCTAAGACACACACCCAGACACCCAGACACCCAGACACCCAGACACTCAGACACACACACACACACACACACACACACACACACACACACACACACAGAATTAGGACAGAAAACATATTAAGAACTGTGGTGATATTTTGTTTGTGATCTAACAAATAAAGCTTACCTGGAGATCAGAGTTCTGAGTTAGCCACTAGTTAGCCACAGAGGCCAGGCAGTGGTGGCACACACCTTTGATCCCAGCCCTTTGGCTCTGAAGCCTTTGATCCCAGTACTTGGGATCACATTCCTTTAATCCCAGCAGTAGGGAGGAGGAAACAGGAAGTGATATGACTGAGCGGAGAGAGGAATATAAGATGGGTGTAGACAGAAGATTGGCCCTTTTTGGTTTGACGAGCCGTGGAGGTAAGGTGACTTTGACTGCTCCTTACTTCTCTGATATTTTAACATTTACCCTGATATCTGGCTCTGGATTTTTATTATTAAGACTAATTAAAATTTGTTGTACAAAGAATCAACTCTCTTTGTGACATTACGTCAGATCTCTACACAGTGTCCCAGTGGAAATGTACGAATGAATGAAGGATCTTTATCCGACACACTCACTGATGTGCATACCTCAGGATCCAGACACTCAGGGCTGAGCTGTGGACTACCCAGTTTAGCCTCAGATTCACCCTGTAGCAGAGGATGACCTTCAGGTTCTGACACTCCTGCCTTCATTTTCCTGGTGCTGGGCATATAGGCAAACATACCTGTATCTATCTGGTCTATGTAGAACTGGAGCTTAAACCAAGGATTCCACCAGCTGATTTTGGGGATCTGAGGCATGGCCAGGCTGGGCATTAGCTCAGAGCTCAATAATGCAGGGTATGAGGATGGGTGGGTTTTGGGTAAGGAAGATCACCTGAGTGATTTCTTCCACCTGGAGTACACACACACACACACACACACACACACACACACACACACACACACACACACACACACACACACACACTGGCATGGTGCTTAGTGAGAGAAAAAGAAGGTAAGTTGCTGATTAGCTGCATGTTTTAGTGCTGTAAAATTATGAAGAATAGTTCAAAAAAAAAAGAAAGGAAAATGTGATTCTTTGAGCACAAACAGACTTTGGTCCATGTTTTCAGTGATCTCAATGTTTTCTCAGACAAGGTGCAGTTACCACTAGTTCAGACACAGTAAGGACTTCCAGAGAATTGGGTTGATCAATGGTCCCAGGGTCTGTCTGTGGCTGCAGTGGGAAATCAAAGCTGCTTCAGGCCTTTCTGAGGAATTAGTCTTTTTCTTTAAACACTTCCTCATGTTTTCTTGACCAGCATCTCTGTGTGCTCATCTTTCATGTGACTCAACAAGATTCTGCAAGCCCGGCTTCCCATCACAACCTCTGAGGCCCAGTGTTCATGGCACGTAATGTCGTTCACAGAGATTTGAAGAGAGATCTCACTGGCTGCTAATTAGGAACCGAACGGGCTGACCTATGGAGTAAGAGTGGAAACCAGTTTGCTGGTTGCTTGGAAGCTTTGTGGCAGGGTCTCTGAGGAAGTTACATTATATAAAAATGCATGGTTTCTTTTTTTAAAAATATTTTTATTATTTATAACAATTTTTACTTTAAATGTTTTATTATATTTTTATTTTATTTGCTTTGGTGTTTTGCCTACATGTGTGTCTCTGAGAGGGTGTCAGATTTTGGAGTTAGAGACAGTTGTTAGCTGCCATGTCGGTGCTGGGAATTGAACCCAGATTCTCCCTTTGGAAGAGCAGTCAGTGCTCCTAACTGCTGAGCCAGCTCTCCAGTTTGTCTTGATCATATTCTTCTTCTCACTCAAGTCCTTCCAAATTCTGTCACCCACCCCATCCACCCCCCAAAAAAACCAATAGAACAAAAACAGCAAGAACAAAAACCGATTAAATCAAGAAAACAAAATAAAATACAACCTAAAAACAAACCAAACAAATAAAAACACCCCACCAAACTGTTACCAAATAAAATTACACACAAAAAGTGTAGAATCCATTATAATTTGATCAGGTACTCCTGAATATGATGAGGCCTGTCATGGAGTACACCCAGTGTTACTCCTTTGAAAAAAACTTGTTTTCCCTTTCCTCGAAGGAGTAAATGATAGCTCTGTTGTTAACCTTTGCCTTAGTGACCAGGTTTTCATTCACTCATTCATTCATTCATTCATCCATCCATCCATCCATCCATTCATTCATTAAATATATAACTAAATATAATAAGATAAAACAAAAACTGAAGCTGAACAAGACAAACTAACAGAAGGAAAGGAACCAAAGAGAAGGCACAAGAGTCAGAGAGTCACTGGTTCACAAGCTCAGGAATCCCATAAAACACTCAACTAGAAGCCATAATACATACTCAGAGAAGTTGGTGCAGACCCATGTAGGCCCTGTGTATGCTGCTTCAGTCTCAGTGAGTTCATATAAACTTTGCTTATGTGGATTTAGACGCTATTTTCTTGTTGTCCTCATCCCCCCTGGATCTTCCACTCTTTCTGCTTCCCCTTCTGTGGCATTGCCAGAGCTCCAGTGTACGGGATTTGATGGAGACTTCCCATTGACCTAATAGTGTTTCAAGGTCTCTCACTCTCTGCATGGTGTTTGGCTGTGGGTCTCTGTTGTTCCCATCTGCTGCAGGAGGGAGCTCCTCTGATGATGGCTTAACAAGGCATTTGTAGAAAGGACTCTAATGGAGACAGGCAATTAAGTTATACATGGTTTCTTACAATAAGTAGTGAGTGAGTGTATGGACAGTCATTATCTGCTTACCTCCTTGCATGTAGGAAGAAAATGATGAGAGACTGTTATAATTTCCTATCTTGTTGCTGGGATAAATGCCCTGCCTAAATCAACCTTAGAAATAAAGGTTTTCTTTTGGCTCACAGTTCAAAGTGTGAGCCCAGTGTTGAGGAGGTAGAGACAGGAGGATCCCTGGGGCTGGTGGGCCAATATACTCAACCGATGAATCCTTGACTCAAAAAATAAAGTGGACTGAGGACACCTGTATACACACACACACACATACACACACACACACACACACACACACACATCTCAGAATTATTTTGGATAAACACTGACTTTGCATTTTCTCTTCCCGTTGGCCAACATCATTTTCATAAGCACATATAGGGGGGAGAATTACTTACACAGTGCCAACTTGGCTAAGACAAGCTCCTCCCACTTTCAAAGCCTTTGTCTCATTGATATGTGAATGTCAGGAAATTTCCAGTTCTTTTCTGATCAGGACTATGCTTCATTCAGATGCTGCTACATCCAGAGAAAACAAGTTTGAATAAAGCCATTATCTGTCCTCTAGAGAGAAGAGTGAGGGTGGAGATGTTCAGTTCTCTTTGTTTCCATTTACTTTCAGGGGAAGGAGGCCTTAGAGAAACCATTCTCATGCTGGAAGACTGGATGATTAAGTGAAGGATGCCATTTGCAAATGACCTGACTTCTGGATCTACAGGCACCCACTCCGTGATACTTCCCTGCATTGCCATTAAGGTACAGGGCAAACAATTTGCACTTTATTGGAGTTGTATTTTGACCTTCATCCCCACGTGATTCCTGTGGTGCCTCAATGTCCTCCTTAATGTGTTTCTGGGTTATTTTCCCTTCCAAAATTCATTTATAGGACTGAAGACTTTATATGAAACTATTTTCTTTAAATTATTAAAATTTAGTAAATGTAGGAAATTAAAAATTACAAGTAATCCAATTTCCCAATGAAGCTAACATTTTAAATTTTGGTTTATAATCTCAAGTGTCTCTTCCCCCATCTCCCAGGGCCCGTTAGAATAGCAATGACTACAGAGGAGGATGCCTATTCTAGAGCAGCTATAGCATTCATCATGCCCCAGGACTCTCATTCCAGCCAGCAGAATCTAGACAAGCCCTGTACTAGTCATTTTTCTATGACTGTGATAAAACACCATGGCCCAGGCAACTTACAGAAGGAAGGTTTTATTTGGAATAACATTCTGGAGGGATAGGAGTCCATCATGGTGGGAGAACATTGGAGAGATACATCTTCAACTACAAGCACAAAACAGAGAGAGTGAACTGGAAATGACAGGAAGCTTTTGAAGTCACAAAGCCTACCCCCAGCAACACACTTCCCCCAGCAAGGCCACACCTCCTAATCTACCCAAGTAGCACCACAGACAGGCGGACCAACCATGCAAATGCCCTAGACCACCAAAAACCCCATCTCTGACAAATCAGGGTTGAGACCAATTATACCTCCATGTCTTAGCCCACAAACAACTTACAAGAAGTAAAAATTGGGGTCAAGGATGTGGCTGGATTGGTAGAGGGTTTGTCTAGCATTCTCAAAACCCTGGGTTGGATTCCTTCCTCCTCATGAACCATGCATGACTGCACACTCCCATAACTTGAGATCTTGGAAGGTGGGAACGGGAGGATCAGAACTTGAAGGTCATCTTCTGCTGAATAATAAGTTCCAGGGCAGCACAGGGCTACATGTGACCCAGTCTTTTTTTTTTTTTTTTTTTTTGGATGTACAACTCTTTTTTTTATTTTTATTTTTTATTTTATTTTCCAGTTTAAATTTAGATAAGAAACGAGGTTGCTTCACAAGTCAGTTCCAGGTCCCTCTCCCATTCCCTCCCCTCCTCCCGTGCCCTCCCCCAACTCCCTCCCCCCCCCGTTATCCCCTCATTCCACCAGGGAGGGTGAGGCCCTCCATGGGGGTGTCCATAGTCTGTCATTTCATATAGGGCAGGGCCTAGACCCTTCCCCAAGAGTTCAGGGTGAGAGTGCACCTCACATTGTTCTATGGGAGTCCAAAGTCCATGTGTATACTTGGGATGGGTATTGATCTGCTGCCCAAGGCTCAATAGATTCCCTAGGCCTCCTCACGGACACCCAGATTCAGGGGGTCTTGATCAGTCCCATGCTGGATTCCCAGGCTGATGCCTGGGATTCAAGAGTTAACCTTTGTCTGGTCAGCTGTTTCTGGGGGTTAAACCAGCCCAGTCTTAATCCCTTTGCTTTACATGTTACAGAATCCTTTGAGTATACACCCATGAATGGTATAGCTGGGTCATCTTACAAAAGAAAAAAAAAGTCTTGAGGAGATAGCACAGTTTGTAAAGTGTTCCCTTTGCAACTCTGACATCCTGAGATAGAGCTCCCAGAAGCCATGTTAAAAAGCTTAGTCATAGTGGTCTGGGCTTGTAACCCTGGCACTCGGGAGATAGTGGCAAGCACATCCACAGACCTTCTTGGCCCACTTCTTGGTGAGTTTCAAGCCAGTGAGGGAGCCCTTTTCCAAAAATAGGGTGGTGAGCAGTTGAGGAAAGACATCTGAGATTGAACTCTTGTCATCACATGCATGTGGGAGCAAATATTTGCATACATTCAAACACAAGTACACAGTGGGAGGGGGAGGGGGAAGTGAGGGAAGGGAGAACACTAGCCCTCCTTCTTAGAACAAAGAAAGACACAATACTGCACTCAAATGGTGGTAGATGTAAGAAGACACAACATCTGTGGCAACTGCCTTTGTTGATTTTGTGCTTATTGTTAGACCTCTCCAGGCTGCAATGTGTTACTGCTTTAGGGCTTTACATATTGAAATCATGTGTTTTCACTTGTGATCAGGAACCCAGGGGAAACAAGGGAGGGCATTTACTGAGCTAGGGCACAATTAAGATTTTATATTGTCATGTCTCTTTGGTTTGTTGTATTTTGTCAAAAATGTGTCTGGTCTTTATTGTTTTTTATTATTTTCAGCTGTCCTAATTATTTCTCTCCTTTGATTTTAATTCAGCTTTCAAAGAAAAGCTGTCTTAGCAGGTGATTATAATGCTTTTTTTCTTCCTTAAACCCTTTCAACAATAATTTCAAAAGATGTCTAAAGAAATCATTATTTTGACATTAACTTGTAGCATATTTATGACCTCACTGTGGAAAGTCACCTGTGTTACTAATGCTGATTTCTGCTGTTTATCTTGTCGCTTGTGCCCAAAAGACAGGAAGTAGTTTTTCAAAATCTTTCATTGCCCCCATAAGTTAAATGCTAAAGAAAGATCCATAGTAAGATGGATACACTTCAGAGAAAGCAATCTAAACTAATATATAATGTGTGTTGGATAGTTTTCTGTCAACTTATTACAATCCAGAGTTATCTGAGAGGTGGCAACCTCAATTAAGAAAATACCTCCATAGAATTAGATTGTGCAAAAGCCTGCAGGGCATTTTCTTAAATAGTGATTGATGGAGAAGGGCCCAGCCCATTGTGGGTCCAGTCATCCCTGGGACCGTGATTCTGGGTTATGCAAGAAAGCATGTTGAGCAAACCATGTGGAGCAAGCCAGTAAGCAGCATCCCTCCATGCCATTTGCTCCTGCTTCCATGTTCTGCCCTGCCTGAGTTCCTGTTTTGACACCCTTTGATAATAAACAGTGCTGTGGAAGCATATTCCAAATAAACTCTTTCCTCTCCAAGTTATGGTGTTTTATTACAATAGAAACTCAGATACAATGCTTGCTTAAACTTTTAATTTTCATGAGTTGGACTTTATTAATGTTATATTTTAATATCTGAGATATTAAAACTGATGGGGAAGAAGAAGAGTGACTCGAGAGGTCAAGTGCAGAATAAGGTCATCACCAGCTCCCGGGGCCTAATGGCCAGTTTCCTGCTCATCTTTGGGAAGTGAAACAAGTACCATCTCTTTACTAAATAATAGCCTGGTTAAATCCATTCTGTTCTGTCACACAGACCTGTTTTGACAATGCCTTCTGAATATTTGTGTTTATGCCCATATGCCAGTGCTGTCCTCAACACTGGCTGGAGAAACATCTCTCTGCAGTGGGCAGCCATCAAAGCAGAGACTTCTAAGTGGTCAAAGTGCTGAGAATGACCACTTGTGGGCACCCCTGGAACCGGAGGATCATGTTAGATGTCCCACATGTGGGCGCCCCTGGAATCTGGAGAATCACATCAGATGTCCTGCTTTACTGCTCTGACTTATTCACTTCACATACAATCTCTTACTGGATCCCAGTCTATACCAGCTTCCTGTAAGGCCTGCAACCCTTCTGTCTGTGCCGCTCAGAATGCTGTGGCCACTCCTGGCTTCTTACACTGGCGCTGAGAAGTAAGACTTAGGGTGTTGTGCTTGTACAGCAAGCACTCTTCCTGATAGAGCTATTGTCCATCTCAGCTTACATTCTTAATGTGACTGATCAAGACCACTTTGTAAGCGGGGGAGGGGGGGGGGGGGGGAGGGGGTCCTGGTAGAGGCCCACTGAGCTTGGGTGTGCTTCAGAAAACGGGGCTGCCATCTCTCAGGAGAGTGTGAGAGTTTAGGAGTATTATATGTGAAAGTGCCGTCATGACGGTCCCAGGATATGTACATTTTCATTCTTTCCTTTGGACACATTTTAACTCCAAGTCATTTCCACAGCCTAAGTCAATGAAAGGAGTATGTGGAGTCCTCACAAGAGATACTGTAGAGATGAGGTACAGACCCCTCATATGTGAAAGTTGTTGCTAGAGGAACAGCACAGTATATGAAAGTAATCTGCGACCCAGAGTTTCAAAATGAAAAAAAAAAATGAACTGGCTTAGCTCCAGCTTTAAACACAGGCCTGCACCAAACTTTTTCTCTTCGGCCTCCAACCAGCTCCCGAATCATGACACAGAGCACTCAAGAGGCAGAAGCAGGTGTATCTGAGTTCAAGACCAGCCTGGCCTACACAGCTAGTTCCAGGGCTACACAGAGAAACCCTGTCTCCAAAAAAGAAATCATATGTATTATTAGTTATGAATGCTCAGCTTTATCTTATGTTTTCCCCACTAACTCTTATACCTTAACCTGTTTCTCTTCATCTAATTTTGCCTCGGAGATTTTTACCTTCTGAGGTTGCCTCGTTTCTGGCTGGGGGCATGACCCTCTCTTTCTCCCCAATCACCCCCTCCCCCCATTTTTCTCGCCTCCTATTTATACTCTCTGCTCACCAGCCTCACCTATCCCTCTCCTGCCTAGCTATTGGCTGTTCAGCTTTTCAATAGACCAATCAGGTGTCTTAGGCATGCAAGGTGAAACAAAGGCAACTCACCTTTATATAGTTAAGCAAGGCAGAATAAACAAACATAACAAATCTTTACATCGCTAAATATCCCACGACACAGGCCTTCAAATGGAAGGTAGCCTTCAAACCTTTGCCAACCAAGGGCATGTAGACAGACAGAGGCTGTGTGCAACCCATGTTAGCATTTATATCCGCACAGGGTTACCTCCCATGCCATTGCCAGCTGGAGGCTGCCGGGCACAGGAAGGGGCCCTCACTAGTACATGCATCTGTACCTCCCACGCCACAGCCTACTGGGGACTGTTTAGACGCGAGTGATGGTTCAAGTCAACTACCTCATCTGTTCTTTGTGCTCTCCTATGCCAAGAAGGGCTCTACTGTGACTCATGGAGCTGTCCCATGACCAACATCTTCATGCCAGTTTGCCTACTTAGGAAATGCCCTGCTAAAAGCCAGAGGAAGACTCATTTGTGGGAGACTTCAGGCCTTTCCAACATCACCCAACCAAGCAATTCAAAACTAATTTACTTGGCTCTGCTTTCTTATCCCTGGGAAAGAACGGTTACATCACCAGCGTCATCCCTGAGAATTGGCAGGAGTGTTTCTGTGCTGAGCCTGGATAAAAACAAGGTCTAATCTTGAACTTCTCTAGAATTGCTAAAATAATTTTTGCTGTGCCTGTAAGGCTATTTAGAAAATACTTGTGATAATGGTCCCACGGCCTTTTCCTTAAGGCTATGGAAGCCTCTCCATGCTAATGTCATCACAGCTTTGCAAACAGAAGAAAGAAAAGTGGGGGGATTTGATTGTGACCTGGGATGGTTTTCTTCTGCTGGCTTTCACTCCTTTGTGCCAACTTGCTTCCAGCTCCTCTCCCTGTTCCTTCCTTGGAGTGTTTCCCTCACCTGCCACGGCATGTGTTTGGGACACTAGCAGTAATTTATAATGCACTTTTGTGGTAAAGAAGCCAGAGAGAGGCTCTAGAATCATGTGGCTCCCATCTGAATCTTGGTTCTGCATATGACTTATTTTGTGACATTGGACGATTACTTTTAACTTACAAAATGAGATAATGGAGTTGTTACAAGGGTAAAATGCAAAAAACTCCCAGACAAACAAACAAACTGACAAACAAAAATCTTATGCTTTTTAAAGAGTCACATAGAGCCAGGCACATTGAATAATTCAATAAATATGAGCATAAAAGGTTCTTCTGTACCAAAGGGGATTGTGAGCTTCTTAGGAGTAGGTTTTGAAGTTGTTTTACCCATATTTCTGTGGGCCCTTAAGTCCATTAATTGCTTAATGATTGATCAAATGCTTGCCAAGGGAAATGTCTGACTCCCTGATGTTCCAGAAGTTGGAGAATCAAATTTGCTGTGCGCCTCTCAATAGAAGCTGTGTAAAGTTATATGTAGAGAGGTACGATGCAAGAGTCCACCATGGAAGGCTCCGTCTTGTGAAACTGCAAATACTTTCGGAAAGAGAGAGCCTAAACTAAGAATGTTGAAAAAGGAGTTCCCTGATCACTAGCAGTCACATAGGGACGTGTTTCCCAGCGTCTGCAGATAAAGGTCAATGATGTAACTGTGGTCTAAGGGCAACAGGCTCCATCCCAAGTTGGCAGGAGAACTTGGCAACCTTGTCTCCTTAGTGCTGGTTTTGCAGGTTTGAAGGAAACAAAATTGAGAGGGCCTATGGGGTCTTGCACCACACTTCTGGAGAGCTGCTGAGACCAGGCAATGTGTGGCATGGTTGGAATATCTGCAAGGAGGCCATGAGACATCAGTATCTGAAACTAAAGCCTAAGTTACAAACCTCAGGATGCTGGGGATGTCAGAACCATGCGACATGGTATGTCCACCGAGGAAAGCTACAGGTACAGAGAGAAGTTAGGCAAAGAGAGAGGCTGTGTGTTGCAGGTAGCAGCAATGGGAAGTTGAGCTACACAAGTCTATTGGAGCCCGTATGATTCTATCACAAGCCCCAGATACCACACTTGGAGCTCCAGGATTTGGTGTTTGCTCTGCTGGTTTTCTTTTCTTTTTTTCTTTTTTATCTTCCTTTGTTCTGATATTTCCTTGCTCTTCTCTATTTCCTACCCTTTTGAATGGGTATGTTGATTCTGTCCCAACATATGCTGAAACAATGTAACTCACTTTATATTCTTTATAGTCTTATAGTTAAAAGTTTACGCTGAGTCTCGGAAGAGACTTCTAACCAGTGATGGAACTGTTAAACACTGTGCAGGGACTTTTGAAGTTGAGTTGAGTGCATTTTGCATTATGAGATGGTCATGAGCTTGTGGTGACAAGAGGTAGAAGGTTAGGGTGTTTTGGTGTGTTGAGTTGGTCAAAGGTGGATTTAAGAAATTTAATACTGGTTGTCAACTTGACAGAATTGAGTGTCACCTAGGAGACAAACTCCTGGGCATGTCTGAAGGAATTTTCTAGACTGGATTAGTTGAGGTGGGAAGACTCATCTTATACGTGGGCAGCATCATCCCATGGACTGGGTGCTCCTATTTGTGAACAGGAGAACACAAGCTGAGCACCAGCATTCACTACTCTGAGTTCCCTGACCACAAACACAGTGTGACCACTGCTTTGTGCTCTGGCTGACATCACCTTTTGACTATACCTCCAGCTGTGAGCCAAAATAAATGTTTTGCTCAATGAGTTGCTTTTGTCAGTATTCTGCTGCAGCAAGAGAAGCCACGAATACAGGTTGGAAACAAGTTTAGTACTAACACTCACTTTACACTGTCTTGTCAAGGTTGGGGGTACATCTCAGTAGAACACTTGCACAACAGACCCAAATGAAGCCTCGAGTTTAATCTCTAGTATGGGATGAGGAGCAACTGAAAGGGGACACTTTGCTCTTTTGTTTTTCTCATGAATGCCTCTTTTGTCTTTACAGGTAGCTCTTGCTTTGTTCCCCTGCATATCTTTCTTGTCACCTCCTAGAGATTAACTGATACATGTAAAGAGAACAGCTTCCAAGTCCACACCATACATCAGAGCATGTGTTAAAAATGTTTTCAAGATGACTCTGATGCAATACTAACATTGATATGGCTGGCCTTGTTAACCAAAGTCCTTAGTTTGCATTAGGGCTTTACCCTTGCTTTGTGGATTTTGACAGACATATAATGATATGTACTTACCACAATAGTATTATATAGAATAGCTTAACATTTTCGGTTTCATGCGTTTTTCTTCTCAGTCTTTCTTTTCCTATGAGACAAGGAATCAGAATATATCTCAGTCCTATCTTGAGCTTGAAATCCTCCTGCCTCAGAATTCTGAGTGTTAGTGTTACAGGAATGTGTCACTATACTTTGAATGCATTATAGTACTATCTAATGGAACCTTTGATGAAACCAACAAATACTGTTTGTTTGTTTGTTTGATACTCACATCCTATAAATGCTTGGTCAAGAGAACTTAAAGTTAGAAAAAAAAAAGCTTCAAACAGTGTCTTTTCCCTGCCCAAATCACCCTTACCCATTTTCCTGTAACTATGAGTGCCATTATGAGTCCTTGGGCTGTAGGTTCAAGCCTTGGAGTTGTCTGTTCATGTCACAGAGGTCAGCAGTACTTTATTGAATTTTGGATGTTGGTGTTTCTTTTTGTGTGAATGTGTTTATGTATATGTTGTATATGTATACATTTATGTATGTGTGCCATTGTATGTTTGGTCATGTTGAGGTTGACGTTGGGTGTCTTCTTCTATTGTTCTCCACCTTATTTATTTTCTATTTTTAAAATTATTTACTTAATGTGTGTGTGTTTAGCATGTGCTTGTCAGGGTGCTCCAATAGAAATCAGAGGACCTCTTTCTAAGCTGTGGGTATTGGGGTCCAAATACTGATGTTAAGACTTGGTGGCAAGCACTTTTACGTGTTGAGTTGTTCATTGTTTCTACACTGTCTCTAGACAATTCAGGCTAGGGCCACTGAGAACACAGTGTTCTCCTGCCCTGCCTTTCTCTCTCTTCTTCCTCACACTTCTACAGAGAGTCTTTCTTCCCTACCACACACCCATAATGCCAGAGTTTTGTAATGTGCTCAGATCACAGCATTGACAAATAATTTTGGTTTTTAAAGATTTACTTATTTATTTATTATGTATACAATGTCCTGTCTGTATGTATCCCTGCAAGCCAGATGGTTGTAAGCCATTATGTGGTTGCTGGGAATTGAACTCAGAACCTCTGGAAGAGCAGCCATTGCTCTTAACCTGTGAGCCATCTCACTAGGCTAATTCCATTTTTCTAAAAAAATGCCTTCACCACAAGCCATACAGTTTGCCTTTTAAACAATGGGCTGTTGGCTATGTGATGGCACAAGTTTGTACTGGATTTCTCTCTTTTTTTCTATTTACACTAATATTTTCATGGATGTTTAACACATTGCCCTGTTCTTCTTGTACATTCTGTCTCGTTGAGTATTTACTTTCTGACTTTGGAATTGCATCCTGTTATTCTCCGACCTGCTCTAGTTCCTTTTCTGGCCTTCTCACATTTGTTTGTTGTTAATAGACTTGCGTTTTCCTAAACAAAGTCGCTTTTCTTTTTTCCACTTCTTGACTCATTACTCTCAGGAAGCAGTCAGAGCTCATCCCAGGCAGAACTCTTGAGTCCAGTATACCATCTGCCTCCTTCTCATATTTTAGTCATCTCTGTGTTTTATAGAGTCACAGCCTCAACCCGTTAGAGTTGAATGGGACCTTTGGGAGCAGGCCAATTCCATCATTTCACAGATGAGAAAATTGAGCCTTAGGAAGAGATGGATTGTAATTTGCCTACCCTCCTGTAGTTAGTGAGTTAGGGGCTTGGATTAGACTGCTGGACTCTTAATTGAGCTCTCTTGCCAATATGCCCCAACCCATCCACCCTGACGCTAATCAACTTTTTAATTTTCCTTAACATATTCTACGTATGCTTTCACCTGAAAAGCATTAACATTTCTGCAAAACGTTTGAATGGACTGACTTTCTGGCTCTTTTCTCTTACTTAGGGAGTCATTTGGATTGCTTTTTGGGTCTGAATTGGATTCTTAGATCCAGATAGTTTGGGAAGGTAAGCTAATATTCAGCCAGCAAACCATGGAAACGAATTGTACGGTGTTCTGCTTCGATAGTCAGCATCAATAACTCACACTTTAGACAGGCAGAGAAGACAGAGATCCAACATGGAGCCTTTCTGAAATGAACTTCAGATTGTCCTTATGTGGGCTATTCTCTCAAATATCACTTGCTCTGTGGAGAAAAAGGTAGCCCCACTGTGACTGCTTTTAAACAGCGCTGGGTTAGAAGTGTCATCATATTTTTATTAGCTGGCCAAGTTCCAGATGAAGCACACCTACAAATAGAATTAACTGGAAGAAATTGATACCAATATTGACAATCCATCCTCCAGCAGTCTAGTCATACAGAGTGTTATAGTAAAAAGGACACACTGTGATTTTAGGAAATGATGCATCTTAGCCTTGATCCTGGTGTCTTATCCTCTCCTGAGGTCAATGTCAGCTGATTCAGAAAGGGAGGGCAGTTCTCGGTGAATTCATTTGCCATGTATTCTGTTTTTCAGTTAAAGTAGTCACTAAGAATGTGTTGCTTACCTGAGCTGTGGTAGTGGTTCAGTGGATAAGGTACTGTGGATCTGTCCAGAACCCATGCAAATATGGACACAGTAGTATGTGTGGTAATCTCAGTGCTTCAACAATGAACTGGGAGGTGGAGACAGGAGACTCCTTGGGAGTTGGTGACAGCTAGTCACACAATGGTGGGAAAGAGGCCGTGTCTCAAACATTGTGGAATGTGAGGACTGACACCTGAGGTTGTCCTCTGATCTCCACACTTGTTGCGGCATGTGTGTGTCCCAACCCCACATACTGCAGCATATATGGATACACAGAGATTAAAAATAAACAGCAAAATAAAGCAGAACAACAAAACTAACCCTCTGAATATGAAAGGAGAATTTTGCATTCAAAGCACAAAATAAAGTAAAAGCCTCAGATTGTTAATTCTATGTAATTAGCTAGGTTTAGACGAGATCGGGCACGTTCCGGGTGGTATGGCTGTAGACAATTAGATAGTTTTAGAAATAATCCAAATTTCACTAACCTTTTGCTATGCAACGTGTGACATCATTTTTAAAGGTCCCTGCTCCTAGAGACACTTGCCAATATTGCGGGTGTGTTCTTAGAGGCAAATTAAAGACATTTGGCCCTTGGATTACAACACACCATCTTAGCTACAGCCAAAACAATAGAGAATCTTCTGTCTGATATACTGTGTCTGGTGCCACAGGGAGAAATTCCAACCTCTCTTTTAATCCAATTGACACATGCAATATTTATTATGGAGCAGCAAGAGTTCATTACTTCATCAATAGGCTGAGAGATTAGATGATTTCTTTTTCAATTGGATAACTGGTTTATAATAATGGAATTCTAGATCAGGTGTGAAGCAACTAGCCATCTTTTCTATCCCTGCAGTTGGTACAGCAAACAAGATTCCTGATTAGTTGAGGAGCAGGCTGGAAAGAGCTTGACTTCTGAATTATTTCCAGCAATGGGCTAGCTACTCACTGGGAATTATACAGCATTTAAAAAGCTGCCTTTGTCAGATTTTCTGTGTTTTGCTGGCTGGGCTTGAAGGCCAAACAAAGTTAAGCCAGCTCTGTCGAGGTGGCTGTTGCTTTTTTCATGCAATTTTAACATTTTCTCTATATTCTGGAAGTACTGTCCTCAACAAGCTGCAGATGTTGCCCTGAGAAAGGACAGTTGAGGCTGACTGTGTACACTTTCAGTGATGCTCTGATACCTTTGGTATTGAAAACCCTTGACAACTGCAAGTTCCCAATGATCAGAGAGCTTGGCTCCAGGTTTGATGCTTTCTCTGCAGGCTGAATGTGAGCCCTCCCAGAAGATTTGTTGAAGAGTTGTGGAACTCACAGGTGAGGGGGTGACACCCAGGGTCTTCATTTCTTTATTCTCTCAGTTTGTGAGGATACTTGACTGAGTGAGCATCTAAAGATTTCCTTTTGGATGGCAATGGGGGTTGAACCTAGGACCTTATGCATGCTTGTCAAGTACTCTACTACTAAGCTCCATCCACTCCCCAACTCATTTATTTTTATGTTACAGAATAGAGGTTAGTTTTTGTCAGCTTGATACAAACTAGGGTTACCTGGGAAGAGGAAATGTCAATTGAGGAATTGCCTCCATCAAATATGCCTATAGATATGTCTGTGGGACATTTTTTACCAGTCCACTGTGGTTGGTATCTCTCCTATGCAGGGGGGGCTTTGGCTATCCAAAAAAAAAATTAGCTAGGAAAACTAGGGGAAGCAAGAAGCATGCTTCTGTGGTCTCTGTTGTATTTCCTGACTTGGTTTCCCTGATATGGACTGTAACCTATAAGCCAAATAAGTCCTTTCTTTCTCAAGATGCTTTTGATCATGGTGATTATCACATCAACAGAAAGCAAATTGGTTTACAAAAGAATATATAACATGCTGTACATGTGCCACACACTTGTAGTGCCAGAACACAGGAAATGAAGCCAAGACATAGAGAATTCTAGGCTAGCTTGGGTGATATAGCAAGATACAGTCACATGTATGCACACAATGCACAGGCACATGCATGCGAGTGCGCACACGCCTGCACACACACACACACACACACACACACACACACACACACACAGACACACGAAATTTTTAAATCTTTTCAAGGTGACAATCAAGTTTAACCATTGTAGTGACCCCCTCCCAACCAAACAGAAAAAAAAAGAAGTCTATAGTCTCATCTCAATTCTGCTACTTAATGCTGTGGAGTAATCCTCTTGTATGCTGTAAAGATTTGTCACTCAAACTGGTTTAATAAAACACTGATTGGCCAGTAGCCAGGTAAGAAATATAAGTGGGTAACCAAACTAAGGATGATGGGGAGGAGAAAGGCAAACTCAGAGCTGCCGGCAAACACAGAGAAGCAAGAGGAGAATGCCATACTGAGAAAAGGTACCAAGACACCTGGCTAAGTATAGACAAAAATAGGTTAATTTAAGTGTAAAAGTTAGCTAGTAACAAACCTGACCTATTAGTTGAGCATTTATAAATAAAATTAGGTCTCTGTATGATAATTTGGAAGCAGCTTCCAGAACAGGGAGCAGGAGATCAGGACAGGAAAACTTGGATCTACAACTTAACAACTATATGGCTGTGGAAAAGGGCCTTGTAACTGCCAAAGAAAGTTCCTTCTGCTCTGCAGCACACCTGCTTCTTGGTGACCTATGATACCTCTTTCCATCATTCTGCACAGAAATCATACAGCCCCCTTTCAGTTGAAATCTGTGATGTCATCCCAAGGAGGTGACTTGCTCCAGATTTCACAACAGTCATGTTTAGATGATCAAATGCTGTCAGCAAAAACATTTGCCCCGTATTTAGTTTTCTGTGTCATAGTCTTCAATATGTCATATGAAATTGACCTTTTCATCGATGGGAAATGCTGCATGAGTGATGTCTTAATTTTTTTCCTGTTACTGTGGTAAAATACTTTGACAAAAGCAGCTTAAATGAAAAAGACTTTATTTTAGCTCGTAGTTCAAGGTACAGTCCATTCTGGTAGGGGAGTGAAGGCAGTAGGAGCTTGAAGCAGGCGGTCATATCACATCTACACTCGGGAAACAGGAAAGAAGGATGAGTGCAGGAGTTCAGAGTCCTCTCTTTACACAGCCTGGGATTTCCTGCTCAAGGAATGTTTCCACCCACAATTAAGATGGGTCTTCACAGCCGGGCGTTGGTGGCGCACACCTTTAATCCCAGCACTCAGGAGAGGCAGAGGCAGGCGGATCTCTGTGAGTTCGAGGCCAGCCTGGGCTACAAGAGCGAGTTCCAGGACAGCTTCCAAAGCCACAGAGAAACCCTGTCTGGAAAAAAAAAAAAGATGGGTCTTCACATGAGTAACACAGTCAGGATAATTCCTCACAGGCATGCGCAGAGGCTCATCTTCCAGGTGATTCTACATTCTGTAGTGTTGACAGTTAACACTAAGCTGTCATAAATGGTTTAGAAAACATCTTGAAGGAGAAATGTCACATGGCAGAAGATTTTGAAGGAATTATTCAGGAATGCATTGCTTATCTTCCTGTGCTGAAGAATTTGAAAGAGGGAGTAGAGTAATTATGTCACTCTTCTTGTGTCACTTAAAAATCAATAAGCACAAGAGAGTAGGTCAGGATCTGTCGATTACCATAGGTAACAGCAGAGAGAGATGTCTGATAATGTCTCTGGTCTCACTGCCCAGATGGTCACCTGTACTCACCAACCTCACTACTTCTTGCTCCTGCACTCCTGATTAAGGGCTAAAAATGCCTGCGTCATGGGCTTAGGAGAAAGCTTTGTGGGTAAGCACTTGTCATGCAAATGTAAGCATCTGAGGTTAATCCCTCAGAATTTATATAATGGCTGATGCAGTAACTCAGCATCTGAAATCATGATGCTCCTGTGGTAAAATGGCAAATGGAAACATAATTCCTGAAATTTCCTTGGCCAATTGACTTGCTGTTTACAGAGATAAACAACAAAGAAACCCTATCTCAAACAAGGTGGACAGTAAAGACTGACACCCGAGGTTGTCCTCTGACTTACACACACACACACACACACACACACACACACACACACACACACACACACACACACACATTCACGGGAGTGGGAAGATTACTGCCTAACAGTTGCTGCGACGGAGTAACATAATTCTGTGCCTGCCTTCCTCACATGTGGGTAGATGGACAGGGTCTTGCTTGCCAAGTCTCAGTCTTGGTGAGAGGTAAATTATTCCTTCTGTTGATCACAGAATAAGCATCCAACATTTCACACAAATGCCCATTTCTTAATAGAGAATTAACCTGCCCAGAACATTGTGCTTAGAATCTAAATATTTAGATCAAACATCAAAAGGATAGGGGTGGGGGTGCCAGTCTTCCTCCATATTTTATACAGTTAAATAAATGTTAATGAGGATAAAATTAAATAGCTGAAAAGGAACACATTGAGGAGGGAGTGTAGAGAGTCAGTAATAGTGCATTACGACAGTTATCATCCAGAGGAAAAATATGGAGCTGCTCCATAGGCTTTGCCCACTCTATTGTGGACATTTTCTAGTGTTAGAAGCCAGAGCCATGATTCATTCTGAAGAGAACAACAGTGGGAATTACTGGGCTACAAGATGGTTTCCTAGGTAAGGGGCTTGTTGCCAAGTCCAACAACCCAAGTTCAATCCCCAGCACACACAAGGGAGAAGGAGAGAACCAGTTCCACCAAGTTGGCCTCTGGCTTCCACATGTTGATGCAGGATGCACCCTCCCTAAGTAACTAACTAAAGAGATGTAATATTACACTTTAAAAATAAAGAAGAGTATGGTAACAACCAGTGCAGCATGTAGATAGGAAGCCACCCAGAAGGCACGAAAGTATGTGTTCTGCCTCTCCTCTGTCTACCTTGCAGTCTTCCTTTCTTGAACTCAAGCCCGGAGCCTCACACATGTTAAGCAAAGGTTTCTACCACTGAACTATACCTCTACCCAACTTCAATTTTTGTTTTGCATCAGGGTCTCTTTGACTCACATAGGATGTTCCTACTGCCTCAGAGTCTCAGTGGTATCACAGGTATGCAGCAGCATCCTCATCCAAGCGTCTGGTGGGATTGTGTTTGGTCCAGAAACAGGTTCTAATCTCAGAGCAATGTCTCTGAAGTCAAACAGACTCAGGCTTGAGTCCAGACTTGTAGTTTCTGATGGCCACTTTGAAATCATGGAGGCTTCCAGGTCTAAGGACTGCAATTCGTACTTGAAGAGACAGTGCATAGGAACTATTAGGCAGATGTGTGCATACAATAGATTACCTACTTGTTACTAGGATGGTGACAAGCGCTAGAGTCTCTGTCTCCTTCAGTGACAGATATGTTGGGTATCCCTGGATGCTCAGGACACAGGACCCTGGGTTTTCTGCTATCTCTTTGCTCCTACACAGGGATACCTGCATCTTTTCAAGACCACACAACCCTTTTTCTGAGACAGTCTCTGTTTCAAATATTCTGACATGTCCGAGGAACCCCCATATTTGAGGAATAGCTCCTGAATAGCCTACTTCAGCAGTACAATATAAACAAAGGCTTCAAAAATGAAACCCTAAGCTTGAGAACACCATGGTGAATGAAGACACAGGTTCCTAATGGCCACATTCGCACAGCAGTAAACTGGGACAGTTGGACAGTGTGAAGGAGACAGGTTGCTGTGCTGTATGAGAAACTGTACCTCTAGTCATATAAAACGTAGTTGAAGTTGTTTCAGAAGGTCAGAATCATTTCCCTGTTTTTCCCATTTTAACGTCATAATAAATATAAACAGATGTCTTTTATTAGAAAAATATCTTATAGGAAATCACAAAACTCAGATAAATTTAACTTGAAAATGTCTGAAGTTTTATTTGGTGACTATGGTTAACATTTTGTTGTTGGGACCAAATACCCAATAAAGCAATTTAAAGAAGAAAGGGTTTATTTGAGCTCATAGTTTGATGATGTCCATCATGGCTGGGAAGACAATGGCAGCAGACAATGAATGCCTAGTCATGTTGCATTCATACCCATGAAGCAGAGAGAAATAAAGGTCAGTGCTCAGCTCACTGTCTCTTTTTTATTCACTTCAGGACTTTAGCCCATGGAATTGGCACTGTCCACTAAGGCAAGGCAGGTGGCTTCACAGGTGTGAAGCACCATCCTCATCCTATGGCCTGGTGGGACAGGTCCAGAAACAGGTTCTGATCCCAGAACACTCTTTAGGAGTCAAACAGACAAAGGCTTGAGTCCAGATTCTACAGCTATCATGAAGGCATCTTTGTCTAAGGACTTCCCACCTTAGTTAACCTCATCAGAAAGAAACTGTCTTGTAGGCATGCCTGGAGAATTGTCTCCTAGATGGTTCTAGATTTTTTGTCAGGTTGACAATAAGTAGTAGTATTGTGGAACATTAACTAGCTAAAGATGTGTTACATTGTTTATGCTTCAGAATATTACTTTAACTGTGTGTAAAAGGAGGGCTACATTTGTTTCTGCTGCCTTTGTTACAATGCAAAGATGCTACATTTGTTTATGCTGTGCTTGTTTAACTAGGGAAATGTGTTGCATTTGTTTCACCTTGCCTACCTAAGGCACCTGGTTGTTGGAATAAAAATCTGGATGGCATAGGCAGGGCTGGTGGTCAGAGAGAATAAGTAGGAAGGGGCGGGGGAGGACAAAGGAGAAAGAGAGGGGCATGCCTGAAACCAGGCAACCTCCAACCAAACCTCACAGGACAGCAGGAATGTAAGATATACAGAAAGAAAGGTAAAAAGCCCTGAGGCAAAATATAGTGAAGAGAAACAGGTTAAAATAAGACCTAAGCTAAGGCTGAGCATTCAAAACTAATAGTAAATCTCTGTGTCATGATTTGGGAGCTGGTTGGAGGCCCCAAAGAAAAAGCCTGGTACATAATAGCTGTAACACACGTTGTTAATCAAAATCCCTAAAGACAAGGACAATGTCAACTTCAGATATAGACGAGTCATGTCAGTGTGTCCCCAGGATGACTCACCCAAAGCATCTGTGACCTGTATCTAAAGACAGTCCAGCAGTTTCCTGAAGCCTGGGACTGACTTCAACGTAACTCAAAACCCCTTCGAAAAAGTGCTCAGTGTACAGCATGGGTTTCTAGAACTTGAAATTGTGCAAACTATGGCCGGGGACAACTCTGTTCATAAGGTACCTGACATGCAAGCATGAGGACCTCAAGCTTGACCCCTGGCATTCGTATAATGCAGCCACAGTGCCTGTAGGGAGACTGCAAAGAGGCAGGAATTGGGGTATCCCAGAATTTGTTGGCTAATTAGTCCAGCAAAATGGATAAACTTCAGGTTCTGTGAGACAACTTGTCTCAGATTGCAGGGTGGAGAGAGATAAAGAAAGACACAGGCTGTCAATCTCTGTCAGCCTCCTTCAAAAACATAAGTGCACCCTGTCCATATGCCACAATAACACAAAATATAAGACAGACACACACAGTGACTGAGTAGCAGAGACATCGAGAGACAGAGACTGACAGAGAAAAACCAACAAAGCAAAACAGGTAATACTGTAATGATTGCAGAACTCTCCAACTAGAATCACAAAGGGATCTGGAACAAGAGTGCTTACATGGCAAGAGAAGTAGCCCGAGAACTTTGAATGGTGGCACTTCTCAGGGGTAGGCTGGAAAGTTTACAAAAGATAATGGCTTTCATGATTGGGATGTGAAAACCCAGTCAATTCCAGACTCATGAATTTGATTATTTGGTCCACAAATAGTGGAGCTGCATTGGGAATTTGTGGGTGAGTCTTTAGGAGTTGGGTTCTGGTTGGCTCAGGTGGGCAATTGAGGTGTAGCTTCCTTCTGGACCTGGTTTCACCTTCCTAGTCCTGGGCCACAGTGTGAGTAAGCCTCTGGCATGCTCTGCTGCCAACCCAGAGCTATTCTGCCATGGCTACCCCACCACCATGAACTGATGTTCCTTTGAAACCATGAGCCAAATAAATCTCTCTCCCTGAAGTTGTTTCTGTCAAATTTCTTGTCTTAATAATGAGAAAAGTAACCAGGGGATGAATCATCTATAGTACTAATCAAGGTACTTCAAGGTACTTGATTCTCTCTCTCTCTCTCTCTCTCTCTCTCTCTTTCTCTCTTTCTCTTTATGTGTATAACTCATGTTGCTTGGGCTGGCTTAAAATGTGCTAGAAATATAGACATGTGTCATGACACCTGGTTTATGCAGATCAAACCCAAGACTTCACGAATGCTAGGCAAACACTCTACCAAATGAGCTTAACTTTTAGGCCTGGATCAGGTTTACTAATTCTGTTTCTCCAATTGTAGGAGCCAGATCCTGATGGCAGTTGCCCAACTTACTTGTCACTACAGTGGGCCACAGTGTTGAGTGATGAGGGAGACACAAAAGTGATACTGGAACACTTGTGTGGGGACAGGACTTAGAGAAAGTGCCTGGGGACAAAAGGAGCCTGGCAGGTGGGCATACAACATCAGAGCTGGCAAAAACATGCAGTCACAGTAGGCCTCAGGGTCATGGAAATGACTGGCCATCTTTACACTGAGGGAACACTTTTTCAAGTCCTTCTCACTGTAGAAAGCCTGTTTCTTGGAGTAACTGCCACTGAACCTGATTTCTATACACGGGTACTACAGACAAATACAGATACACCAGACTCAAGCCAATAACCTGTCCTCCTCCAAGAATATTTTCTGGAGGTGTTGAGAAAGGCTACATCTAGCTGGAGTCTGAAAGCATTGCTCTTTCAATGTGCATGCTATCAGCAAACAGTAATATTTACTGAAGACCAAAATCCACGAAGTATCTGCATGTTTGCACTTCTGTTTTCAGAAGATACAGTACTGCCCCTCCCCCCACCCCACCCAAAAAACCCTTCATAAACCAAAGCAAAATATAAACAAAGCCTAGCTGCCGTGCGGGAAAGTGGGAGATGAAATTAAGCTGTAATTGTGAAAGACAGATACACTTCTATTTACTTAGTACCATGCTATAATTACTGTGATTTAGGCCACAGGCTTTACTTAAATGGAAATAAAACCTCAGAAAATATAAGTGTAAATGTGAGGCCAAGTCTTTAATCTGCTAATTATGCTTCTAAGTGATAGAGTGAGACTTATCGTCTGTGTGGGTGGCATTTTATTTTGTTATTTTATTAACTTCAGAAAAGGCTATACAATGGGGCCATATTCCCACTTAATGTACATTTTTTAAGCCCAAAGATAGTAATTATGAATAAAATTGAAACCCATTGCATACTGGTTGTAGAAAAAAATATAAACTTAATTATATGCTCTGGATAACTGCAGCTAATTGCATTCTGTACTATTTATCATTAGAGAAATGAAATACATGTCAAAAAGGGACATTTGCAAAGCAGAGATGTTAGCAGAGTTACATACCTGAAGAGCTGGTACATGATGTCTTAGCAATAACACAGTTTGGCTGTCATCATTTGTTCTCTGTGTAGCGGCACAAGGGTCACATGACAAGCAGTGACAGAGCCTAAGCACAGGCTACATTGGCTCATACCCAGAATAGCTGTTATCCAGGGGAAGACAGAATGTAGATTATATTGTAAAGCAGAAAGAAACCTTCCAGGGTTGGGACTGAAACTCAGGTGGTAGAACACTTGCAGAGCATGCTCGAAACCCTTGGGTTAGATCCCCCTCCACTACATAAATCTGACCTGGTATAGCACACCTGTAACTCCACTATTCAGGAGGCAGGGACAGGAGAATAAGGGGTTCAAGGTCAAGGTCTAGGCTCCCTGAGACTCTGTCTCAAAAGAAGAGGTCTTTCCCATGGCGATCAGGAATCAAAATGCACAATCAGTCCTCACTGAAGGTGTAATGGACCAACCGTTGATTTGATAGGGTTAGACTCAACATGAAAGAAATTTTTGGACATGTCTGTAAGGGGTTATCTAGATTATGTTAATTGTGGAGGGTAAATCCTTGCTAAATGTGAGTGATAACATTACACAGGCTAGGGTCCTGGACTGGTTAAAAAGGAGAAACAGAGCTAATCACAACTTTCATCCCTTGCTTCCCAACTATAGCTACAATGTGATCAGTCAGCTCCTACCCCTGTTGCCATGACTTCTCCACAGACGAGCTGTCTTTCCTGGAACAAAAATAAACCCTCTTTCCTTACATTGCTTTTTGAAATGTATTTTGGTTTTCAGTATTTCAGTGTGTGTGGGAGACTATGAAAGTGTGGCTTATTTAGGGACTGGTGAAACTTTGCCTATCAACCAGATGCCAGCAGTGCCTACCAACCTCAGGGATGAGCAGTGACAGGATGGCTGACTTTAGAAGTGTTGAGCTGCAAGCAGCAGCAGGCTCCCAGATGCTGGAGTCGCAGCACACAGCTTTGGGGAGGAAGAAGGGATCTGGATAAAAGCAATTCCTCATGGTGATCTTTGACTTGCAGGTTTTGAGACGTGGAAGTCACTTTTGAAATTCAGTGTCTTGCTGGAAGTCTCGCAAGGAGCTAGCATGGATAATACTGAAACACACTGATTCTCACTGAGAAGTCCATCCTACTCACAGAGCAGAGCAGGGACTGTATGTGTGGCTGGCATGCAGGGTGGGCATGACTGTCACGACTGAAACACCTTGGGCCAGTGTTCTAAGAAGAGGGAGGACTAACACACCACATGTCATCAGGAAACCCAAACCTAAAACCTCCTCCCCCCTCATTTTCTCTTATTTCCTGTTAAGGTGAATGTTGATTATCAAGTTCACAGGATCAAGAATCTCCAAGGGTACACAGTTATCAGGAATTTTTCTAGATTAGGTTAGTTAGTGAGTGAAAACCCACCCTAAATGAGGGCAGCTCTTCCCATAAACCAGGGTCTGGGCTAACTGAGAGCCAGCATTGGTCTCTCTCTGCTTCCTGACTGCAGATGCAATGTGACCAGCCACCTCACACCTCTGCTGCCATGATGGACTGTATCCTAAAACTGTGAGCCCGAACTAACCCTTACTTCCTTCTTAAGTGGCTTTTGTCAAGCAATTTGTCACACAAGTGACAGAGGGAATGGACTCAAGCAGCCAGCAACAGCTCCCTGGTATCCAATAGACTCCTTGAAGGCAGATACAGTATCAAGAGCAGTGTGGTAAGTGATTTTTTTTAAAGACCCATCAAAGACCACCCACTACTGCCGGTGAATAGGTGAGGTGCAGAGAAGTTAAATCAGATATACCTGACCTATTAGTATAGATTCGCAAAAGAACAAAATTACCTTTCTATTTCCGTAATAGTTCAGTTTTTAAAAGATTCATACATGTACACAACACATTTTAATCCTATCTACTCCGCCCTACCTCCCTCCAATACCCCTGGGGCCCATCAACTTATCTCCCTCTGAGTTCATGCCCTTTAAAAAGAATATTATTAATAGCTCCCTGCGTCTAATTAGTGCTACATGGAAATGATGTGGGAACATCCACAGGGCTATGGGCACCCTCCTACAGCCTCGTCCCCAAGAAGCATGACTCTGCCTCAGCAGCTATGAACTGCCAGTGGTTCTCCCACCAACGTTGGCCCTGGAAAGCACTTCCCAAACCATGTTGGGATTTTTACTTAGTTTTAGGCAGGCCAGCACCGCTGCTTGCTGTGAGCTAGTGTCAGCCATGCATTGTTCAGAAGGTAGCATTTCAGAGCTCTTCTCCTCGTCCTCCAGCTCTTAACATCCTTTCAACCCACTTTTCCCTAGTGTCTACGAGCCTTGAATGGGGGTGTGGAGCGGGGCTTGATGTAGATGACTCATCTGTGGCTGAGCACTCACCACAGGGGCTGATTCTCTGTGCTTTTCTGTATTATTTTCCTACACAAATATTGGATGCTATTTGAAATGAGTTCTCACAGTGTTGCCTGGCTTGGTGGGAATCATCAGTCTTGAAATGGGGTGAGCAAGGGTCTCCCTGGACATTTCATCACCTGCTCAGCTGGTGGGGGAGGAATTAATTGGCCCTGAAAACTCACTGTAAGTCCAGACCTCATGCTGCGTTTGAAAGAATCAGGCCACAACATTTAGGTATTTGGATGAATGTACTGTTACTTTGTGATGAAATATTTGTGTACCTTTTAATATCAGAAATGTGCTTAACTATTTGATGGCTTTTAGACTATTTGTCTTAGGTTGGTTAAGACTAATCATCTCCAGTTTACAGTGCTAGAGTTTAATTAATTTGTATACTCCACACGGAATTTGGAGAAGAAAATCTTTCAAGTTAATGGGCTAGTTTTAGGTTTATTCAGTTCTAGGAAACATTTTACAGATACATCTTCCTGCAACAGATCATTGCAAGAGAGGTTCTGATGGCTGTAACTAAGATTTTCATCCTGGAGTAAAGTACTGAACCAGTTCTGTCTAGCTGGAGCTGTGGTGAGGGCCTACAGGGTGGCAGTGGAGGTAAGGGGATTTTCTCTCTGGGAAAGTGACTGCAGCTGTCAGGGCAGCCAGGAAGCTTTTCTAGAGACACACCCAAGTCTCTCTCTTTGTCTGTTAGACCACTGAAACAATGACTCCCCACAGACTGGAATTTCCCCAGAAATCTCATGCTTAGGAAAAGAAAAGGCATGACATCTTGTGCCAGCCAGAGGAGGAACTTGTGTTCCAGAAAGGGATTGCTTGAAGTTCTGACAACTTATCAGAGCACCTCACAGGAGAGACGGGAGCTGAGACAACAGTGAGTTAGTGAAGGAAATCACATACACACCCCTTGCCTTCTAGTTAACCTCAGTGCATGACATATGCTGAAGATGGACTTAGGGTAGAGTGCATAGGGAGACGGGAGGGAGTGGTCACTGGATATCTCTGTTCATTCCAGTATGACCACATTGAAAGGCCAATCTCTCCCCTGCCTCCCTGCCTCCCTGCCTCCCTGCCTCCCTGCCTCCCTGCCTCCTTCCCTCTTCCCCTCTCCTCCTCCCCCTTCCTCCCTTTCCTCTCCCCTTTCCCCCTCTCTCCATCCCTCCTTCTCTCTCTCTCTTTTCCTCCCTCCCTCCCCATCAGTTCCCCTTCCCCCACCTTCCCTCCCTTTCTCTATCCCGCTTTTCAGCTTTTCATTATTATCTGTTTGTTTAATGACCCTTAAAAGAGGGTTTGTTTTTTTGTTCACATAACTTAGGGTCTGTCTGTCAAAACTAGACAGATCCTAAAGTGTGAGTAAAAATGAACCCATAGGATGAAGATGACCAGGTGAGCTGAGGTCAATCCACTTTCCAAACTTCCGAAAACATTATTTTGGATGACAAATTTGGTCAGAAATCTAATTCCTCTCTCATTGACAGTACTGACAGGTTTGTAGCTAAGCTGTCAGCAGGGCTTCTTCAGACTTTCCTCCGCCCTGTAGTTTGCTGTGGTAGTCTTCTTGAGAATAACTTCTGTACCCAGATACTGGTTACTTCCTGTTTTGAATTAAATTGTAAGTACCCTGAAAAAGATCTGTTCCAGTTTCACTTCTGAGATTGTGATAAACACTCTGACATCCCCTCCCCAAAATAAAAAGCAACTTAGGGGAGAAAGGGTTTATTTTCGCTTACAGTTCCAGGTTCCAGTCTATTATTTGGGGGAGTCGAGGTGGTAGGAACTTAAGACAAGAGCAAAGATATTTGAAAGCATGCATGCTTAGGCTCTGCTCTTTGTTCTCTCATTTAGTCCAGGGCCTCAAACCAGGAATGGTGCTGCCCATTTTCAGCCTGAGTCTTCCCATATTAGATAAAGTAATCAAGACAATCCCACACAGACATTCCCACAAACCAAGCTAATGCAGATCATTCCCCACAGAGACCTCTAGAGGCAGAGGAGAGGAATGAATGCTTACACAAGGAAAGAGACAACAGAGAAGGAAGAGTGCTTTTAGTTCAGTTCTTGTACTTCTAATATAGTAGCGACTTTGAGCTCAGTCAGGTTCTGCCGATTTCCAACGGACACATCACCATTCATTTCAGCTCAGCTGACTTCATTGCTTCAAGCATGAGGGCTTGCTAAAAGACAGCACAGAGAGTTCCAGAAAAGGTGACATCATTCTAAAGCAAGAAGATTGAGAAAGGCTTCAGGGCTGGGAAGCGAAGTTTCCAGGATGAATTCCTGTAGAGATTCAGTATTCTGTAAACAAGATCAGACTTACAGGACAGAGGCAATGAGCAACCACTGCCCCGCACCCCCCCCCAAAAAAAGTTGGTGAGGCTAAGCCCTGCCCATGCCCTGTTCATACTCTGCCCATGCCCTGCCCATGCCCTGCTCAGACCCTGCTCACTGCGCTTTCCTTCTTATGCCTCAGGTCCCTTTGACTTAGAGTGTAGGCTGGCCGTAGCTGACTTAGAGTGGAGGCTGGCCTTAGCCGAGGTCTCTGTTTTGTCTCTCCATGCTACGGTTGTGGGTAACTGGACCCATAGATGACTCCCACAGTGTTTATGCAAAAAGAGTGAGCTCAGAATCCTGCACCATTGTCTGCTGTAGGAGGCTCTCTGGCTATGAACTCTGTGTCCACAAAGAGAAAAGATGGCTGGAGATGTTGCCATTTGGCTCTAATATACCTTTAAATGCATGGAAGTATTTTCTTATACTTTTTTTTTTACTTCTTATACTTTCAAATATAATGTCATCCACCAAAAATAAATGTCTTTATTGTAAGCAATAAAAAGCAGTCAGCATCTATTAAATGGTTGTTTTTGAGCCAGGGCTATTACTGACAGCGTTTTATGTGCACTCTCATTTAAGTTTCCCAACAACCCTTGGAATGAAATGATATCAAGGCTCCCATTTTTACACATAGATAAAACTGGAGGCTTAGAGACAACATGAGGTTCCCAGAGCAGTGATGGTGGCGCCCAGACACATCTACAATGCAGAGCTTGAGCATGGTGCCCAACTCTGGTTCCACAACATGCACACTAAATAAATGAATGTGAACAGCTGGAGAGATGGCTCCACATACTCCACACCTGAGGACCGGAGTCTGCATCCTCAGAGCCCACGTTAAGAACACTAGTTCGGTGTAGCAGGTGCCTGAAATTCCTCTCTCTGAAGGCATACACAAGGGATCCCTAAGGCAAGCTGAGGAGTTGGAGTAGCCAGAATTGGACAGTCCTGGGTTCAGTGAGATTCCCTGCCTCAGAACAAAAAAACAGAAAGCAGTGGAAGAAGACATTTTACATTCACAGGCACACACAAAGCACATGTGCACCCACATGCATGAACATGCGTGCACACAGACACGTGCAAACATATTAATACATATTGATACACTTGTGGCGAACAATTTTACCCTTTGAATATGGCAAACTTGAGGACTGTGCGAGGAACGAGAAGCATTCTTTCCTGAAGTGAAAATGGAGACAATGGGGAATCCTAACTCTTCTCTGTTGGGTTTTTTGAAAAAGGATATATGTATGCTCAAATGGAAATAGTCTCTGTATAGCAGGATCACAAGTGACAACTTTATTCTGGTCTGCTTAGTATTCCATTAATGCTGTCTGTAAAGAAAACCTTTATTAACTTACAAAACCCCAAGGGAAGGCTCTTCTTTAATGTGCTGATAAGAATTTGGTTTTGCCGGGTGGTGGTGGCTCACACCTTTAATCCCAGCACTCGGGAGGCAGAGGCAGGCGGATCTCTGTGAGTTCGAGGCCAGGCTGGACTGACAGCCTCCAAACCAATACAGAGAAACCCTGTCTCGTAAAACCAAGGGGGAAAAAAAAAAGAATTTGGTTTCTAATAGGTCATGTTCTGAGGAGAGAAGAGCACAGGGCATTACCTGGGACAGACTCAGTGTTGCAGGCACTGTGTCGCACATGAGCTGATGCCTGTGTCCCCATAGAAGCTGCGTGCTTCACCTGTGTGTCTGAGACAAGGCATGATGTGTACCAAGGTCTCTTTGTCTCAGTTCCTCCTCGGGAACGCAGTGTGGATATTTCTGACTATCTGTTTGATTTCGACTGGAGATGCTTGCCACAGGCATCTCTTAGCAGATTGCTTTGTGATTTATGCAGGACTCAAGGAGACCAAGGGTCGTTTGTCTTCAAACCAGGAAAGAGATGAAAGTGGCCCGGTGGTAAATTTCCTGTGGAGTCAGGCGAGAGCATCAAAGGGGAAAAAATATCATTGTTTCATGAAAAACTAGGAAACGTGAGTCAGTTTCCAATGTCACAAAGATTTCCCTGAGAAGAGTTCAAATTGTTTGAAAAGCTCCACTAAAGATAAAAGCGACTGCCGCCGTGAGCCACAGTATTGCCTTTTGCAGAAGGTTAAACTGAAGATAAAGAAGGCAGTCGCAGACTTGAGTTCACTTCCGCCAGCTGTGATTATTTTTCCCACAAGGAAATCTAATTTTATGCCCTTGCTTAAATATTGGAGCAACATGCTTTAAGAGTAAAATAGAAAATGCTCTCCAAATGGGCACTTCCTTAGTGAGGCTATGCTTTGTTCTTCCTCCAAATCTCCCCACTCCCGGCACTGTGTTCATTGACAGCTTCGACAAATGATGCTACCCCACTGCTTGCTGGGCTGTGCTAATTTTTACCATGGTTACTGTGTTTAGTATGTTGTAAGAGTCTGGCTCATTTTAAATGTGGTCCACAGATTCAGAGATGCCTCAAACACTCTGATGCCTCGGGAAAAAGATTGCTGCCATCAGGCCGTTTGTCATGGTGCGGCGGGATGGGAGAAGCCAGCAGACAGAAAAGACATTATGGGTTTCTCTCTGGCTACTGTACGTGCCATAAGTAAAACAATGGTGCATGAAGTTGAACTGACTGCCAAAAATAGATCAGGAAGAAAAATGTCTCCCCAGACAATTGGCAGTGATCTGAGGTTTTTCCATTTTGCTAGGAAACCTTGAGCAGGAATAGATCTTTCTCTTTCCCTTCCTTGCTTCCCCTCCTACTCTCTCTCTCTCTCTCTCTCTCTCTCTCTCTCTCTCTCTCTCTCTCTCTCTCTCTCTCTCTCTCTCTCTCTCTCTCTCTCACTCTCTCTCTCTCTCTCTCTCTCTCTCAGGTTCTTCCTGTGATGGCAGACAGCCTCACAGGACTGGGACCCTAGCTAATCCATCAGAAGGTGCAGGCAACAGCTGCTAGCAGAGAGGCTCTCACTCAGGGTTCCTGGTTTTAAACGCTATGAACTGTGTTCTGTGAGAAGCCACAATTCAGTGTTTTTGGAAAAAAAAATGCAGGGCAGTGTGCAGGTGTGTTGTGGGTGTCACTTGTATGTGATGTATACATGTTTTATGTGTACATGGTATGTGATGTGTATGGTGTTTATGATGTGTGTGCTGTATGTATGGGATATGTGGTCTATGTCTATGCTTGCATATGGGGTGTGTGTATGTGTATGGCATTTGTGTATGTGTTGTGTGTATGATATATTTATGTACATATGTGGCGTGTGTGTTTGTCTAACTGTCAGCCTCTTTCATGTATGCCTCGGTCTCAGAAGTACACATCCATGTTGCTGTCTACCTTGTAGGAGGGTCAGCACCTGATGACTGAGGGAGGTGATGGAAAGGTCTGGCAGTGTGACCTACTGCAACATAATCTGATGGATGCAATCAGGTTCACTGTCTCCCAGACCCCGTGAGACCCTTTCCTGGCCTGTGCTACAGCAAGCAACCAACTTCCTTTCCTTCATGAGTGCCAATCTTTACTGAACACTTTGAGTCCTCTGCCTTCAAGGAACACAGCTTATGATGGTCAGTGTGATGGCCCTGTGTGTTAGCATTTCCAATAGATGGAGCTTTCCTTAACACAATAAGCATGAAGGAAGCAGTCTTCATATCACTATCTGCAAAAGGTTTAGAAAAGATGATCATAAAAATAAATGAACAGGAAACATTCAGCTCCAGGTGTGTTCTGTTTTTATCTAACACCCCGAGCCATTTTCTTCCTGGTTAAAAAAGACCAGCAGATGTATGAGAGATCAGGTTATGTCAGTGCTGTTACTTTGTGTAATCAGAGGGCGAGGAGAAATTCCAAGTGGACACTTCCTCACAGTGTCCTTTAGTGCTACTGACTGCTGCCTGAGAATTTCCCTAATTCACACATCTGTGCCACGTTGTCCTGGAGCCAGGCTGAGACAGACACCCGAAAGAATGACTGATCATTGGGGGGTTGCCACCAGAGATAGTTCTTATAAAATTCAAAGTGAAGTACGTATGATGATGCCCTTTTCTTAGAGCAGATTTCCTTGTGTGTCCTCCACCCCATTCTCATACAAAGACAGCCTAGACTTCCTCTTTATTCCTTGTCTGAGGGGGATTCCAACATTGTTTTTTCCATGGAGACCATGTCCTCATTTCAGGGAAAGTGCTAACAGAGAGGGTGGCCTGCCTATCCTTCCTTCCTCCCTCCCTCCCTCCCTCCCTCTCTCCCTCCCTCTCTCTCTCTCTCTCCTTCCCTCCCCTTTTCTCTTTCTCCCCCTTCCTTTCTGGTGCATTTTATTCACTCACTGAGGACACACCTTCCTCTTTCTACAGCTGAAGATGTACAGCTGAGGAAGTGTATCCGGAACATTACTCTCTAGGGAATAACCCTAGTGTGATCTGAGAAAGAAATGGTTGGCTCAATTTTGGCCTACTTTGAAGCTTGACACCCCACAAAACAAACAAACAAACAAAAAAAAACCCCAAAAGATTTTGAAGTTTCAGGTAGGAAAGGAATCCTAAATTAAAAGAAAAAGAGAGGAAAGTGAGTGAAATAGGAACAAAATGAGGGGAACCTGTGCTGCACACCCCAATTTCTGTTCTTTTAGAACAATGATGCCACATAGATGTTATAGCCTCACATAAACATTGGAAAGAGACACTGAGAAAGAAATGAATTGTTGGGTAATGCTGACTGTAAATAATACCCTGCCTTTTCCCATTGTCAACACACAGGAAGGGATCTCCCAGATACAGGGGCACCAGACTCTGAGGAAGAAACAGATGTGTTTCCAAAGTTCATGGCTTTCAGTTATGAATTATGTTATGAATTATTTTCTTTCAAGAAAAATATAACTGCAGATTACCAGATCAATGCATTATTCGCTGCTTTTCTTGTAGCTCTGAAAAAACAAAACAAAACAGTCAAGGAAATAAGGAGTTATTTCTGCTCAGAGTTCAAGAAGCATAGTCCCATCCACTATGGAAGGAAGTCAGAGAGTGAGGTGACTGTTACATGGTGTCCCTTAGTTAGGAAGAGAGAGATGAATGTCGGTCACTTTCTCCTGGTTATTCAGCACTCCTTAGGGGAGTTTAGGAGTGGTTTTCCTTGGAAACTCTTTCACAGCCATTTGTTTCCTAGGTGATTTTAGAGCAACTTGACAACCACTGGGAACTATGTGGGGAATTGGTATGTTTTGACTCTGTCTTCCCCTTGTGCTACTGGTTTTTACCCAACACTAGAATCCTCTTTGTAGCCATCACTTGGGTTCAACTATGAGGAATTTCTAAGATGGGCAGCTCAAAGGGATCTTTACGTATAGACTCCCAGAACGCTGTGGTTGCTGGATGAGCAAAGGGCCCAGAAAGAGAGACCACATACATGACAAGGCAGTTTGCAATACTTTAAACACCATGTACTGAAAAGCAGGGGCCACCACGTGCTAGGAAGCAGAGGTGGGTGAGCCTGTGCTCCTCCGGCTCCCTGCTTGCAGTTTCCAAGAAAGGCTCACTAAGGGGAGATGGGCTTTCAGCAGAGCCTGGAGGTGCTTTGAGCAATGAGATGGAAATGGAGAGCTATGAGATAAAACTTGAGGGTTGGTGAGCTGGAGAGGGGATGTACCAGGAACCAGCCAAGGACTCCCTGGAGCCTGCAGCTTAGTGCTACCCATGGTACACCTGAAAACAGATCTTCAGGCTGGGAAAAGATCCACCTGGAGGGGAGAAATGATGAGCCCTGGACGGTCTGTATTATTCCCATTTCTACTACTGGACTCAAAAGCTTAGGACTCATGGGGGGAAATGTTTGGTACACAGAGGGATTTGCCTTGGGGATGAGGCAAAATTAGCTCAGAAATGCATCAGAAATTTTAATATGTGGACAAATGGGAGATTCTACCTTATCTTAGAGTCTGGAAAGAAAAACCAGTTGTGAACTAGGAATACAACTCCGTGGTAGAACATTTGCCTAGCATATACAAGGCCCCAGCCCCTGCACAGCACCTCCACAAAAGACGATTGGGTGCTTACAGTAACCCCAATAACAGATAGTGTTGTGGAATCCAGAACAAATATCTGGCCTTGCAATAGGGTAAAACCTGGGAACAAAAGATCGGACATATACGGCCACGTCCTTGTACTACATGTGAAGTAGAATACTGTTACTTGAGCTCAGAACTGGTTTGTCGCCAATGAGTGTGCACAGGCATGGGGTGATATTAAAAGAGGCACAACTGTGTAAGGTGGATTTATGAAAGCCAGTAAGAAGGAAGGGGCTTCAGGGTGAGGGTATGCTATTTACTAAAAGAAGGAGAATAAAAGGATTGTGTTGCTGGCCACAAATAGTCTTTCTAGTTGCAATTAAGGAAAGGTCAGAGGCTAAGAAGGGAAGACTCACTGAAACATGAAGGCCTTCTCTGTGTCTGACTTTCTAGAAGGACCAAAACCATCAGAAACTGTCCTCAGCAATGAACACAGAACGTTAAGTAGACAGATGCCGGAGGGGAAGTCTCCCAGGAGGCTGTGTTAAAATCGGAGCTGGTATTAGACAAGCAGTGGAGAAAAGCACAGAGGCAGAGGGAAGGAAGATGGAAAGATGCCTGTGTGCTCTACTGGACAACTGATGGTGTCTGCTACAGAAACAGGGGACAGAGAAGGACACACAGGATTTGGTTTTGAAGTTAGTTCTCTGCTTGTCACTGGTCTGCCAAGGGGTAGAGCTGGCTAGCAGACAACTGGAAGTTAAGAGATAAGAAGGGGCTGAAGGGAAGGTGAGTGCTGAAGAGGAGAAGTAAATAGCTCACCAAGGAGGCTGCAGTGTAGGGAGAGAGGGGGAGTATGTCAGGGCAAGCCGTCAATCATGGACAACAAGAGAAAAAGCTAGAGGAAGGGCGATGGCTAATACTGATGGATCGTCTACTTGATAGGATCAAGAATCGCCCAAGAGACAAATTTCTGGGCATGTCTGTGAGGGAGTTCCTAGGTTTGGTCAGTTGAGGTGAGAAGACCCATCACTGCATGGGGTGAGACCCTGGGCTGAAGGAACAAGAGAACTGGAGTGGAACGCCAGCACTCATCCCATTCTGCTATCTGGTGTGAACACTGCGTGAACTCTCCGAGTGTGACTACCATATGAACGGCTGCCTCCCGAGTCTGCCCCTGTGGCTTCTCCCCTTGCCGGACTGGACCATTTTGCTATGTGCTCAACCATTCTACCTCAGCTGCTTCTATTAGGTGTTTTGTCATAGCAAGGAGCTGAGTGACTATAGTAAAGGGGGCATGAACGATGGAGGGGTTTTATTTCCTTTGTTTTTGTATAACACTTGAAGAGATTTTAACAAATACTTGGGGGATTATTTCTTTGGGTGCCTGTGTGCCTCATTTGCATATATGCACGTTCACACTTGCCAAAGAGGGGAATGCTACAGGGTATAGATATCAGAAGGCCCAGTATTTAAGGCGGGGAGGAAAAGACCACATTACATGCAAACATTAGAAACAGTAAAGGATAGAAGGGATAGCCACAGCAATCCAAGAAGCCAACTGCTGTTAGGTTACGAAGAAAAGAGCTAACTGGAAGGTTTACTGATGCCTTAAAGGGCAGGGGCCACTTTCCTAGTGATGTACTTTCTGGAACGGTCTCCTTCACTGTGGTGGTTTGGATGAGAAATGTCCCCCATAAACTCATATACCTGAACAGTTGGTCCCCAGTTGTTGGCTGAACTGTTTGGGCAGGTTATGGAACCTTGCTGGAAGAAGTTTGTCCCTGGAGGTGGGCTTTGAAAGTTTGCAGCCTGGTTTCACTTCCTATTTGCCCTTCCTGCTTCCTGAGTGCCACTGAAACTCCTGCTCCTGCCACCATCCTGTGCCTTCCCCACGAGGATGAACTTTCTATCCCTCTGGGACTCTCTCTTCCTTGCGTTGCCTTTGGTCACAGTTTTTCTATCACAGCGACAGAAAAGTAACTAACACAAACACTGAGCATGGAAGGCGCTCTGTAAGTGCCAAAGTTCTGCCTGTATAATTAGTTGCTACAATGTCCTGTTGTACTTGCAGTGTGACAAAAGGAGAAGGTAACTTTGCTGAGGTTCTTGCAGAGACCCCAGAGGAGACGAAAATGCGCTGCTGTATACTGGCTGCTCATTTTGCTGTTACAGATGCTGGTGGGAAACAATAAGATCCATTTGCATTAGACAATATCTGGAACACTGACAGGTCAGTTCAAGTTCGGTAGAACACATTAGCTACAGAGCATGTTAGTGCACTACTGACATTCACTTGGGTCAAGTGCTTTAACTTTGCAAATTGAGTTTATAAGACATGGTCTATGGTGATTTCCAGAAGGTCATAAAACTTTTGAAAGTTTAGGCAAAGTGTACAGCTAATTACCAATGAGCACACACCTTTTCATGTCTTACATCATAAAGTTGGGAACTGGAATGCTGGAAATGCAGATGACCAGAGAGCCACAGCAGCCACACAAACATAGTTTTAAACAGTGACATGCTGCTAATTGTTCAAACGGAAAAGCTGAGCCCCATCCCATAGGAAATCCTACCTGTGACACAGTGTCAAGAGGCAGTGTTAGTACTATTTTGTGTGGGGTATGTTCATGTGTGTGTGTGTGTGTGTGTGTGTGTGTCTGTGTGTGTGTGTCTGTGTGTGTCTGTGTGTCTGTAGGACAGAGATCGATGCCAGGGGTCTTCTAGTACTTTCTACTTTATTGATTGATTGAATCAATCGATTGTATGTGTGTACTTGCACATGTGTGTGTTATCATATCTGTGGAAGTCAAAAGGAGCCTTTGGGGGTTTGTTCTTACCTTCTACCATGTTGACTCTGGAAACATATGAGGGTGTCAGACTTGGTGGCCTGCACCGCTACTTGCTGAATCACTGTGCTGACCTTATTGTTTGAGACACATTTTCTTACTGAACCGAATTGAGACTGACTGACCAGCAAGCTCCAAAAATCTTGCTTGTTTAGTCCCACTCAGTACTGGAGTTACGGACCCATGTTTTGTGGGGATCTGAACTCAGATCCACACAGGTATGCACCAAGTACTTCATCAATGAGTCATGCATTCAGCCCCCTACCTTCTTTGAAAACCACTGAAACCAAATGCACGAGATGAAATCTGACAGTGTTGCTTTTGTTTCCTACAGATTTCATTTTGGGGGTAGGTATTTCCAGAATATAGAGTTACATGAAGTTAGTCAGTACTTTGAAAAGCAACATCTATGGTGGCGGCTGGCTAGTCAAGTAGGAAAAACAATGCTCCCCTGCCCTGCACATAGGGTCATTCCTAGCTGTGTGGCCTTGAGCAGTCATGTCACTTCTCTGGGTTCACGGTCCTGTTTTGCAACAGGAGGGGTTTGTGTGTGCGTGCCTATGTGAATGTGGACATGTGCATGCCAGCGTATGGAAGAAATGAAAGTAGTCCTTGGGTGCTCTTCACCTGCTACCTGGCTTGAGACAGGGTTAATTGTCTGTTGTCTTTACCAGGCAAGCTGGTCTGTGTGTTTCCAGGGATTTTCCTGTCTCTGGATGCATCTCCTCCATCACAGTGCTGGGATTAAAAGTTCCTGAGCTGCCATGTCTAGCTCTCCATAGATTCTTGAGGAGTCTAACTCAGGGCCTCATGCTAATACATTTTTATTTTGAGTTGGTCCCATGAGTTTTATTTATTCAGTAGTTTGGGTGGGTCAACCACGTGAGTAGTTGAGATTCTGGACTCGTGCTATGAAGTGTGCAAATGGCCAACGTTTTGAGGTATTCTCTTCGAACCCAGATTGGTGACTCTAAACTGTGTTCAGCTGTCAGTTAAAGCTGAATAGTTGGCAAAAGATTTTCTTCCATTTTTTGGGGGGGGTTATTTCTTCAGTGTGATGATGACTGGGGAGAAGTTTCAAAATTTCATGTAATCTTTTTTGTCAGTTCTTGGGATTGTTTACTGTGTACCTGGTATCCTCCTCAGAAAATCCTTGCCTCACAGTATATTAGCTTATGGTCTGCTTATCTGTCAACTCCAAGAAATGCTGGTCTTCTCTCGAGTAGAAGCCTTGGCATATTTACCTGTACTTCCGTTGAGTGACCCTTGTTGTTTCTCTGACCCATCCTGAACTATGCCCAGCACTATCTGATGGACTGACCTCAGCAGGATAGATGTGTGACCAGTTGAGCAGGGATGACCACAGACAATTCATGCTTCAAGGGACTGGATATGGAAAAAAGATGTATTAGTCGAAATCTTCAGGTAACAGAATAATTGTGAGTGTTTTAATGTATCTGTGTAGCTTTGGGGAAAAAATGGAACTAACAAGAAAGGAACTTTTCTTGGAAATTTTCAGAGGTTACTAAATCTGATTCCAACAAAAATGGCTTCCAAAAGGGTCCTTAACATGCTGCCTTGCTAGATAAAGCAGGGAGTGTGATGTCTTTGAGCGTAAGAAGACACAAAGATCCCATCTTTATTATATTCACTATAACATTTTATAGTAGTAAATTCATTCCTTTTGACTGACATACATTTTCAAACATCCTGAAGGACAGTAGGAATGAATTATCCTTATCTTACCAGAATCATGTTTGGAACCTCCAGAGCTGGGTTACTATTGCCTGGCTGTCCCAGCATGCATCCTGTCAACTGCTGCCTTGGCACGCTCTTGAATTCTGTTCATTCTCACATGAAGCCACAAAGACAGGGCTTACAGATGTTCCAAAAGGGAAAGCTGAGGGTCAGGTTGCTAAATGATTCATAAGGTCACATTGTTCTAGCAGAAAGCCCCAGTGTTTAAAAACACATTTCAGAAGAATCTTGTGTAAGGGAGGCCATTAGGAAATGGTGATGTTAGAATTATTTAGAGTCGCTTAAAAGGAAAGAGAACATCTGTTGATCACTATGTGCTGAAGGATGCCAAACCTCGGAAATCACTTGAGAAATTTCTAGAACTTAGTAAATTTGTGTGACAGAAAGGAGACTTTATTTGAGGACATGAGAAATTAACTTTCACTCAGGCAGGAATGGGACATGTACTTGGTTTAACAGAAATATATATAATTTGGGGTTAGAGATTTTTAATGTTTTGTAGCTAGCTGAGTATTGCTACCAAATGCAGATAGATAAAAACAAATTTAAAGATGGCGATCTCAATTTGAAGTTTCATTAATCTGAGTATTATTTACAATGAGAAAATTTTAACCTGGTTCATCCAACTTTAACCAGATGCTTTTACCTCTCAAGTTTCTGCAGGTGCTCAAGACTTCTTCTTTTTCTCTCTCCCTCCCTCCCTCCCTCCCTCCCTCCCTCCCTCCCTCCCTCCCTCCCTCCCTCTCTCTCTCCCACTATTTTTTTCTTCTTCCTTTGTTTTTTTTTTCAAGATAGGGTTTCTCTGGGTAGCTGTCATGGAACTCACTGTAGGGCATGCTGGCCTCAAACTCAGAAGTCAGCCTGTCTCTACTTTCCAAGTTCTGGGGTTAAAGGTGTGTACCACTATACCTGGCATGACTGTGACTATTTTAATTCCAGGGGCTACAATTTTATTTTGTTTTTTAGTGTGTATGTGCGTGTGTGTGTGTGTGTGTGTGTGTGTGTGTGTGTGTGTGTGTGTGTGTGTGTGTGTGTGTGTGTGTGAAGGCTGAAGTAAGATCTCATGAGTTATTACCTACTGTCCATCTTCTGGTGTTTCTCAGTTAGTATAGGCTGGATGACCAGTGAGCTCCAAAAACCCCCCATCTCTTCTTTTTCAGTGTTGAGATTACAAGTATGTACCATCATGCCCAACAGTTAAACAGGATTCTATTTCACTTTGTCTAGTCTGTTTTAAACCATCACTTGTTGAACTTGGAGTTGATAACTTTTTAGTTTCTCCATTCAAGGGACATATATACCAAAGTGCTGAATTGGAGTCAAATAAAACTCAGCCATGCCCAAGAGCATATCGAATGCTGAACTCATCCTTGTTTCACATATTGTTTTGCTACATGTAGTTCTTCAGTAGTATCCTGCTACTTGGTTGTCAAACACCTCATCCTAGACTGTCTCAACTGACAGGACCAGGTGACTGTCAATCACCAGTGAGTGACTTAACAGTGCAGAAACTCACCACCCTCTCTCTGCTATCATGAGTAGAAATCTGAGGATCATGACAGACAAGTATCATTCTGTCCCTTCCCCATCATGGGCTAACTATGTTCTGAGCCAACAAGCTACTTAGGTGAGGAAGCTCAGCTCTGGCTGGGTGTCCTGTTTATGGTGAAAGCCAGTCTGAGTTAACTAAGTATGAATTGGAGACCACAAACAAAACTCCCAACTCCAAGGTTGCAGAGGCGGCTTGTGCCGCACTGTCCACACACCAGGGATGGTAACTTGCTGGGGGATGGAAGGCTACCCATTCCTCACTGTTCCCGACATATTTCTCACAGAAGAAAGGGGAGGACCAAAGAATCACACCCACTTTTCTTCCCCATCTGCAAACAATAAGTTGTTAGGACACCTGTCAGCATTTGAGGACACACGGATGAACAGTATGTCCCTGGGTGCTGTACCAAGTGTTTTCCCCAAGTCCTATATCCACAGCGTTCTAAGGCAGCCCACAGTTCCAGGAGGGAAACAGGTTATGGGGCTGTGAGGTTTTATGCTGCCTACATAGAAAATATCTCCTCGCACAAAGACAAGTTGGCACTCCATAGCAAAATGACCTCATAGGACCTGACACTGTCCTTATCCTGCCAAATGTCTGTGACTGAGGAAGCATTAGTATTTTCCTGAAAGGACTGGGTCCACCTTGGGGACTGTGGTTCCTGATGTGGAGCTGGTCACGTGACTTCTCAGTGTAGTGTCCATAGCTGGGGAAGCATTGCCCTTCTTCTGTTGCAGCTGGTGTGGCTGTGGCTGGGGTCCAAGCGTCACAACTGATTGGGACAGAGTGTTCTGAGTACTTGCAATTGGTCAATTTCTGTGACTGTGTGCAAGAGCCTTCCTTGATCCTCCTTGGAAGCCAGCCTGCAGCAAATGAGCACAGATGAAGTAACTCCTGCTCTGCACACAACTCTCAAAATATTGAACAGCTAGCTATTCATGTTAAAACCTCACACAGGAACTTAAATTGTTTGGGTTAGCTTTTAGATATGAAATTCACTTGTATTTTCATCTGTGATGGATAGTTTATGTCAATTTGACACTAGCTAAAGTAACCTGGGGAAGGAACCCCAAGAAAATTCCTTCATCAGATAAGGCTGTAGACAAGCCTGTTGGTGATTTCTCATTTAGTGATCAATGGGGGGGGGGGCAGCCCATTGTGGGTAGTGCCATCCCTGGGTAGGTGATCCTAAGTTGTATAAGAAAGCAGGCTGAGCAAGCCATGAAGCGCAAGCCAGTAAGAAATCCTCCATGACCTCTAATTCAGCTCCTGCCTCCAGGTTCCTGTCCTGTTTGAGTTCCTATCCTGACTTCGTTTGATGATGAACTGTGATATGAAAGTTTAAGCCAAATAAATCCTTTCTTCTTTAAGTTGCTTCGGTCATGGTGTTTTGTCACAGCAATAGAAATTCTAACTAAGTCACCACCCTTTAAACAAAAATCTGTCTGTAGTCTGTGGGAATTTACCTGGCATCCTGGTTTTGTTCACAGGCCCTGGATCTTGGTGGCTGCAGTGGTACACGGTCTGACCTAAATCCATAATAGCTTAGATAAAGTTGTGTTAGTTTCTTTTATCATTTCTGTGACCAAACACCTGGCAAGAAGTGACTGAAGGGAGGAGGGGCTTATCTCGACTATGGTTCATCATGACAGGAAGAATGGAGGCAGGAGCATGAGGCAGATGGTCATACTGTGGTTGTAGTAAGCAAATGTCGAGAAGACAGGGAACAGAGCTGTCTTCAGAACCTGAAAGTCTACACCCGGTGACAACTTCCTTCAGTGAGACTCTATCTTCAAAATATGCCACAACATTTCTAAATGGTATCACCATCTGTGGGTAAGTGTTCAAGCATTGGAGCCCATGGAAAGTACATTTTACATTCAAATTATGGACTGTATTTGGTGGCAGGAAATAGATACCCTACTTGTAGTAGCTTTAAAAAGTATGGGTAATTCTCATGCATCAAAAGTTCATTCTCACTCATCAAAAGGGAGACATTTATGAAATCTATTCTCAGTGGTATCATGGAAGATTCCAGACTCTGTATTTGTAGTCCTTTCCTTTTAGTCTCCTGCTAAGGTTTTGCATATTTGGCCCCGTGGTTGCAAAATTGTTGATGTTTTTTGTACATCATGTACATGCTTCATGTACGAATCTCATTTGATGGTATTTAGTATGTGAATCACTTTATCCAAGCAGAACAACTCTTCCAGAAGCTCACTGATCTCTGTTTTGTCTCATTGGCCAGAACACATGATGTTTTCAACTGGAGAGAAGTAGGAATTGAAGACTTGGGTTTCCAGTGTTCAAAACTGAGAGAGGCATGTATAGGTGACATGAATTGAACCTTAGAGGACCTGCCAGGGAAGGTACTGTGATCCTCATATAAAGTGACAAAGCAGCTCCTAAGAGTAAATACTGTCAACCACCAGAGGCAGATTCCTGTTGACTCACTCTGACCAAAAAGCCAACATAGGTGTCACTATGTCAAATTTTCGCAGTTCAATTTAACGATTGTTCAGTCATCATCTGCTATAATGAAGTCACTATACTGTGGTCACAAACTAATTTGCAGAGGAATGAAACATCATTCCTGCTCTAGAACAGTCACCCTGGTGGAGACTCCCATGCACAGAAGTCTCCAATGTGAGGTAAGCTAATGAGTACCATCACGGCAGAACCAAGATGAAGTGAGGGATATCTGGTATTGGATGGAGCTGGTGGAGTAGTGAGGAAGCTAAGAAAGGAATTTCCTGGAGAAGGACAAGTTTATCTGGGTGACTTTTGTATGCATGTTTCCTTTATATTAATAAATAGTGTGTTTTTTGTTTTTATTAAACCCCAGTTAAGTTTTCCTATGGTGTTCTGGGTCATCTCAGGTGCAGTTTATGTCTGAGTCAATGTAAAAGTGTAAACCATTCAAACTAAATTGACTGACAATATTTTCTTAATTTAATATTTCCATAAAAGCCACAATCTTGTCTTTTAAGACAACACCATTCTATCAAATTAGAATTTACCATTTAAGGGTGTTTGCTGCTCTTGCAGAGGATCCCAATTGCAGTTCCCAGGATCCATTTGGTAGCTCACAATTATCTGTAACTCCAGTTCTAGGGGATCCAGTGTCCTCTGACCTCTGAGAGTACCAGGCACATATGTGGTTACATACATACAGGGAGCACTAATATACACAAAAATACTTTAAAAAAGAGATTAAGAGTCTGGCATGGTTGTGCATAGCAGTAATATTAGCACCCGTGAGGTAAAGACAAGAATGCCAGAATTTGAAAGCCACACTCTAATGCTTACTAAGTTTGAGGCCAACTTGAGATACACAACAGGATGCTACAGAAATCCCCAAACAAATAACCCTGTAGATTGCCTATACTCTGGTAGATAGCACTAATGGGATTCAGTGGATACAGAAGGAGGAAGAGGAGAAAAGGAGGAGGAGGAGGAGGATATGAAGATGGCAGGGGGAAGTATCAGTAAGGTTCAAGGAATAGGATATTATCAAGAGCCATTGTCATAGAATAAATTTAAAAATTCTAACAATAAAAATGTATATACTTTAATCTAGTAATTATATACTCAAAAACATTCCTAAGGAAATACTTTAAAATGTGGGCAAACACACATGTCGAGATATTTATTACACCTGAAATAACAAAAATATGAAAATTTAAACACAGTAAAAAGATTTAAGGCATTAAGACTGGGCTGGTTTAACCCCCAGAAACAGCTGACCTGACATGGGACTAATCAAGATCCCCTGAATGTGGGTGTCAGTGAGGAGGCCTAGGTAATCTCACCCTCCTTGGGGAAATGAGGAGATATTGGGGGGGTTGGGGGGAGGGCACAGGAGGAGGGGAGGGAAGCAGAGAGGGACCTGGAATTGACTTGTGAACCAACCTGGTTTCTAATTTAAATTTAAATGTAAAACTAACTAACTAACTAACTAACTAACTAAATAAGTAAAAGATTTGACACATTCTGGTGCATCTGTGATGCCACGGTGTTGTTTAACAGTCAAAACCTCTGATTGTATGGTAAAGCACTCACGCAGTGGGCATGGAGATAGCAAACTACATTTTTCCAAAAGATTTCAAAGAGAAAGTTTAGAGCAAAATGTCAAAATGCTAATAGTCATGTTGGGTTTTAGTATTTGGGAATTTCAAGTAACTATTTTTATATATCCAAATTTTCTGTCAGGTGCATATGATATTTGTGATAAGAAAGGCAGAATGATCACAAACATGATACTAAATCTGCTAGGTAAGAGTGTTACTCATTTTATCAGCCTTGACACTGACCTCGTGGATGGAAGACAATCCCCCACTTCATGGTTCTTACTAAAACAAATGTTTCTTTAGGAGATGAAGCAGTGGCTCTTTGGGAGGCTAAGGCAGGAAAAACTCTTAAGATCAGGCACTTGGGCTACACAGTGACAGTCCATCTTTAAGTATGCGCGTGCGCTCGCGCGCGCACACACACACACACACACACACACACACACACACACACATGCACACACAGTCTCATCATAGAAGTGAAAGGCTGCTTCAGTTCACCTTGTTTCTCTGGCATCACAGCACCATGGAAGACAATCTCATGATACCGAAATATTTCAGAAGCAAGGCAGGACAGCTGTGACAGCTATTGTTGCGACTTCTGTTTACTTTGATGTCAAGATACAGGTTGTTCCCATGGTGGCCGATGATGGAGAAGAGCTGTCAGCTGTGTGCTGGCAATGCAAATGATTTGCTTACAATTTGCTGACTGCTGACACCTACCTTGGAGGGCACGTTCACTGATATATGATAGTCCCCGTGTCATCAGCACCAAACACCTTGACTACCTCCAGAGCAGCCATGGGCAGCTTTTCTTGAGAGTGTTTGAGCTGGGTTGGGTCACTAAGTCCACAATGAGCAAAACTGGCCACCTCTGTCTAGCATATGATCAGATGCTTCTCCAAGGGGCAGGGCATTTACTCAGTTTACCAGGTAGGTTTGTTTTATTCTCATTTGTTTTTTCTAACCAGGGAATTGGAACCATGGCCACTTAACACCTGGCTAGGTCCTTTATGTCATTCAGTAGAAGTTTTCCATTTGAAGTCACTATGATTATCCTCATTCATAGATAACAGACTGTAGTAAAATCTTACCCCGTTGCATCAGAGGAAGTCCAGGACCCAAACTGAAGCCCTCATGTCTGGAACCAGCCTGCCAAGGTTCCCCCAAGTTCAATTGCTTTAGATTCAGCCTTGCACTAAAATCACAGACCACCTGTACTCTACATGGTCAATATTTTTCTGAATGTCAGTTGTTTTTCTTTTTCTACTTAAATAAATCAGCCTGCATCCTAATCTGCAATGGTCAGGAAATCACAAGATTAATGTACTGGTTGGGTTTTAGTGTCTCCATTTAAAACATCTACACATTAAAAAGAGAAGCAAGTTTGGTCCCTGTATCTTCTGAAACATTGCCATATAGGAGAACATGAATCACAGCTTGGGAAAAACTGCATGAGGCTTACTCCTTCAGGCTGGCCCAAAGGAGTTTCTGACCCAGCTGTCTCTTGGTGAATATTTCCACATAGTCTTTAAAGATAAGAAAAGCACCAATCATCAATTGTTCCTGTGTCCTGCCCACTAGCCAGGCTACACTCTGGTTCCATGGCCTCCATAGACAGCAGAGACTAGGGGCTTAAGACTCCCGCACATTCTTTTTATTTGTGTTTAATTACTTCCATGAAAAAAAAATCCATGTATTTTCACTTTGCTTCAAGTCTCCTGTGTCCTGAGGATAGCAGACGGCCTCCAAGCTGCTGGTCACATGCTGTCTTGTGTTGCCACCTCTGCTAGACACCGACTGCCTTTCTTACTTGTTGATACATCTTCCCCTAGGCAATGCACCAGCTTCTCCTCCAGCCTTCAATTCTAAGTTAGACTGTCACATGCTTCCTGGCACAGGCAGGGCTGTATGAACTCCCAGCTTGTTGATGAAGTCCTACTGGGCTTGTAGTGACAATGGTGGTACGGTTGGCTCTCATAAGCAGTGCTCAGAATTTCTATGGTGTGGTTGGCATGGTGAGTTTTGTAAAGGATGCCCAGGAAGCTTTTAGGACCTCCTCATTTTGCTTTTCTAGTGCGAGAATTGGCTGCAGTACTGAATGCTATCAGTCATGCCTTTGACCCTGAAATATTTACCAGTACAGAACCTCTCAGTGGGGAGTTACTATTCTTTCTCCTGAGCTGGAAATGATGACGTGGTGTAATTTTGTGCAGACAGTTGGAGAGAACTCTGGAAAGCAGCATTTCCCTCATGAATAAACATTGAGCTAGGAATGAAGAAGTTTTCCCTTTCCTCCTGGCTGGGTGACTGCAGGGAAGGCGCATGCTTTCTGGGTCTCTGTATACTGTCTGACAAGGCTTCCTTATAGGGCTGTCAATCTATACTTCTGGTGTGCAAAAAGGCTAAGGGGATGGTTGTCAGCAAGGTGCTTACCATGCTAACATGAGCATCTGAATTCAGATCCACAGGGCCGTGTGAAAGAGCAAGGTTATTAACCGCACATATCTGTGATTCCAGATATGTGCGGGAAGACAGAAAGAAATGCTATGGAATTTGCTGGTCAGCCAGCAGAGCCTATTCCGTAAATTCTAGAAATCCAGTCTCAAAAGAATAAGATGAAGGTCGATAGAGAAAGATACCTAATCTCTGGTCTCCACAAGCAAACACACACACACACACACACACACACACACACACACACACACACACTTACTTTCTGCTGTGGTAGTTATTATAATGCATTTGTATCAAAAATAAGCAGACCTGGGCAAAGTATTTGGGCATTTAAAATAATTATTATATTTGTCTTTTATTTTGTCTGTGTGCATGTGTGTATGGCATTGTGGGTGGGAACATCTCTCAAGTACCACAGAGGACAACTTGTGGTGTCCCTTTTTCTTCTTTGCTTGTGTGGGTCTCAGGATCAAACTCAGTTCCCTCAGGCTTAGTGCCAGGAACCTAGCTGAGGCATCTCGCTGGCATGGATTTGGGGCTCTCCCCACCTCCAGTGCAACATGTCTCTGGCAAGGACAGGAGGATCTGAGCGATTATGTGAGGTAGTTTGCTTGGCTGAGCCAATCACATTGACACAGAAGCCCTCTGTTTTTATTAAGCCATTGGATTTATTTACTCTTTGGATCTGGTATATAGACTGAAGCAGAAATGAAAAAGATAAGAAGGAAAAAATGTCTAGAATTGTTTCCACCATCTCAGAACAACTGAGAGAGATCATTGTGTCACAGAAGGGCAAGACACCAGAATACACTAAATATTTTGCTCATTATCCTTCCAAAAAACTTCAAAATGAGTTGGAAAATAGGGTGGTTTGGACCAGCTGCCATGCTACAAAGAGGTGGCAAAAAGGAATTATTTGATCTTTGTGTTTGTCATCCTTTACCAAGTGCATGGACTCTGATATCACATTAATCCTGATCAGCTCCCATATTTAGGCAAGGATTTTACTCATAGCTACTATGTTTTATTTAGTAGTAACTATGTGGAACACAGTTTAATATGCAAGTTTTTCATCTCAAATATTTGTCCCTAGGCTGTGGGGCAAATGGCATCATTTCTATCTTTTTTGGTGGTACATAGAACCTAGGGCCTTGTTCACTTCAGGTTAGGTAAGTGTTCTGTCACAAGCTGTCCCGACGCCTCGTCACTTCCACTGTTCTGCAAGGAAAGAAGGGCAGGCTAGTTGTGCAGTGAACAGAAGGAGAGAGGGTGGATTGTGGTCTGACTCTAAAAGCTTAGTTTTTTAAGAATGCTGTTTTCATTGAGACTAAGGAATTCTTTTTTGATGGGGTAAATCAATGCTGTTGAAGTTTAAAAACCTGACTTTTATTGACTTAATTGGCAAACTATAATAGACTATTAAGAGAAGCATGGAAAAATATGTCACTGAATTGGAAGCCTGAAGTTTATGATATTAGTTATCATTCAAATACTTTTTGGGAATCACTTACCTAATTAGCCATTATGATTATTAGTCAGTTGTTTCTATGGATACAACTCCATCTTATTACTCATAATAGAGACTCACTTATGTGGTTATTTGTGGAATCTTGCACATCAGTATCTGATTGTTCTCATACAGGGTGGGGTTCCTGTTTCTTTAGGAGGCCATTTATTGGTTAACTCAGTTATAAGTAGAGTTGCTCCTTGTTACATCCTATGAGGAACTGGTTCTAGGAGCTCCTACTGTGCAAAACCCTGTGGGAGCTCAATGGATAGGGAGAGTCAATTGTGTTCATGACGAATTTCCTCAGGCATTGAGCTTCAGTGTCCTAAGTCACAGAGCAGTGGTTCTAAACTGTTTGACATATTACACCACCTGGAGGTAGTTGTCCACACAGGAGAAATCAGGTGTCTTCTCCTCCAGCTTACTGCACCTCAGGCGTCTTCAATGGATGGTCAAGGTTATGTATGCATCATGGATCCTAGTGTGAACAGGTACAAGAGTATAGTGTTCAGACTTCTCTCTCAATGTAGGAGCATCAAAATGTGAAATAGTGATTTTCAAAATAGAGCTGTTTTATTAGACTCATGGGGGAGAGATGAGAGCTTTAAAACTGAGACTCAATTTCAGTAGCTCCAGGTTCTTCATCAAGCAGTTCTTGGATTGGAATTTCGACGTATTCTTTCAAAACCCTCTGGCTCACTCTAACATGCAGCCATGGTTTGAAGCACCGATTGACCCTGGGGTCCAGGAAGGTACCTCCAGCTTGTTTATTATGCTAACTCTTCTGCTGTCTCTGTGAGAAAGGGATACTTTTCACCAGGCATCTTAGCTATGAAATTAAGAATTATGTAATGAAAAGTCCAGTTTACCTAAGATTTCCTGGTGGCATGAGGTTTGGGAGACTTCTGAAAAACATTTCACCAGCCAGAGCTATTGAACACTGACACTATCAATTATTGACAGAGCAGCATGGGGTTTCTGTGAGGGGTGGGGAGGCTTAGTTTAGTTCATCTATTCGTCTTTGTTTCCTAGTATTTGAAGTTCACTTCCCTCACAGAAATAAAGGGTTTAAAACAGCAACAGAGCTGGGAGGTGGCCCCTTCCGAAAAAAACTTACCTTGGAAATCTGAGAACTTGTTTGATTCCCAGAACATTAAAAAACAAAACAAAGTCAGGTGGTGGTGGCATATGCCTTTAATCCCAGCACCTGGGATGCAGAAGCAGGCAGATCTCTGTGAGTTTGAGACCAGCCTGGTCTACAAGAGCTAGTTCCAGGACAGTCTCCAAAGACACAGAGAAACCCTGTATTGAAAAACTAAACCAAACCAAACCACGAAACAAAAAACCCACCATTAAACAAAAGCCTAGGTACAGCAGTGCATGTTTGTGACTTCTCAGAGGTGGAGATATGGATTCCCGGGGTTCATTGCTAGCCAGCCTAGCTTACTTGGCAAATTGCAGGTCAGCAGAGACCTTGTTTTGATATAAATAGATACAATTAAAATGAGTAAAATGAAATATGAAACAGCGGATAGCACCTGAGGAATAGTGTCTGGTGGTGTCCTCTGGTCTCCATGTACCCTGGCAAACATGTATTTCCACATGAATACAAACACTGAAATGAATAAATCAAAGATTGTATGACATTACATCAGAATACTGAAAATACTCAGGATGCTTTATTGTAGGAAAGAGCCCTGTTTGAATTAATCATTTAACTGTGAGAAGCTAGCTGTATTTTGAATTTCTTCCTAAGATTTTGGCCAGAGGTTGTGCTTTCTGCTGTTCCTGTGGATAGCCTGCCCGCTCTTTTCCTTTTCAGACATCAGTCCTGCTGAGTTCACAGAGCTTCCTATCGTCATGGAAAAAAAACACCTTTTCAAATAATCCAGAAACTAAACCTAAAATGCTTATAGTAAAGATGCTGGACATACTATAGGTACCATGGTCACAAAACAGGTGCATAACTCAGGCCCAGACTGTCCTTGCAAGTGGCAATCAATTTTTTGTTGCTACTTTCTGCTTTTTGGGCAACCTGGCTAGTGAGACATGGAAAACGTTTTGACTTGATCCCTTACTTACATTGTTGGTAATCATTGTGGGTCATTGCAGAGCTACAAAGATATTACATGGACCTGAGTAGCGACAGGGGATGGGTCTACCTTTAAAATTCTGCCAACATTCCTGTGGTTTTAGCTGACACCAAGGAATGCACAGACTCAAGCATAATTCTTATGAAAGACTTTCTTTTGTTGTAGTTTGCCACTGGAAGAGTCCCCGCATATGAACAGGGAAAGCAAGTGTGGCCTGTGTATATTGTTGTGGAAGTTTTGGGGAGCAATCTGTGTGCCCCCTCACGCTCAGGAAGCATATCTTCCACATAACTTTGAGTTTGAAAGCAAGGAACTATTCTATGCATATACATATACATATACAATACATATACATATACATATATACATATACATATACATATATATTCTTAAGCATATACTAATAAACACATAAGTATACCCTTCCAAAGCCTAGAATGGCACCAGCTGGATGTGGCCCTCATCCTGGAATACCTTCAGAATTTCCAAACAGAGAAGTCTGTTTGTTGAGCTTGAATGTTTTTTCCCCCCGCTCAGTACCAGATTCTATTAAAGAACGAAGACAAAGCGAGACCTACTGTGACATAGCAGGTCACCTTTGGAGACAACCTTGAAAGAGTAAAGGATGTATTGAAGCAGGGAAGCTGTTTAATGGCAGATTTAGCATGCCTTCTCAACGTGCATCCTTGCCTTCTAAAACTCTCAGGAGCAGGGGTAGAAGAGAATGACTCGTATATCCCAGGCTGTCCTCAAATTTGCTATGTAGTCAAGGATGACCTTGAACCTTTGATGTTCCTACCTCTACATCCTGAGTGCTGGGATTGCAAGTATGTGCCACTATGTTCAGTTTCTGTGCCACTGGGGATTGAACCTAGGGCTTCATGTATGCTAGGCAAACACTCAAGCCCTAAATTTTTTTATTATTGTAAACAGATCTGGTGTACCATTGCTGAATGCTCCTAGGAAAATGGTTCTGATTAGTCAAAAAACAGCAGACAACCTAAGGACTATCACTGGTTTAGCTTTTCATAAAAGTCTCCCCTCTACCAAGGATGGTATCTTGTATAAAGAGGAACACCTGTTTTACTAGAACCAACTGAAGACTTCTAATTCCTCTGATATAAGTTACAGGACAGCTGTTAGATAAGATATGGTAACAAGTTTAGACACTTGAGAACTGTATATTGAACCAGTGACCTGGAGCTCCTCTGCCACCTGTCATGGCAGACTCCATAGACATTAAGGGAAAGAGCATTGCCCTGTTGTTTGAGAAGAGACGAGCATGTGTTTGGCATTAGGAATATTCTTCCAGCTTAAGTAGCACTTATTTCTGATTGCTTATAGACTTAGCCCTCTCCTATTTAGTGATGTCATTATTCCCATGTCTAAATTCAGAGGGTATCCTTTGTCTTTTATTTACAAGGCCTGGTTGATCTACTTTTGTCGTCTGTTGTGACTCCTTCTTTTCCTCACATCTAATGCCATCACTTCAATCCAGGTTTCCATGACCACTCCTGCATCCTCTTGAGGTAGCCTTTGGACCACCTCTCATGCATGCTTCTTTCTATAGTCCGGCTCTTCCATGGATCCTCAGCTGTGCTCCAGTGCCTCATCATGCTACTCATTACCCACTGTTTCCTAATACAACTCTGGCTGGATCTGTCTCTCAACTCATCAGAATGTCGCCAGCATTTTCTCCACTGCAGCTTTGTGGACTCCTTTTTTTCCCACTAGCAGGGTTTTGTAGGTATTCCTGATGTTTCTTCTGTTGCAACCACATCCTTCTTTTCCTCCGGTCACCATCATTTGTTCTTCTTGCTTAATTGTGTTTCAACAATTACAGATCATTGTTGGCAGTTTTTTTTCTGCCTCAAGAAAGACACAACACCCCTTGCTTTTACCTTCTAAAACTTAGTCTTTCTTGTCTTGTTTATTCCTGGGCACACTCATTTTACAAATGGGGTGCACTTATTTGATTTACCCTGACTTCCCTGGGGGACCAGAACTGCATCTTTTTCAGTTATCCCCTGAATAGTCCACACTTTATCTAATGGTGTGTGCTCAGACTGTGTTATAATGATCTAGGATTTAGAGAGAATTGGATGCTCACTGCAGATCCTGGAAATCTTCCATTTTAATCCCAGATCTCATGTACCACTGTGCAGCATAGGGGTTGATCTATGTGCTTGAATCTTTTGTGAGTTTAAAAAAATTGAGGAGTAAACATGAACACGGGCAGCTATCTTCCTTCTGAAGTATCTTTGAAGGCTGGTTCCCACACTGACTTCGTATTCCGAATCTCTCTCACCTGCTGTTCTATCTCCCAGGGTTGTCTCCATCTCTCAGAGACCACCTCATTGCACTTTTTCTAGAAGAATCTTGTGTTTTTTTTATATAGCATTTTGTTAGAACAGTTCTGACCTGTCTGGTAATTATTTAAACTTAGCAAATTCTTCACATTTGATTCAACTGAGGACTGAGTCAGGAGTAGTGTTTTCCATAAAGACATTCCTGTCTCCTCTTACACCTGGCTCGGTCATACCATATATCTCTGAGAAGTCTTTAATAGTTACCTAGACCTAAAGTGGGGGGAATAGTAGTGTCTATTTTACACAAGATAAAAAATACACTGGAATCTCATGGTGCTTGACATATGTAAGTCTTGGCATGCCATGTGATAATATGAGCAGTTGTTTTGATCACAGCTGGGAAGCAAATGCTAGCAATGCCTGAAGCTCTGAAACCTTTGTCACAGTGAAGGGTAATTGCAGTGATCAGTTTGGCACACAGTTGTGCCTGGCTTGCTTTCTGGATCCATTCTCCTTTGAACAAGAGAGACAAAGCCAATGCAAGCACGGCAACCGTAGTTCACTCAGAGATGTTTTATTGCTTGAGTTAACCACAAGAACTTCTAAATTATCCTAAAACACACAAATAAAATGTGATTCATTAACTAATAACTTCAGTGTGTTCCAGTGCTATCATACCCAGACTAGAAGATCACTGAAATAAGCCCAATGTATTTCCCATGAATACGTTAAAGGCTACTTAATTCTTTGCCAGAAGAAAAAGAAACCCATCTTACCACAGTAACTAGGAAATGCTTGTTTCTAAGCCTTTGAAGTTTGCTTTGTTAATCTCTCATATCTCATTGCAGAACATCCAAGTTATCATGGCAACAGGCCACTGTGTGAATTCAGAAACAATGTAGTTCTAACTTTTCTACAGACTTGGCTTTTTGGGCCAGAAGCCCAGTGAATTTGGATACAGCTGTCCTCTGAACTTAGGTTGTCAGTTAACATTTTTATGACTAGGCTTTTATTTGGCTTATTTGTTCCAGAAAGTTCTCTGTTTTCTGATTAAATGTTCCATAGTGCTGCACCCACAGATCCATAACCTATTTCAGCAGCTGAGTTGCCAAGGCTGAGATTTAAAAAACACTTGCATCTTTTCACACTGGATCTAGGTCTACCCTATATAAAATTTCAGTGCAGTTTGAGTTTTGTGCTTGGTCCTTCTCAGTCTGTTTCCACCTTACAAGGGTTTCCCCAGCTCAGTCTCTACAAAGTTGGTCTGGTGCCCCTTTCTAAATTTGGATAGCTGGGGCCTTATTAAGGCATTGGCAGCTCTCGGAGCTATTTGTATTTGAAATTAATATGGCAAGAATTTGGAAATGCTTGCGATCCCAAGTAATGAAATACTAGTGGCAGAGGACTTGCATGGATCCAGAATTACTGCTACAGCAATTTTTACTGGTTATAATAATAATTAAAGATGGAACGATGAACCTTGCTCCCAATTACTTAACGTGCATTGTCTTGTGGGGATTTAGAGGTAGTGCAGGCTTCTGCTACATGCAGCTCCTGGAGTATGCCTCAGAGCCTCAGAGCCCACACTCAGAACTGCCACTCAAGACAGGGATGTGCAGGAGAGAGGAGCCTGGGTGGGATAGTGCTGAGTGCTGTGTTCACACAGGCTCACGGTGGGGTGTTTCCGGACCCCGGAACCCTCAGGGCCATAAAGTTGCTGAGTGTCAAGGTGGGTCCAGATGTCTCAGTGTAGAAACAATTATCACCTTTATTTCTCGCCCTGGTAATAGTATATGTCTTACATCCCTCTTCTTTTTGTACCTAGCTTTTGTTAGCTATAATATTTGGGGTGCAGGACAGTCATATCTCACTTCTTCCTTCATGATTTTTCATTGAACATGGGGACAGTGACAATCAAAATGGGATTCTATAGAGCAGGGAGAAGGCCTGCAGAGTTTATATCACACAACATCTATCCAAGGCCAAGGGAGCCTGACCATGGCCAGGCCCCAGGGGTAGGAAGGGTGGTCCGAGAGGCTTGCTGTGACATATGACTAGCCTTAGCCAGATCCTTCATTCTTAGATCCTGTCACCACCACTGCTGTTCCTTCTTCCCAACCACAGCCGGCCAATAGCAGAACTCTGTGTATTTGGGGCAGACCTCTTTCTGGGATCATAGAGATGTCCATTCTTTGGCATCTGCAGTGACTTGAACATGTTCTAGGACAGAGAAACACAAGAAACATACTTGCGTGGTATGCACACTCCAGTCTTTGATGTAAAATGGTGTGGCTATCCCTGGGAAATACTGCAAAGACAAGGAACACAGAAGGCATGGCATTTAACATGTCACATCACAATGCACTAAGGAGATGAAGGAGTCACTCACCTAACTAGCTTGTACCACTCTGCAAGATGGCCTTGAACATGGTGCTTCACTATTTTTATATCTGGTGAGAACGCCGAGCAGCATTCTGCCCTGTGTCTCTAGTGTACTCATACAGTGAGTATAGGCTCCAGATGAATGTGAGCCCTTTCGGTGGCAGTGGGCCATTTCTTCTCAGTAGTCTAGTGTCAAGGCATTGTTCACTGAAACTTTCTGTGACAAGGAAACTGTTGTAGTTCTACCCACTCCTCCCGTGGCTACGGAGTATCATTAAGTATGCCTCATCATTTGGCACTCCTTGCAGATAAGAGGTGCATACCCATTTCTTCGTTTTCTCTGAAATCCATGCTTCCTGAGTCCAACCATCTGGAAGTGTGGCACATGAACAGTGAGACTACTGATTTAAGTGACACTGCACGCATAGGCCCAGAGAGACACGGCTTCTTTGCTATCTGTCTGAGCTATGCTTCCCCTGGCCTTTGCTCTGCTAGGAACAAGAAATGCATTAGGCAGCTAACAAATTCTTGTATTTATCAGCCTAAAGCATTTGTCAGCTCATTTTTTGTGTAGGTCAGAAATCCAACTTCCCTGGGTTCTTTGGTTCACTTGGGGTTCTTACGAGGCCACATTCAGGTACGTTTGGAATGGACGATAAGAGATTGCTCAAGACCGAGGCATTTCCTGTGATGTGGGGCTCCTGGTGAAAATAAAAGTGATGAGAATGCTGGCAGGGATTTGCTACCTTGCCTGGGCTGTACGTGAGTCCTACACTGACTCAAGGTCATCCACACCTGGATGCAGGATTCAGGTATCCATTAGTTGCTGGGCTGCCGGTGTCATCCGTCCTTGGGCCATCTCAGTATCTTTTCTGTATTTTGTCTGTGTTTATGTCACTAGGTTCAGCCTACACTGAAGTGGAGTAGATTGTAAGAGGGCAAGAACCTCAGGATAGAAGAACACTGAGAGCAATCTTCAGAGTTTCCAGTCACTGAGAAATAAAACCAGTTGTATTCTAGTTTTGGTAAATGCGGACTGCAGAGTCTGGAAATTCATCATGACTTTACTTGTACAGGTAGTCTAAAGCAACTGAACTCATAGAAGCAGAGATGAAAACGGTGGTATTCAGGAAGGGCAGGAGGGAAAGAGAGTGGGGAGGTGCCAGGTAAAAGGCACAGTATTTTGGTTCTGGAATGTCAATCAGCCTTGCAGACCTATTAGAAGGGTGCACCATGCCTATAGCTGACAATCAGCGCTGCATAACCTTGTGAAGAAGGCATAGCTTCTTCTTACCACATGCACCAGTAGAAGGAGTGGGAGGAAACATTGGGAGACAACAGGTATGATTATGGCCTTGAGGTTGATAATGGCTTCATGAATGTATACTCATATTGGAGTTCCTTGAATGTACACATCAAATATGGACAGACTGTATATTTCTCTTCTTTCAACAACAACAGCAAAGAATTTCAGAATTCCTTTCCTTTTCTGAGATGGCTCCTCCTTATATGGCAGAAGAAAGATCCACTGGCCTCATGACAGTGTGACAGGGACCTTTGTTGACTGGGATCCTCTATTCTTTGCCATGCAGCCATTGGGCCGGCTATCTGCTTGGCAACTGGGGCTAGCAGCTGTACCAAACTCTGTAATCTCTTCACTCTATGGCCTTGGCTGGCTTCTCAGCTGAATGGATATGCTGTGGGGATACATAAACAAACATCAATACTCTAGTTAGGCCACAGATGACAGACCAAAGAATCCATTTCATCCAAGTCCAGATGGGTGAACCCAGGAGTTCATCTGGGGTTACTTACAAGAGCAGGAGTGACTCAGAGATAGCTGTATCACCCCCAAACCCTCCCCAGTGTGGGTGCTACAACTCATAAAAGCTGTTGCCCTGGTATTCCCTGCCTGTCTTTCAGGCAATTTCAGTGAAGGGTCTCCTCCCCCAGCAATTGTTTGTTATTTAAGTAGCTTTGGGGAGGGGCCTTGGGATGCTCCTAGGGTTCTGAGTTTCTAGAACTGACGTTCTAGAATGAAAAGATTCCAGAGCCTTCCAGTGATTTTAAGCTTCCTGAGTCTTAGGATTCATTCTTCTCTATCCAGCAGGGAGTTCTGCTGTCCACGTGAAATAGCCACATAACAAGCATGTCTTCTGTCACTTGGAAAAGACCATTTCTTCCTCACAGGGTTTTATTCTAGCAAGGTCTATAGAGAAGCACTGTAAAGCCCTCCACTTGAATCATCAGATAAAGCTCATCTCTTTCCTAAAAGCACGTGGGAAATTCCAGATGTTTCTGATCCTTGAGGGTCACAGTCGTTCTAGGGGCCTGAGTTTGGGTCTTCTGCCTGATAGATATATGGAGACTTCAGAGTCAGTGTCCCATAGGGGTTTGCCAAGTCTCTACAAATGAGGTAAATGCTGCTCTGTGCTTGTCTTTCCTTAACCCACAACTACTCTACAACTATGAGCCTCTGTGGAGGAGGGTATGAAGGAGGCCATGGTACTTTGTGTCCTATTGCCATTGCTTCCCACAATGCAGCACAGTGAGCCAGCTTATTCTATCTTCTCTTCTGACTTCTTCTTGCCCAAGATAAGTGGTTGGGTGACCTCTAGGTCATGTGGTCCCTAGGTCTGCTCATAGGTATTTTATTAATTAGAGTGAGTGTAACCTGGATTGTTCTCTTCTTTCTACCAAGCCTTGATCTTCAAAATTTTTTTTCTTAATTTGGACTTGTAAAAATCACATTTATGACTCAAAGTTGATCAACGGCCTTTCATTCCTTGTGTAATATGTCTTTTGGCCAAGCTGGGATGCTGAAATTATGAATAGACATGATTTAGGGCTGATGTGAAAAGATATTTATTCAAAGTGCCAGCAATGGCATCTTTATTAATCTTGGTTTTTATAGTAGCAATACTATGCCTTAGTTTGAGAGTTCGCAGAATTAATTTTTCTGGAATGAAGATGTGCTAGAAATAGTAAAATTTGAATTTATTTTATTTTATATTTGATGTACCATTTAGTTTATTGGGTTTATGGAGCAATAAAATAATGGTTACTTATAGCAACATGGGTGACCACAAACAACTACATCCCTGCAAAGTCCCAGCCCATGATGGTTGATGACCCCATCGAAGCTTCATCATAGAGTCCCTTGGAATGGGGAGAATTTTAAAAATGGTTTTCTGGTTTAATCATCAAGAAGCTATTTTCCTGCTAAACGGACAGCCTTTTTCAGGACTTAAGTAGATTTCCCTCCATGTAAAGAATAGTGAGAAGATGCCTGGATTGTGGATTCAGAAGAGGGATGTTTAAGGGGAATCAGGAGCTGGTATGTAGGGAGAGAATGCTGGCAAAAGAACATGCCAAGTGGAAACCAAGGTGACTCTTAAGGCTCTTTCCAGCAGCTGCACAGAGCGGGTGGGGCGTGGAGAAATGTGCCATGGCAACACAGGAAGCCCCAGGTTAAGGCAATAAGGAAGCTACAGTGGAAATAGCTGTCTCCCCACCAAAAAGCCTGGGGCTGTACAACACTTCTTTTTGCCATGGCATGGGAAACAGAGACTGGAGTCTATTTATGGCAGCAAGTTGGCAGAGGCAACAGCTTACAGTGCTGATTTGAAGGAAGCAGGCTCCTAAGAAATGGAACTGATGGGGAGTCGGAATTAAAAGGGAATGTGGTAATTCCAGAGGAAAAGACAACGTCAAATATCTGACCTTAAAAGACTTGACACAGGAGAGTGACTATTTCAGTGAGAGGGACTGAGCAGTGGGTGAGGGTAGACCCGGATCTGAGAAACACAGGAAGGAGCTGCACCAGCTTGCTGGGCCTCCATTATCAGCATGCAAACTGCCTATGGCTGTTTTTCCACCTGGGGTTTGACTCATTTGTATTTCTTTTTCTCTTATGAAGTGTGCTGTGAAAGACTTCTGATATTTTGGCAATTACTTGTTTCCACAGAAAAGGTGTAAATAGCGAGGCCAGGATGTCAAGAGGGAGAGAGAATCAGGGCAGCAAGAGAGATTTGAAACAGAGCCCTAAGTCAAGTAGAAGCCATCCTCCCTGAATGGTGACTTACAAAAGCTAAAGGCAGGGAAAGGACCAGGGGGAGGTGGTTTAGCAGGTAATGAATGGGCTTTTTTTTTTTTTCCTGTGAGCTTGATGACTAAGTTCAATTCTCAGAGCCTATGTAAAAACCCAGATGGAGTGGTTCGCATCACCTGTAATCCCAGCACTTGTACAGCGAGATGGGAGACAGACAGGAGGGAGAGCATCCTGGAACCTCTGAGGTCAGATAGCTTGAAGTAGGCAGCTTGGCAGAAGCAGCAGGAGAGAATCCTTGCTGACACAGAGAAACCTTAACAAGGTGGAAGGCAAAAACTGGCCTCTAAAAGTCATCCTCTGATACAGGCACCACGGAGTTGTGCTCACATTCATACACATCAAGCATATACGTAATGATGATGATCATGGTCATGATGACGATTAGGGGAAGGCGGGAATGCAGGCTAATGAGCTTGGGAAATGCAGGATGACTGTTAGTAGGTTGGGGGTATACACAGTGCTGTAGACATGTATGAGAAGAATGGACTTGGCATTAGATGTGCGTTGACTCTTTATCAGGGGTGAAAAAGGTAAAGTAAATCTCAACGAGGAGAAGTGATGGCTGAGATTTGATAAATAGGTATATGCCCAGGTACTGTGTAAGTGCCTGACAATTGCCACCATTCTTCTAGAAGAAATGAACACTAAGGGAAGGTTGGGCAGGCGTACAATGACATTATGTGACTACTGAGGATTGTGAAAGTCTAAGACTTTATCCTACTTGCAATTTGACATGTGGTCCTTCTATAGAGTCAGGGGTGGAAGACGGGGAACTCGTGATCAGAGGTGAATGCTATCCCAGCAACAGCAGTGCCCACAAAACTGGTGTTTGTACATCATAACCTAAGACCCAGTTCCTACCTCATGTAAATAAAAGGAACCGGATGACACCTGTTCCTTAAGCAAATTTGCTTCAGGAGAGTCCTGCACTGAGGGAACCTGAATCATGTAGAATATTCAATAAGCCTTTTTGACCTTGGCTTCAGACACATGCATAAAGAAAGCGAGATATTTCTTTTCTTTCTTTTTTATTATGCTGGATCAGAAGCTTGCCTGCCCTTTGCTCAGAAAGAGACACAATATCTATATTTCAAGGCTGTTTGCCATATAAATATCCTTGCAAAGATAGTTTGGAGCAGAGGGCAGGCTGTAGCTCTGCTCACACAATGTGCAGAACTATTGAGAGATGAATGGAAAATTGTCTGCTAACAATAAGGCCCAGTATCACAGGATTCAAAGAAATTACAAAACAATGATCATAGTTTGGCCAGTGATCATGAGCCAGTAACATTGGTACCCATCAAGAAAGTAATGAATGTGTACCATAGCTTAGACTGACACATTGCCCAATCACTATGTGTCAGTGTGGCCCCCATCCCAGCATAGGAAAGACAGCTTTTAAAACGTTCAATATCTCTTCAGTTCAAATGTATCTTCTTTTATTCACCACCTGGTTGGGAACCTGGTGGCTACTTATCATCCATGATAACCCTGAGATAAGGTCAATATTTCTTCATTATAGTTGGTAAAAAAGAAAATTTGACATGTGGCATAGGTTAACTGGTAGTGGCAAATGCAGAAGATAATAGGAAAATCTGATTTTCAGAGACATCCTTAGAAGAAAAAAGGTGATTCATTTTGTAGTGTTGGATTAAAGAAGGCAATGGCTGTATGCCCATTTTTTTTCTCTAACTTCTTTCTAGGTTTTCACTCTTAATACTTGAGCACCTGTTGTAAAAGAGAAAATAGATGAAATGGTTCCTGGTCTGGATGTGGAAAGATAACTTATTTTTACATAAAGTTTTGTTAGAAAACAAGCCCAAAATGTCATTGTGATAATTTAATATCTAGCTACCTATCATGTATGGTGCTGAATTTCAATTATATCATCTCCACAACCAAGGAATTATATTACTAAAACATTTACATATATTGACCTCTGGCTAGTGAGTTACTAGTGACCTCTGGGGAAGCAAATTCAAGTCACTCTGGAGGGCCATATTTACAAGTCAGGTTTCAAAGGGCTCTAGGAGATTTTCACTGAACACAATTGAAAATTATAGAACACACAAGTAGGAATCTACTATGAGCAAGGACAAGAATGTGTTGTGATAGAGACAATAAAACTTTTACCAACTTAACAGTAATTAGTAAAGTAAAGGACACAATGAAACTGTCTGGAAGGTATATTTGAGAAATACAGACAAGTATTTTGATTATGCCACTGGCCAGTTTATCCCTCTTTGTCGTTATAATTAATAATTTGGAGAAAATATAGACAGCAGTTCTTTCATTCATTGAAAAGAAGGCCAAAGTAGACAGATTGGGGGTAGAAGTACAAATCAAATCAAATTTCACTTAGAAGTAAAATGCCAACCTTCCTTTTGGGAACCCTTGGCCTGCTCTTGAGTGCTACGTCAGTTACAGACTGTAGCTGACATCATGGTACAGACAACTTGGTTCAAAGATACAATGCTTTTTGCTTATGGGCTACACAGAAAGTGGGACCAGGAAGTGCACAGAGCCTTCCAGAGGGGAGATAGTCAGAGCCTTAGAAGTCTCCAGACACATCTGTTATGTGCCAGCCAAAGTCAGATCTAAAGCAATGTACCAAAGTCATTGAAAACCAAGCTGATGTCCTTGGAACCTCTGTTTAGGTAAGCCCCTGATGATGAGTTCTGGTAATAGCTGGCCATGAGAATTCCTCAGGAGACATGCAACAGCAAAATGCAAGCCACTGGGTGGAGGTAAACATGTTTCACAGGAGAAATACTCCTGACTACCCAGAATTGGGAGTTTTCAAAGAATTTCAATTCAGCATGCCCATTGCTTTTCATATGAAGATAAAAACATTTGAAAAGAATGCAAGAATATGAATTCTATGCAGAAAGAGAGGAAATAAAAAAGAACTAGTAGAAATTTCACAAAGGAAAAATTAAATTATTAGTAACAAAATTTCTCCCTAGCAGGGTTCAGTAGCAGAATGCCTATTTGTAAGAAAGAGAAAACTTGACAATAGATCAATAATAATTATGCAATTTAAACAATACAAAAATGTAAATAAGTAAATAAACCAAGCCTTTGGGTGCTGGGGACAATTGCAACATGTACAATACTTTTGCTGTTTAAAGTCTAGAAGGAGAGAAAAAAAGAGAATGTCTTTGTGATGTTAATAATAGGACTCCCCAAACTTAATGAAAGAAAAGTGTACCGTTTCAAGAAACTTAAGTCTGGAGAGATGGCTTAGTGGTTAAAAGCTTCCAGCTGTTTCTCCAGAAGACCCAGGTTGGGTTCCCAGCACCCACATGGTGGTTCACAACCATCTGTAATTCTAGTTCTGGAAGATCCAATACCCTCTTTAGGTACTACATTAATGTGCTGTGCATAAACTCATGTAGACACATGTACTAATAAACAAAGCAAACAAATCTTACCCACTCCAAAACAAAGTTCATTAAAATACACCAGTGAAGTAAAAACAGAGCTAGGATATGCCATAGTCAGAATGAAGACCGCACTTAAAAGTGGCCAGGAAAATAAAAATGAAAGCATTGCATATTGAGACCCAATTTGAGTCACAAAAGATTTCTCTAGTGAGACTACTGCATTCAGATGGCAAAAATATATGTTTAAAGTACAATCAAAAACAGCATGTCAGTATTTAGGAAGGAGGATAACGCAGCAAGGTTTATCCCCGCAGACCTCTCCAAGGAGGTTATGTGGGTTAAAGGGAAATTATTTTATTGAAAACCAGCTTTCCAGGACTTAAGGAGAACAAAAATGGTAAACATTTAGGTAAGAATAAAAAGCTTTTTCCTTATAAGGTCTTTAGAATATATGATATAGTAGAGTGAAAATGAGAGATTTGATAGAGTTTCAGTGTGTGTAGAATAAAACATGGCAAGTATAACTTAGAGGAAAAAGGCATCCGTGTGGTTGAAAGAGCTCTCTATTTTTCTTGTACTGGTAAAATATTGGGTTTTTATAGACCATGAAAGTAGATGTGTCTTATTGTCTTCAGAGCAACCATGAAAAATGCATATAAGTATAAGCCAAACATTGACATATAAACTTAGAGTACTTCAAAATCACTTAAAATAGCAAACTACTATGGTGCTGCAAAATACAACTATTGACATGGAAGCTGGGGGTATAATTTTATCAGGATAAACTGAGAACTATAGACAAATATCCAACTTTGAGTGCAGAGACAAAGCAATCAGCTGTGTTGATAAGCAAAGTGAAGTGTCTTTTAAAGATTTCAGCTTTATCTGAAGTAACTGATATCCATCAGCTCCATTCAGTTTCATATAGGTTAATTCACCATTTACACTTTTAACAAGCTATAAAGTAGCAAGGTGGTGCACATCTTTAATCCCAGCACTGGGGAGACAGAGACTAGTGGATATCTGTGAGTTCAAGGCCAGCCTGGTCTACAGAGCAAATTCTAGAACAGCAAAGGCTACAAAGAGAAACTCTGTCTCAAAAAACAAAACAAAACAAAAAAATCAACCAACCAAAAAACAAAACAAGACGTTGTTAAGTATTTGTTGAGTTAAACCCTCGCCAAGGGAGAGGTGGTGGTTGTTATCTTTTTCTACTTTGGTGTGATAGTTTCAATTACTAACTTGCTAGACTCCCCTGAGAAGAGAGTCTCCAAAGGAGTTGTCCAGATCAGGTTGGCCTGTGAGTATATATGTGGAAGATTGTCTTGGTTACATTAACTGACGTGTGAAGACCCAGCCCACTGTGGAGGGCACCATTCCTTAGGCTGAGGTTCTTGGATGATATAAGAGTAGAGAGGAAGCTGAACATTAAGCATGTGTACATTTCTCTTTGATCTTAACTGTGGATGCGACTAGCGGCTTCAAGTTTCTGCCTTGAGTTTCAAGATGGACTGTAACCTGGCATTGTAAGCTGAGTAAGCCTCCTTTCCCTTAAAACTTCATTTTGTCAGGGTACTTTATAACAGCAACAGTAATGGCAATAGGACAATTTTGTATTTTCATAAACCTTTGAAATTTATAAGCAACTTTTCTTTGAGAATCTTATACCCCCATTCTGAGGCGTGTCTTCTCTCTGAACCTCTTTCTCTTATCCCTCTTGTTTAAATATATGCAAAAATCTAAATCCAACTCTACTTCGTTAAAAAAGAAAAAAAATGATAAATGACATTGGTATTTTGGAATCTGTTGAGAAATATGAAGAGCATCTGGTCAGAACACTCTTCCAAAGTGCCTTCATTCATGTGGACACAAACAGCCATTGTTCTCAGTTCCCAGAATGCAGTTGTGTAAGTCATGCAGCCACCTGCTGAGGACTACAAAATTCCTTGGCAACCCTTTGGATTCCTCAGCAACTGAAAGGACAGGACTCACCAGGCTAAAGTAGGGGCTAGCTAAATCCTGTGGTGCTGTGGGGGAGCAGTGAACCTGCTTGTCCTTTACTTTCTCAAGACAGTGACCTACTGAGAGACAGCAGAAGAGCCTCTGGTGTGACAGTTTTCTGTGGATTCGGGGAGGACAGCTGCTCTGTGAATGCCACTAAAAATAGAACCTGGCAATATGGAACCTTGATGGCTGGTTCTTTAGAGAGGGATGGAGATTGTACAACATTAGCAGTCATAGACTTGAAACAAATACATCCCAGGGCTGGGGTGATGGCTCAGATGGTACAGTGTTTGCCATGCACCTGTAAAATGGTAGTGAGTGCCTGTAATTCAAACACTGAGATAGTGGGGTAGGAGGCTCCCTGGGGCTTCACCCTGGCCAGAATAGCAGAACCGGTGAGTTCCAGATTCAGTAAAATGAGAGCAATTGAAGAAAAACCATTGGCTTCCATACACATGTGCATACATGCCCACACACCCAAATATGTACTCCTCCCCCACCCTCCCAAGACGTGGTCACCAGGGTTACAAGAGTACAGGGCACTCCAGTTAGGGAGAAGTGGGGGTGGGACAGGGCGACTTACTAAGGAGACATCCTGGGTGGCTCAAACTTGGTATGGTAATTCCCTGCAGAAGTAGGGAGGAAAGCTATTTTTAAACAGCTGGAACAGCATCCAGGAGGAGCTGTAGAAGGCGAGGCAGGAAAGGCACCGAGGGGCACACAAATGCAACTTTTTCAGTTGAATATAGTTAGGATGACCACAAATTTCTGTCCTAATTGGAATACGTAGAAAAAAAGAAAAACTATGTTATCATTTCACCCTTCCCTTTGCTCCCTCCAAACTCTCCATGTATGGTCCTTTGTTCTTTTGCAAATTCATGGCCTCGTTTTTCATTAATTTTTGTTACAGGTGTGTGTGTGTGTGTGTGTGTGTGTGTGTATTGATGTACTTAGGAATATATAATATATTATTTAGGACTATATATTACTAAGTATATAATTACAAGCTACACCTAACTGGAAGACTTTTGAGAGTAAAAGGAAGGCCTAGAAGTAATTGAAATTTTTTTGAATAGTTAGTAGCCATCCAGTCAATTCTTTTTTTATGATAATATTTTTTCTTTTTTTAATTTAAATTAGAAACAAGCTTGCTCAACATGTCAATGCCAGCTCCCTCTCCCTTCCCTCCTCCCTGTCCTCTGCCAGCCCCCCCAGCCAGTCAATTCTTTTAAGCTTTTTTTTTTTTTTTGGTTTTTCGAGACAGGGTTTCTCTGTAGCTTTGGAGGCTGTCCTGGAGCTCACTTTGTAGACCAGGCTGGCCTCGAACTCACAGAGATCCGCCTGCCTCTGCCTCCCGAGTGCTGGGATTAAAGGTGCGTGCCACCACCGCCCGGCCCAGCCTCTTTTAAACATTTTTGAAAAGATTTTTTTTCTTAAAATATACAGACACTTTATCATGTACATGGAAACAAAACATTTAAACCCTCCTAATAATGTGAACAATATTAATAAAAAGAAAAATTGTTCTTGATGCATAGCCACATTTTCATTTATGCTTGCACCCACCTATATCTTCCTGAGAAGTATGTATTCTTCAACCTTATCTTGATTTCTATTTATTAAAACAGAACAATAGCCAAAGGTGTATTTCACAGTAAATGAGGAAGACAATCTGATAACGCCAACAACTTCTTTTTTTAACTGAGAAAACACACTCCCCAAGGCTCGGAGGTAAGTTCAGAATGGCTTCTGTTAACTGCAGGGCATCTCAATGCGATGTTTTCATCTGGGCATGTGCAAACATCCCAGGTTATTTCCCCACTTCATTCAGTTTGCATTACTTTAATAAATATTTTTACAACACAAAACTCATCAAATAAGTTGTTTGTTTATGATGAGTGTGAATTCTTCCTGAATATAGCTGTCAGGGGCTTGCTTTATTTCACTGTAGAATAGGCGATCTTTCCAATTAAGAGCTATAGCTTTATCAAACGGTTCTCTTCATTAGAGACCCGATTCATAGGATGGACACTTGTGTTTCCTTAAGGTCTTGTCCTCCACTGCAGTGTTTCCTGCTCTTCTCCAGCTTACAGAGGGGGTGAATTTCAGCGTCTTTTTCATTGTGAACCTCTCTTTTAGTAAGCAACATCTATTCCTTAGTAAACAGTTTTATTACTCCACTTAAAAAAACGTATTTGTTTCTATTCCTTTTACAGGTTATCACACAAATCAATGAGTTTTCTATCATGGAATCTTTACACACATCTGCCATTATCCTTTGTTCTCATCTGTTTCCTTCCTCAACTGCCCCCCCATCCCCATAACTGGCTGTTTCTCTTTCCTATAATATTTATTTTTAGTAAACAAAATTGAAAAATCTTGAACAATTCCTTCATAAATCTTTCATTAAAGATTTCTAACTAATTTGAACACTCATCCTAAATTTAGGATTTGCTTGTTTTATAAAAATGTGACTTTATTTATGGTAAGGCAAGGCACTAAGTTTATACTAGAAAATTCTTGAACAGTTCAAACATTTCTTATATCAAAGAGACTATAAGAAACAAGGTAAAAATATATCATGCATGGTAAATAATTTCTTGTTTTCAACTGAAACATGACAGATATTGTGCAGTGAAGTCAATTCATGGGTTGTTATACACGTATATGGAAAACCACAACATTTTATAGTGGAATATCACAGCTTGGGTTTTGTTGCTGTTCATTTTTTTTTTTTTGCTATTGTTATTGTTTACTTTTGAGATAGATTTCTTCTATGTAGCCAAGGCTGCCCCTGAACTCTGGATTCCCCTGCTCTGTCTCCTAAGTACTGGGAGTGAAGGTTTATGCCACAATGCCGAGTTTATATGGTTCTGGGGATGAAACCCAAGACTGTGCGCATGCCTGGCAAGCTACAGTCCCTGGAAAGCCCCCTCCTACTTTATTTCCTATGAGAAACAAATGAAGGTTTGGCTTCAGCTACTATTGTTGGGGATTGTCTTTTAGTCAACTACTCTCAATTTAAACAGGCTCATGTACTATCACATTCACCTATAAAACATTTGGCCAAAGTTGTACCATACAATCTCTAGAAACTTTTCCTAGGCTCACAGGGCAGGTGAAGAAATTGAAGGTCACCTGTTATGGTTAATTTATTTAAAATTCCACAGTCAAGAGACAGGGCAATGTGTTCTTGGAGGCCTTTGGTCTGAATTCAGCAGCCTTGCTAAATGTGGAGTTCACAGGCACAGTGCTAGCAAGTGAGTGTTGGGGTGAAGGAAAGCATGAGGAATGAGTCTTACTAATGATTGGCATCCAGGGAAGACAGCGGTCAGACAACTGAAAATGCAGGAGTTTCTTCAAGGGGGGTATGGCTCATTGACTAATCTGTTCAACATACTACTGAATACAAATTGCTTTGTTGGTATGATCAAAGCTTATTTCAGTGTTCTGAGTCCCTAATCTTATCATTCATACTCTGCTATAACATGTCATATGTAATATCTGACATATGACAGGTAATATCCTGAGCTTACTAGGCACCCACGAGTAGTCTTTAAAATTCTTGAGGATGATAATCTTTGAGTATCATGGAAATGTTTATTTCAGGTGACCTCCTACACACAAAATAAATACATATTGAAAGGTAAAAGGCAGGGCTGGCAAGATGGCTCAGCTGGTTAAGGTGTGTTCTGTGAAAACTGTTGACCTGAATTTGATTCCTGGAACCCACATGGTGAAAGGAGAGAACCAGTTCTCAAAAGTTCTCTCCCAACCTCCATACACATGCTGTGTTAATCACCTCTCTTTGTTACACACACACACACACACACACACACACACACACACACACACCAAGTAAATAAATATATAAATAAATGAATGTTTCAAAATAGAAGTTAAATTCAGTTTTTACCTTGAGATTAAGAGTGGGTGAAGAGATAAGAATCAACCGTGTGGGCAGGGGAGATAGCTCAATGGGTATGTGTGAGGTGACAATGAGGACCAGAGTCTCCTTCCCTGCACTGCATAAAGTCAGGCACTACCTACAGGGGTGGAAGCTGGCCAGCTTTTCCAAAAGGTTGAGCTAGTATTTGTACCAATGTCCAACCTCAGTGATTATAGGATGTCTGAATCTGGTGATTGGCTGGAGGATCTGAAATATGCTATTCTTTGAAGGAATTTTTAGCTACGTATTTTTGCAGGCTCCAGTACCTGAAAATATATTCTGCTGTATGTTTGTTGATCAAGAATAAAACACAATTTGACTGAGTTATGGAGTTAATTGTCTCTGACAATAATCACATACACAGAATTTATTTTCACTATCAGAAAATTTTGTTTTGAAGAATTTGCAAGTCCAAACTCAAGAGTTTGTTTGAAGGCAGAGGTTTTGTGAACCCAAAAATAATTACATGTTTTTCACATTCTGGAAGTCAAAGGCTGGGAAGGAGCAAGATACAATATGAATGGCCTTAGTGTTTCATGGACTATTACAGGGTTTCTTTGAGGCCTCAACATGCATTTTCCAAACAGTCAGCTGTGTATTCAGCATTCAGTGGCCCAGAGAACACTCACTTTGCCCTGACTTTTTGTATGCCATCTTGTAAGTAGAGTTTCTAATTCTGTCAGTGCCTGATCATGCCCGAACATTCTGTAAAGGAAAGAAAAGGAGAGGTAAAAGTAGATGAAAATTTTCTATTACATATACATTATTATGTATGTTTATTGCAATTAAAATATTTTTATTATTTTTTGTGAATTGCATATATGTATGCAATGTATTTTGATCATATTCATTCCTTCCTCCCCCACTCTTCCCAGACTGATCCATATACCGGGGAGTAAAGTCCTGAGTGAATGTATGTTGTTGACATGGGCATGGCCAAGTCAAGGACCCCAGTGCCTCAGCTCCTTGGAGGCAGGGGAGTGACAAAGTCTTCCCTGGGTGAGGCTCAGAGATATGGCACAGTTCTCCTCAGGTCACTGTGTAGATGTTGATAATGTTCAAACTATTTCCCCATGAACGTTTATGGCCTGAAGATTGCTTCCCCATAGTGACTCCTCCTACTGAGATTAATTAAACTGTCTCCTTGTTCAGAAGTGTACAATAACTCTATATCCTTGTTTGTCTGTATGTAATAAACCACCTTCTTGGTCATCTATATGCAGTGACCCAGCCTTCCTGTTCAACTGTATGTAATAAACAAGCTGAGCTTCTGGGTACTCAGCTTTTCCATCCAAGAGCTCATTCCACCCGGCTCCAGTTTTTCTTCCACGTGTCTGCCATTTCTTATCACTTCTATTATTTTTGAGATTATAATTAATTATATTATTTTCCCCTTCACACACACACTCTCTCTCTCTCTCTCTTTCTCTCTCTCACACACACACACTCATACTCACAGAGAGAGAGAGAGAGAGAGAGAGAGAGAGAGAGAGAGAGAGAGAGAGAGAGTGCTCTGCCTCTACCTTGCTTCAATTAAAAGTCCAAAGCATCACATTGGCTGATTTTAGGTGAGTTCTGAGGGATCTGAGTCAGGTCTTTATACTTCAAACGCAAATACTTTACCAACTGAATGGTCACAGCATCTCAGTTCAGTAGTTTGGAAATGTTAAAATCTCCTTCAGAGCAGTTTCTAGTTAATTATTAGCAAGCTCTCCTTTTACCAGGTGGCTTTTAACAGATAAGGAAAACCACTTCTTATGTATTTTTCTGTGATCAAAAGGCATAAAGTGGCTGCTGGTGTCATGGATCCTGCAATTCTGGAACTTCCAGTTTCATCATGTGATTTTTTTAAATGCACTGTAAACCTCAATGTCCGTTCCTCTCTGTAACACAAGACAGTGCACACTCACCAACACTGCCTCCCTCTAGGTTTCCTTCTGTTGCAAACAGCCCTGTGCACATATTTCACTGTTATCAGGAGCCAAGTCCACTTACCCAGCTCTTTGCCAAGATGTAGCAGTAATGGTAAGACATGGCAGTTATTGGAAATAGGCTGTTTATAAGTCCTAGAAGAAAAGCATAAGTGATCCCAGTAGCTTAGAATATTTACAAAACATGTTTGAGGAAACTAAGACCCAGAAGAGAGGTACTTTGAACTGATTACAGTGTTGGAGGTTGATTACTTCTTACACTGTTTTTTCTTTTTACATTTTAGTTAATTTATTCTGTGTGTGGCTTGGGTGTGAGTGTGAAGGTCAGAGGACACCTTCCTGGAGTCAGGTATCTTCTTCCATTATGTGGGTCCCAGGGTTTGAACTCAGCCATCTGGCTTAGAGGCAAGCATCTTTACTTGCTGAACTGTCTTGTTGGACCAGACTAGACACTGTCTGCATGACATGGTTAGTAGCTTTACTGCAATGTCACAGCATTCAGCCGAAGCTCAATTTCACTGGCATTTCCTGAGCATGTGTTTCCCTCCAAAAGAAGGTGTGTGAGCAGGAATTGTGACTATCATCTTGCCCAGGCTTGGTGAGGGCCTTCTATGGTGGATGTGTCAGCATGGCCCTTCAGAGTGACTCAAGTGGGATTATTCTCAGAACTCACTCTAAAATTTACATGGTGGCCCCTGGGACTCTCTGGAGGGAGGATGGTACTCGTGAGGAGTGCTGGTATGGGAGAGAAGTCCAGAGTTTACAGTTGACAAAACGAATGGATGCTTGTTCCAATGTACAGTTGTACTATAACTTTGACGCCTTCCAATTAAGGGTGTTTTCCCCTGTAAACTGCTGTGACTCCATTCCTTCCCAAATAAGGAAAACCGACGGATAACTGCAGGCTGTTGCAGATGCAGGGTGGCTCTCTATCAGAGTGTTGGGTCTTCTCTGAGGCAGAGCTGAAAAGGGCAGAGAGTTAGCGGTGACCTGAGCTATTAGGGGGTCCCCTGACACTGCATGGGTTACCTTGGCAAGCTGATTATCCCCACTGAATCCTGGGAGCTAAGACAGAAACAGGAGAAGCCACGGCTGAGATGTGGGGAAGTAGGGCTGGCTGAAGGAAGTATATCATTGGGATTGGGCTTTGCGATTAGATTGCCTCATCCTAGTTCAAGTTGGCTCTTTCTACTTCATACCTACACTTGAAGATTCCAGTTCTTAGCTGCCTGCTGCTGATGTCATGCCTGTCACTAGTTGCCATGCCTCCCTGCCATGATGGACCCTTCTCCTTCTGGAGCTGTAAGCCCAAATAAACTCTTTCCCATAAGTTCCTTTCGGTCATGGTGTTTTATCAGAGCAAGAGAATAGTAACTAATACATCCTTTAGAATAGTGTTTAACTTTATTTATAATATAACAGGTTCATCATTGAATTGTTAGACAATTTGAAGTGAGAAAATAAAAAGAGAGAGAGAGAGAGAATAAAACTCTTATTATCTCATTGCTGGAGTGATCCCGGAAAACAGGGTGATATGTACTCTACCAGATTTTCCCCAGGAATGTTACCAGAGATTTTTTAGAAAGAGAGGAAGATGACACATGTTATCTTATAAGCTACCTTACAAAATGTCATTATATTCTGAAGATCTTTCCGTGTCACACACACTCTCCATGATGGTGTTTTCCATGATTATGGACTGTGTCATGATTTGCTCTTTTATTTTGGATATTTATATGGTTTCTAATATTTTGTGTCAGTAAATCCATATCCTACATGCATCACCGATGACGTCCTTAAAATAGATCCCTGCTATACAACTGTAGGCCAAAGACTTCATGCCTTTGGGATCTTTGAACAGCAGTATAGAGCTGCAATTATGTATATTCTCATCAGAGCACATGACAATTCCCATTTCTCTGAATGGTTGCTATGAATAGGTATTCAATACTGCCAAAATTTAGCAATTTGTAAGTGTAAAAAGTCACATAAAAATAAAAATAAAATGTTATGCCATAAAAGTTACCAAGAAAGGCTGAAAGTCTAGCTATTAATGAAGGAAGTTTGGAAATTTAGGAAGGTTTGGGGGAGGGCAGGAGACCATCCTAAAGAATCTAGAGCACCAGTGATGATGGTGGTGGCACATAAGTGTGTATAGTTAGTGCATTGAGCAATATTGAAGAACTACAGCAAAGAAAGGCCAGGCCGGCTGCCAGGATGTAGTCTTCAGGGAGTGGGTATTTAAGTCAATTCCAGCTCAAGAATCTAGGACTGCTATTTCTTGGAAGGTGAGAGTGCAGATGGACTATTTATCACAAAGCCATAGATTCAGACAATATTTAGATTTATGTACTAGCAGTGTTACTCCTGATGCCAAGCTATTGCTCTGAAGTCCACTAGCAAGCAGGACTAATGCCTGTGCTTTGAAACGCTGAGCAGTGACTGGCCTTGACTTGCTTGAATGAACACTGGTTATACAATCAGTAAGCGTTTCTCCTCCATTGCAGATGTCTGTCAAGTATGGCCTCTAATGTGAATTCCGTGAGTGTGAAGGGTACTTCCTCAAACATTCTCATTTCTCTGCAGGGCTTGTCACTAATGAAAACTTTGGTTTAATTGGAGAGGACTAGGAGCCTAAAGAAAGCAGGAGACAGAAATCCCTACAAATGCAAGGCCATAATTGCTTAATTGGGACCGACACATCTCTGTTTGGCTTTCCCAGCACTGCAAGTCTGGATATTTAGCACCAGGCAGTCAAAATGCCTGCAAAAAAATAAATATCCAATCTTCAAATATCTATCTGGTCTGCATCACTTGTTTTTAATACTAAATGTGACATTGTGCAATGTTTTATTGATTAAATTAAACTGCTCGCACGAGAGAGATAGACTTCCAATTGAGTTCTTCTGTGAAAAATGAGCTGCATGGCCGTCTTCCTGGCAGCTGGCTCACATCCTGACAGATATTGGTGGGCTTCATTTAAACAGCTGGATCCTTGCAGCCTTCAGGCTGTGTTTGAACAAGGGTGCTCCCACTCAAGAGAAAAAAACCTGTGGGCCTTGAAGAAGAAGGGAAAACTCTGCAAATGGATTCCTTGCCCCCACAATTGACATCTGGCTCTTGGAGAATTATGCTGTGATTTGCTGTGTAGCAGTGACATAGGTGTTCAAGAGGCACTTTGTATTCAATTCAACCGTTTCCCCCCAAAATGAGAAACCTTATGCATGTTGTTTTCTGTGTTCAAAGGCATTCATGTATTGGGGCCTGGTGTCTTCCAAATGCCATGAGGGAGGGAAGTCCTAGAAAATGTCAGGATCCTAAGCCAGGCTCACCTGTATTGCAGAGAATCCCAATTCATTTCCCAGCACCCACACTGGTCACAACCACTTGTAATACCTCCTTCAGGGCTATCTGACACCTCTGACCTCTCAAGAACCTGCGTCCACAAGCTCATGCTCCACACAGAAACACACATACACATAATTTTTAAAAAATCTTAAAAAATAACCCTAAGCTATCTGTTGTGGACATACAACCCCAGCATTGAGAAAGCTGAAACAAAAGGATCATGAGTTCACAGTGACATGACCAGACCTTGTCAAAAACAAACAAACAAATTCAGAAACCAGTGGGACTTTTCTAGCTGGACAGCAGCAATTGGAGGAGGAGCTACACCCTCTTTATTACTATAATTACCTCTGTCCCTTGCCCCTAGAGAGAAAATGCTCATATTATATGAGATCTATATTTCTGTGCAAATAGGAACAGCTCATGGTGAGGATCCCTCCAGTGACTTTCCTCTAGAAATTCTTCTTTCATATTTAGAAAGTCTGGATGACATGAATTACTTTTATTTGGAATGTGATGATTCCCAGAAAGTAAAGATATTGATAGAAGTGTTGCAGTATGACTGACAGGGGCAGGAGGATGCATGGAGACAGATTTCTATAGATCAGGAGGTCACCTACAGCATAGCCGTCCAGCAAGGCCACCATTCCCTATTGGAAGACCAAGGCTGGAGAGCCACCCTTGAGGGACATGTGGTCACAGAAGGTGTGTAGCTTAGAAAATTGAAACTAAGAGCTCACTGGAATGGAAGCATCGTAAGCTGTGGACAGTGCCCTTCTCTGGAAACACCCGCACCAGTGAATGTGGAGCAGGACCAGTAGACCCTGTCAGGTCAGCAGGGAAGGATGCTCCCCAACATAAAGCTATATGGAAAGGGAGGCAACAGCAACCACATGGGAACAAGGGGAGAGAGCACCAGCCATCATGGAAACTGATCTTAAAGAAATTCAGAAGGAAAGCCAGGTGTGCAGTTGTGAGAACTTTCTATTAAGGGTTACAGGAGGCAAAAGGGTTTCCATCTTTAAAGAAATTTGTACAGGTGCCTTCTCACAAAGCTCTATTCTACAGTCAACATTTTTCGAAGGCCCAAGTATGCTCAAGGCTGGGCTCTGTGCTCAGGGGAACCTCCTGTTGTCAATGCTGGCACTTCACTTGTCAACAGCATTGCTTTCAGCTAGCCACTCCGATAAAAATTGGAGGTCAAGCTCCGACCACTGAAAGCGAGCATGGATACCTTTGTGTTAGGAATAACAAACCCACCTGGACCCTGCTGGGTGTGCTTGCTTGCTCAGTTAATCACTGCTGGGCACCCTTCTGCAGATGCAAAACATTTGCTTGCCGTAAAACATTGGATTGTGTGATCTTCTAATAGTGGGATATGCCCTTAGTTCCCAGCACTCAGGAGCCTGGGACAGGAGGATTACCACAAGTTCAAGCAAGCCTGAGCTGCAGAAAGAAACCTCATCTCCAATCAGTCATCAATCAATCAATCAATCAATCAGTCAATCGAAAAAAAAAGCCAGACGTAAATAACTATAAGCACAGACTCCAGAGTAAAGACAGAAAAAAAATGTGGAACAGATCATAGTATAGCTGAGTAATGAAATATTATGAAGGCACTTAAAAGAAAATGGGAGGGTGGGTGTGCTAGCCTTTAACTCAGCTGTCAGGAAGAGGAGGGAGGAGAATGTGGAGCTCAAGGTCATCCTGTCATATATCATGAGTTTAATGAAAACATGTTCTTGAGAGTCAATCAGTGGGTTAACCAGTGTGTATACATGCCCACCACATTGCTGGTGCGAGCACAGGTCCCATGTTTGGTGAGGCCTTCCCTGGGAGCTCAGCAGATGAACAGTCAATGCTGTGTCTCCTCCATTTGTGGGAACACCAGACCTTGAGCAGAGACCCACTTCCCCTTCTGCCTGGGAGTAGGCAGCTGTAAGACAATGTTTACTAAAACATGTTTACTAAAAACAATACAATGCCTGGGGGCATTAAGTTCCTGGAAAAGGCCTGCCCACAGAAACCACCCTGACCTCGACCTTGTCCAAAGACTAACCGCCCCTTCTGCCACGCCCAGATCAGTTTCTGGGGTGAGAGCAGAACCAGCCAGGGGAGAAGAGAGAGCAGAAGCTTCTCTGGTGGGAGCCTTTCTTAGGAAGTTTTCTTGAACCTTTTTGGGGCCTGCTTAAAGTTTTCTTTACATCGTTGAACGAGTCTCTGTGTTGTCAATCCCCGACACCCTCCGCACGTTCTCAGACACAGGCCGCGCAGCAGACGCGACATCCATTTTCCTTCTACTTTTAGAATATTTTATCCAGAGGGTCTCTGGGTTGCAGTGTCCCTGTGAAGCCCGGAGAGCCGAAACTAGTGGGAAGGAGGGAGATATTTCCCAAAATTCACTACTGAATGCCTTCCTTTAGTGACTGTGCAAAGAGTGTGTGTGTGTGTGTGTGTGTGTGTGTGTGTGTGTGTGTGTGTGTGATGTGGGAGTTGGAGGGGACATTCTTCAGCTCCTGGCTGGGCTGGCAGCCCAAAAATTCTGCCCCCGCCCTCGCTCCATATGGATACAGGAAAAAAACCTAGAGGAAGTGCTCCCTGCCCTTGAGGCGCTAATCCTGGGGTGGGAATAGGGAGAAAGAGGGAGGCAAATTATTGCCAGCAGCCTTCGATTAGCTGTAGCAGAGCTGGGGAGATGCCCCAGGAACCATTTCAAAAGGCCCAGCTGGTCCTTGTGCCGGTGCCAGGCCTGATGTCAGCCTGGGGCAGGTGTGCAGGAGGACCCGTCTCATTTCCTTCCTTTCACAACGTTGCTCTGGCCCTTTTGGAGAAACGTCTCAAACAAAAAGCTGCTGGAGAGTAGCCCTGGTTCAAGTTCGTGAGTCACACCATTAGTCACTAGGCATGTTGGGAGCCACCCTTCTCTTGCCAGAGAAAACGCAGTTGCAGGCATACAAATAAACACCCCTAGAGCCTATGAAATACCCATCTCATTTTAGTCCCCCAATTTCAGTCTTGTAGAAGAATAAAATCACCAAATGAAGCGCCTTTCTCCTTTTCTTCCCTCCTCTTCTATTCCACCCTTTCCCTCCCTCCTTTCCTTCCTCTCTCCTTCCCTTCTTTCTTTTTTCCTTTTTTTTTCCCTGTGATGCTGGGGGTCAAACCTAGGTAGCTCCTGAACACTCTTGGTTGCATTCCCAGCCTATGACTCCATCACTGTGATTTAGGATCTGGAGGAGGCAAATGGACAGCTCTACTGATGGCTGCCATTGCTAATGACTCCCCGTCAATTTTTTCCCATCTTAGAACTTAACAAAGCCCATTTCTGTAGACTGAGTCTTAGTTAGGGTTTCTATTGCTTTGGTAAAACAATGTGACCAAAAAGAAAGTTGGAGAGGACAGGGTGTATTTTGCTTACACTTCCACAGTGCTGTTCGTCTTCAAAGGACATCAGGACAGGAACTCAAACAGGGCAGGAACCTGGAGGCAGGAGTTGCTACAGAAGCAATGGAGGAGACCTGCTTACTGGATTGCTTCCCATGGCTTGTTCAGCCTGTTCTTTTATAGAACCTAGCATCATCAGTCCAGGGATGATACCACCCACCATGGGCTGGGCCCTTCCCCATTGGTCACCAAATGAGAAAATGCCTTACAACTGGATCTCATGGACGCATTTCCTCAGCTGAGGATTCTTTCCCTCTGATGACTCTAGCTTGTTTCAAGTTGACACACAAAACTGGCCAGTACAGGTATATTTCTAAGAAGAGATGAATTTCTAAGTGATATCTTGATTTTTAACTTTTTCTTGTGACTATGTAGTGTTATCACGGACAGTTGGAAAAGTAAAAATTGTGATTTTGAATTTTTCTTTATTAAGTATAAAACTTAGAAAACATGGATGAAAAGAACTAAATCTTAGCTAAATTTTGACACTGCGGGACAGAGCACATTTTCAACATTTTTCAGAGTTAGTCAATATTTGGATCATGTAATCATTAGTGTTGAGAACATCACTTCGTATAAATACACAATACAAAATGGTACAAGTGTGTTTATGGCCATTTTAAAGTTCTTTCCAGATCTAAGACAAAATTGATCTAACAGTTTTTTACAATGAAACTCAAGTCAACAACTCAAATAGCGATTTTTAAGGTATGTGAATTATATACTTACATATTGAGGTAAGATTCGGCTAAATAGTAAAGGTCCTTCATCTCTGTAATTAAGCATTATATTTCTGTAAGAGCAGAAAGCTTTTTGTTTGTACAGTAAAAGTGCTAAGATTCATAGCACCTAGTAATTTTGAATCTGAGCCAAGGTGTTTCTACTGGCACCGAGAGGTGTGACAACAGGTGCAGTTCAATGAACACAGTTGTGTTCAGAAACGAGACTGTAGTGAGGTCTTGTCATGAAGCCCGGCTGTGTGCCACCAGGAACCCCTTAGATTGATTATGCATTTGATTTTGAGTTAAGTTTTCGTCATTGAATGTTTTGAAACCTTGTACTGCTGTCATTTTTCTTTTTTAATTGAGGGGGGTCTGACCCTCAGTTTCAGAAGGTGGGAATTAGAAGACCCAGCAGAGCTGAGGTGGGCTTATAGGAGACAGAGAGAGAGAGAGAGAGAGAGAGAGAGAGGTGAGGGAGAGCAAGAGCTGGTGTCTGAGAGGTCTGCAGTGACTTGCCATGAAGATAGTTCGCAGGACTGGAGAGAGAAAGCAGCAGGGCATAGAAGCAAATGCACAGATCGGAGGCAGGCTGCTGAGGGCAGGACTAAGTTACGACAGTGGCTCAAGAGTCAGACTTCCTGATTTGGACCCTGCATCCTCCCTGCATCAGCAGCAAAGCTGAATGGTGTCTAGTCTAGAATCTGTCAAGCCAGATTTCTCTAAGTTCCTCCAAATACTAATCTTGTGTAAGACTGAAGACAGCAGGGACACTGGTTTTGGCCTGGTTCATCACTGTGTTAGTTGGAAACAGTGCCTAGAATTTAGAAAGGGGAGGGTTGAGAAAATCCTGGTTATTCAGCCCAGACTGGATCCTTGGTGTACAAAGGAAAACAGGTCTGAGGTTAGCTTGGAAAGATTTCACATTAAAGTTTCTGAAGAAAATCGACTAGTGACAATGACTGACAAACAGAAAGGCAGAGGCTAGAGGCAAATGTCAGTGGTATTCCTCCAGAGTGTAGGCATTTCAGATGGATGGGGTGGGACATGTATTCTGGCACTCAGGAGTCACAGAATACTGAGTGTTACACAGCTCAGATGGAAAGGTATCCTGGCACTAGGGAGCCAAGGACTAATACGTGCTGCAGTAAACATAGCAGCTTACAGCCCTGACTCTGGGAAAGGCTTCCCCAGTGTATTGGCTCTGCTCCAGCAAGAGAGGGTCTTCCAGTTGGGGATATTTGCCCAGTGTAGTAGTTATACATGGTAGGAGAAAGTTTCCCGGGAAAAGTTGCTACAGTTCGGCTCTGCTCCTGGGAGAGTGGAGAGTGGAGTGTAATAACTCAGCTCTGCCAGGGCAAGGTTTCCCGGGCAAAAGTGTTAAAAGCCCTGCTCCATCTGCTCTGCCCGGGGTTGTCTCTGCTCCGGCGCAAAAGAAGATCTTCACCCAAGAATCCAGGAGAGCGGCTGCCTCTGCCACAATGGCAGAGGACAGCCGGGTAGCACAAACAGCCACAAGGTGAACAGACACAGAGTTTATATAAGACTTTCAGGGTGGGGATTGGTCAGATTTCAATGCTGAGCTTAGATTGGCTAGAGCTCCTGCTCAAGGATTGGTTAATTTTCTACACAGGGTTAGGTCAGATTTGGCTCTGCTTTCAGGGCCAAAGTGTGTTTCTTTCTCTGGTCCTTTTTATCCTTCTACCTCTAATTTTAGGACCAGGGTTTATTTCTTTCACTGGCTCTGATTCCAGGGACAAAGTATGTTTCTTTGGCACTGGTTTCAGGGTGAGGGTACATTTCTTTGGTTCTGGTTGCAGGGCCAAAGTGTGTTTCTTTGGCTCTGCTCAGGGTGTGTTTCTTTGGCTGGCCCCTCTTCCCTACACAGAGTCCTGCCAAGTAAGAGAGAAGCACTGTTATGGAGCATGGGGTATATGCAGCTAAGACTTCTGTGGAGATGAAGGCAGACTTAACAGAAATGTTTGAGTTATAGACCTTCTTCCTCTTGCCTACTTTGGTTTCCTGCCCCTAGGTAGTTTTCTGACTGAAATATGAGTTGCATAGATGGAGCTCACTCATGTGCATATTCTTTGCAAAAGGCAGTTTCAGGCTTATCAGGCATTAATAATTGGCTTTCTGATGTACAGATTGATCTCTATATGCTTGGTTAATACCAAATGATCATTAGAATATGAATCTGGGCTTGTATGGTGGCTCATACCTGTAATCCCAGCCTTTGGGAGGCAGAGGTGAGAAGATCATAACTTTGAGGGCAGTCTGGGCTGCACAGCAAGATGTAAAACATCCACATCTTTGTTACTATTTTAACAATTATAGAAACGAATAGAGTTCCCTGTGACAGACAGTTCCATACATATGTATACAGTATGATCGCCATCCCTCTATGATGCCACCCATATTGGTGTGCCAACTGGGGTTGTGCAGGTCTTCATCAGGCAGCCATAGTGTTAAGATTTCATGGGTGCAGCTTCCCTGTCACTTATACAAGATGTTATCTCACAGCAGATGTCCTGTTCCTCTGGTTTTCACATTTAAAAGAACCTCTCCTTCCTTTGATTGAAGTGTGTGATGGGTGTGAATGGTTTGTTGATGCTTTCTGCTTTTTTACTGACTCATGACTTATGAAGGAGTCCATAAATGGAGACAGGCAGGACAGCACCTGGAAGATGTTACTTCAGGTCAGAGCATGTAAATGTCTTCCTAGCCTCCTCTCAGGTATTAGCATTTACCCACAGACTGTGCTGGATGCTACATTGGGTATTCTAGAAAGATCCAATGGCCCAGGAAGATCGTATTAAATCGTTTTTGTCATGAACTTACAGGAAATGTCCCTGCATCCTTCTTTCCAATTCATGTTGACTAATGGCCCTTGACAAATTTCCATCAATACTGACTCATCTGATGGGAGCAGTCAGTGCACAATGTGTGTGCAGGCAGGACCTGTCTGCCTGCCAAAAGCATGAAGTGTATTTTTACCTCATCTTCTAACTAAAGATGGAAGGAAGAAGCTTCTTGCCTTGTCCCATTTCTCATCACCTGACCTATGTTCTTCTGATGTTGAGAATAGGGTGGAGAGTCTGGAAAAGTAAAGGAGTGTGTGTATGGCTTTGTATTTCTGTCTAATGTGGTGTGTGTTTCTGTGCATGAATGTGCTCATATGTAGGACAGAAGTAGAAATCATCTATCTTAATCTTCTGGGATTATTGTTTAGTCGGTGTTTTATTGATGTGAAAAGACACCATGACCATTGTAACTCTTATAAAAGAAAACATTTAATTTGGGCTTGCTTACAGGTTCAGAGGTTTAGTCCATTATCCTTGTGGCAGAGAGCATGATGGAGTATGGGAAGACATGGTGCTGGAGAAGGAGCCCAGAGTTGTATATCTGGATTCACAGGAAGCAAATATCCTTGTTTGGGTATTTGAAACCTCAAATCCCACTCCCAGTGAGACACTTCCACCAACAAGGCTACATCTACTTCAACAGGGCCATATCATAGCATTACTTCCTAATGACTAAGTATTCAAATATCTGAGCCTATGGGGCCCATTCCTAGTCAAACCTCCACAATTTTCCTCTATCTTCTCACTGAACCTATTGACTTGGCTAGGCTGACTGTCCTGTAAGTCTTGGCGATTACTTCATTTCCATGTCCCCAACGGTAGGATTACAGTTTCATGTCACTGCGTCTTTGTTTTGTTTGTTTTCATGGGTTCTGGTGTACTGATGTACTAAACTCAGACCCTCAAGCTTGTGATGAGCCATTTCCAGAGGCCTCCATCCAACATATTTTAATCGTTGGTGACATAGTAAGCCAAGGCAGAACACTTCCCTCACTAGACCTCTGAGCTATAGGAGCAACTGGAGAGACAATTAGGTTTTTGAACCCACTTGAACAGGACCAAGCTCTGAAGCAGGGGGTAGTTTAGTCCCACAAACCTGTCTTTCCTTATTGCAAAGGATATTTGGGGACATATTAGAGATTACTTCTGTGTCATAAGCAATCACCAGGTGACTGGGGGCAAGCCTGGACTAAGTTGTACATTACTGGGAGTGATAGTGATGTATGTATACATGACATTTAGTTGATGGATACATAAATCTGCTGATAAGCAGGTTTCTCTCCCTAAGTTGCCAATGAAAGAACCCATCAAGTCAATCAGTTTTAGCTCTATGAGGATGGTTGACCGACAATCTCTTCCTTTCTCACGACTTTTAAGACAGATATAGTTTAACATGAGGGTTATCTATAACAATTCTGAAGTTCCTATGATTCTGGTTTTGTTTCTGGAAAAGGTTTTTCTAGGATTATCTGATTCATAATACAATTTAGGCACCATTTCAGAACAGAACTCCTTGATGTGATCTACAATATACAGACTGAAAATGGAAACATCAGTGACAGAATACATTTAGTTTCAGCTAAAAGTATTTGATTTAATTTTCTTTTATCAGTTTTTTCATGTGTAAACCTAAATTACCAATGACAATTATTTCAAAGTTATATGGTATAATAAATCCTAAGGCATATGAGATAGTTTCTCAAGGTTTTGCAGGTTCAGATACAGTTGGGGATTGGTTTGTCATGTTACACAATTTCTTTCATAATTTCTCATAATTTTTAGCCAAAGTTTATCCTCTAGGAAGTATCCCAGTTAAGGTTTCAAAACTAAACAGGTTCTTTGGCATAGTCACCAAATGATCACAATCCATGGACAGTGTGTGTATGTCAGTCCAATAACATGAAATGTACTGGTTTCAAAAATCTCCTGATTCTAACTGGGCATGTGGCACACTCATTTAATATCAGCACTTTGGTGGGATCTCCCTTGAGTCTGAAATCTGCTTGGCCTACACAGTGACTTCTAGGCCAACCAGGGCTGCATAGTGAGACCCTGACTCAAATAAATAAGTATTTGCTGACTCTACCCAATTGTCATTTCCATGTCTATAAACTTAATGTTAATTTCTGATGGGTTTGTAGTCAATTCTATTAACATCTCAAGACTTCCATCCTCGATGTGATTTGACAAATATTACCAAAAACCCTTTGTAGTTTTTAAACACTTCAGTAGTTTTATGCATTAGGCTTTTTATTAAATATTGGTGTGCCACTTTATGAGATCTTGTTTTTTAAAAAATGTTAGTAGCTAGAGAATGAGATGAGAAATGTTTTTAATTTGACCTCAACTAAACTCAAGGCAAGGTAAGACTTACTAAGAAATAATTTACAGCTTTCTCAGGTGTTACTCAGAAAAATAAAGTCAAAACAAGCAAACTAAAAAGGAAATCAAACTAAATACTAACAGCAAAAATGAATATGGTACACCTTTGTAACCTGATACTGGGTTCTATACATGGAGAATGGCAGAGAGAGTATTATATTCCTAGCATTCACTATTACAAAGTTTTGCTCAAATGGCTTTTTCTCTGTCTCCCAGGTAGAGTTGCCGACACCCACACCAGGATTATCATACTGTTTTGTTATACACAAACTTCCTCTCATATCATTAAATGCTTAGTTTATTTCCTTAACTGGGATTCACAAAGAACAAGGACTTATTTTTCCAGTGTCCAGTGTCTGCCTAGTACACGCAAGGACCTTAGTCAACACTGGTGAGGCTATAGCTCACACAAGTTCATGTCTTAGAATATTAACTGTGTGTTGTGTAAGAAGAAAAGGGATGGTGTTTTCCTTAAAAACAGTTGGAGTCATTGAGCAGCAGAATGGGTAAATCCAGTACATGGCAGAAAACAAGTAGAGAGTCATCATTGACTGACTGCATCACCGATAGTGAAAACCAAGGAAGTACAGACATCTGAGGCCTGTCATGGTCAGAGCCTTTCCAGAATCAATGGAACATGAAAGCTCTCATTGCTGTAGCAGAAACCCTTGCTTCTCCAGCTGTTTTTCATGTATCCATTTTGGAGCAGTTGAAACTGGTACTCTCCATACTAGACACAGAGTGAACCCATTGGGGCATGCTAGGACAGTTGGTTCATAGTTAACCCCATGGGATCCAATCTGCGAATGTTCAAATGTGTCCTGAGATATTTTCAGAAACTTCTCTTTCAGTCATACACTCAGATGTGAGGAGACATAAGAAGTTTGGAGAGAGCATACTGGTCTTTGGTTCCTCTAATGTTTTCTAGGAACTCGGCTCTGGTTTCAGCATATGGCCCTTTTTGTTATAAAATGCCCTGGGTGACCCAAGAGCCTGACTATTAACTTAATGTGCACCTTTAAGTTCGAAAGTTGACGGCTCTAAACTCAGGAAAAAATTCGAAAATGGGATAGCACTGAGCTGTTTCCGCACAGCCTCTGTCACCCTTAGTCTTGAAGAAGCAGTTCCTCCTCTCTCTCAACCTCCTTGCAGTCCAGTGGTCCATGTTCCCATCTTTGACTTGCCTGTTGCACTGCTGTAGGCAGAGGAGGTAGAAGTCTATGCATTCAATCTCTGGCTACAAATCTCCTTCCCAATTTATCGCTTGTGTCCCATGTGTGCACACTGAAAATGAGAAGCATGATTGACCGTTGTGCTTCTCAGCAAGTATGATAGGAAGTGCATACTCTGTTACTGCTTTTCTTCCACCTAAGGAGTGCTGAAGATAAAGATGAACCTGCAGTTGACAGTGGTGTGGGAGGAGGAGGAATTTCCTCACCGTTGAAGGCTGCGATCAGACGGAATTGGCTCAGTGCTCTGAGAGGGTGGTGTCAATGTGTGGACTGAAGTTCTCAGGAAAAAAAGAAGAGAGAGAGAGAGATAGCCCATCACCACCTCCCATACTAATGATTGTACAAGGCCAAATGACCCACCTTTGTGATTTTGGAGTGTTAAAATATAAGGATCTAATTATCTTGAGCTGTTTTGGGTCCCATTGAAAGCCATTCATTACTCACTCCCTGTCTGACTATCAAAATCCTGAAGATGTTGCCCTTACAAACCTCTAGCTTCCATAAAGCTAGAGGCTAGAGGCTAAGGATGTCACCAGATAATTTTGAAATGTATAGACAAGTTTTTCTGAAATTTGCCTACCTATTTCCACTTTTGGTAAATGCCTTCATAAATGACTTTGTTCTGTAACTAGCAAATGCTACAAGCCACAAGATCACAGAGTAATTATATAGTCTTCGCATCACAAGACAACTCAGAAGAATTAAGGATTCTTCTGATGGATGAAACCAGTAAAAAAGCTGCACCTGGCATTATAATCTCATGAATGAATTAGGAGTGTCTTGCTATAGATTCTTCCTGTAGTTTATTCCTTTCTGTAACAAACTTGGAATTTATTTCTCACAGTTTCGTTTACTGAAAACAAATTTCTCCCATGCATTTGGAGTTTTACTGATTACACTCCCTAGTTATGTGTAAGCACCTGTTCTAGTAGCTTTAGTTTATTGTTCTGTGAGAAAATCTTATCTGCCTTGCTGACCCTCAGAAACTCAAACCTTACATTGTATTGTAATTTACTGCTGCAAACGTATATATACTTGTACCTCAAGAACTGAGGGAAGTCAGGAATTGGAGAGACAAAGAAACGGAGAGATAGAAACAGAGAAACAGAACAGCAGGAGAGAAAGAGAACAGAAGAAGAATAAAGAACATGCAGAGGAGCAACTGTGTGTGAGTCAACTCCTTTTTCCCTCAGACTTTAGCTCCCTCGCTTATCTGTGGTTCCTTTTTTGTACCCTGAGGGAAAATTTTAGAAGCTGGACTTTTAAAGTTTTTGATAAGCAAAATCCCACATACCACTTCCATGGGGGAGCATGCCTTTTTAGGGCAAACTGAATCCATATTCGCAGGCCATAATCATTCACTTATAGCTCCACAATACACTCTTGTTTCCTTTGGGATGTGAGCTGTGGCGTGTGTGTGTGTGTGTGTGTGTGTGTGTGTGTGTGTGTTGGCTTTAACTCTCCTAGTCCTGTTTCTAAGATAAGGTCTCTCTCGTTTTCTTCCTCCCAAATAAAGAAGATAAAATGAAGAATTATTGGACATATATAAGCTGGCCTCCCTGTTTAGTTTATACATTGAGTTAAAGACTTGTTTTCATTATTTGTTTTACAATATATATGTATATTTGTATGGAGTGGCTGTGTGTGTGCCCATGCATGTAAGTGCTTATGGACGGTGTCAGATCCTCTGTAGCAAGAGCTATAAGAGGTTGTAAGCTGCCTGGAGTTGGTACGCGGAACTGAATGCAGGTCCTCTGCAAGAATGGTTGTTGATCCATCTCACCAGTCCCTTTTACTTTTTTTTTTTTTTTTTTTTGGTTTTTCGAGACAGGGTTTCTTTGTGACTTTGGAGTCTGTTCTGGAACTATCTCTTGTAGACTAGGTTGGTTTCGAACTCACAGAGATCCGCCTGCCTCTGCCTCCTGAGTGCTGGGACTAAAAGTGTGTGCCACCACAGCCCGGCTCATCAGTCACTTTTACTTTTAAGGCACCTCTTCCTTGATATACAAATCACTCTGAAATCTTTTAGAAATGGTTTACTATGAAAAAAGTCATAGATCAATATTCTTCTTTTATTTACATTATCATTATCCACGATGTTTAAGGAGAACAGTTTAAAAATATTCTTGAAAAGTCAAGTGCATTAAAAGAAAGGTAATGAAAATGATTGAAGTGATTCAACGACTTTTGAAAAATCCCTTTCTGAAGTCTTCTAACATGGGTCACCAGTCAATTAAATTTGAAGTACATACCATTTGTGACTGATTTATTTCAAAAGATACCAGAGTCTTGACAGAGATTCACAATGTCTTAATGAAGGGACCCAACCTTCATCTAGCCCCCTGCTTTTGCAGCCATGACAGGCTGCAAAAAAGACCCAGCGAGGGTTAGGTCTCTGACTCAGCAACATGTGCTGAGTTTCCTGATCTTGCCCAACCTTCCAGTCAGTAGGAGGTCAGATACCCTCCATGTGGCAAGGAACCAATTAGAAATTAGTTGGTGGGCTCTTGATGTGCTTTGCAGTAACAGTGGAGTGCAGAGCAGAACAACCACCATGGGAGGGCCTATAGGCCATAGCAACCATTTGACCAATCAACTCAGGACAGGTCGCCCAAGCTTGGAAGTGCACCAATCCTGAGACTGTTGTGGACCCCAGACATTGCCCTTGCTCTACCCCAATAAATTCCCTGCCTCGTAGTCCCTCGGTCCCTCTGGGTCCTTCTCTCTCCATCTGCTGTGTGGAACAGACAGAGAGAGGTCTTGAGTTAATACAGTTAACTTGTTAATAAAAGACTCTTTGCTTTTGCATGAGATCAGGTTTCTTGATTTTGGGGTTCAGAATTTTGGCACAACATTAGTTTACTCTGAGGCTGAGTTGGCATAGTGAAGTCCAGGAAGGAGAGAGGTAGCTCAGGCAAGGGACAGTCCATGATCTTTTCCTCACCTGAATCTCATAGAGAGCACCTAGCAGCCAACCACCAAGGAAGGAAAACATTCCAAGCGATCCTGGGAAGACAGATCAATAGGCATGCTGTTAGACAGGTTTGTTTCTAAAGAACAGGGTAGCTCAGCTAAAACAAAGATGGCTGAACTTCAGGTGTCTGTGCTGAGGAAGTTGCCTCTGTGGTTAGCAAGCCTGGACACAGTTCTGCTAAGTTAATGGTGAGCCTTGCCAGATTTTTCAGAAAATCTGGGCAAAAGAGAACATAGGTCCCGAGAGAGAAGAGGATGGAGGCAGCTGTTTCCTGAAGGGAAAATGGTGCTTTTGTTGAGGATTCTGCATGTCCTATTTGTGGGCTGACAGTGGTGAGGAATGGTGGAATTGAGAATGGGGAGTCACAGGTGAGAGGAAATCTGCCTCAGCTGTGATACAACGTCACCTTTTGAGCAGCAATGGCACCACCCTAAAAATCATTGTGCTTAAAACCAGGGGCATATTCAGACATTCCAATAGGAATGTATTTTGCGTCATAACTAAAGCACTGTGGCCATAATGCCTATCCAGAGATGTTCATCTCCTGGGTGTATAGACGGATAGCCTTTGCTTTTAGGCACAGAGAACTTTGAAGATCTTATGCAGTGTCTCCCCCAGTAGGGAGGAATATTACTAATGGTGGAGCCCACAGAGAAAGGGACCTGGATATGTGCAAACCAAATTCTCTCAGACTCCATATTCTAGCTGAAACAGAACAGACGGGAGGCTCCTAGTACTTGGTCCCTTCTAGCCCCAGTACTCGGTCATAGTCCTATTACTACTCACATTCTTGGTGTGAAATATTTTGTTGAGATTTTTTTTTCTCTAAGGCGAGTACAGTGAGGGCCTTCCATGGAACTCTGGAAGTACAATACCAGCCCCACAGGTCAGAATGAGAAAAGTATTATCAATATCCAGACTTGAACTCCATATGGGTGGAGTTCTGGCCAGGGCTGAAAGTCGAAACAGACACTAATGGTTTGCGAAAATTTACTTGGGTGATAATTTAAAGATAGAGATCTTGGCTGTGTGTGTCAGAACCCAATGCCTTTAGCCAAAGAACAAAAGATCAATCCAAAATCAGAATGTTTGGTCTTCCTTGCCAAGCAAATGCATATTTGAAAACTTGTAGGCAGATGTCTGGGATTACCTACTGCTCAGTCATATAGATGAAGTGTTAGTATGATTGAGTAACCGGGTCCTCTTCTGTCAAGGTGCTATTTATATGCAGGGAGATCTGAGTCCCTATAAGGATTTTCTGTTGTCTGCAGGTGAGGCAGGAAAGGTGGGCTGAGAAGGGATGGTATAGCTTCTCCTCTGGGCAACTCATGTTCTCCCCTCATCTCAATGTATAACTTCATTCCTTCATGGTTCGGTGATTTATAATCTTCTGACTTCATCTGTCCTCCTATGACCCTTGTCTTCATCTGACCCCTGCCCTCATGTCTCCATGAGCCAGCTTGTCCTTTGAGTAACTTCCTAGTTATGTAAACCACAGATCATGCCCCTTTCTCAATAGCATGACATTTCATAATCTTGTACTGCAAACAGAAGACTAGCTAATCTCAGACATTCAAGGACATCCAAACCTTGTTTTCTACTTGTGTTTCCAAGTGAAATGTTTTTGGGTTTTCCCTGTGTATTTTTGAGACTTGCTGTAAATACTGGAAACAGTGAGGAATAAAACAGAGTCTTATTTCTGTCAGGATCATGTAACTTAAACTCACAGACATTCCCTCTGGGCTTCAACTCCCTGGAGCCTTGGTCTTCCTATTCTACTTGATTGGGAGACTTTTCCTTCTAGCACATTTGTTTAACATACTTTAGGGATTAGTTTAACCACTCACCCTCCATGAAGGTGGCTGTGGTCCCTCTTCTATATTCCTGTTGAGGCCAAGGCTTGGTTTTGGTGGATAGGTGGTTATTTTCCACCCTCTTGGCAGTCACTTTTGAACACACATACTTCAAGCTCTTCTTTCTTCCTCCTCTTGGGGAATGGCAATAAACAATAAACATGGGCTCAAAACCTGCCCTTGTTTCATTTCTACTGTTTTGATAAAGGGATTTATTTCAACTTAAAATTTCAGGCTACAGCTTATCATTGTAAGGAAGTCAAGGGAGGAGCAGAGGCCTAGGTAATCTATTGAGCCTTGGGTAGTAGATCAATATTCATCCCGGATATACAAATGGACTTTGGACTCCCATCCAACAATGAGAGATGCACTCTCACCCTGGACTCTTGGGGGAGGGTCTATGCCCTGCCGTGGATGGAAGGACAGACTATGGACATCCCCATGGAGGGCCTCACCCTACCTGGGGAAATGAGGGGATATTGGAGGGGTTGGTGAGGGGGTGTGGGAGGAGGGGAGTGAAAGGGAGAGGAACCTGGAATTGACATGTGAAGCAACCTTGTTTCTAATTTAAATTTAAATAAAAAAACATCGATTCACAGCACACCTACATTCAGGAGTAGAGAGAAAAGACTGCACTCGTGTTTATCTGCTCACGTGTTTGTACTCACCTTAATTCCTCCACTCTTATGCAGTTCAGAGTCCTCTGCCTATGGAATAGTGCCACCTACAAGGTCTTCCCACATCAACTGACTTAAGATGGCCCAGAAGTTAAGAACACATGCTGTTCTTCCATAGGATGTGGATTGCATTCCTAGAACCCATCTTGGGGAGTTCACAACCTCCTGTAACCCCAGCTCCAAGAGATCCAACACCTTCAGCCTTCACAGGCACTTGCACCCAAGTATACATTTCCACACACAGACACATGCACGTATACACATAAATATACATAAAATTAAAATAAATCTTAAAGAAAGAAAACTTATTTAAGATAATCCCTTACAGACACCATCACAAGGCTCTATGGTCAGATAAATGCTTTACCAAAGTAGGAGCTGCAGGACCTATGGCCAATTTGTAATATGCTTCAATTCTGAATCTGTAGAATAGCTGTCACAGCTGGGTTCATCTCAGATACTCACCTGTGAGAATAATGAAGACACTATGAATAGTACTTATCACTGTGCATAGCAGGAAGTTTAAGTGCTCAGGACATTGTATCAAGGATACCTTTCTACAAGCCCGACTCTCAATGCGTGTACTTGTTAAGTAATGGAATTATGAACCAGTCTCTCAAGTCACTCAGAAGTCACTTTGCAGTGCTTGCTGTCAAGGCTGAAATGAGTGTTTCTGTTTACAAACTGGGAGGTTGCATCATCTGGAAAACCACCCTGTTCTTTGCTTTCCCTGTTCAAGACAAGGCTTCTAGCAGTGTCTTCCTCACATATTCTTCTTGTGTTGAGATATTAACCGTAAATCAAGCTCCAAAGAGTGAGTAGGAGATGAACTCAACCTGCCAACATCTCCACGGATGTTCCAAAAGACACCTGGGAGCTTGCTTCTGTCAGATCACTCAGCCTCAGGAAGGCCAGAGCTCATCTTCCGTCACAGAGAAACCACCGATGATGCAGAAATACAGAGATCTCTCCATACAGCCCAGTTCTCGAATGACTATGAGCCCTGAAACACCCCCTTCCAATTTGACTTCTAAAAATTAGACTCTGACAAATACTCAGTGATTGCTACTTAATGGATCCTGTTCTTGGCCCTGTGCACACAAGACAAGTCTGTTGATGACAGAGTTTCTGACATTAGGAGACAGTAACAGAAGCAAACTAAGTCAGGAACTCAGTCAGAGATAGTCTACTCCTTTAGTATAAAAGTGAAAAGGGAGCGGAGAAGACAACAGTACTGTGGGGAATTGCTGTTTTCCTGTTACATGGAGGTAAGGGTCAAGGTAAAGGGGAGATGAGAGTTGAAGTCAATGTTTCTGCTGGATTGTGCTTGCGGTGGTTTTTCAACAATGGCAGAGACATCCTTTCATTAAAACCTGTCTGATGGGACAGTCCTTTCAAACCCATGCTTAGGCAAATTCTTCTTTAGGTCAACTACGGCCCTCTTGGGGGAAAGCCTGTCGTTTAACTAGAGATGTTAACATATATACAAGTGTGTCTGTCACTGCATCTTGAGTTCAAGGAAACAATGTTAGCATGTTAGTACTACTTGACCCAAGGTCTGGATAATAGAGGTTGCAAGGTAGGCACTGGGAGTTAAAGTAACACAGAAAAGAGAAGGTACAAGTTGCTTTGTACATCTGCACTTCTGTCTCAATCTGTCTTTTGTTTACCTACACTTGCAGGTAGGTAAACCTGAGAATGGCCAGCTAGGGCACCTCAGGCTTCTTGTGCCTTAGCTTTGACCTTCCTGATGACTGGTTGCTATGGAAGTACCAGCAGCCTCCAACCCTGGCCAGCATCGCACCAGGCAGCTTCTTAGAGGCAGAGGAACCCTTGGTTTGGGGGTGAATGCTTCTCTTTGAACAGCTTGCTTGATACAGTTGTGTTATCTAGCAATAAAGTCTAATAGCTGCTTTATGGTGCACAAAATGGCATTTTAGCCACCAAAGAGAAGTAGAAATTGAACATCTTTTTATTTGTTTGTCCTCCAGTACATTTTAAAATGCCAAGCCAATGAGTATTCTAAATTAAGGAGAGGAAGAAAGGGCTCTGTATATCTGGCTCTACCATGTGTTGGAACTTCCCAGTGAGATTTAGACACTTCTAGGTGTATGCTATTAGTAAGCTCCCGGCAGTGAATTAACAGTGTCATTTGAGAAGCCTGATTTGCACAAAACACTCAATAAAAAATAATGCAGAGTAACAGCACGTAGTTGTTGTGCAATCTGAACATCTTAAAGTTCACTAACTAACCAAGAAAGCCACACATTGTTGAAGATCTGATTAAATTTACTAATGAAGGCTGTCTTATTTGTAACATTATGATTATAGTCGTTTTCTGGTGAATTACTGTTAGCTGCAGCACAAAGTAGATTGCAGTGCACAAGTCTTGGAAGTAAAGTAGTTGTCCTTCCCCTGACAAAACCAGCATGGAATGGAGTTAAATCTCCATGTAGACTTCTAGTCAAGCTTGCACACTGGAACTTTCCTGCTGAGTTTGGGGGCTTGTTTTGTTGTTCTTAGCTTTTATTCACATGCTTTAGTTACACATACACAACTGTGTCTGTGAGTGAGTTCATACATGAGTTTGGTGTCCCAGGAGTCCTGTGAATGGTATTGGATCCCCTGAACCTGGAGTTACAGGTGGTTGTGAACTTCCTGAAGTGGATGGTCAGAAATAAACTCTCACTCTTTGCAAGAGCAGTATGGTGTACATATTCTTCACTGCTGAGGCATGTTCTCTGTCTCTGAGTTTGAGTTCTTTAGGTGAAGCACTTTTTGCATTATAGAGTGGAGCTGAGAGCTAGGGGCAGAAGGAGAGTAGACTAGGTAGCAGTCCAGGGGGTTGCTCAGAGTTGGTGACTTATTTCCCACCATTCTCACTCCATTAGGACTGAGTGGGTCCAGAGAGACCGCTGAGTCCAACTCTTCTCATCATGCCATCTGGGATCACCACATCAGTAGCTTGTGCTGAACTACTGCAGCCATATATATACCACAGAACATAGCACAACCTAGACCTTGTTTTTCTTTCCCGGAGAGCTGGTCATTAAGTATTTATCTTCAATTTGATCAGTTTCTTTATCTCTAAAATGCAAGAGGGTCACAATATTTCAACTCTGTATAGCTTTGATGAAATTGAAATGAGGTAACTGATGTAATTTCTTCAACAGTCCATGGAGCTTCATTGTTCAGGATCTTCTTGTGGAGGAGTTTGGTAAATCTCTTCGAGGTGCACCCTAGAGGGCAAATGACAATGACTAACAAGTATTGATTACTTCTTTTGGTGTAGGCACAAATTTCAGCACAGGCTAAATAGCATGTCCTTTGGTTTACACCCAAACCAAGTGAGACAGTCAGCAATCCATGAGGAACTAAGACTCAGCAGGGAATTTATCTTAAGACATAAATGGCAAGTTGTATATCTGTAGCTTTATCAAGGCAGATCACCAAAGACCCTGTCTACACACACAAATACACCCACATGACTCCACTAGTCTTCTTAAAGCTATATATGCCCCTATGCTTCCAGGGAAACTTCAATAGGGCATCAGAAAAGATGGGACCTCAGGTCAACTCACTCCAGTGTCTTGCTTTCACAGGAAAGGTGGGGGCTTGTCCAAGACAACATGCAAGATTTCATGTCCCAATTCCACTTCTGCCCCTTTGGACAAAGAGAGAGCAAATCAGCACCTATCTTACAGACAAGTGGGAAATATGTACACATTGGAAGTAATTACCAAAAGCAAGGAGGAAAGCAGAACTCCACTATTTAAGGGTTTGTCTCTTATGAGAGCTGACTGGGTTTCTCCTGGCTAGACCAGAAGGCTTTAAGTGGTAACAGGAGGGAGCTCCCATTCAGCAAGAGTTAGAAGCTGATCACTGAGCTTCACATGAGCTCTCAACCTCCAAGCTAGTGTAATATTCAAACCTTTTTCAAATGCACAGATGGAACACAGCTCCCAAGTGTTCTCACCAGCTGATTCTTGCAGAATTTATCCCTTTCCAGGCTAGAGTTCTTTGTTTACATTGGCCCAGATGTGTGTGAATACATGTAGGGGTGTGTGTGTGTGTGTGTGTGTGTGTGTGTGTGCATCTTCAGCTGACCTCTAAATGAATGTCAAATGTCTGTTTCCACAATAGGTACCTTCCCTAGCCCCAGAGGCAAGAACTCTACTCAGATGAGAGAACTCTTTCTCATCGATCCCGTGATGATTTTTTTTCTCATTGTCAACTCTGCTTCACTGGCTTTGGAATTGTGACCTAGGAAACATAGCTCTGGGCATGCCTGTGAGGACATTTCAGCTCGGCTGTTCCTGGACTGGATATAAAGGAAGAAAACCAGCTGAAGACCAGCTTATACCCCAACACTTGCTGACTATGGACACATTGTGACCAGCTGCCCCACAATATTGCCACCATGCCTTCCCCGGCATGATGGACAGCATTAGAAAACCCCGTGTCTCCAAAGCTGCTTTTGTTGGGTACTCTGTCAAAACAGTGAGACCAGGAGTTAATATAAATCCTCGCCGGTGCCAATTTTTTTTGGCCCAGTCTTAAACTGAGGGATGGCCTGCTCTTGTATTCATTCAGTGGGTAAGGTGCTGCAGGAGGCTTTCAGACCAATGAAGATTCATCCTTCCTAGAGTACACTCTGCGGCTACATCTGAGAAAGAAAACCTCATAAATTTTGTTCAGGAAATGTGTTTTCCATTAGGAATGTCTTTTATTTCTAAAAGTAGGAAAACCGTGCAGAAATTGAAAACTCCCTGTGGCATCTGTATGAACGTTTTCAGGAGAGTCAGGAGGGCTTTCTAGCTAGGAGAGAGCTGCAGGAGGTTCCTGAGTGCAGTGAGAATTGTGTGAGAAAGGCAAGGAGGGCAGAGGACACAATCAGGAAGCTTATGTCTGAGACAGAGCTGCAATGCCAACTTCTGAGGGGCTCTGGGTGCTGGTTATACCATTGACACAGCTGCCCTTCTCTCAGCAGACAAGCTTCTGTGTCTGGGGTTATTACTGACCAGCCTTTAGCCTCACTTCCAACAGGACAGAAGATAATTCTCTGTGTATGCATACCGCTATGGCTATGTGCCTTTTATAGTCAGTAGCTACAGGATCTGGGTAAGGGGAACATTACCCCAGAGAGAGGCCTATAGACACACCCAGAGCATCCCACAAGGTTAACAGAAGAATCCAGGTGCATAGTTCCATCAAAATTATTCTGTTGTGAGTTAGGGGCATAGGTCAGTCAATAAAATGCTCATCTTACAAGCATGGGAACCTGAGTTCAAGCCCTAGAACTCATACAAACAAAGCTAGGCACAGTAGCTTGTACTAGCAATCTCAGTGCTGGAAGAGCAGAGGCAAAGGGTCCCTTCGGCTTGCTGGACAGCCTGCCTAGTGTACAGCCTAGCTAGCCCAGCCTGGTGAGCTTCAAGCCAATTAGGAACCTTGTGTCAAACACAAAGGTAGATAGCACCTGAGAAACAGTAATTGAAGTTGTCATTTTGTCCCCACATACATGCATACATGCATGTACTCTGGTGCACATGTACACATGCACATGCATACACATGGACACACAGGTCCATGATATGGATAAGGGTTGGAGGAGGAAGGCAGTTGTGATGCTAAGCAGATAGACTTCAGAGGGACAGCTGACATCACCTGTCCCTGCCTGCATAGGCTGTGAGGGACCTGCCACTTTCTCTTCTCGTGTGCTCTTCTGCTCACAAGGTCAGCGTTCTCTTGGGATTTGGGTATTCACTAAAATCTTTGGAGAGGGGAATCTGGAGGTAGAGAGTCTGCCCAGAGCTCAGGTTTCCCACAGACTGGCCCTTTGGTCGATTGAGTGGAGGTAGATGAACTTTCCATGCCTTTCTCCCTCAATAAGACAAGAAGAGACTGATCAAAGTTAATTCATAGTCACAAGTACTCCATTTATGGTATTTTTGTGTGTGGTCAGTTCCCATACATTATACTGTTAAATGGGAGGCTGTAGGCAGAGAAAGCCCTGAGGAAAGCCCAGAGTAATTGTATATTGGTGGCATGGCAGAGTCATACCAAATTCTCTAAGGCCTCAGACCCACAGGAAATTGACCAAGTTGTTACTCATGTGGGCCAGGATCAGAGGAATGGCCAAGATTTCCTTGGAGTGTATTGTGATAGATTTTCGTGGGGAGGTGCAACACACACACACACACACACACACACACACACACACACACACACACACAGCACATAGGGATCCCACAAATACCAAGGTATATCCAACTTCGGGAACCAATGAGTTTTATTGGGTCTACTTACAAAAGTGGGTGAGGGGTTACTTATAGGAACACAAATGACACAAAGACAGCTGTGTCACCAAAATTCACCTAGCATGAGTGACAGCTCACAAAAGCTGGGAACTGGAACACACTGCATAGCCTACAGGCAGCTCAACAGTTTGAGAGTAACTTTTCCTACCTGGTCTCTGCTGCTTCTAATAGCCTATTCTGTGCTACTTTGGGGTGCTTGGCTAGTCTCATAGTCTTCTTTGCTGCTTGCTTATTTGAATCTTCTTTATAACTTGGCTTATCTGGGAGTGACTTCCAGCAGTCTTTACTGTTTACTCTGGGGGCAGGGAGGAACCTAATGAATCTGGTCAGTTTCAGGGACTTCCTGAAGGTGTTTGAGTTGTTTACTTCCTGTTTCAAGATGCTTCTTTGTAGCATAAAATGGTTCAGTCTCAGAGGGAATTACTGTGGTGGGGGTAGGGGTGGGGAGGTGGTGGTGGGATGGGTAGTGATGTGTGGATACGCACAGCATTTGACCCCAGCTGTTGTGTACATGTGTCTTTCCTTTCTTCATTACCTCAGCTCACCCCCCCTTCCTCCACTCCAGCCAGGGTTCCAGGACCCAAGTGGGAGGGTTGAACTAGGGTGGTGTCAATAGGTGCTCATGGCTTTTGTTACCCGTGAGAAACTGAACATCTCTCACTTTTCCCACCTTCCTCCTTTCTAAGAATCCATATAGTTTGGATGTGTTCAGATTATAATTTAATATGTAAATGTAAAAGCCAAGGAGAATTCTGAATTTCACAAAGACATTCAACATATATTTTCTCACATATGTTATTACCATTCTGTGTAGTGATTTCCTTTTACACTGCAAGTCGCTTTTGTGTGGGCAATTTGGGAGTTGCTAGGGCCCAGGAGACAAACAGAGTTGAAGTAAAGCCTCATTAGTTACGATGTAAGGGGCTGGTGAAATTTGACTTTGAATTAGCTAGGTTAAAATGAGCTTGTATTTTAATGAAATAACAATAGGACCATCTAGACAGTCAAGGAATGGGAATTGTTTTTGAATTACATACTATTTGGGGAAAAGAAGCTCTGTGATCAGCATAATGAGGATTTACTGTACATTGTGTACTGTGAGAATGTCTCTGCCTCTTAGAAATACTCTTTGTATTCATGAGTCTTTTATGACTGCCCTGTCATTCTGGGAGACTTTCAGTCTCCTTTGTCTTTTTGTTGTCAGCCATAATGAAATAATTGTGATGACAATTATTTGCTTGTTTGGCTTCAAAAGTTTTCTGTGTTCAATTTTTTCATTTGTCTGCCTCATGGTACCACTGTGTGATATGTCATGACTGAGCACATTCAAAGGACAAAAACATAGTGTGCATCTCTTTTCTTCATCTTGGAGACATGTCCCCTTAAATGGAATTTAATAGAAATGTTCACAGCACTGCAGTGAACATTTGAAATAGTTGTAGCCAGAATTTAATAGCTTAAACAGACGAAGATGGTGGGTAACACCAGTCTATCTTGGTGTTCCAGAGCCTAATTTTATAAATCCCACATTAAATACTACGTTCAAGACTGCTCAAATGTAAGGAACCATGTTATAAATCATGCCTAGCCCATGTGAGTAGATCAAATGTCCTGCATTTTGATTTTAATACTGATAACTTTGTCTCTCTCCTCCCCTGACTTTGCCCAGAGATTAAAAGACATTGACTGAGAATTCAGTAATGAAAGGTTGGATCCAGACAGGGCTGACTGCCATCATGACTCTGACCTATGAGGTTGCCAGGAGGGTGTCCCATCAGTACACCTCCCCAGTCTGGGATGATCTGAATTGCAAGTGACTTTGAGGAGGCTGGCAGCTGCAACCCAGACAAGCTGCTCTAGACTTACTATAACAGATGGGCTTTGAATGCTTGTCTTCAAAGACAAACATCAACCCTTACTGCTTTGTGTTTCTCAAGGTTTCTACATGCCTAAATAAACTAAGGTGGCTATGACAGCTTTTATATCATAGCATTGTATGAATCCAATGAGACATTGGGCCTTTATCATGATGCATCATGTACATTCCATCAGTGGATACTTTGCCGTGTCCTATCATTCTTTCAGTCCTTGCTACGTTCCTGCCTGAGCATCATGTCCCAGCAATTTGTGTTTATCGTCATGGTCAGCAGTTCTTGGCCCTGGATTGCAGGAGGCGATTTGAAACTTTGGCCCTTGTTCCAGCTTTCTCTGGCATGACACTGAAGATTTTTGGAACAGACCAAAAAGAGTCAGTCATTGTTAGAAATGTCTAGCCAGAGATGAAGGAAGTAGCTGACCCCAAAATTCCTATTTGAAACAATTGCTCAAGGCTGTTGTTTCAGCAACTCTGTCTATCTGTAAGCATATCCACACAACATGCATATCAGATACCATGTGTAAAGGGACAAAGGAAAATGTCCTGGTGAGAATGAACACTTCAGCTCATCATCCAGTTATTTAGCTAAATGGTGCCCGCAGCTGGGGCAGCTGAGTCACCTAGCTGTTAGGTGACTCACAAGTACAATATGTAAATGACAGAACTTCCTTGTTTTTGCATCACATTTTCAGCATCCCCTAGACAAAATCTGAAAGATATGGTGGCATATGGCACAGCCTTTTGCATTCAAAGCGTACAAGCAGATAGCGAACACTCTCTGTGAACAGAAATGCTTCCAGGTATTTTGATGAATCTAAAATTCTCACAAAGTGGATCATTTAAAAAAAAACGTGACAGGAAAACAAACCACATTTGAAGTGGAGGAACTGAGAATGTAGGACAAACACCCATAACCTCATCTTGTGAACAGCCTGGGCAAAGCAGAATAGGTTTTAAATTATGGAAAGAACTTGAAAGGGGCTAAAAGACAAAGCTTCAACATTTGCAGGAAAACCTACAGTTTCACTTAAAATGCCTCAGAAATTCCATCTGTGGTTTCCAGTTTTTATTCTCGTCAAGTGAGGCTTTCTTTGTTTTCTTTTTCTCATGTTCAGTTGAAAGGAAGCTAGTTTAATGCTGTATTTTGAAATGAATGGCTATGCAAAGTAAAGAGCTTACAGGACAGAAAACAATCTGTGCCAACTACAAAGGGATTAATATCCAAGGCATATAAAGCACTTCAGAAATTCAACACCATCAAATCATCCAGTCAATAAGAAGACTGATGAACTGAATAACCAGTTCTCAAAAGAAGTTTGAACAGCCAACAGATATTTGACAACAATTTTTCAACATACTTAGCCACCAAGAAAATGTAAGTTAAAACTCCTTTGAGATTCCTTCTCACCTCAGCAGAATGGCTATCATCAGGAAATCAAGTGTCAAATGCCAGTGAGGATATGGGAGAAAGGAACCATTATTCACCACTGGTAGGAGAGCAAACTAGTCAACCCCTATGGAAATGAAACAAAACAAAACAAAACCTGAAAATAGAGCTACTACATGACCAAGCTCTACTACTCTGAAGGACTCCAAGTCAACACATCACAGTCATATGTGCACAGCTGTGTTTATTGCTGCACTATTCACAATAGACATGAAATGGGACCCGATCACATAAGAAAAAGTATGTGGTACATATATAAAATGGGATTTTAAGAAGTCATAAAGAGAAATGATACTGTGGTATCTGTAGAAAAAAGGGAGGTAACTAGAGTCACTGTGTTAGCAAAATGAGCCAGACTTAGAATAATGCATGTTTTCTCTTGTATGCAGAATCAAGATTTAAAATACCCATAAATATGTGTATATATGTACATAATTATGGTGTGTGTTTATATATGTTTGTAGGTATTGAAACTAGGAAGGATCATGAGAGTGAGGATGAGGTCTTAAGGGACGTGGGGAGGTAGAAATAGGGAGGTAATGGAATAAGTTTGCTATGAAAGTGGAGAGAGACCAACAGGAAGAAGACAGGGAATCTGGTGGAAGGGACTGATGCGGGAAGGTAGGTGGGGAGGGGAAGGGATGAGAGCAAAATAGAATAAATAGCATGTGTGTATGGAGACACCATGATGAGACCCAATATTTTGTATGCTAACCCACAAGGAGAGCATGCCCCTGGAGGTGGGCTTTGAGGTTTCAAAAGCCCACACCAGACCCCAGTCTCTCTCTCTCTGCCCGTGGCTCAGAATGTAAAGGTCAGCTACTACTCAGCTCACGCCACCACGCTCCCTGGCACATGATGATGAAGTAAACCTCTGAAACTGTAAGCAAGTCCCCAGTTAAATGCTTTCTTTTATAAGATTGCTTTGGTTATGGTCTCTTCACAGTAATAAAACAGTGACTAGCACACCAATAACAATGATAATAGTAATAACAACCAAGGTGGTACTTTAGAGTTAAATGTTGGGGAAAGTCTAACGACTTAATTGTTAAATAGAAATCAAATTCATCAAGAAATTAAGCAAATGAGCAGAAGGCTGAGTGAGCACCATGGTGCCTATGAGTGGCAGAAGGGATAATTTTTAAATGTTCTTGTTTTCAGACCACCCAATCAGCAGTTCTTAAATCCAAACAATTATGTGCTTTTACCTCCTCTGATGAAAACCACAGAGGCAGAGGAGAACGTACATGCTGGCTTTTCCTTTGCATGTGAGAGCATTAAGGAATGACATAGTTGGTAAGCTGACTGGGCTAGAGAGAGCATCTATCCGTCGCTGCAGATGCCAACCTTTTGTCCACACAGTTACCTGTCAAGCTGAGCAGCATGTGGATGCACCACGCCCATTTGGAGACCGAAATACCAGTAGGGAGTGGTCTCTCGCCAGGTACAGGTCTTCACTTTACACCTATTGCTGCTATTCAGGACCATCGACCCAACCTTCAGGCTACTACAGCGCTTCAGTTTTCTCGAGTCTTTGTTTTGTTTGTCTCCACAATGTTTAAGCCTGGTTGGTTGCCTTCACCAGTTGGTTGAATGATCTCATTTGCTACATTTAATCTAGTAACACACACACCTTGGTTGGGGGAAACGAGGACTAGAGAAGTCAGGTGCTTTGAGAAACCGCTGCAGTGAAATGATTTGTCAGGGACTTGAACCCAGGTTTTCTGCCTCTCTACTCTAGCAGTTAACATGGCACTTTGCACACACCAAGCTCCAACAAGCTATTGTTGATGCAGGTCTGTTGATAATACACTTGCCTAGTGTGGGCAAGATCTTAAGTTCAACTCCCAGAACTACAAAAATGAAACAAAACACCACCCTCTCCCCACGCCCCAAAAACACACACCACCCAAAAACCACACCCTGTACTCTGAAAGTTTGAAAAGACATGTTGGGACACTTCTGTGGTTTCTTAAAGGAATTATTAAACTCAGCACTCTCTTGATGCTTCTACAATTATTTACATCACCAATATTTGTCATTGACACCTTTTTTTCAGTGTTGTTTTTTGTTGATCTTTTTCATTTAGCTTATTTTCTTAACATGTAGATTTAGTTTTCCCCTTCTTTTTGTTTTTTAGTGTTTCTAAATTTTCTTAGAAAATTTATGTCATTTGTCTTATGTTAACATTTTGCATTCACTCTTTGAATTCTGTCTTATGTCTGAATGTATCTTTAATTGACTATGTCCCTACTACATATGCTATGCATTTATTAGTAGGAATAAAATATTAAATATGAATTGATTACCCACAGGAACAAAGGAAGAAATCCCTTCTGCTATTCAGAGTACAATCACTATATGCTTCAAACACAAGGGAAGGGTCTCCCTGCCATTAAGTCCTGGGTTTTGAAGATCATATTCACAAGACAGCCTTATTCTAAGAAGCAAGATATACACTCTGTCTCTGAAACGTTTCTGCAGTTACAGACAAGTGGCAGTTAGGAACTTCTCTTGGAAGCATGGGATAAGTAAGACATGATGCAGGTCTGCTTACACCCCATCCCCATGACAACAGATAGGTGTCACCACTAGAAACACAGCTTTCACTTCAAAGGGAATGAGAGAGAATCTATTTTGAGATTAAATATGAGTGGCCATTGCCCATGGACACAGATTCAAGTTCCCCATAAGTACCCCATCCCAGAATGATAGAGTTTCATAAAGCTTTTGTAGCAACAGCACCAAGAAAACAACCCATTATCGTTTTCAGACATATTGATGGAAACAGGTAAGTGGGTCACAATAAAATGAAGAAACATCTGCTTTAGGCCTCAGAGGGGCTCAGTCGCTCAAGCCTTCTAGGAGTGTGGTCAAGTTCAGGGCCCTTTCTCCTGAGTGCTGTTCTCACTGAATGGATATTCTGTATGACCCTATGTTATGGTGATGTTTGTATTAGTCAGCCTATGGGATAATTCTGCATCTCTTCAAGCAGGTGACAACTCCACATGGCCATAGTTACAGGCATTAATGAGAAGGCTGAACCTCTCAGGTGCTCTATTATTTGAACATGAAGGGGCTCTTATAGTAGGAAAGGAGGAATGCTTTCCTGATGGGGATTTTTCACGCTGGCAAATTGACTATTCTGACTCAAATTTATATCATTACTAATTGGAGCCAGGATTTTTGTTCTATGCATATGCTAAGTAGCTATTTTCTCTCCTTGTTTGATTATAGATTAGTACTCACATTTTACTTCCTGAAAGACAGAAATGGCTGTGTTGCCTCAAGAGGAAATATTTCACCTTGCAAATATTGTTGGAGGCATTGGAACCACGCAGCTGACCCATGGGCAAGCTGTGAACAGAAGCAGGAAGAAAGTAACTTTGTATAGGATTTTTTTCTTGACTGTTTAGTGGGGGAAACTGTCTTCAAAGTAGGGCCTGGGAGAGTATAGGCAGCAAGAAGGCAGACTTTTTAAAGCATTTGTTAAGAAGTTCCAAGGGGGCCCAGAAAAGTGCCAGCCCTGGGGCAGGGCTGCCTTGATGAATATTTGCAGCAGATTCTAAGGGATTCCTTAAAGAAATAATACCTCATCAGGGAAAAGGGCACATCCAAAAGCATCAGTCTCTGACATGTGGCCTAGGAAGCATATGGAGAAAGGGGCAGTGGCAGGAGGGAGGTTGAGCTTGGGAATCAGGAGGAGGCCCGGGTTCAGGTTCAGGTTCAGTTCCCAGTTAGGCTCTTTACAGTCTCTTCCTTCATAGGAAGGAGGCACCCAAGTACATGCTGCTCAGATCGCCCTGGAGATCCCCTCACCACCCGGCCTGTGTGAGTGCTTCTTTGCCTGCAATTGCCCTCACCCCCAGGGCTGTGGAATGTGTGTCTTCATCTGCGATTCGGTTCTGATCCTTTCAATTCGCTCCATAGAGAAACATAATACATTTTTGATTAGTTCTAACTGATCCATAACACAAGCAGTAGCAGGAACAAGACAGACTCCTGGAAGAAGTGGTGTAAATACAGGTACATTCTTGTGCTCACCCTCAAAACTATTATGCCAGCACTTGGAGGCTGAGGAAGTGTAGATAGAGCTTCTGTTCCTCCTGGTCCTACAGCCAGTTAGCCCCAAATAAACTCACAGAGACTTAATTATAAATTGTTTGGCCGATGGCTCAGGCTTCTTACTGGCTAGCTCTCTCTTATTTATTAACCGGTTACCATTAATCTAAGTATTTCCACATGGTCTTATTTTACCAGAGAATGCTCCAGTATGTTACTCTTTCAGCAACTATATGGTGTCTCCCTTGCTACTTCTCTCTGCCTCTTTTCCCAGAATTCTCCTCATCTGGCAGCCCTGCCTACATTTTCTACCTGGCTAGTGCTCAGTGATTTATACATCAACCACTAAGAGAAACATATATACAGAAGGACACCCCCCATCATGGAAGAAATGCCAAGAATTTAAGGTTATCTTCAGTCATCTGGTGAACTTGAAGTCAGTTATGCAACAGGAAGACCCTGCCTCAAAAAAAATTAAAAAGAAATATAAAATTAAAAAGAAATTATCTATCTACTTAAAATGCAAATGTATCTTGTTTATTTCTAGAGTAAAACATGGTACTTATTGACAATTACAAATGTTATTATGTTTATGAACAAAGCCATAAGAACCTTCAAATACACAAGACTGTAGATGGGCAGTTCATAGATAACACACTAGCCACCAAGCTTTCAGAGTGATGTCTCCTATGAGCCAGCACACTCATTCAGAAGTGAATTACGCAAGTCAACTCTGTATCAACAGAGAATGCATTATGTCACCAGTGCTACACTTGTAGACTGTTGATCTGCATGTTAAAAACCTGAGAGCTTTTAAAGTCTTGCTTTAAAAGTATATCAATATTATTTACTATCATGCCAAACTTCAAAATTTTGGCTACAAACATATGCTTTATATATGGTAAAAGTCACCTGATGGAGCTGTAGCTCAGTTGGTAGAGTGCTCTCTTGACATTCACAAGTCCCTGTGATTCTGTCCCTAGTACTACATGAACTGGATGTAGTAGCACATGTTTTAAATACCAGAACTTGGGAGGAGGAGACAGGAGGATGAGCATTCAGTATGATCCTTGACTACAAGGCAAGTTTCAGGAGGCCATTGTGGGCCATATGAAATTGTATCTCAAAAACCAAAAAAAGAAAAAAGAAAGGAAGAAATAAAGAAAGGGAAAAAAGGAAAAAGATCACACATTTGGAGTTGTGGCAGTCTATACATTTTGAAAAATGTGAATATCTATAGCCACCATTCCCAAGAAAACACAGACTTTTCCTGTATTGGTTCATAAGGCTGCCTAACAAAACATGACAGACCATTTGGCTCATATAGCAAAATGTCATTTTTCCCATAATGCTAGAGCTTGAGAGTCCTTAGTCAAGGTGTTGGCAGGTATGGTTTTTGTTTTCCATCTGTGTAAGTACATGCTTTGGTGTCCCCCTGAATGTCCAGATTCCTGGCAAAAGGATTGGAGTCACCTGAGGAGAATGTTTTGAACTCAATTACTTTAACTCAATTACTTCTTTAAAGACCTTGTCTCCAAATACTGTCACATCCCAAGGTCCTAGAAGTGAGGGCTGCAATGTATAATGTTGAGGGGAGGGTATGCACAACTGGGCTCCAGAAATCTAAACCCCCTTCTTTCCCAGACAGTCAGTCCTCTTCCATGACCCTGGCCTCTGGCAGCAATATTTTCCCTGTCCTGACACTTTTGCCTTTTCAGGCTCCCACATGAATGAAATCTTATGTATCTGGCCTGAGGGATGCCTTCTGCCAGTGGCGGTGTCAGGGTGATCTGAGTTCAGGTCCACACACAGAAGTTGCACATCTAAACTCCAAGACTGCCTGTGCCCTTAGAGATGGTTTGATTGTGATGTTGGATGAATACACAATTTCAAACGAGTGGCCACATCAGCCATAGGCCTCAGTTTACCCTCTATAGAGCAACTTCAGCCTCTGTTTACCCTCTATATGGCAACTCTCCAAGTGCAGAAGAGGAGAGCAACCATCAAGAGGGTAGGTAAAGTGCATTACCTGGTAATGACACAGGTAGGAAAAATTATTGGCCCGTCCATCATCCAGAGGACCCCATCGTACTGCCAGAGTGATGGATCAACCTCTTTGGATGCGGTAGACATCATCTTCCTATGTACTTCACAGGATTAATACCTGTCCAGGGAGACAGCTCAGTTGGAAAATACCTATGGTATGAGTGTGGTGACCTGAGTTTGGATCTCAGGATTCACTTAAAGTTTGTGTGTGGTAGCATGTGGTGGTAGTCCCAGTGCTGGACAGGGAGAAGTTGGAGGACTTCTGAGGCTCTCTGGCCACACAGTTGAACTGTGAACTCCAGGTTCAGGGAGAGACCCTACTTCTGGAAATAAAGTAGGTAGCAATAGAGGAAAACAGGCAGTATCAACCTCTGGACTCCACATTAATGTACACACACCCACACACTTTCCTTCACACAAATAAGTGTATATGCACACACACACACACCACAATAGCCAGGTTCAGTGGATGAAGGCGCCCAGTGCCAACCCTGACAGCATGGGTTTAACCTCTGTGATCTACATGGTAGAAAGAGAGAACTACTCATAACTTGTACACACACGCACACACACACACACACACACGCACACACACACGCTCGTACACACAAATAAATGTAAAAAAGAGATATGACTTTGAATGTCAGAAGGAATGAGGAGTGAGAGGCCTATCATTCTACACAGTCGGCAATGAGTGCAAGGATTCAACCACACTTGCCTGTATTTCTCTATACTTTTTAAAATAAATTTATTAATAGTGTTTTCTATAATAGAGTGGTTTTTAATTTTTCCACTGTGTGTGTGTGTCTGTGTGTATTCATGTGTGCAAAATGTGTACATGTGTGTCATGGCACATGTGTGGTCAAAGGAAAACTTGGCCTGTGGGTTCTTAGCTTCTACCTTGTCTAAGTCAGGGCCTCTATGTCATTTTACTGCTGCATAGACTTCTGGGGATTCCTTTGTTTCTGCCTCTCATCTCTGTAGGAGTGACAGGATTACACATCGTCAGCTATGATTTCGGCTTCTATGGGGGTTCTGTAGATTCAGATTCAGTTTGGGGTTCCTTCCATGTCACATGGCTTTATGCACTCTAATTCATCTCCCCAGACTGCATGTTCCCATTTTATAAAGTATACATACGAGGAGTTTCTGAAGGGCTGCTGAAGGTCACATGTCCTAGAGAGGTGTAAGGAATTCTTTCACCTAGATGACCTGTCCTATTTTCTAGTAGGGAATTGTGTTTATTTTCAATGTTCCTTTTGCTGTTGTCCCTCTTGTCCTTCAGCTGTGCCTCATGCTCCTGGAAAGCTGGTGCCCTTGGTGGCAGACACAGCAGGAAGGTACTGTGCCTAGCATATTCCAAAGGCTAACTGCCTCTGAGTTCTTTTCTCTACTCTACCTTTTTTCTTTGGTGTCTCCCAGGAGCTGATCCACGGTCTTGATGCCATAAAAATGTTTCTTTACTTGAAAATAAGTATATGATCTTTAAATATTCGATGTTTCAGAATTAAATACAGACATCATCATTATATCTGCCCTTCCCCCAGTCTGTCACCATGTGTCAGTGTGTGTGTGTGTGTGTGTGTGTGTGTGTGTGTGTGTGAGAGAGAGAGAGAGAGAGAGAGAGAGAGAGAGAGAGAGAGAGAGAGAGAGAGAGAGAGAATAGGCATGTTGGAATAATTCTATGTATTTTCTATGATTAAGTATTAATGCCCGATTTTGGAGACTTTTGAAGTATTTTTGTCCCTAAGCAATGAAAAGGACAAGCAAATAGATGGGAGGAGATGGATAGAAAAGCTAGCCTAATTTTAGAAGTGCTCACATAGAAGTTAATCCCTCTGGGCACACAGAGGAATTCAGAAGCCTCTATTTCCATTATTAGGTATCTAGTGTTCTTTTATATGCTGGGTCTAAAGGACACAGCCAAGAGTCAAGTCTCAGAGCTCTTCAGGTCAAACTTGACTTTAGGCTCTGAAGACTTGCACAAAAAGAAGTCTGGGGGGTGGGACGGGGAGGGGACTGATGTAATGCTGGCACCTCGGGTAATTGTAAATACCTATGTTGTAAACTTGCTTAAGTGCTCTGTGTATTTCTTTTCCTCATGGAGCTCAATGATTTGAGTAGTTTCTGCTTCTTTATGCTCTTTCATTTAAAACGTGTTTTAAAGCAAATTCTCTTTGCTCTGTAATATGTTGAGTCCTCCCCAATCTATTGTTTGTCTTAACAAAATTGTTGATGGAAGTGTTGACACTCTGAAGATGTGTTATGCATCTTGAGGTCAGCAGCACTGAACCTGGCACCTTTTAGTCAGCTAGTTGACAAGGAGGATGGATTGTCTTCCTGTGTCTGCAGGTTGTCCTGGAGCCCCAGTATCCTGCCTCAGGGTGGCCTGTTGTGCTTCTAGCTAGTGAGCCTACAGAGAAGCCATCGCTCTAGAGTGGCAGATGTTGAGTGGACCAGCCAGGCTTCATGGAAGCTATCTCAGCTGTTCATGTCTGTTGTAAGATCAGTTTCTTGGAGAGTCATCTGAGTTAAGTCTAGATAAATATGCCAAATTTCCTTGTGTGAATTGCTTGCTGGGAAGCAATTGTAAAGGGAGTGAAAGGTTTGAGGACATTTTTTAGTTTGTATCTGGAGTCTTGGTGTGAAGTAGAGACACCTTGAGTCTGGTGAGGAGCTGCTGGCTGACCCTCCTGGGAGGGAGGGAGAGAAAAGCTGCTGTACACACCCCTTGTCTCCATGTTCGGTGTTGGTGTCACAGCTAGGGTGATTTCCTCATCGCACAGGCAGCTTGGGATTGATGGTGACAGCCACCAGCTCGCTCACTCAGCATTTTAAACTTGAGTTCCTTTGATGCCTTAGTTTATTCAACAGTTCATGGGTTTAGGGAACCCAAAATCTTTTATTTATTTTTTTTTAAATTTAAGTTAGAAACAAGTTTATTTCACATGTCAATCCCAGTTCTCTCTCCCACCCCTCCTCCCCATCCCTCCCCACCAGGCCCCTCAGTCCCCCACCCAATCTCCACCCTCCATGGTGGATCTCCAGAGTCTGTCATTTCATCCAGGACAGGGTCTAGGCCCTCCTTCAAGAGTCCAGGCTGAGAGAACATCCCTCATTGTGGGATGGGCATTCAAAGTCTATTTGTACGCCAGGGATAAATACTACCCAAGGCCCCATAGATTACCTAGGCCTCCTCACTGACACCCACATTCAGGGGATCTGGGTCAGTCCCATGATTTCCACACAGCCATCAATCTGGAGTTCAAGAGCTCCCCCTTATTCAGGTCAACTGTTTCTGTGGGTTAAGCCAGCCACATCTTAACTCCTTTGCTCATCAGTTCTCCCTTTCTGACAATGTATTCCAGGAGTTCAGTTCAGTGTTTGTCTGTGGGTATCTGTCTCTGCTTTCATCAGTCACTGGATGAAGGTTCTGTTTCCCAGACTCTCTGGCAATGGGATTGAATGCTGGCACTCCCCTGATTCATGTCTAAAATCCATAAATGAGTGAGTATATACTATGTTTCTCAGTAGAGGAGTCTAAAATGGCTGAGACACACTTAAGAAAGTGCTCAATGTCCCTAGCCATCCGGGAAATGCAAATCAAAACATCTTATTCCTGTCAGAATGGCTAAAATCAAAAACTCTAATGTCAGTTTATGCTGGAGAAGATGTGGAGAAAGGGGAACACTCCTTCACTGCTGGTAGGAGTGCTGACTCATACAGCTACTTTGGAAGTCAATATGGAGATTCCTCAGGAAAATGGGAATCAGTCTACCATAAGATCCAGCAATTCCACTCTTAGGCATATACCCAAAAGATGCACATTCATACAACAAGGATGTCTGTTCCACTATGTTCATAGCAGCATTATTTGTAATAGCCAGAACCTAGATGCCCCTCAACTGAAGAGTGGATAGAGAAAAAGTTGTACAATTACACAATGGAGTACTATTTAGCAGAAAAAAAAAACAATGGAATCTTGAAATTTGCAGGCAAATGGATGGCACTAAAAGAAGCCATTTTGAGTGAGGTAACCGAGTTCCAAAATCTTTTATTAAGAAACTGTTTCAAAAGTTTGCACTGCTTGTTTTTCTTGCCCCGACCCTCTTGGTAGGATAAAAGGGTGAAGAGCTCAAAGAACCCTGACTGCTCCCCACTTTGATTGTGTGACATGGGGGTCCTTGGGAGACCTGTGTGAGGTCCCTAAGGAGACTGTACCTCCTGTGTTGAAGGGAGAACTGAGTTGAAATGTGTCTGCTTTTGCAGACAGTGCATTTGTATCAGGAACCGTGAACACTAGGGCCTGTTCCCGTCCACAAGCGGAGCCATATGTACATAATCTAGACTGTTTTCTTAGCCTCTACACTTTTATAGCATATTTTTGAAGATTAACACATTTGCAAGATGGTTGACTCAATCTTTACCTAAATCCAGCGAGTGCACAGGAAGCTGGCAGAGATGATAAATGTAAATCTTGAGGGGGGAGGTTATATACAATATGGGGCAAAATGAAACCTGTATTAAAAAAATCACCAAATCTATTAGAAAACAAGTCAACGGTGTAATGCTGAAATTTGGGGGCTTTTGGGTTTCTCTAGTTACTTTTTCTGAATGCATAAAAATTACAGGTTTTTTTGGTTTACTTTTAAACAGCCCTTTGTACTTCACAGTGTGTTCTTGTTATCAATATTAACTCTTGGGATACTACTGACTTTATGTGCCTTCCCTTTGAGGCAACAGTACATGTGGTAGAGGTACAAATCGTTGGATGTTTGTTAATGTATTTATTTCATTCCAGTTTGATTTATTTTAATTGTTGATATTAAGTTGTCAGACTGTAGACGGGCTTTATTTATGACATATTTCAGCTTAAAGTTTTGTTATTATATGTGGGTATAAATATAGATTTGGTGTTTTACAAAAATAACAAAGGAAGTCTGAGCCTGCAACAGAACAGAAATCACAATTTACTTTTAAGCTAGAAATAAAACTTTATTCAGAGGGTAAAAAAAAATGCACTGGGCCAGGTTGACTGTCCCCTTCATATTGACACCATGTTCTACCAACAATGCCTCCTTCATAATGACATTAAGTTCCACTGGGCACTCCCCTTCCTACCAAGTTGAAGGTACACAGTTGAACATCCATGTCTCTGCCTATTCAAGACAGACCAACTCTAAGGAAGTGGCTGCATAGTACATTTCATTCCACAGAATTATACTTTTTCAGCTATTTCAAATAAATTTCAAAATCCCTTCCAATAAAAAGATACCTCTCTCTTAATCACTTTTCTAATGCTGAAATGACACCACAACCAAGATATTGTAAAAAAGAAAGCATTTAATTGAAGGCTTGCATAACATTTCAATGGGTGACTCCATGACCATCATGGTGGGAAGCTTAGCAGCAGGTAGGAAGGAGCAGTAGCTGAAAGCGTGCATCTTAATCCACAATCAGCAGACAGAGGAAGCCTAGTTTTGTTTTTTGTAACCTCAAAGCCCGCCCCACCCAGTAATATGACTCTTCCAGCAAAGCCACACCTACTAATCCTTCCCAAATAGTTCTACCAACTATTCAAATATGAACATATCGAGGACATTCTCATTCTAGCCTCCTCATACAAAGAGGAACTTGAACTGTAAGATGTATCCTTCTCTGCTGCTGGTTTGTTGAAAGTCTGATAACTGGATGTTCGCTGAGACTGTCAGTAAGTAGAACTCCTCAGTAGATCACAGTTGAGGCTTTCCTAGAGTCTCAGAACACTGTAACATGTCTATCTCCCCAAAGAGTTGGGCATCACATGTCTGTAGCAATTGTTTATCATGGAGTTCTATACATTGATGTCTTGGGTGTGCACTGCCAGTTTCAGTATAGTGAGAATACACAACTGCTTTTTAATTTGCTTATTTCGCTTTCACAACTGGGGAGAGTAGAGTCAGGTAAAATGGGGAGTCCCCAAAGAAACAATAGCTGATAATCTTGGGATTCTAGTGGAAATGTATGTAAACTTGTCCAGAAAAAGCAAAACACAGCAGCTCAGATAATTGCTCACAGTTACCACTGAGCAAAGGCGGAATTGTTCCAGGTCCTGCTTCTTCTATTTGCTGCTCTGTGGGTGTCTCTGCTTGGGAAGTCTCTGGGAACTAGAGACTAGGTCAGCTGAACTGAGAGGGGGCATGAAAAGCAGCTGGAGAGAGGGCAGAGTAAGACAAGTGTTCACATCCTAAGCATTTCTTTCGCTAAGTAAGAGAGTAGCTTTATGGAAAAATCCACTTTAACTATAACAATGTGACACCATTGTAGTGTTGGGTTATTGAAAGCTTAATAACTGGATTTTCTGTAGTTCTCAGACTTTTGCAGCACTTTAGCATTGGACTGGGGTTTTCAAAGCCAGGAGGCATCATAAATAATGTCCCCGGTGGACCCAGATGAAACTGTTCTTAATTCCTTTTCAGTACTACTTCCCTTTCAGTATTTTAGACACCAAATGAAGAACACAAAGGTTGGCCTACACAATTTAGGAGTAAATGGAAATATGGTCTCTTTTGCATTGTTCTTAATACTGTTACTTCAGAATTCCATGATAATATAATCATTGGGTCAAGGATGTTACAGAACCATGTGAATTCATGAAACTGATTCGTCTTACCATGTGATACCCTTAAGTTGGAACTCTCTGCCTCTGTCTCCCACAGGGCCTCAGCTTGGCTCAAGCTTGTCTTTTTTTTTTTTTAAGCTGTGGCCCAGCTTTGTTGTATTCTGGTCCAGAACCTAGTGTGGTTCTTGCACTGAGTCAGATGGACAGGGAAGAGGGTGGCCCTAAGCCTTCTCATTTGTCTGCACAGCATCCAGTTTAGGTAGGGAAGGGCAGGAATTATAAGTGACAGCAGTCACTATGGAGTCCAGTGCCCAGATGGTGGCTAAAGATGAGATCCCAAGACTTCTACCTCTGAGACTGGGACATGCAACTAAGTTCAGCTCTTAGTTTACACACAGCACATGAACAGAAAAAAGCCATTGTGGCAAAAGTTTCTTTAATTAGTAGACCACACCACAGGAAAACAAAGAATATGCCCATTTCTATAGTATTTGTCAAGTCTGATTTTGTTTTAGGCATGCTGTGCTTGGAGTAAAGTTATTCAGAAAAGCACTCATGTGGCTAAGACAGAGCCCACTGTTTCCCTTTGGTTCTAATAATATAAATTGCAAACTGGGATTGTGACTCTAACATCTAGGCAGGGCTTCAGGACATCCCTGGAGCTGTCTTAAAGCTAACCCCAGAGGCTCCAAGCTGCTACTTAGCAGGGCTCCTGCAGGATCAGGCTGGGGATGAAGGGTTCCAAAGGGACCTCAGGGAACTGGACCATCAATTCGGGGTCTGTCACTAGACGCTCAGCAGTTCATACATTGTATAGAGACTCCTGGGATATGGAGGCGGGATTCTCTCTTAGAAACGCAGCTGTGAAAAAGGGAGCCAGTGCCAAGCTTTTAGGATCTCTGTGTCACGTGTCTATTACAATGTTTTTAGATGTTCATAAGTCTATTCTTCCCAAATGTTATTGCCTCTGGCCAAAAACCTTTCAGATGGAAACCCCATGGCAAAGAATTATAATGGAAAGAAACAGGCTGTGGGCAGGGAGCTTTGAGACCTCTCTTATTTTGATGTGTCTTATATTTCTGCTGTTGTTGAACCATTCGTTCAGTAAGCTGACAACTGTGACTTTTTTCCTTTCTTTTTAAAATTTTATGTGAATGTGCACATTGTATATGCGCATATGTGTGCACATGTATATGCCCAGGAGCACCTGGAGCCAGAGGAGGATATCCAGGGGCTTGCTTTATTTCCTTCTGCCATATTGTGTTGAGACAGGGTCTCTCACTGAACCCGGAGTTAGACTGGCAGTCTGCAAGCTCCAATACTTTCCTTGTGTCCGTTCTCTGCCAATGCCTAGGTAACAGAACGTGGTGTTCCACACAGGTCCTCATGCTTGGGCAACAACCCACTTGAGCCCTTGCCCTGGTTTTATTTGGAAAGTTTCATTCTGAATTAAAAAGCATTAGTCCTAGTTTCAAGGAAGCTGAAGTCTAATTCAAAAAGAAAAGGCATACACACATATTTGTTGTTTAGCCACTTTAAGAAATTGATATTTGCAAAATGGCTCTTTGGGGTGGTCTAAGGGTTGCTTTGGTTTGTCAACTTGATTCACATTCAGTGAGGGTTTGTTTTATCTTTGCTTGTTTGTTTTTCACATTATGGAATATTCCTGTTATACCTCTGGCCCATAGCTTTTGTTAATTACAGACTTTCAGAGCTGGTTACCTGGAACATCTAGAGACATCACTCACTTTGTCTGTCAGTCAGTCAGATACATCCTCCTCTAAGGGAACCATAATGTCAGTCATACATCACAAGTCATGATGACTGGAAAAGGAAGCTGTGAAACACTGGATTACGTCATAGCACTTGTGTCTTCAAAAGGAAAAATAATTTTACTTTATTCCCATTAACAGATAGTAGTGAATTTTCAGTAGAACATCAGAGGTTATAATAATTGAAACAATGTATTTTGACATTTGCTGTGTGTGCCCATATGTATATGTGTGGATGTGTGTGTGTGTATGCATGTATATGTGTGTCTGTGTGTGTATGTGTGTGTACGCATGTGTATGTGTATATGTGTGTAGTATGTATATGTGTGTATCCATGTGTTTGTGTGTATGTATGTGTATGTGTGCATGTGTGTGTATGTGTATGTATGTATGTATGTATGTGCATGTGTGTGGTATGTGTATGTGTGTGTGTAGGTGAACATGCCCATGTCCAAGATGTCCAATGTGCTCCTATGTCACTCTCCACTTTATTCCCTAAGAGGAAGTCTCTCACTAAGCTTACTGTGTATCAGCTGGACTGCTGCCAGCAAGCTCTAGAGATCCCTTTGTCTCCCCAGAGGTAACATCCCACCAGGGCTAGGGATGACAGGTGATTTATACATGGGCATCAGGAACCCCAACTCAGGTCCTAATGTTTGAATAGCAAGTACTTTGCCCCCTGAATCATTGTCCCCAGATTTACATTTTAAAGAAATACTGTCGTGGCTAGGCATGCAGCAATTATCAGTGGACATTAAATGGAATCACACAAGACATACTAACATCCTGCAGTTACTGGTCTCATAGATTAGTCCCGTACAGCAGCAGAAAGATACATTTAATAAACTTTAGGTGTCAAGGAACCGAGTGTCTTTTACAAACACTCCTTGTACCCTCAGAAATAATCCTTTAGAAGCAGTGCACAGAACTGCTAAATGGATTTCAAAGTCTTTCTCTCCCCCTTCTGCTTTCCATCACCAAATAGAACCTTTGGAAAGAGAAGCTGGTGGGGTGGGGTGGGGTGGAAGGCGGAGGGGAGTATAGAAATGCTGTTGCTGCCAGAACCCCATCCGTGCCCAATGATTGCCCGATGACTCAGCGTGGAGGGAACAGAGAGGGACTCAGCTGGTGGTTTAGGAAAAAAAAGTACAAATTTTATCTCAGCAAGTGACAGACTCCATTTTGACCTAGGAGGAGCCGCCCCTCCTCTGCCGCCCACAGAGGTCTCAGCTGCACTTGACTTTCATCTTGTTCTGCAATTTACTAATGAGGAATGAAGCCGGGTCTGGGAAGACAGTGGGGCAGTCTCCAGCCTGCACAGCCAAGGCCTGGCCCAAATGATAAGTATGTTAGTCTCTAACATTGTCTAACATTGCTTTCTGAGTATTCCTGGTGGGCTTATAAAATCTCTCTCTCTCTCTCTCTCCCTCTCTCTCCCTCTCTCTCTCTCTCTCTCTCTCTCTCTCTGCCCATTTTTCTCTCTCTCCTTTCTTTTTATAATTTGGGCTTGAAGTCTCCAATGGACCCATCTGCTCAGCTTCACCTAAATTGGCTTTTGGTTCAAACTTTAGGTGGTTTTTCTTTTGACACTTCCCAGCCTTCCAGAAGACCACCTAGTCCCTGCTTAGCACTTGGCTGACAGACAACCAGCAATCTGGTCATCCAAATCTCCATTGAAATGTACTATTTGGTCAAAAGATAAAATAGCATTTCCCTTGAAATTTACTACATCCGCTTGCTTTATTTTTTTCCCAAATGCTTCTTTGTTACTGTTTTATGTTTTTCTGGTATTAATTTTCACTATTTAAATATTTTTATTCTTCAACATTTCCAAACATATCAAAGTACTTTGATCTTATTGCCCCCCGCCCCTAGTCTCAGCTTCTCCATACTGTCTCCCTTCTATTTCCATGTCTTCAGGTGTGGTTCAGTGCAATTAATTGGGGCTTCTTGCATGAGAATGAGTTGGGGTTTATTTACTGGGGTCAGGGTAACTTACCAGTAGCTAAACCACTGAGGACTATGACTTCCTCCTTTCCTCTACAACCATTACCTAACTGCCCATGTCTCTCTAGAGAGCAGTGGGGCCTCATGAGCCCCTCCAGCAGCCACGATGGAAAGTTAATGGCCCAGTCTAGTGCAGGTTCCAGGGAGGCAAGCCATTGCTGCTGGGACAGCACTTCATGGCTGTTTCACCCTTTCTGCTCTGCTCCCAGGTTCCTTCCATCCCCTCCTCTCTGTTGTTCCTCCAGCCTTTGGTGGTTCTAGAGGTCTGTCTGCCCTGGTAGCTCTTCAGCACAAATAAGGAGAGTGCTCATACACTGAGGGCCAGAGCCGGGGATACTGGCCTTCTATCTGGCATCCTCAGCACAGATTCCCACCTCCATGGAAGACTGCATTTTGAAACCAAAGCTGTTGCTTAGTCTCTCAAGTCCATCATCGAACGCCCCTCCTCCCACATTTCCATATGCCATTAACAAAGTTAGAGTTCATCATTATGGTGACCTACAGGAGTGCAGAGTAAAATGAGCAGGTCCTAACTTTAAGCAGAGCATTAGGGAGGAGATCCACTACCCTTCCTTCCCACTCCCATAAGGCAATTTTAAGCAGCATCGTCTGCAGCTTCATGTGGGGCATTCACATTTGCTTTTATGGAGATAAAAAAAATTTGGAAGAGTAGGAGGTGGTTAAGCAAATGTCCTCTACAGAATTGATGGAGGCAATTATAGTTATGCATTACTCCAGTTTAGAAGTTATAAGCAGGTCCAAGTCCAGAGGGACTCCACGTGAAGGATGAGCCCTCTGAAGGAGAATGCACAGACTGACAATTAAGTGGTCCAAAAAATTAGCACTGACTTGTTTGCTTGATTTATTTATTTGAGTTTTTTTTTGGTTTGTTTTGGTAGGTGAATTAAGTTAGCTTGGCCTAGCCCAAACAAGGCAATAGCCAGGCATCTTGCAATGGAAGTCTGGTTGTCCAGACACAGTCTGCTTGTCTAGACATAGCTTGCTTGTTTATTTGGACTACTCCAACAGGGAATACATGGTTCATAGTTCATGGTAGAATAGGAGTTAGTGGGTGAATATCCCCTACCTTGCAACTCCCCAACCCCTGAACACACACACACACACACACACACACACACACACACACACACACACACAGACTGAGAGAAAGCAGAAGAGTAAGGAGAGACTGGGTTTAAAAAAAATCCATGAATGTTCTTGTTGAAGGCAGGCCGGGGTCATCAGGAAGGAGAGCTGACAGAATTACCAGAATCCTTGCTAAAGGGAGATGCAGACCAGGCAGTAGCCACCAAGTTCACAAGCTGACTTCTATTGTCTGGCTATTGCTTTATTCTGGCTAGGCCAGGCTAATTTAATTCACCCACCCCCTAAAAGAAAAGAAAAAGAAAAAACTTCAAATAAATAAATCAACCAAACAAACAAAATGCCTAAACACTGGAAATTTCTTGCTTAGCTTGCTCATTCCATGTGTGGCTTACATATCTGTTCCCTCTCTATTTTGCTTTGACCTTTAAGCATCGTGATGACAGCTGAGAGGGGGATCCTTAAGAGGCTTTGCCTTCATAAACAGAACAAGGTCCTTGTTGCTCCCTTTTGCTGGTTCTTTCCTCTTTGTCCTCCCACCAAGTGGTACCTCTGGCTTAGGACAGCACAGGCCACAGAGGAAAGCCATTATCAGTGCTTGCATCCTCATAGAGACTTTCCAGTCTCCTGAACTATGAGACAATAAACTTCTGTTGGATAACAATCACATAATGCCAGGTGCGGCATAACAGCAGCACACAATGTACAAAAGAGTAGAGGAAGCAATCAGCTCATTCACACCCACTTGATGTGGATTGTACCACCTTACATCTGCACCTTGCTGGGTAATGTGGCCTATTTATTGCTATGGTAAAGAGAAATACTACAAGAATATAACTAGCCTTCTCACCTCTACAGCTTAGTGACGATTGGTCAGAAGCAGTCATATGGTCCAGCTTGGAAGGGTATATGTATTGGGCTATTTGATGAAGATTACTGTGGCCTTTTTATTCATGATTAAATGTATATTAATAGGCAATAGATATCATCTATTTGTTTTGAGAGAAAGAAAACACTGCAATTATCTTACACAAATAGAGACAAATTCTTAGATTACTCAATATGCTGCTTGCCGTTTCAAGTCAACCAGTGTAGATAGTTCCATGAAATTTCCTTATTCTAGACATAAAAGCTCTCAAAGAATAAATAAACAAACAAACAACAAATATGTCCTCTTTAAACTTTAGTGTCCTTCAGATTTTAGTTTAGAAAATATCATTTATTTTGTTTGTGTGTATGAAGTGTACGGGTTTGTGTCTATATGTGTTTGTATGTGTGTAGGGATGTGTGTATATACATGTGGAGGCCAGAGGTCCATGTTAGGTATCTTTCTCAGCCACCTTCCACCTTATGTTTTGAGACAAGGTCACCTACTGAACCCAGAGCTTACCAATTTTTCTAGATTGTGCAGTAAACCTCAAGGGAACCATCCATCTCTAATTCCCCCAAACTGGGATTTCAGTTTGTGGTTTTGTACCTCACGCAGGTCCTCCTTACTGAATGAACCATTTCCCCAGCTTGTAGTTCAGGAAGTATTTCTAAAAGCAGTGGACTGTATTTCAGAATGTCCCCATTTAGGAAAATGCTATAAGAAGGGGCTATGTCAGCCCAGCAGCGTGACTCTGTGGGCCAGATCACAAGTACTAAAAAATAGCAAGAGCTGCAGCAAAGAGAGCTGTGCCTAGGTGGTACTGAGCCCAAGGTTCAAGTGTTTGAGCACTTGTTCTGCTCGTCTCACTGTTTGGTAGGCTGATCCTTTAAGAGCCGAAACTTGTTCACTGGTGGCTGACCCTGAGGATGACAGCCTGGGCCTGCTTCCTGTCCCGTCTTTGCTTCCTGGAAAGCTATAGAGATTTGCTTCCTTTGCTTCAGGAGTCGTCTGTCCCTCACCCCAGGATGGACTGTACAGTCTAAGTTCTGAGCAAAAATAAACTCTTTCCCTTAAGAAGCTTCGCCCAAAGCAAGGAGAAAAGGGATACACCTGGGCAGTGATCTCAGTGTGGCACAGGTCCCCCACTCTGTATGTCTGACTGTGGTTCATTTGCTGGTTCTGTGACCTGCTCTAGCTACTGAATTTGATAGGTCTGTGCAACTGAGAATGAGGAGTTGGGGATGAGGGGGTAGGATTGGATTGAGCTCTCTTCTGTAATACCATCTGAAGAATATGAAACTGCCTGATGGGACTAGTTTCCTGAATGTTACAGAGAAATCACTGGATGAAGTACACATACAGTACCTACCATGCTAACCTTGGAAGCCAAGGGCGTTTCAGAGACCAAAAAAACTTCTCCTGTGGCAAATGGAAAGTGATAATCAAGTAAGCAGGGGATTTCAGTCTCCTGATGCTAGTCTTTTCTTTAGTGTTCAGCATGCAACACGCAGTCACCAGTGCCAAAGAGCATCATTCAATTGAGAAGCAAAAAAGCCAAATTTAATTGGGAATTGATCTGTCACGGGGTACACCTGGTTTTCAATGATGGGCTTCTGAGCCACAAAAGTGGCTGAGATTCCCTCACTGCGTGTGAAGCTACGAGACTGCTTCAAGACCAGCCTTGGAAAATTGAGAGGGGTATTGGCTATTGAACCAGACTGTTTTCTCTTTAATCCAGACACACAACTGAGAACAACAACAACAACAAAAATAAAAACCAAAAAGTGATACCCACACTAAAGACGGTCCACACTGAACTGAGTGGGACCTTGTGTAGAGTTCTAGAGTCCTTCCTGCAGAATGTCTTGAGCTGCCATTCACCTATTTTAAAACACTAGGAAGCAGTGAGGGCTGAGCATGATCTGCAGTGGTGCTATAATCCTTAATAAAGTCTGATCTTATATGGAGGACAGGTTTGAAAAATCACCAGCAGTAATTTTTCATAATCACTATGGGATGGTAAAATCGCTGAACTATGCTAATTGGGAAGGCTGTTTTAAAGCTCATTTGGGCTAAATAAAATTAACTCCAATTTTGCTGGACTTTAATAAAATTTAGCCACTATAGAAATGAATGGAGATGTCAAGGGCTTGTGCTTAGCTGCTGCTTTACGGTCTCAATGACCAATCACAGGCACACTTACTTCATTGTATGTGCTATTTGAAGAACTGCTGAGGAACCAGTCCTCTGGCTGACATGTGGGAAGGACCCTCTCGGATATAATCCTTGCTGATGTGGAATGTTGGTAGTTAGGGGAAGGGGGTTAGTAAGAACTAGTTAGCGACTGTGTCAAATGAAACACTCAGGTACCAATGGAGTAATAGTGAAATTGCTTTTGTCACCAAAAGGATTTTGGGTTGGGACAGAATGTAAGGACTGAGATCCACTCAAAGCTGAATAAATGTGGGGTATGTCTGTTGTCAGGGAAAAGCTAACCTTCTATAAATCAGTTACATTTGTTGATCTATGGCTATGTAAATGTTTGGTACTGAATTAATTATGAAGTAATGGATAAAGTCAGACTCTTCTCCTTTTCCTCTGAACACTCACAGCCCATATTTATCTCCTTGGAGAAAGAGATTAAAACAAATGAGAACAAAACACAAAAGTCACTTTGTGATTATCTACAAACCTGGAAAAAGTGTATTGTGAAACAAAGGAATGTACTAGTTAGAACAGGACTCAAGGAATGGATGACTTGCTTGTCTCCTTATTGATAGATAAGTGATGTATATGCAGCTGCCATTCATTATGTACAAAAAATCCATATATACAAATAAATAGATGCCTTGAATATTTATATAGAACACTATACCACGCATTGGAGTATGTATCACGGGTAAGTTATGTTTTGGTGTAGCTTGCTACAGGTTGGATCTCAAATGTTCCCCCAAAAGTCATGTTTTTGAGTCTTTTTAGATACTTAGTGTGTTTTGGGGAGGAGGAAGAACTTACACGGTGTGGGACTTGGTGTGGGAAATTGGAGCGATGGGAGCAAAACTTCAAAGGAGGTACTGAAACACTGGTGTTATCCTCTCCCCCTCTCCCCCCTCTCTCCCCCTCTCTCCCTCTCCCCCCTCTCTCCCCCTCTCTCCCCCTCTCTCCCCCTCTCCTCCCCTACTCCACCATGGTCTCCACTGCTGCCACAGGCCAGGACCGGCACTTCTGAAACTGCTAAAACAAGCCTTTCCTCTAAGAGATATGTCACAGCAATAGCGAGTTGACAGCACACAACCAAAGCAAGAGAAGAAGCAAACCCCGTCTCCAGACTCGAGTCTGCCCTTCCAGAGCAGACTTGTGTCAGGGTCCACATGGACATGGGGTCATCATCACAGTCCTTCTGTAAAGCATGTGGTAGTTTGCACAATAAAATACACCTATCAAAGGCAGATTTCTGTTTATTAATGAGTTTTAGTGCATTAATATTTAAAAATAATAAATAGGCCTCTTCATCATGAGACAAAATCAGGAGGTAAATACACTTACTTGCTGCTTTGTCTGTCTCTGCTGTGTGTCACTGGTGAGAATCTGTTACCAAGAGATCCAGAGATATCACTGGCATCATTTACTCTGGGTTCTCTTTGAACTTGAGAAGGAACACTCTACTTGTTGTGGGCGATGGAATGCTGTTCCATTTCCAGTCTTCTCCTTATCTCCCACTTTTTTTTTTTTAGATGAATCCAACTGTATCAGTCAGAGGGCCCATTGCCCTTCCCTTCAAAAATCACTCCTCTCCTCTAGAGCAGTGATTCTCAACCTTCCTAATGCTGCAGCCCTTTAACACAGATCCTCATGCTGTGGTGACCCCCATCCATATAAGTATTTCATTTCTACTTCATAACTATAATTTTGCTACTGTTATGAATCATAATATAAATATCTGATACATGAGCCTTGTGGGCTTGTGACCCACAGATTGGGAACCACTTATCGAGAAGTTTTCAATCCTTTGAGATAAGAATGATGGTACTTTCAACCTCCAGTTATTATGGTTTCCGCTTGGCAACTGGTTCCAGGTTTTCATTATCCTTTGAGGGTCTGATTACAGAGAAAGCCCCACATCACACCAAACACTCACACTCAGAAAGTCACAGGAAGAGTCCTGACAGCTCGGGCCACACAGTCATCATTTCCTGAGATAAGCATGGCTTCCATCGCTCTGGGCACAGGTAAGTCCGTCTGAACTACATGGAACAAGGGTGTGAGCAGTTCCGCAGTCAAAATGAGGAGATGGGGTAATGAGCTGGCAGAAAGAGGAAATGTTTCCATAATTACAAAATCATTTTGGAAAACAAAGAAGCGGATGGACGGACAGACGTGTGCAACAATGTGTGAATGTATAGCATTGCTGGCTTTCTCTCGTGTGGGAGACTTTAAATAAAAGTGGAGCCATTGTGCTAACTCCAGCTGGTAGTGAGTCCCTTTTAATACATGGAGTCAAACGTCTTATGTTCTTTAACAGCTCAACCACCCTCTTGCTGGCTTAATAGAAATTCTACTATGTATTCCTTCCAGTTAACTTTGATTTACCCAAATGTTCCAAAACTGACCTGCTCAAAAAAAAAAACAAAAACAAAAAACCAAAACCCGATAAACAAACAAAAACCAATAATCCCAGATATCCATAGTTTTTTTTAAAACCAAAACCAAAACAAACTCCCAAACTTCTGTGTGTGTGTGTGGAAAAGAGGGTGTATTTACTGTCTGCTTGTGTATGTGGAGGCTGGAAGTCACGCTTAGGTATTTGTTCCTCAGGAGCCAGTCACCCTTTAATTAATTACTTTTATTCTTCTGTGTGTGTGTGTGTGTGTGTGTGTGTGTGTGTGAACACCTATAAATGTGTATGAGTGAGGTAACACTTTTGCTCCAAGAGTCTTGCAGAGTCAGAGAGTAAAACTGGGTTCTAGTCCTTGCTGTCCACTTTGTTTGAGACAGGGTTTCTTGTTCAATGCTGTGTATGCCAGGGTAGTTGGCCTGAAAGTTGCTGTGGAATAATCTTTTTGTATACTGTGAATACATGTTACTCTCATTGGTTTAATAAAGAGCCAATTGCTAGGCAGAGAGTATTTAGTGGGAAAGTCAGACAAAGAGGAAGCAAGAGATGAACATGTTGTGCTGAAGCAAGGTACCACCACATGGCAGAGTGTAGATAAGAAATAAGGGTTAATTTAAGTTGTAAAACTAGATAGTGAGAAGCCTATGCTATTGCCTGAGCATTTATAATAAGTCTCTGTGTGGTTATTTGGGGAGCTGGACTGCCAAAAACTCTACCTACGGAAAGTTTCCAGGGACTCTCTTGTCTCCACATCCCATGTCACAACTGTGTCCAGCTTTCCATGGGCACTGATCTTGAATAGTAAGCATTAACTGCTGAGCTATCTTCCCTGCCTGCACCTGATTTTCTGAAACACCTACAGGCTTGGAGCTCACTTAACTGGCTAGGTTAGCTGACCAGGCATGCCCAGGGGCTAAAGTGCCTCTTTCTTTCCAGGGCTAGAGTCACAAGTGCAAATCATCATCCCTGGAGTTTTTACACGGTTTCTGGGGACTCAAACTTGGTTCTCCATGCTTGCATAGGAAATATTTCAGAATGTCCCCTATCTTCACAGTCCCATAGAAGTTTCCTTGCTGCCTCCTTCACTACCATGTGATGTCATCAAACACTGGTCTTGTCCTGTCTCAAAGTGATCCATGCTGCTTCTGGCTCTACAATTGACTTCATCTTGGTCTCCAGGACTCCATCTTATACGTGTATATCATTCATCAATACATAAGATGTGAGAGAGTTCATCTGGCTTATGGTGGGGATGGCTATTTCCAGGGACTACAGTGCCATCTGACAGCTGTGCCACAGTCCCCTGTGCCTGGAGAACTTCCCTCTTGAACCTTTGGAGTTATACCTGGCTCATGGCATTCAGTGCTCAGTGTTTCCTATGCTTTCGAATGTGCTTACAGTCTAGACAATCTCCTCTGAGGAGCCCCTGCTCCTGGGTTTAACAAGTAAGCCAGCTTCTCTTCTCACATGCTTTACCCAGACTCTGAGGAGCAGGTCTTAAATACCTGTTTAAGGGCAAGAGGTTCTTTTTGCATTTGATTTTCACAGACTAGCCAAGGTACTCTTCCGGGAACAAGAATGGAATCTTTCTCAAGGAGGTCTTATGCTTCCAAACGGAAGAAGGTTGATATGATTGATCTAAGAGTCTGCCTGCTAAGTTATTACATTAACATAATTGTAAACCTAAAGTTCCACCTTAAGTTCACTCCTCTCAGGGTGTCCTCTCTGTTGAGATAACTGAGGCTGAGATCTGTGAAGCAAGTCCACTTATTTCTCTTTTTATGTCTGCATCCAATTTGAGCAAGTGTTGCATACCTCTTTCCAAAAACCAGTTGATTCTGTTCACTTTCTTCCATTCTGTGATGTTAATATAGGCTGTCAACTTGACAGGATCTAGAATTACCTAGGGGACAAGTCTCTGGGCATATCTGAGAGGGGTATCTAAATTAGATTATGTTAGTGGAGTGATATATTATTTATGATCTATTAAAGTTTGCATGAAGATTGAGAAAGCAAAGGCAGCCACAAACCATGGAAGCCAGGCACACACCTTTAATCCCAGGCCTCAGGATTAAGAGGTAGATGGATCTCTGTGAGTCCAAGGCCACCCAGATCTACATAAGAGTGAATCAGTCTAAAAGACTAAGAGATCATACACCTTCAATCTCAGCACTAGAGGGGTATAAAAGGAAGAAGCAGGGTCTTCAGGATTCAGGATGAGGCATTTATTATCCAGCCACACTGAGGAGAGGCAAAAGTTTGAGGCATGGTGAAGAAGAGCTTGTGCATGGAACAGCCCTTTCAGCCTGAGTTATAGGTGAGAGTTAGTGGCCAGCTGCTTTGCTTTTCTGATATTCAGCTTGAAAGTTGAACTCCAAAATCAGTCTTTCGGTCATTTTATTTTTCATGTTACATATTGGCACCCAATGTTAAAATACAAATTCACCAAAAAGTCACCTTGAGGCCATGGGCCCAGGCCCAACCCTGAGCTATAGGAAGTATTCCTTCCGGAGTGAGTCCCTCCTGCTTGAGTCTTTTGCCTGACCAGCTAGATTTTCTTTTGCTTATTCTTCAAATATTTGAGCAAGTTTGGGGTTTTCCAGTTGTAACATTTCTAAACAGTCTTTAGCTGCCATCCAAACTCAGGAGACTTTCAGGCTTTCCCTAGAGCCCCTCTACCATTGGGCTGACACTCTCAGCTCATGGTCGAAAGCTAGCTCTCAGAATTAGGTGGGCTATGCCTCTTAGTTCACTGACATTGTCAGCTGATATGATAAGTTAATTGGAAATTCTTAAAAGAAAGAGATTAGTTAAAAAAGAGAGGTTTTTTTGCCCACAGTAAAAAAATGGAAAGCACTATTAAAATGGAGGAAATTAGATCTGCATTATGATTACATAATAGATGGCTTAAAATGGAAAAAGTAAATGAAGGGATAATCAACTTAAATGCAATTGAGATACTGTCAATTGTCATTTTGATAATCTTTGTTGTTGTTTTGATAATTCTTGGTTTATGTCTCAAAAAGTTGGTTAATGTGAGTGCTAAGATGCAGGTCTTAGAAAAATTTATTACAACAGATTATAGAGATATTCAAAACCAAAACTGAGGAATTACTTGGAAAATCAAATTAGGCATTACAATTTAAGGTTAAACATGAACACTCTAAGGTCTTAAGAGAACAACCTTTAATATATCCAGTAACTTTCCAGGAAATGGCAAATGAAGGTGAGTCTATAAGAGCTACTTGGAAGACTGTAAGGATGTTAGATTTAGGTAAATTCAAGTAAGTTGTAGTCTCGTATGGCATTCATTCACCACTTCGAAGCAGATGATAAACACATGGTTTGTTTGTAAAAGGGTTATCCCTGTAGATTGGATGTATTTGATTAAAGCTGTCCTAGAGCCTGGACCACAATTATAATGGGCTTCCTGTTCAGAGAAGAGGCTAAGATTATTGAACAAAAGGCTAAAATTAGAGGTATATATATCTCCCAAGATCAAATTCTGGGAGGAGATTATGCTACTTTAGAAAGGCAATGTCAATATGATCATCTCATATTTTTAATCTGTGCAGCAGCTTTGAATGCTTGGGACAGAACTGGAGAGGCAAGAAAAAATTAAATTATTTACTAAGTTATACAAGGCCTAAAGGAAGCATTTACAGATTTCTTACAAAGACTGTCATTAGCAGTTAATAGAACAATATCAGACTCAGAGACTGGAAAAATAATAATTGAAACAATGGCTTTTGAAAATGCTAATGCCCAATGCAAAAGGATAATTAGGACTTTAAAAGCAAAATCATCACCTTTGGAGGACTGGATCAGTGATACAATTAATATTAAAGTTCATAGCTATGACAATGATATGTGGATAAGAGAGGTGATTTCAAATGATTTAAAGCACAACTAAAATGTCAACTGTTTTAATTGTCACAGACAAGGTCAGCTGGAAAGTAATTATAAACAGGATGGTTTTAGAAACAATTCTTTTTATAAATATAATCCAAACAGAATCTATCTCCCTTCTCGATTATGCAAAAGGTGTGGCAAAGGCAGACATTAGACAAAGGAATTTAGGTTGACCAGAGATTATCAAGATAATCCTTTGCTGACATTGGGAAACACCCTGAAGGGCCTCTCAAAGACTCCTATGCATAACCCTGGGCCAAATTCAGTTCAGCTCTTCCCTGTCACCTTGGAAATCACTACCCAGAGCAATTGAAGAACCTAATACCTATTTGTAAGAAAACATACTACTCTGGAAGACAGAAGAACTATAAAACAGAGAACAAAAAAAGTCAGAAAGAAAATCACAAAGCAAGTATATTGGCAAACTTCAATAAATGAGCAGAGACCAAGATTAAATGTACAAATAGATAATGTTATCATTGAAGGTCTGGTAAACACAGGTAAAGATGTAACCATTATGTCACAAGAATTTTTGGCATCCGAATTGGCCTCACTCTTAGGGATTGGAATTTTATCTCAGGTAAAACAGAGTGTGAGATGGCTCAAATATATAGAGCCAGAAGGACAGAGAGGAATATTAAAGCCATATGTGGCTAGCAGTGCAATGGATTTGTGGGGATGTGATTTATTACAGCAATGGAATAAGATAAATATTCTCCCCAAATTAGAAACCTAAGATAGAATAATATATGCCGTGCCCACTGCGCAGCCTGTATCTGAGAATGTGGCGCGGGATTGATGATATAGAGACCCATCAGTGGCTTCCAGAAGGCTCCTCAAGAAGGCTCTCCTTTATTCCTACCCTGGCTGGTTATTATATACCCTGACACCAGAGGTGGAGGTGGGTGGGTCTGAAGAGATGGTTAGTCTTTGGAAAAGGTTGAGGTCAGGGCATTCCTGTGGGTGAGCCCTTTTCAGGAACTTATTGCCCCGGGCACTGTATTGTTAGTAAACATGTTTTTAGTAAACATTGTCTTACAGCTGCCTGGTCCCAGGCTGATGGGGAAGTGGGTCTCTGGCCAAGGTCTGTTGCCCCCACAAATATATGGTTCTGGAAAATTTATAGGAAGGTATTGCAAAGAACAATCACTGATCATTCAGGTAGTACAAGAACAGGACACAACAGCTGCTAATCTTCCAAAGACACCAACAGGCCTACCTTTAAAATAACTGACAGATGAACCTTTATGTGTTGCACAATGGCCTTTAACAACAGAAAAACTTTGGACTTTAGAAGAACTGGTACAAGAGTAACTAAATATTTAGCATAAGAGGAATCAACAAGCCCTTGGAATTCTCCTGTGTTTGTTATTAAAAAGAAATCAGGAAAATGAAGAATGGTAACAGACTTAAGGGCTGCTAATAAGGTGATACAGCCAATGGGCTCTTTGCAGTTTGGAATTCCTTTGCTTTCTCTATTGCCTAAAGGACAGCTTCTAATAGTTAATGATTTAAAAGATTGTTTCTTTAGTATACCATTACAAGAAAAAGACACAGAAAAAATTACCTTCACAGTGCCTACTTACAATAATTCTCAGCTTTCTAAGAGATATCAGTGGATGGTTCTCCCACAAGGAATGCTAAATAGTTCCACTTTGTGCCAACATTTTGTAAGGCAGACATTAGAAATAATATGTAAGGGGGCTGGAGAGATGGCTCAGAGGTTAAGAGCACTGCCTGCTCTTCCGGAGGACCTGAGTTCAATTCCCAGCAACCACATGGTGGCTCACAACCATTCGTAATGAGATCTGGTGCCCTCTTCTGGTGTCCAAGCATAGAACACTATATGCATACATAATAAAAATAAATAAAAAAAACTTAAAAAAAAGAAGGAAAGTAATTTAAAAAAAAGAAAAGAAATAATATGTAAGCAATTTCCTCAATCTATAGTTTATCATTACATGGATGACATTTTATTGTTTGATTCAAATGTAGATAATTTAGCAAGAATGCTTGAAGAAGTAAAGGAAATGTTGCCTTATTGGGGATTAAGAATTGCTCCTGAAAAAATACAAAGAGGAGAATCTATTAATTATTTAGGTTATAAAATAGGTTCACAAAAAATTAGACCCCAAAAGGTACAAATTAGGACAGATAGATTAAAGACTTAATGCTTTTCAAAGATTTCTACAAGACATTTCCCATATATGGCACATTATTAGAATAAAATATGATCAACTGATTCACTTAAGGAAAACATTAGATGGTGACAAGGACCTTAAATAGTCCCAGGGAATTAACAGCTGAAGCTGAGAAAGAGTTGGCATTAGTGGAAGATGCAGATGTAGATCACATGAAACCCAAGCTTAACTGCATTCTAGTCATATTACCCTCTAAGAATTCTCCTATAGAAATTTTAATGCAGAGGGAAGATATTGCCATAGAATGGATCTTTTAACCACATAAACTGAGTAAAAAATTAAAAACTCATGTGGAAAAGATCTCTGAGTTGATTCTAAAAGGAAAATTGAGACTTCATCAATTAGCAGGAATAGACCCAGCAGAAATTACAGTACCTTTTACTAATGATGAAATTGATAAATTATGGGTAGACAGTGAACATTGTCAAAGAGCTTGTAGTAATTTTTAAAGGAGAGGTTAACAGTAATCATCCCCAAAACAAGATAATTAAACTTATAAAGGGAACTAACTGGATCCTTCTTTGCATTGTAAAGGGTACACCAATAGCTGGAGCCCCTATATTCTATACTGATACAAATGAATCAGGAAATGCAGGTTACAAATCAGAAAATTTAAGTAAAGTGGAACTAAGTCCTTATAATTCTGTTCAAAAGTCAGACTTATATGTTATTTCATGATGTTAATGGATCATAAAGAACCTCTCAACATAGTTACTGATTCATAATATGCAGAAAGAGTTGCTTTTCATATTGAAACTGCTGAATTTATACCAGATGATACAGAATTGACTTCATTATTTATTTAGTTAGAAGACATGGTCAGAGGCAGGAATCATATTATATATATATATATATATATATATATATATATATATATATATATATAATACATGTGATCCCATAGAAGTCTACCAGGCCTTATAGCACAAGGTAGTGATGAACTTGGTCAACTATTGATAGGAAATGTGCTGAAGGCCTCTAAATTTCATGTAAAACACCATGTTAATAACAAAGGTTTGAAAAAAGACTTTTCTATCACATGGCAACAAGTCAAGGAAATTATAAGGAAATGTCCTACTTATTCTTTATAACCAAGATTCACTACCTGTAGTAATCCAAAGGGCACTCAAAGGAATCAGAAAATTGGATTTGGAAAATTAAAATGTGTACACCACACCATTAATATCCATTCAGGGTTTCAATGGGCAACTGCTCTGAGTTTGGAAAGACTGATTCTGTAATTACACATTTTCTAGTAGTCATGACTCTCATGGGTATACTTACACAAATAAAGACAGACAATACTCTAGCATATGTCTCTAAGAAATGAAAGATTTTTTGCAATGCATATTACAGGTATACCACACAATCCTACAGGACAGGCATTTATTGAATGATCAAACATAACTGTAAGGTATACGATAAATAAGCAGAAAGGGCTGATAAAGAACTCCAAATATCAATTACATAGTGTTTTATTAACTTTGAATTTTCTGAATGCTAATGAGAAAGGAACAACAGCTCTGGAGAGATAACATTGGATAACAGAGAAAAATAAAGAATTAAATCAGCCAATATACTTTGAAGATGTCTTGATCTTGGAATGGAAACTAGGACATGTGCTATGTTGGGGAAAATGTTTTGCTTTGTTTCCACAGATGAAGAAAAGTTATGGGTACTATCAAAATTGATAAAGATTCAATTTGAACAAGTCACCTCTTAATTTGAAGAGATGATAGTTCATCAAGCAACATGGCTGTTTAGCCTAAATTAACTTATAAAACTAATAAATGCTTTTCATTTGATCAGATATAATTTGCTAAAGGAGAACCTCCTCATAAATTTAAGGTTGGGGAAGGGTTTTATTTTAGTCTTTTCAGAAGAATAAAGGAAAACAGCTAAGGAATCTAGCGACCACTGGACAATTGAGACATCCAAAGAAAAGGGACAAATAATCCAGAAAATTTGTCCCAAGAAAAGGAGTAAATTGGTCTATTAGTATATTATATTTCCAACAGTGTAAAATTTCATAAATCTTTCCAAACATTTATTTCTGCTTTTCTCTATAGACATAAAGAAAATGGTTCTTTTGTAGTTCCAGTCCAATTAAAGGTTAAAGCTGGTTTTGGAGTCGTAGTTGGATCTCTCCTTCTCTAAACCAGAGCATGCTTGTTAAAGAATCAAAAATCTCTGTCTCATGTCAGAAGAGTCACATGATATGGAACACAAGTAAAGCAAATATTTAAGGACAATTGTATTGCCCCTGAAATGTCTTGAGGGACCACTTGAAAGTCGCTATGCCAAAACTCGTCCATTTGTTTCCTGCCACTGTGGATGAAACTCCTTCCCAGAACAATTAAATAACCTAATACCCATTCAAAGAAAAGATATTGTTCTGGATGAAATAAGAGCTTTAGTAGCTCAAATAAAATATGTAGAAATCGTAGATCAAAATTGATAAAAATTAGATTAGTTATCTCCCCAAAGTTAGGATTGGGGAAGGGTTTTGTTTTTGTCTTTCCAGGAAAATAAAAACAAGAATTTAAGTCCTTTGGACAAATAAGCATCCAAAGAAGAGGGGAGAACTACCTGGGAAAAATTATCAAGAAAAGAAATAATCTGACCTAATGCAATCTGAAGTTTCCAAAAAAGAGAATTGAATACACACTTAGTAGAAGTTACAAGCACCTTTGATACCACCATTTTGGAGGCCAATTCAGGCAGATCTCAGTGATTTCAGGCCAGCCTGATCTACATAGTGAGTTTCAGAAGAGTGAGACTGTTAAACCTATTAAACCTGTTAAACCAGAGAAACCCTGTCTCAAAAGAAAGAATGAATGAATGAATGAAAAAAGAAAATGGAACCCCACAACAATTTCATCAGGACTAAGATAATACCTTTAAAAGGCGAAAGATTTATACGATCTGAAGAGAAACCAGATTGTATACCTTTAAGCTGAACAATAACGAACTAAAGATCAGCTTTGGACAACAAACTCCTCAGAACAATTTTGAGGAGGTCAGCTGAGATGATCCAGCCTCATAGCCTCCTCTAGCTGGGACTTAAGATAAGCCCTGCATTTTCCCATTATAGTCAAGAAGAAAGTTAAACAAAGGGGATCAGATTCAGAGTATTTTTTTAAAGATACACATATCATAGGATAAAAGGGTAGATTATTAAATCTACTCTTGAAAAGACAAAAGGGAGGATATGGATGTAATAAGATAAAAAGATAGATTTTATGCCATCCTAGAGCCTTCATCCAGTAGCTGATATAAGCTGAAGCAATCACCCACAGCTAAACACTGAGCTGAACTCTGGAATCCAGTTGCAGACAGGGAGGAGTGATGAGCAAAAGAGTCATGACCAAGCTGGAGAAACCCACAGAAACAGCTGAACTGAACAGGGGATTGCTTATGGACCCCAGACTGGTATCTGGGAAATCAGCAGAGGACTGTTCTAGACCCCCTGAAAGAGGATGTTAGTTTGGAGGTCTGGTTAATCAATGGGACCTCTGGTTGTGGTCAGTATTTATCCTTAGTATATGAATGGACTTTGAGATCCCACTCCACATAGAGGGATACTCTCTCAGCCTAGACACATGGGTGAGGGCCTAGGCCCTGCTCCAAATGATGTGACAGACTTTGAAGATCCCCCATGGAAGGCCTCACCCTCTCTGGGGAGCAGAAAGGTGATGGGATAAAGGGCTGGTGGGGGGCAGAGGAGGAGGGGAGGGAGAGAGAACTGGAATTGACATGTAAAAGAAGCTTGGTTCTAATTTGAATATAAAGGGAAAATAAATAAAAAAGATCAATTATTGAATAGACTTCTGAAAAGTATAGATATAATGAGATAAAATGGTAGATTATTGAATCTACTTTTAAAAACAACTACTAGTTTTAAATATCTTACATTTGTTTGGACTTTTTATATTGTATACAATATTGTATATTAATAATTTGAAATTAATTGGTTTAAATTTACTATACATAGGTTTCTAAGGTATTATTCAAGGCATTGTAACTATACAGCTGATTTATCAATGTAATGCAAATTTCTAGCTCTTGAAAGTTATTATTACTAACTATATAAGATAATGAGGAAATGTAGGTAAGTAATTACAATTGAACTCTTAATCACATTAGGTATGTCAGCCAGAGATATATTTTAGAAAGACAGGCTGTCTTTAAACACTTCAGAGATCTACAGAATGTAGATCTTAAAATGTTTTAATAACATAGGTATTTTTTATGACAATGAGACATGGCACAGTCTGGTGCCTCATACTGAAAGCAACTGTACTTCAAATTGTCTTTCCTGTGAAGACATCAATATTTATGGCAGCCATCTGTCTTTACTACAAAATTTTTATGTTCCAGAGCAATACCTAGTACAGCAGATTCATATTGACTTAAATAGAAAATATATTAATTTGTCTTAGAAGGCAGGGGGTCTATGGGAGAGACAACATTCAGAGATGTGGATTTTTTTTTTACTTTGCAATTTATGTGTTTGTTTTATGCTGGAGGATGTCCTTCTGTATTCTGTCAATGATGAATAAAGGAGTTTCAGCCAATGGGCAGGCAGGATTTAGCCAGGCAGGAAATCCAAACAGGGATAGAGAAGGGTAGTAGGCAGGGTCAGGGAGACTACATGTAGCTACTCAGGAAGCAAGAGACCAGGACATCACCAGCAAGCCAAAACAATGTGGAGATGCACAGATTAACAGAAATGGATTAATAATTAAGAGAGAACTATCCAATAAGAAGCCTGAGCCATGGGCCAAACAGTTTATAATTAATATAAGTCTCAGTATAGCCAAAATAACCCTGTACAAAAGAGGAACTTCAGGAGGCATTACCATCCCTAACTTCAAGAGCTATCATCCTGAAAACAGCTTGGTATTGGCACAAAAATAGAGATGTAGACCACGGGGAATTGAAAACCCTGATACTAACCCTCACATCAATGAACACCAGATTTTTGACAAAGAAGCTAAAATTATACAATGGACAAAAATAGCATCTTCAACAAATAGTGCTGGCATAGCTGGATTCAGGCATGTAGAAGACTGCAGACAGATCCAGACCTATCACCATGCACAAAACCTAAGTCCAAATGGATCAAAGGCCTTAATATAAATCCAAACACACTGAACCTCTTAGAAGAGAAAGTAGGAGGTACCCTTGAACAAATTGGTACAGGAGACAACTTCCTGAACATAAAAACCAGTAGCACAGACACTGAGATCAATAATTAATAAATAGGACCTCCTGAAACTGAGAAGCTTCGGTAATGTAAAGGACACAGTCCACAAGACAAAATAGCATCCCACAGAATGGGAAAAGATATTTATCAACCCCACATCTGACAGAGGGCTGATCTCCAAAATTTACAAAGAACTCAAGAAGCTAGTCTCCCAAACACCAAATAATACAATTAAAAAGTGAGATACAAAACTAAATAGAGAATTTTCAATGGAGGAGTCTAAAATGGCCGATAGATCCTTAAGAAAGTGCTCAATATTCCTAGCCATCAGGGAAATACAAATCAAAACAACTCTGAGATACCATCTCACTCCTGTCAGAATGGCTAAAATCAAAAACTCCAATGACAGTTTATGCTGGAGATGATGTGGAGAAAGGGGAACACTTCTCCATTGCTGGTGGGAGTTCCAACTCTTACTTACAGTCACTTTGGAAATCAGTATGGAGATTCCTTAGGAAAATGGGAATCAGTCTACCACAAGATCTAGGAATTCCACTCTTAGGCATATACCCAAAACATGCACATTCATACAACAAGGATGTCTGTTCTACTATGTTAATGGCAGCACTATTTGTAATAGCCAGAACCTGAAAGTAACCTAGGTTTCCCTCAACTGAAGGATGGATAGAGAAAATATGGTACATTTACACTATGGAGTACTATTCAGTGGAAAAAAACCAATGGAATCTTGAAATTCACAGGCAAATGAAAGGAACTAGAAGAAAGTATCCTGAGTCAGGCAACCCAGTCACAAAAAGACATACTTGATATGTACTCACTCATATATGGATTTTAGAAATAGAACAAAGGATTACGAGCCTACAATCCACACCACCAGAGAAACTAAGAAACAAGGAGGACCCTAAGAGAGACATACATGGTCCCCCGGAGAAGGGGAAAGGGGCAAGATCTCCTGAGCTAATTGGGAGCATGGGAGGGGGAGCTGGAAGAAAGAAAAGGGGAGAAGGACATGAGGGAGCAGGAAGAGTTAGTCGGGGGAAGAATAGAGGAGAGCAAGATAAGAGATACCATAATAGAGGGAGCCATTATAGGTCTACAAAGAAATGTGGCACTAGGGAAATGTCCAGTGATCTATAAGGATGACACCAGCTAACTATCTAAACAATAGTAAAGAGGCTATCTTAAATGCCCTTCCCTGAAAATGAGATTGATGACTACCTTATATGCCATCCTAGAGCCTTCATTCAGTAGCTGATGGAAACAGAAGCAGATACCCACAGCTAAACACTTAACTGAACACGGGGAATGCAGGCAGGGAGGAGTAATGAGCAAAGCGGTCAAGACCAGGCTGGTGAAACCCACAGACACAGTTGGCCTGAACAAGGGGGAACATATGTGACCCAGACTGATAGCTGGGAAATCAGCATAGGACTGATCAAGAACCACTGAACGTGGGTGTCAGTGAGGAGGTCTTGGAAAAGTATGGTGCCTCTGGAAGAGGATCAGTATTTATCCCTAGCACACAAATGGACTTTGGGAACCCATTAAACATAGAGGGATACTCTCTCAGCCTAGACATATTGGGGAGAGGTGTTAGGCCCTGCTCCAAATGATATGACAGACTTTGAAGATTCCCCCATGAAAGGCCTCATTCTCCCTGGGGAGCATAAAGGAGGTGGGATAGGTGGTTAATGGGACCAGGGGAGGGAGAGGGAATTAGGATTGACATGTAAAACAAGCTTGTTTCTAATTTAAATAAAAAATAAAAGAGATACTATTAACAAAAAAAGAAGTCCTGATTCTCCTGTTTCTACTTCTTGAGTGCTGGGATGACAAAGTATGTCGTGCTGGGGATGGGACCCAGGCAAACACCCTTCTTACTGATGTTTAGCCTCAGCCCAATCTAGCATTATTTATTTTTGTTGTTTTTAAATTACACATATATGGATGCTTTGTTTGTATGTGTATCTGTGCATGATATGCATACCCACTGATGGCGGAGGTCAGAAGAGGGTGTTGAATTTCCTGAAACTGGAGTTATAGACAGTTGTGAACTGACATGTGGGTTCTGGGAGCTAAACCTGGGTCTTCTGAAAGAGCAGAAAGTGCTCTTAGCCACTGAACCATCTCTTCAGCTGCTGGCATTATTTGTATATAAGGTTGTACATTACTTTTTCACCTTAAATGAATGGATATACTTCTCTCAGGGAGAATATGATGCTTAGGTAGAGCTTGGGGGCTGAGAGCTTGATTTCAGGAGGCAGTTCTCAGCTATTTTGGTTAGCTCTCATATTTTCTACCTGTGACTTTAAGTACCACAAAAAAGTGTAAATGCTACATAGATACTTCCAAATAGGGAAAGTAAAATTTGTTTGAAGTCTCTTGGGTGAGATGGCTGAGAAGGCTAACTGAATTTCCAGTCATCTTAACATGACTAATGGTCCCAGAGGTGAAATTATACAACTGGAATAATGCTGCAAGCTGACAGCAAAGACTGTCCGATTGACGGACAGTCCCCACCCCTCTGCATTCCCCCAGCCATTCGGGAAGCTGCTTATCTAGACTGGAGCTAGTGAGATCATGCGACACCTGGGCTTCATGGACCCCGGCTTTTGTGTTGAGTTTCTCCTCTTAAAAATGCATCTAGAAAACTCCTCACTTCCTGTAAAGCAAATGTGCATCCATTTGTTACAGTGCATTTTAAAAATGGCAGATCATAAACTACTGACCTCAAGAGATACTCAATAAATCATTAAAACACAGCTACCTGCAAGCCCCGCTCAGCCTGATTCCTCAGAGTCTGCGTTATTAGATGCATTGTGACTCTAACCCACCATCTGAATCCCACACACTGTAGCAGTCCCTGCCCAATGTGGGCTTCTGGAGTGGGGTGATACAATCTTATTTTTGGTGCCAAATACATTATTTATGTGTTGATTTGCTGAGATGGATGAAGTGGAACCCAACTTTCTGATTTCCCACAGTCTATGTTTACACCTGTTCCTTGGCAGACAAACATACCGTGCTCCAGAGAAACCAGGCAGGGCTGGATTGATTCTGCCGGAGAAACTCAGGGAATAGGCTAACTGAGCCAAGGGTGTCACCCTTAGGCTGGTCTTTTATTTTCCTTTTTTCAGGTTTGAAAGCCTTCTTGAGTTTTCTCCCACATGCCATACATATGCTGCGTATGTCTCTGTAATACATATACATACGCTCACACACACACAAACACACACATATATATTATAAATAGGTACACAAACACATACATACACACACACTCACAGATATGAGTCCAGCCTTATCCTCAAGCTTGATGTGCAGTAGAGAATGACTTTGAACTCCTGATTGTCTCAAGAAGTCACCTTTCTATCCGTGCTTAGCCCTTAGAACTGTCCATTCAGCACTGTTTCTACCTATGGGAATGGCTGAGGGTCAGTTCACACGTGACCCCTTTCACAGGCTCAGGCTCATGCAAATTTGTTTTGCTTGGCAGCTGCTCCATTACCACACTCTCATGTAGAGCCAAATATTTGGGCAGCTGAAGTGATAGAGACAATTGTGCAATTCATCACTTAGCTTTGGGCATAAAGGAGGTATTGCCCAGATGTCTCAGGTGACATTCTGAGAAAACACACAGAGAAGGAAGCATTTTTTTAATTAAAATGTTTAAAGGATTTGTGCCTGGATTCCCTCAGCAGCAGGTAGAGATCATGACTGGTCAAGAATACCTGTTCATCCAGACCCTGTGCTAATAGCTTTCCTTATCTGAGGATTACTCTTAGGTAGCCAGTTGAGCTGGGAGCTGGGAGCTGGGAGCTGGGAGCTGGGAGCTGGGAGCTGGGAGCTGGGTGCTGAACAGATATGCATGTTTCGAAAGTCCACCCTCACTGACTGTCTGCACTAGTTTTCCTGCTCTAACAAAATTCCAATGAACTATGTGGCCAAACCTCATAGCTGCTTATCCTCCCAGTCTTCTGGAGGCCAGAGAAAGTCTGAAATCAGTGTGTATGTACAGTGTCACACCCTCCTTGGAGATTCATTTATTGGTCCCCCCCCCCCGCAAGTTCAATTCCAGAACATCTTCAACAGCATCTAAATTTTAATGTTTTCTAGACAACTTGAAAACAGATTAGAATATGAAAAGTCCTGAGTTCTTGGGAATTGAATTTGACAACATTGTGTGATTATCCCAGAATGAAGGAACCCGGTGCGTCTGACTTTGAAGTCTATGCCGGGCATGGGTACTTTGGAAAAACATGTTTGGTATAGTGAAGACAAACACTGGGACACTAGACCCACTCATTCACTTAAACAACCAAATGTAGTACAGATGCACAGAACCCTTTGAAACATTATGTATAGCCTTTATATCATGGAATTAGACTTGTACATATATCATGTTTCAAAACTGGCTACAATAAACTTCTGTGTAGGACACAGGACCATTTTGCAGGATGGGATGGGATGTAGGTCTTACAACCACCAACCTACAGACTCTGGTCATGGTGGAACCTTCCATAATTGGAGATCTACTCCAGTCAGAAACAATGATGAAAGTCACTTCTCTGAACACTCTGGAGGGGGAGTTTTCTCAGAATATTCTTTGGCTTGTGGCAGTGAGACTCCAATCCCTCCCCTCATGTGGCATTTTCCCTTTGGTTCAGTGTCATTCTCTCTCTCTGCAAGCATAGTGCTCTTGTAAGTACTTGGGCCACACTGGAGTGAAGCTGACTAAATGACCTCATTCCTACTTACTTAAATATTCAAAGTCCTTCATACCAAGTGAGTTAACATTCACAAGCATTGGGGATTAGGATTTCATTATAACTCTTGGAGAGAGGATTTAGTTCAACCCAGTTTCCCTAGTGAGGCAGTCAGGCATTTCTTCACATCATTAGGAAACAGATTGAAATTAACAAATTGGAAGATGCCGCAGTGGACAGACAGGTTCCCATGGTGGGGAGTAGGCCTGGGCAGGTTGTTGCTTCAGCATGTGTTAGGTAGATTTAGAGGAGCGTGAAGTGTGGGCTGAGGTAGACAGAGCAAACAGCACCAACAAAGCCTCCAAGGAATAGGAAGGCTGTAGGAACCGAAGTGCAGAGGACTAAAGGGTGTGACGAGGGTGACCAAATACATCTTCTCAACACTAAGGACATGTAGAGCCGTACTGGGCAGCATATTTCCTAAGAGAAGCAGGGGACAACCGGGCATGTATGCAGAGGACTGCTCATTTGGAGCCATATATATCCCAGCAGCACATGGGGCAAGGCACACTATATGAATGCAGGTCAGCTGGTGAGGCAGGTGAGTAGGGCAAAGAGTTAGGATTTGAAGGTCTCACTCACAGGCTACTTTGGCTGGGTCAGGTTGCAGTGTAGACTGGAGAAGTCAAGCCATGCATGCATAGAAGAAGGCCAGTGAAGCCTGTATATGTTAGAGGACAAGGTAGATAAAATGAGGGCAGTTGATAGAATAGGGCAAGGAATTGACATGGGTGCTCTGGGCCTGGGAATTGTCTCTGTGCTATTGAGAACAGCCCCCCCCCCCCGAACACTACCTGATTTAGGAGGGGGAGATCATAGCAACAGTTGTGTTGGAACTGCCATTTTGATTTACCTGATACAAGGGCCCTGCTGAAGGCACCTAGCGCTTCACTGAGTAACTGAAATCTAACATTAACGTGATAGTTGGAAGGGAGCCTGGCCTCCCCTCCTCTTGCCTCGGGTAAGCTCCTGGGACCTTGGGGATTTTAAAAAGAGGTTCCCACTTGCCATATTAACTTGAATTTTTATAGACACTATGGACCAATGACCAGAGGTCCTGCTAATTAAGGTTTAGGAATGAGTTTGTATCTTAGGAATGAGTATGTATGTATGTTTGTATATATATGATTCTGTGTGTGTGTGTGTATCCCAGTGTGTGTGTGTGGAGATCAGAGTTGTAGTCTTCCACCTTATTTGAGACTTGGTCTCTTATTGTTTTCCACTTGTATGCCAGCTATTAGCCAGTGAAATGTCAGAGATTCTCTTGTCTTCATCTTACATTCACATTGTAGGAATGCAAGGATTGTAGACACATATTCACTAAGTTCAGTTTACATGGGTTCTAAAGTGCTTGTGGGGTAAGCACTGGGCTCATTAAGCCAGGTCCCCAGTCCTGTTTACTTTTGAAGAGCTGAGTTTCGGTCCCAGGGTGTCAAACTTGCTGGCCAAGTACTGTCCGACTGAGTTACACTGCCATTCCTTCATTTTAAAAATTATTGTTTTATTGCTTTTATTGTTGTCATAGTGTTGGGGATGACAAGGTTAACTGAAGGCAAAGAAATGTCCTCTTATTTAGAAAGTTTTAATTATTCTAGACAATGTTTCATTGAAATGGCCAGATAATTCATGATTTCCAGGGTCTGCTTTCTTCTAGTTCAAAGACAGAAGTTATGTACAGACATTAAAAGGCTATGGAGTACCATATTCTCTAACCTTGCAAGCATCTTCTCAATGCAGTGAAGCTTTGTTTCTGCCAGAGAATCAGACGACAACCTTGGTCATTATCCACTTTTTTTTTCTTTTGCGATAAGTCCTCTGACTTGAGGTGTGTCATACAGCTAGGCTGGCTGTTCAGGAAACCCCAACAAATCACTTGTCTCATCCCTAGGCCTTGAATCATAAATGAAGGCACTGTACTGGTTTCTTCTTCATGTGGCTTCTAAGGATTGAATTTTGGTCTTTGTGACTGTACTGCCAGCACTTTACCAACTGAGCTGTGTCCTCAGCCATGCCTGAGTGTTTGAAATGTTTAGCCATTCACTTACTGTTGGCTCACCTGAGATATGGCTAGATAGCATCCTTCCTCAGCTTTCAGCCCACTTCTGAGGAGGTAGCTTGCTTTCCCTGAAGGAGAAGGCCCTCTGACCCCAGTCTGCTCCATGAATCCCCTCTTCAGGGTCTCTCAAATCTGGTTTCTGCTTTGATAAAAAAAAAAAAACCTTCCTTCCTTTCTTCGTTCCTTCGTTCCTTCCTTCCTTCTCTTTCTGTTTCTCCCTCCCTCCTTTTCTCACTCCCTCCTTCTCTCCTTTTTTTCTTTCTTTGGTTTCAAAAGGAAAGGCAAGCATATAGCTATCTCTCCAAGGTAGCTCTAATCTGAAGATAATTTCTTTACTGAGGTGGGGGGATTCTGTTACCTTAGCAACTAAGCCACTAATTAACTTTTTTCATCTTCCTTTATAAATATTCAATTAACATTCAACGATGTCTTTGCTGTGCTCTGTGGTTTTATCACCTGCCAAACTGAAGAGCAACAGGGATCACAGAGCAGCAAAGATGTCTCAGAGAAGTCAAAGGTGCAGACATAGGACCCAGAGTGTTCCCAAGAGACCTGTAGCCTCTCTTCCATTCCCCTCTACTCCCACCTCTAGGGCATATGTTAAGGCCCTGAATATAACTTAGATGTGGTCCCTTGGGGATGCAGAGGGCATGGGGATGGTCTCTGGGGGTGACATTCAGTTTCTTGTCCTTCCTAGAATCGAGACTCAGATGCAGAAACTGACTTAAGGAAAAAAATCATCAGCTTTTTCATTTTGAGTGTAAAGGTTCATATTATAGTTATCAAAATGATGGGAGGCATCAAAGCCATATAACTCAGCTCAGAAATCATGTTTATGGTGAAGTCCAGAAGTAGAGCAGTTTCTGTGAAAGAATGAAGAAGTGGGCCATGCTCACCCCCCATTCCCAAAGCCGAGAAATGTTTGAATCTTCATATTGCTTTAGAAACCTAAATATTTTTCTCAGCTTTTCCAAATGCAGAAGCAAGTTTTGCAGTTGGAAATTCTCAGTGCTACCTCTCAATTTTTGTCCTCTTCAGCCTCATTATTGCCTGTGTGGGACACTTTCCATCTCACACCTGGCCTAACCTTTCTTATTTGTGTGGCTCTCATGGGCATGCATGGAGGTAATAACAAATACATTTATTCTAGTTTCCAATATCAGTCACTTAGGTTAAATGAGTGTACTAATCCACAAACCCACAAAATAACCTTAGTGATCCTTGATTGATACTTTCTCCTTGTCTCAGATTGGGAATTTGGTTTATCTACATAAGGATGTCCCATGAGCTAAATGTGACTGTCCCCATTTTACAAAGCATATGAAGCTTATAAAGCAAATATATCTTGGCTAAGGACACACATTGAGTCACCAAAGATTTGAGATTTAGATCTAGGTCAGGTTAATGCCAAAGACATTTACTCATTAGTATTCTGCCTGCATAAGCAGCAGAGAGAAATATTTTTGTCCATATCTTTTTTATCCAGGAACACTCTGACCTTGATATGTTATCAAATAAAGTTGATGCTTTCAGAAGTATGAATCAAGTTTGCATACATGGGACTGATCCTGCATAAAATTTTGAGAAACGAGAGTCATCTTTTACCTGATGTACCTGTTGTGTTTATGAGTAGCTAGCTCTACAGTAGGGCTGCTGCATTTACCAAATAAAGTTATAAAATGCTAACTTAGATTTTAACTTCAAATAAACAATGAATAATTTTTAATGCAAGTATGTCCTGTGCAGTATTTTGTTGGATATACTGATGGTGGAAACAATTTCAGTTTATTGGAAATTCAGATTTCAAAATGCACCTGGGCTTTCATCTGACAGACCTATGAAAATATGTTCTGATATGCTTTTGTATAAGCTTGCCATCTTCACAACCTTGTCTGATGCTGTGCCCTGCTTTGCCAAGACCAAAATCATACACACACAGCTGCCAGACAGTATGTGCTCTTGCACTGCCCCAGAGGACAGTCATAAGGATGTTTTGCCCCTGATTGGTCTTTTCTGGTAATCTGCCTCCCACTCCGTCTTGCCTGCCCATCATCTGCCTTTACTTCCTTGACAGCTAGCATAGCAGGCATCCTTTCACACTAAGTGCTTGGTTACAGATGGTTCTGAGGTCATAAAGAACCTGTTGCGAGAATGGTTGAGACATTTCGTGCTGGAGAAATCTTAGGATCTCACAAATTTGTCTTTGTTTGCTGTGCCCAAAGTCTGGATCCCTAAAATACCACCAACAGACCAAATTCCATGCAAAAGCAGAGTCTCTATTTCCAGTTAACTTGGACTTAAGTCATTCTGAAGCAGCAGCAGCAGAACAGGAGAGACCTCAGGCAGTGTGGGGAGGGGGTTTTTATAGTGTACAAGCAGGAGGGTTGAGGGGGAGCTTGGGGAATTCCAAACCTGCATAGCTACAGACTTGTGATTGGCTCAAGCCCTAACTAGGGGTATGAGGACTGAACTGGGAATTGCAACATTGTTTTCTCAGCATGAGGGTACCCCAGGTTGTTTACTCATCTCTGATTGGTCTCTCCCTATGGGTATTGCATTTCTGATTGGTCTATCTCAGTGGGGTGAGGTGTTGTTCATTCCTGATTGGCCCTTCCCTGTGGGCTAAGGTCAGGGGCAGTCATGCCTCACTGACTGGATGAGGCTCAGGTCTTTGTGTTTTGGCTGCAGTTATGTTGAGGCCTGGGTCTCTCACTGTTAGAGTAACCCAGCTGCGTAATGGGGTGGATGGGGCCGGCCAGGAGCTAGCACATAGCTATGGTTTACTCTTCTAAGCACAGTTCAGGCTCAGAGTTCTCATGTGGGCCCCTTCTCTTCCCTGACTGTGATAGTGATGATGGCCTTGTCTGGATTCTCTGTTTATAGAATTTGCATATTGATTACATTTAGTCATTACAATGGATATTAAGGTAATTTCATCATTACTAAGGTCGATCCCACAGCTTTACATGCTGCTGACTCTGATTTTACTCTCTGTACCCAAATATCCCAAGAACAACTGGATCCATTTAAAACATGTTATAGTGGTTTGCAAAGATAATCTGGGAGGTCCATATTCTTTCTTAAAAATTTTTATCATTTTTCTCTTTTTGCTCTTTCATTCCCACAAGAAGTATATCCTGCAGTCCAGGAGGCTCCTATCTGATCATTCCTGATGACACAGTCATCCAAGGGCCTTCTGTGTTTTCCCTTTATTCCTGGCATGCTTTGTAACAGAGGTTTATTTTATTACTTTGTGAATGCTTCCTTGAATGGAGGAAGGAGCAAGAATGTAATATACTCAAAATTGTTTGTTTGTTTGTTTGCTTTGAGACAGGTTGGTCTTTAACTTGATTTGTAGCTGAGGATGACCTTGAACTCCTGATCTTCCTTCTTTAACCTCTAGAATGCTGAGATTATAGGTTCCTACCAATATGCCTGCACTTAGACAATGCTGAGATAGAACCCAGGACTCTACCTTGAGCTATATCTCTACCTGATGGTTCTATTTGATACGAAATTGGGACATTGTATTCATTTGTGAGTATAGAAGTGTAACAGTTATGGCTCTCTTGTCATGTTGCCTATTATTACACACCTCACTCTTTTCCCAACAGCAGTATGAAGCAGGCAGCACTACTCTGGTGTCAGCAGAGGAACTGTAAGTCTCCAGGAGATTAAGTCATGTCACCCAAAGCCACACAGAAAGTGGAAGGTTAAATATGGGACTCAGGGCAGTCCAACTTAGAAGTTAATGATCCTTTTGAGAATTAGTGCTTACAGAGCCTTTGGGGGTTCAGTGAGCTGCAGTCCATAGCCAAATCCTGCCAGCTCTCTACTTTTGTCAATAAAATTTTATTGGAACACACACACACATGCACACACACACACACACACACACACACACACACACACAGGGAATTAATCTTTATGGCAAGGTATGTAACTGAATGTTTGGGCAACTGTTACTTCCTTTCCTTATAATTTCACAAAGCATATCCATCCACGTATTAAATGTGGAAAATGCAAAACTGCTGCAAAAGAAGTCTATTTGGCTTGGTTTAGCCTAGAGTTTGCACAGAGAATTTATTTGGCTGTGGAACTGTGCACTTTACTTTTCAGGCCCCATTCATTAATATTGTATGGAGTAAAATAGTTTTACTCATTATATATGAATGGAAAAGTCTATTGTTAGCATGGGCATGTAGCTTAGTGGTAGAATACTTGCCTAGCTTGTGCAATGCACTGGGTCCAATTTTCATCTGGATGTAGTGGTTTATACCTTCCATCCTAGCATTCAGGTAGAGGTAGAAGAAATGATAGTCTAATGCCATTATGAACTATATTGAGAATCTTTTTTTTTCTTTCAATACAGGTTTTTTTTCCTGTGTGGACATGGTTCCTGGAAGTTACCAGACTGGCCTTAAACTGGTAGAGATCCACCTGCTTCTGCCTCCTGAGTGCTTGGATTAAGGGCGTGTGAGCCTGTATCTTAGAAAAGAGAGGACAGAAAAAGAGAAATAAAAGGTATGGCGATAGAGTTACAAAGGAATCTATATGTGCTATATAAGAGTCAGGTAATGACTTAGGAAGACATTTCTATAGTGTATAAAAAACAAAGGGGAAAACACAGCGCTTGAAATATGGAGAAGACTCTCATATGAAAGACATGGGGAATAGACAGATTTGTGCAATACTTACGTAGAACTTCCTAACAGGCAGAAAGGACATGGCACCTGGAAGCCACTGTGCCTAGATGTCTGTAGTGTTTGAATGGTATAATCTCAGAGAGCTGTGATCTTGAATTGGAAGACCTCTAATGGTTTCACAAGGTGAAATTTTATTTTTATTTAAACTGGTTAATCTAAACTAAAATATAATAATTTAATGCTGACTGATTATAGCACCAGTTTGTAATTATACAGAAAATAGCCAATTGTATAACAAACAGTAAATTACATATATTTTTCTTCATAACTTTATGATGTTGTGGCAGTACCTGCTTTAGGTTATTCACATTTCCATAATATGTGTAGCTTGATTAGTGTTTACTTTTTTGGTGTTGCTTTTGTTTATTTGGTTTTTTTGCTTGTTTGTTGTTTAATCATGGATGACTTGCTTACAGTTTCAGAGGTTTAATCAATTATCATCATGGCACAACAGGGTGGCATGCAGGCAGATGTGGTTCTGGAAAAGTAGCCAAGTGTCCTACATCTTGATAGGCAAGCAACAGGAAGTGGTCTGAGTGTCATATTGAGTGAAGCTTGAACAAAGGAACCTCAAAGCCCACCCCCACAGTAACGTACTTCTTCCAGCAAGGCCATACCTACTCCAATAAAGTTATACCTCTAATAATGTCACTTCCTATGAGCTTATGGGGAGCAAATATATTCAAACTAGCACAACATATAACTCCATTTTCCAGAAGGTGATTCATAGCTTGATGATCTACATTAGCTGTAGGGCCAGGCCATATCAAGCTTTCACAACCAGGACAGGAAGTGGCTAATGCTTAGTGACCCTTAATAAACTCTTAATCATTAAGAGTCTAAATGATCCTCACATTATCTGTATATCCAGGTACTTCCCCAAGCTCCTCCAACCAGGACTAGATATGGTTAATAGTCCAATTTAACTCTATGACGAAGGCCAAGTCAATTTTTTTCCTAGGCCCTTAAACTAATAGTTTATCTGTAGAAGTCACCTTCTAGGAAGATGTGACATGTTCCATGAGTTGAGTTTTAATGTAATTATGATTCCTTATGTACTGGGGATTTTATTACACTAGGGAACCCTTTTTTCCAAATTATACTGTGTTTACCTATGCTGACAATAAACCACCTGGCATCAGACTCCTGAAATTTCATTCATCCTAAGTCAAGATAAACTGAGTTTTCATTCTTATCTCTTTTTAGACCATTTCTCTGCCTGCCATGACACCTGCCATGACCCCCTCAATAAGAGGCTGGTAGAATAATAGGGAATAATCCCTCCCTCAAGGACAGACCAATGAGGTGCTACTTCAATGTCTTAGGGAAAATCAGCAAGACAGCATGGGAAAGTCACTATGGTAAAGAGTTTTGATTGTTTTTTAATTTTATATTTTTGAGGAAAGTTCTCACTAAGCTGTTCACTCTGCCAGAAATACTATTGCCTTACTTAGCCCCTGAATTCTGGGTTTGTAGGACTAAACCATTATCAACTGCTTAAAAAACATGAATTGTCAGTGAAATCTTGTAATTAATGAAATGAATGGGCCCAAAGAGTTGTATTTTCAGTAGCTTTGTGGAGTAACAGAAGGGCATGGGGTGGGGCTCACAGGGATGACCTGTGTTAGAGTTGAGAGCTACAGAGGAGGAAGGGAGAATTTCTGGTATAATTACCAAAGGAATTCCCCAAATTCCTCATGAGACTTTGGGAGAAACAAGAGGTAAAGCAAGTCCTGGCAAAGGATGACATCACTGGGCATTCCCCAGGTTCATTTCCTCTTCTCTTACACACATAGCAAGACGAGAGCTCTCAGCTTCTGTAGTTACATGTGTTGACACAATGTGCTCTAAACAAAGCTGCCTAAGAGTATTATATCCTTTGGGGAATTGCCCAGATGTTCCTCCCATATAAAATCTTCTGTACCCTTCCTACTATGATGACAGTCATGTATCTTGGAAGAAGTGTGAGATTAGAGCATCTGAATTGAGGAAGAAGCTAAGTCCTTGAATCACCATTGCAAGATGAAGACAGATGTCTATGAAGAACATTTTGATTGTGGTGAAAAATCTGTGTTAGCAAGCACTGGGTTCTTTTTTAAGACATTACCTTATTCTAACACAAGTTCCAACACACTACAAAACCGTGGACTAAACACATCCCACGATATGCTTCTGTATAGCTCAGAAAAATAATTTTAAAATTTTATCTTAAAGATAGTTGTTAAAGTGGAGAATACATGGAAGAGAATAAAATGGCCCCACAATATGCCATGCTTACTGCAGGACCTGGTACAGAAAATTTTTATCTATTTTAAGCAACATGAAATTTTCTGAGTTACTAAATTCTAGGCATCTTTCTAATTATATTACAAATAACAAATATTGCAAATGCTATATGTAGTAAACAGATATCAACACATATATGATATGTACATATATGCATGTTTATAGAAAAAAAGATTATAGACTTGTACTTTCAGAAAAATAGAATAATAGAGACCAGCTTTATCTCCTGACCCAAATCAACTAAAAAAAATTATCCTTCCAACATGAAGGTGAGGATGTAATTATATCACTAGGTACATCCAAGATAAATGATAAATGGGTGTTTATTGGGCACAATTACACTGAAAAATACAAAGAATTGTGGAGTGTTTCCCTATTCTTTTTTTTGTAATATTTTTATTTAAATCAGAAACATGAATGCTTCATATGCCAATCCCAGCTCCTTCTCCTACCCCTCCTCCCTTGTCCCTCCACCAGCTCCCCCAGCCCCCCACCCAATCCCCATTCCCTAGGGAGGGTGAGGCCCTTCTTGGGGGGATCTCTAAAGTCTGTCATTTCATCAAGGGCAGGACCTAGGCCCTTCACCACATGTCCAGGATGAGAGGGCATCCCTCAATTTGTAATGGGCTCCCAAAGATCATTCATAAACCATGGTAAACACTGATCTACTACCTAAGGCCCCAGTGATTTCTGTGGCCTCCTCACTGAGACTACATTCATAGAGTCTCAGACATCAGTCTGGGATTCAAGACCTCCCCCTTATCTGGTCAGATGTCTTTGTGGGTTTCACCATCATGGTCTTGCTCATCACTCCTCCATCTCTGACACTAGGTTCCAGGAGTTCAGTTCAGTGTTTAGCTGTGGGTATGTGTCTCTGCTTCCATCAGTCACTGGATGAAGGTTCTAGGATAGCATATAAGGTAGTCATCAACCTTACCATCAAGGAGAGGCATTTAATGTAGTCTCTCCACTATTGATTAGTTTGCCAGTTGGTGTTATCCTTGTAGGTCTCTGGAGATCTCACGAGTGTCAGCTCTCTCCTCAAACCTATAATGACCCAATCTATATAGTATCTCTCATCCTGCTCTCCTCTATTCTTATCTCAACTCAACCTTCCTGCTCCCCCATACCTTCTTCTCACCTCCTCTTCTTCCCCTCTCTTTTTCCTGGCTCCCTCTCCCCTCCCCCAATGTTCCCAATGTGCTCAGGCGATCTTGCCTCATTACACTTCTCTGGGGTATCATGCATCTCTCTTGGGAACCTCCTCACTGGCACTGGGATTGTAGGCTGAGACTCCCCTGATCCATATCTAAAATCCATATATGAGTGAGTACATGCCGTGTTTGTCTTTTTGTGTCTGGGTTACCTCACTTAAGATGGTTTCCTCTAGTGCCATCCATTTGCCTGCAAATTCCCTATTCTTCCTAACTGATTGGTGACCCAACAGAAAGAGTGGGCAAAGAAAAGCCATGCTTCAAACTCCTCTCTTCCCACTTCTGTCCACCTGAAGCCACACCCAAAGGGGTGTGGCCACCATTTCAGGTTCACAGACTAGATGCCTACACCAACAAGTATATCAAGACAAAGCTGTACTATTCAGTGAAGAACAGTGATTCCTCTGAGATGGGAGACAAATGGGGTAAGCTATATGATAGCTGTAGCCCATCACACAAAGAGAATTTCTAGGCTGTCTTTGTGTGTGTGTGGGGGGGGTGGGCACAAGTGTGATATCTTGTCTTGCAGTCATGCTAACTTAAGGAGCCAGAGCCATAAACAAAGAGGCTAGTGTGGAGCTAATGCCACAGAAAGAACTCTGGAGAGATGCAGAGACCCCACTCGCCAGGGCTGAGCATTGATTATAACACATTTGTGAAGAAATGATCTGAAGAAAGATTCATTCAGGAGAACTAGATGATATAATCCTTTGGGGTACTTATAGGCAGGTCTGGGAATAGTTTTCCTTTCCATCAGAGTCAGAAACAGCATAACACACAAACATCTGATGGAGTATTTAAAGGGATTTGCTTGAGCCATAGCACACAATGGCTCCAGATGAAATGCTGCTCACATTGTATCTGAAAACATTTAAAGCAATCTCCAAAAGGGTTATATATTTATATATAATGACCTGATTTTTTGGAACAGAATTCAAATAAAATACAAGTAAATAAAACAAAAGTATGTAGCTATAAGTACAGTTTCCAGGGAATTAAGGCAGGATTCCTGAGTTCAATGCCAACAGTGTAGATGGACATTTCTGCTCCACCTAGTCTCACAGCTCTGTAGTCCAAATAAACACACAGAGGCTTATAATAATGTATACACTGTTTGGCCAATGTCCCAGGCTTCTATTGGATAGCTTTCTCTTAATTATTAACCCATTTCTTTTAATCTATGTATCTCCATGTAATCTTGACTTACTGGAGAATGCCTGGGCATCCTACCTTCCTGGTAGCTACATAGCATCTCAGTCTCCACTCACTCTCTGAATTTCTATTCCCAGAATTCTCCTAGTCGGATAGCCCTACCTATGCTTCCTGTCTGGCTAATGGCAATCAGCTTTTATTCACCAATCAATAAGAGAAACATATATTCACAGCATACAGAAAGATATCATCCATCATATCCTCTTTTCTGTCTAAATAAAAAAAGGTTTTAAGGTTTCAGCATTAACATAGCAAAATTATATATAACAAAACAGTTATCAAACGAGAACTATAGTTAATAGTATTTAGTTCATTAACAGTTGGCAAAATTTAAAGAAAATATTCTATCATCTACCCTATCTCTGTGAGTGTAAACTTTTATATGTAACTTACCTTTTATCATAACTAAAGAAAACCATAACTGAGTGTCTTCAACTCCATCAAAGACCCCACAAGGATATAATATTACCTAAGTAAACAGGATGTGCTTTGTAAACAACTTCCCAAACTGTAGAAATGACAGATATATCTGGCTGCCTGGACAGTCACCCAAAGTTACTCTGTAACCTTGGGGCATCCATCTTTAGCCTAAGGGCCTAGAGTGTCTGGTAGAATTCTCAACAAAGCAGGAAACTTGAAACTGCCCCACCTGTATTGGCAGTTTGTCAGTCATTTTTCTCTGTGTCCTGCAGAATGTCTGGTAGACTCATGAATCAGGAACCCTGAAGGACTGTCCAATCTTGTTTTGGAAAGTTCAGCAGTCACTTTCCTGTGGGTCCTGCATGTTCAGTTTGTACAGAATGCAGTCAAACAGTCTAGGCAAGAGCAGTTTCTTGCCCAAATGGCTAGTCTTACCATATTGAAAGTGAACACCATAAAGAGCTTTTTTGATGCCCACCTTCCTCTCTGACTTAATTGGTGTTGCCAGAAGCAGTGTGTCTTGTCTCATTGTTATGAAAACCCCTAACAAACCATATTCTGTAGGTCTTTGAAAGGTTTTGAAGAATACCTATCCATTTGAAACATATTTCTATACATCTAGCAAATCTAACTAACATAACTGTGTTTTGACTATTATAGGTGGCTATCTATAATCTGTTTAATTATACATTATATTTTTTAAAAAGTTGTATAAACACAATACCTAAACAAGAATGGGAATAAACATATAGTAAAAGTGACCTTAAATTTATATCAATAAACCAAAATCCTTACAAATGCAAAGTATTCATTTCTATAACATATTTTCTCTTTTTCTTTTAGAAAGAGATTGGCTGTGGCCATTAACCATTTATAATTAACCCTGTTTAAATGAAAACAAAAATTTATAAACAATATTTTGGAATGTGGGTATGTTTCCCTCCACACTGCTCCCTGCTATTTGGGGGCACTGTCAATCCCAAGGGGATCCTGAGAAAACCCAGAAACCTAGCCAAATCCTGGCTGTAGAAGTCTGAGGTTGCATCATCTCAGCTGTTTTGGAAGTTGGATCACCTGGGCCACTGCTTCAGGGGGTCTTGTTTGATCAAACCATATTAGTCTGGAAGGAATCCACAACTTTTCATCTTCTGTAGAAACAAAAGCAGAACCTCTTTTCCAAAGAAACATGTCCTCAGACTTTAATTTAGATTTCAAAGCATTTTCAAAATATATAGGTTGGAATAATCAACCAACATTTATAATCAATAATCTTCAGCAGCTGTTGCTCCTTCCTCACCAGTCAAGCAATTTGAAGACAACACAGTAACATACAGTATCCAGCATCTCTGTGTATTTTTCTATTTTATGTGGCTTTTCTTAATCATTCTATTTCTCTTATTTTTATTTTTATTTTATTTATTTATTTATTTATTTTTGAGATAGGGTTTCTCTGTATCTTTGCCTGCCCTGGAACTTACTCTGCAGACCAGGCTGGTCTTAAAATCACAGAGATCCTTTTGCCTCTGTCTCTAAAGTGCTGGGATTAAAGGTGTGTTCCACCACTCCTAGCTGCTCAATTTCTTTTAAGGGCTTTCTCTATCCTTTTTCTTTATGTTAAGGCTACATATATCTTTTAAACACTGTATACCATTTAGAGGTTTCTTTTCTCTGAATCAGTCTTTACTGTATATCTCTATCTTTTTCTGACCACTAGTCTTTAATCTGCTAACCAGCACGTCTATGATTAAAGTGGAGGTTTTGGCTAATTGGATTTACCCAGTTAGGCTCCAACATGGCGGTGGTGTATTTACTGCCAGCTCTGGGAGCTGTGCTCATTAGTCTGGTCTATGACATCATCAAGCAGCTTGCAGCACACAAATCCCCTTTTTGTCTGTATGAGTAAAAGCTAAATCTACCATGCAGCATGTTGTATGGCTTGGAGACAGCCTCTGTGTACTACAGTGGCAATCTGCCATGCTGTGCTCAAAACCAATTGCCACGTCTCTGCACTATGGCCTGCATGAGACTGTGAGACCAGGAAACCCAATCCAGCTCCATTTCTGTGAGTTCAGAAGCTTTTTAAGCTTTTGTCAGGTTTACATGGAAATTCTTGCTAAACATTTGGACACTATTTGTAGATGGATGTTTCTGTCCCACCTGGTCCTGCAGCTGCTTAGTCCCAATTAAAGCCACTGTTTGGCCAATGACTCAGGCTTCTTATTGGATAGCTCTCTCTTAATTATTAACCTATTTTTTTTTAATAAACTGTGTATCTCCATGTAGTGTTGTCTTACTGGAGAATGTCCAGGCATCCTACCTTCTCAGTAACTACATGGTATCTCACTCTTGACTCACTCTCTGTATTCCTCTTTCCCGCTATCTCCTAGTCTGGTAGCCCTGAATATACTTCCTGCCTGGCTATATCCTGCCTGTCTATTGACCAAAATAATTTTTTTCATCACCAATAAGAGAAAGTCTATTAACAGCATAATAAGACATAAGCAGTTGCCATCACAACAGGCACTAAATAATTAGTTCAAGGACTATCTCAGTTCTCCTCAGGTACCCACAACAAAATCCCTTCAGAAACAACAAAAACCCAGAAACAAACAATAAAAACAAAACAAACCACGACTACTTGATGCTGCAACGATAAACGGCACACTTACTGAAAGTAAAAGTAAGCATTTATTGTAGAAATTACTCACAAGAGACAAACAAGTAATCCAAATGAGCCGAGTAGTTTTCGGCCACTGAACTAGAAGCTGGAAAAGGAGCGAGACTTCTGCTGCTCAGTCTTTTATACCTTCCTCCGTAATGCCCCTAGCCATGCCCAAAAGTGGGTCTGGCTAGTGACGTAGTTCACTGCCTACGTCCGTATACGTCTTTAGTCATGCCCAAAGTGGGTGTGGTTAGCGGTGTGGTAAACTGCCATTTTATTACCTCATCTGTATGCGCCTCTAATAATTCACATGGTTAATGGCGGAGCACTGTTTCCTCCTACAACTACTAATGTAAAGTACAATGTTAGATAGTTTTCAATAAAAAAAATCATGCAAATGAAAAATATGTTTAGAGGGAATGAACATGTGAAAGCCCATTTAAGGTTATCACATGCGTCTGTCAGGACATCTAGTCTGAATTCACTGTAACACACCTGTTTTCTCCAGCTGTAAATTCGTCATCATGGTTTTCTTGAAGCAGAGAAGTGGTGGTATCCTGCAAAACACCATGGCTCATAATCATGTCGGTAAAATAGGCAGACCTATACGGCAATGTGTAATTACTTTTCTCATTGCTTTAACGAAATACCAACTTAAGGAAAGAAATATTTATTCTGGCTCATAGTTTTAGAAAATGCAGTTCATCAGAGAGGGGACAGAAAGGCTATTCACACTGCTATATATTCAAGCTGGGATTCACAACATGGCATGTGCTCCAACATTCACAGGTTTGTACACTGATTTTAATTAATCTATCCTAGGAATTCTAAGGACCACAATTCACTCTGTAATGAAATTCTACTCATCAGTAAAAGATAGTGAACTACTGATATATACTACAATGTGAATGAACCTCAAAATAACTAACCTGACTAAATAAGACAAGAAAAGATACATACATTATGCTTCCACTTATAGAAACTGAGAACTATCTTATAGGAATAGAAAGTCAGTCATTCAGTCATTGGTTATGTGAGACTCAAAGGGAGATGGGGTAGAAGTATGTGGGAAAATTGCACAGATTCAGGAGGAAGTTTAAAGGTGATGGACAGGCTTTAATATTGTTGTTTTGCGAGTATAATTGTCAAAATGTTTCAGGTAATACATTAAATATGTATGGCTTATTGAATTTTAGTTAAAACTTAAAAATACTTTTGTAGAACTATAAGCATGTTATTGTTGTTGTAAACATTAGCTGGCCCATAGCCAGCTGGGACCATGTTCAAACCTGGGCAGGGAGGGCATGCTGCAGTCAGGGTCATGTTAATATGATGGGCCTTTGGACCTGGACTGTAGTGGCCCCTGGGCCAAAGTTGCTGACAAGGGCCATATCTAGGTCTGTGGTGATGTCCATGGCCCATGTTAGCACAGAGGTCATTGAAACCTTGCTGCGCTGAGCCAGCCTGGCTCTTCACTGGCCTTGGAAAGGCTGGTCCTACCCATCCCTGGATAATGCAGCAGGCAAGCTGGCATTTTCTCTCAGGGGAGAGCTCGAACCCCCTAAACTTCCCCCCTTCCACACAGGGAAAGATGGCCCCATTCCTCACCATGAGCATGCACCTCATCTGGGAAGCACACTGCAGCTGACCCTGAGGTCAGGAAAACAGGGGAGCCTTTCAAGGACGTAAGAGCAAGAGAGCTGACCCTGCCTCCTGACCCCCCCCATCTGTCATATGGTAGCATGGGTGAAAGAAAGATGTCCTTCCCCTCTTCCCCTTGCTACCTGTGGCTCCAGCAGACAGGGTTCACTGACTGACAGGAAGAGTCAGCCACTGGACCTCAGTGAGCCAGGTTATTTCCCTTGGGGGTCTCCTTCTTGAAAGGGGAAGAAGTTAACCTCTGTTGAGGGTAGAAACCATGGTATGAAGCATTTTATACTTAATTAAGACTGTGACTCTTGGTCTAGTGGAAGAATTAGTGTGTGGTCAGACAAAATAAAACTAAGGCAGTGAGAGGTAGAAGATTGTCGTTGGGGAGCAGGTTGGGAAAGAGAGAGCTAATGTTATTTCAGGTTCTGATTCTGGCCCATTATTCCCCCAAACCTGTGATGTCTGCACGCTTGCCATGTTTTTCCTCTCCAAAGTCCCTTATGTTTCTTGTGCTAATAATTTCCCAATTTATTAAGCAAATTTATGATATGGTCCCACCTTGTTGAACATCACCAAAGTTCACTGTATATGTAAGGAATCTGTTTTTATTTCTTTTTTTAGTGACTGAGATCCTGATGTTGCTCTAAGTAATAACTGAATGTTAGGCTGACCATATCAAAGATTCTGCCTGATTCATCACATACTCATCAAATCTTTCCTAAACCCATGGTATTTGACCACATGTTGAGAGACATTCTCATCAGGAGTACATAGAAACAGCCACTTACATATTATACGGTTATGTAGATTGGAGACATCCTACCATAAATAATTTTATGACAAACTCCCAGGTGTTCATTGCTGAGGAAAAAAATTAGATGGAGCCCCAAGTTGAACTCATTAAAAATATACGACCCTGGGGAAACATAAGCCATTCTATGATCTTTTATTTTCTTAGAATCAATTGTGGACTAGGAACTGACTCCCCCTCCTTATATTTCACAGTGAACTTACAACATTATCAAGAGGAATGTTGTGTTCTAACAAATTTTAATCTAGTGAGATAATCTGGAACCATGGGAAGTACAGCTATGCAGCAAGTCTATGGTTCTCTGTGACCATTTGTTTGTTTGTTTGTTTGCTTGCTTGCTTTGTTGTTACTTCACCTGTTTATCTTTGCTTTTAATTTTTTTGCTTCACACATTACAGCCATAAATTATTTTCTCAGTAGTTTTAAAGGGACAGAAATATGTCTTGCTTGTTACTAGATGGATCTTTATTCATGGTAGCAGTGTTTACTAAGATAACAGAGATGAATACATTTGTGCAACTGCCTTTCTGTGGCCAGAAAATACTGTTCTTGTAGTCATTCACTGACCCTGGCTCTTATTATTTGTCGGCAGCTCTTCCACAATAGTCTGCAAGCCTTAGGAGGTAGGAGTATGATATTGACACCTCTTTTGTGTTGAGCATCTGCATTCTTATTCTCTGTGCCTGACCAGTTTCGGGTTTCTACGCTAATTGCAAAAGGAAGCTTCTCGGATAAGGGTTGGCAATAAAAGTAAGCCACTAGGAATTGATTTAGTACTGTGCCCGTTTAGCAGAGTAATAACAGTAAGTTTTCCTGATGGCCTATAACCTCTCTAGTCACAGATTCTTGGTCCCAACATCCAGGTTCAACTTGTAATATTAATTCATAGCAAATGAGACAGTTGTGCATAAGATCTGTGTAAATTCAAGGCAGATAAAATTCCATTATGGAGAGGGAAGATGGAAATGAGTTTCCACCCCTGACTAAGGTGTTATTGGCAATTGATGCTGGGAGATGGAGACTCAGTGTTTTTAAGTGGGGCAGCCCCTGGAAGACTGACCACTTTCAGTGAAGGCCACGTCCAAACACGTATGGAAGCACAAATTGAAATTAATGAGGTTAAAAAAAGACACAATGGGTGGGTTGGGAAGAGAGGATGGGTCTGGAAGAAATAGAGGGAGGGGAGGAGGTGAATATGATCAAATTATATTGTACAAAGTTCTCAACTGAAATGAGAAAAGAAAGGAGAGACAGGTGTTAATCCCCTTCTTCTGTCACATAGAAAGCTGAAAAGTCCTGAGGACCATCCTAGGAGGAATAAGATCAGGGCAGAACTAGGAGCTAAGCAAATAACAGATATTAATAAGTGCCTTAATTGACTGATTGATTATACAGTAAGATTTAGTAAATATATCCACATATGAAGCCACTTCTCTAGGATCATTCTTTTTTTTCCCTCTCTTTTCTTCTTCCCCCTTTCCTGTCCCTCCCTTCTAGGACTGAGAACTAAATCTAGGTCCTCACATGAACAAGGTGTGCTCTCTGTTACTGACCTGTATCTTCAGCTCATATTTTACTTAAGATTTTTAGACAAGATCTTACTAAATTTCCCAGGTTGGTGTTGAATTTATTCTGTAGCCTGGAAGACTAAGCTGTCAATCCTTCTGCCCTAGTTTCCTAAGTATCCCCAAGTAGAGGCCTATACCAGCATGCCTGAATAAGATTATTCTTTAAAATAAGAGAATAGGGGGTTAGAGAGATGACTCATGGTTAAGAGCATGGTCTCTCAGAAGACCCAGGTTGGGTTTCCAGCACCCACAGGATGGCTCACTGTGTCCTGAAATTCCAGTTGCCCTTGAACTGTTTTATTTTCATCCCTTTCTCCCTCAATTAGTCACAGAACTTAAAACATGTGTGTGTGTGTGCCTGTGCATCTACACACACACACAATCATTGCAATGACATCTCAGTATGTTATTGTACAGATAGGTATCTTTCAGAAAAGCTAATATATTAATAAGGTGATATAGGGCTTTGGGATGCCTGATACAATTACTTACTTAAGTCTGGCAGAGTCGCACTTTCACCTGAATCAAGACATTAAATTTCCTCACTGTGCTCCAAAGCAGTGGATTTATGTAGGATTGACGCTTTTTGTCTTTATGACAAGGTCTCATTGTGTAGATTTGGCTGCACTTGAACTCCCTATGTAGACCATATTGGCCTTGAATTTGCAGAGAGACCGTCTTTCTATGTCTTCTGAGTTGTGGGATTAAAGGTGTGTGCCTCCATAACTGACTTACTTAATACTTTCAGAATAATATATTTGGGCCAAAGATGATGACTCAAGTGGTAGAGGCACCTGACACACAAAACTGCTAATCTGTGTTTAATCCCCAGAACTGATGTAAAGACAGAAGGAGAGAATTGGCTCCACAGAGTTGTCCTCTGTCCTCCATAAGTGTGCCATGACATGTGCCTCACCCATAGTCATAATACACAAAATAAATTAAAAAAATGTAAGGACAATATTGTTTAGGAAGTGAAAATTGAAGGACTGATGTGGCTGAAGTATCAAATAGGGGACTGTCTATGAGATTCATTTTAATTCTTTATAACGCACAAACAGTATTACCTTCATGGTATTGTAATGAAGATATAGAGCAGCCAAAAGCTATTCACGAGTGCTGGTGTCCTCTTGGAAGCCCTGCTTTCTAGGCTTTACTGTCTCCTTGCTTCATCCATTCTTCCCCCATTACACTTCTGCTCCCCTGGATCCTCAGGTTTCCTGTTGTCCTATCCTGTCTGTATAGCTGACTGCATGACTGCTCCATGATATGGTTAAGGGGAAGGCTTTTCTTGGAGATCTGAGAGGGAAACCATCCAGAGGCATTTGGAAGAAGTAGATTGAACATGGCCATTGGTTGAATGAAAATGCCTTCCACAGGCCCATAGGGAGTAACACTATTAGGGAGTATGGCTTTGTAAGAGTAGATGTGGCTTTGTTGGAGGAAGTGTGTCACTGTGGAGGTGAGCTTTGAAGTCTCTTATGTGCTCAATTCATGCCCAGTGTGGTACTCCCCTTCTTCTGTCTGAAGATCAAGGTTAGAACTCTGAGCTCCTTCTACAGCACCATGCCTGCCTATATATCATCATATTTCCCACCATGACAATAGTTAGCTAAACCTCTGAATGGTAAGCCAGGCCCAGTTAATGCTTTCCTTAATGAGAATTGCCAGGCCTTGGTGTCTCTTCACAGCAATAAAAACCCTAACTGGTAGACCTGCCTAGGAGAAAAGCAGAAGTAGAGTGAGACAGAGACAGAGATGCATATCAAAACAATAGGGTTATAAGAAGAATGAGTAGCTGACTAAAGGGAAGCCCATGAACTAGAGAGAGTTTAGGGTACAGAAGGAGGTGAGAAGTGCTAGGATGCTAGCATAGATTTTGAGATATGTGACAAGTACTTGTGATAATGAGGAACTCTGGTGATTAGTATGCGCTTTAGTATGCCAGTAGGCACCACAATAGCCATATGCCCTTTTGCCAGTGATAAGGGAAGAGACTTCTTTAGTAGAGGAAACATGCTTCCCAAGTCCCTTGCTTTTATCTATCTGCCAAAAATCCTTCTACAGTCCAAGCTGAACCCATTTCTGGATATTTGGATTAGGTATTTTAGAATTCGGGGAAACAGAGTTTCCTTTGAACCTGACACTGTCAAATGCCCAGTTTCATAATACATAACTGGCAGCCAGTAATACTTCATACAGAACATTCTAGCAGATGTCTGGGATTTTAGCTGTCTGAAGCTGGGTGGGGTGAGATGAAACTCACTGGGTGGGCACTCATTTACCTAGCCCTCTGCTGTGAGGCCTGCTGATAACAGGATTCATAGCATATGCAGAAGCTGTTTCTTCCCCATAGAAGTAGACACTGACAGATTCGGGTAGATACTGTATATTAGCTGTATGTTGACCACAGTAAGTCATTTCATGTACTCCTTGTCCTTTGATCTAGTAGGCAATTCAGTTTTGCAGTAAGAGCCATGGGGTAGGAACAAGAATCAGTGAGTTGAACTTCTATTCAACTCCTGGGTCTGTAATTTCCTAACTGTCCATCATTGCCTCTGTCTCCTCGTGCCCTAAGGAAAATAAAAGCAGCTACTTCACTGAATTGATTGGTGGATTTGGGGTCAAGCTCAAGAGATTTTTACAAGGGGGAGGGTATTTTATGATAAGAACAATATGATAGAAGTATTAGTTGCAATTCAGGAATTCCAAGTTTTCTATATTTATGAAGGGATGCACAAAGGATTCATCAAGGTGACAGATTGGAGGTTATAAAGTTATGCGATGACAGCTCACATTTCAAAGCTTAGTGAGGTGGCATGTTTATGTCTGGGAGGTCTAGGCCCTCTGTAAAGTACATATCCTGCATCAGTGCCAAGGCCCCTTCTAACTCTTCCAATCTAAGCTTTCAGGATTGGCTTTTCATTAGGTGCATTCTTTTTTTAATTTAAATTAGAAACAAGGTTGCTTTACGTGTCAATCCCAGCTCCCTCTTCCTCCTTTCCTCCCACACCCTCCCACCAACTCCCTCAGCACCCTGGCCGCCATCCCCACTCCATTCCCCAGGGAGGGTGATGCCCGCCATGGGTGATATCCAGAGTCTGTCATTTCCTTCAGGGCAGGCCTAGGCCCTCCCCCTTGTGTCCAGGCTGAGAGAACATCCGTCATTGTGGGATGGGCACCTAAAGTCCATTTATATGCCAGGGATAAATACTGATTTACTATCCAAGGCCCCATAGATTGCCGAGGCTTCCTCACTGGCATCCACATTCAGGGGGTCTGGATCAGTCTTATGGTGGCCGTCAGCCATCAGTCTGGGGTCCAAGAGCTCACCCTTGTTCAGGTCAGCTGTTTCTGTGGGTTAAACAAGCCCAGTCTTGACCCCTTTGCTCATCAGTCCTCTCTCTCTGCCACTGGGTTCCAGGAGTTCAGTTCAGTGTTTAGCTGTGGGTGTCTGCCTCTGCTTCCATCAGACATTGGTTGAAGGTTCTAGGATGGCATATAAGGAAGTAGTTGAACTCCTCATCAGGGAGGGGTATTTAAGGTAGTCTCTCCACTATTGTTTAGTTTGCCAGTTGGTGTTGTCCTTGTAGATCTCTGGAAATCTCACTTGTGCCAGATCTCTCTTCAAAACTATAATGACTCCTATTATGGTATTTCTCGTCCTGCTCTCCTCTATTCTTCCCCCAACTCAACCTTCCTGCTCCCCCATGTCCTCCTCTCCCCTCCTCTTCTCCCTGTCTCTTTTGCCCTGGCTCCCTCTCCCCTTCCCCCATGCTCCCAATCTGCTCAGGAGATCTTGCCTCATTCCCCTTCTCTGGGGTACCATGCATATCTCTCTTAGTGTCTTACCTGTTTCCCAGACTCTCTGGCAGTGGGATTGTAGACTGGCACTCCCATGATCCATGACTAAAATCCATATATGAGTGAATACATACCGTGTTTGTCTTTTTGTCCGTGAATAGTACTCCATTTTGTATATGTACCACCTTTTCTCTATCCACTCTTCACTTGAGGGGCATCTAGGTTGCTTCCAGGTTCTGGCTATTACAAATAATGCTGCTATGAATGCAGTGGAACAGACGTCCTAGTTGTATGAATGTGCATCTTTTGGATATATGCCTCAGAGTGCAATTGCTGGATCTTGTGGTAAATTGATTTCCATTTTCCTGAGGAATCTCATTACTGATTTCCAAAGTGGCTATACGAGTTGACACTCCCACCAGCATGGGAGGAGTGTTTCCCTTTCTCCACATTCTCTCTAGCATAAACCATCATTGGTGTTTTTGATTTTAGCCATTCTGACAGGAGTAAGATAGTATCTCAGAGTTGTTTTGGTTTGCATTTCCCTGATAGCTAGGAATATTGAGCACTGTCTTAAGTGTCTCTCAGCCATTTTAGACTCCTCTAATGAAAATTCTCTATTTAGTTCTGTACCCCCACTTTTTAATTGGATTCTTTGGTGTTTTGGAGACTTGCTTCTTGAGTTCTTTGCAAATTTTGGATATCAGCCCTCTGTCAGATGTGGGGTTAGTGACTATCTTTTCCCATTCTGTGGTCTGTTTGTCTTTTTTACTGTGTCCTTTGCCTTACAGAAGCTTCTCAGTTTCAGGAGGTTCCATTTATTAATTGTTGATCTTAATGTCTGTGCTACTGGAGTTATATTCAGGAAGTGTTCTCCTGTACCAATTCGTTCAAGTGTACCTCCCACTTTCTCTTCAAAGAAGTTCAGTGTGGCTAGATTTATGTTGAGGTCTTTGATCCATTTGGACTTAAGTTTTGTGCATGGCGATAGACATGGATCCAGTTCTACCAGCATATGAGGTGCATTTCTATAGGGTGCAGTTGTCATACCCATGCCAGCCAGAATCACTCATGGAGGCACAGCCACCAAGATATAAGTGTATCTATATCTATCTACTTCAGGATCAGGTTTGACCAAGTGTGCTCTGAGTCTGTGAGAGGAGGAAACAAATAGAATAAACAAACCAAACCAAAAGGCTTTCTGCTTCTTCACCTGTATTCAAACCAGTGACCTACCCACAGTAGCTATTGCCCTTTATTCCCCAACCCTCACTTAACTCTGCCCTGTCACACAGTGTTTGATCTTTAGATTTCTGGAAATGTTTAGCTACACTGATATGCAATAAGGTCTCCCTTGTAATCCAGGTCAGATATTGTCCTGGAAATGGGTAGGGCTAGCTAGAGCTTACTGTGCCAGAGGGCATATGAGATCATATCTGCTGCCTGCAACAGTCCTGAAGGACTGGCTGAGCTCTTAAAATCTGTGTCTTGTCACATTTAGATTGATTCTCACTCCAAGTATGTAATTATTATTAATCATTCTATGTAATGAATTTTATCTTCAAAAATAAAATATCAGCCCAGGAAGAGAAGCAAGAGAGTAAATAATCCAACCCAGTCTTGAGAAATGAGGGTATACTTATGTAGCACATTGGCCTTCCCAGAGCCATAGAGGCTCCCATTTCTGCTTGAATGAAAAAAAAAAAAGAATAAAAAAGGGAGGACATGACTGCCCCTAGGTATTGTGGAAGAGAAAGTTTATTGTAGATAAAAGGGAGAGGATAGCCAGAGGCAGGGCCATCTAGAAGAGTCCAGAGTGAACACGACCTGGAGTTGGGCCTTGTGGAGAGAGGTGCGAGAGGAGAGGAGAGACAGGAGAGTAAAGGGTAGAGGAAAGAGTAACCAAAATGGGTGGATTACATAGGAAACTGAGGGAAGAGTAGCCCAGCCCAGCTTTGGGGCTAGAGAAATTTAGGGTAGAGGGAAGGGTGTGCCAGGCATGCCCTGTAACAGGTAGGAACTGAGGGATGCTGGGAAAGCCTGGTGACCAGGTCCCCTTTGATCTTTTAAAGGTGGCACCTCAGACATTTGTCCTGGGTTTGAGACCTAACATTGCTGCTGGGTCAACTAATTTTCCACAATCTATTTGCCTGCTGATTCCTGCAGATATAGTTGCCTTTAACTCTTCTGATATTTTCCTTTGGAGTCCACCATCAAACTATTCTTTAAAAAGTGCTGTTATTTCCAATATAGACATGTGTGACATGAACCACATAAAAAGATCCCAAAGTGCTCAGCAAAAAACAATGGGAAGGAGAAGAAATATGGACACAGAAGCAGTATTTACACCAATACAACCAGAGGTGGCAATGGACTTCAACACCGTGAAGTCCACTTTAGAATGGTACAGAGTTGGGGCCAACTGGCTCTTTGCTCTATCCATGTAGGCACCTGGATCCAGAAGTTTTGCCATTGTGAAATCCCTACCTTTGTCCTTTTAGAGCCTGGCGGGGACTGACTAGAAACTGCTGGAACTGGCTGGCTTGTTACAAGTCCCTCATATCAAGCTATGGTAAGGAACAAGATAGGAGACCAACTGGCGAACAGGTCAGTCACCCAGCAGCAGGTGATAAAGTCCTGATACTGGACATCATAATTTGATAGGCTCCCACCAAGATCTCCAGGTCTCTGAACAAGAAATTGGACAGAGAAGTGAATAGAAGCTGAAACAGAGTTTATTAAGAAAGAATATACTTCCAAGGAAGGCAGCAGACCTGAGCAGGGTGGAGGATTAGAAGCTCAAAGGCCTTGCACACAAGTGATTGGAACTTTTATAGGGCATTTGCATAGCATAGACTTTCTCATGAAATTGTATAAGTATGGATTTGGTAAGAGTTTGGGCAGGCTCTGTTACACACTGGTCTTGGCATGTTTGGTGGTTCCAAATGTCCTCTCTGCCAACTGGTTTCTTTCATATGCTAATTTACTGCTGTTGCTTAAGGCCTTTCGGACCTCACTTTCCACCCTCCACCCTCCACCCTATTCTCCTGCCTCAACAGGACAGGAGTGGCTGGGCAGGAAATGGAAAGACTTGACTCCCAACGGCTTGTCCAGACACATTCACATTCACATACACTGGGAGGGGTGAGAGACCTCGAAGATGGTACAGTTCCCAAGACTTCAAGCTAGGAAGCTCTGCAGTGCAGCCACTGTAAGCTCAGAGGTCACCGTCCTGAGAAAGACCCTGAGTCTAAGGGAAAGAAGGAGGTAATGAATGATCTTCAGGGTCACCTAACCATGGGGATTGTCCGTGCCTCAGTTCTTTGGCAGAGGACCTGGCCTGTTTTGGGCTCTCTAGTATTAAGCTATGCAAGGGATTCTTGGGACAAGGAACATTAAGGGTAAATTCTGTGGGGAAGAAGATGCTGGAGTTGTGGGAACCAAGATTCTGGACGAGATCATCCTGACTTAGCTTTGTTGTTTTGACCCAGTGTTTTCCTGCTGTGAGCAGAGGGAGGTTGCTGAAGAGTCAGGGTTATACACTCTGGAGCCAGAACGCCCCTGGCTCTGAATCCTTGGCAATGCTGTGTGTTTGTCTGATGATATTAGGCTTTTGCCAGGATTTCTCAGATGATACAGAGCAGTTACTGGAACGAAGTTGATGCTCAGTAAACAACGCCTGATTTATCTTTGCTGTGTGCTGAATACGTAGGTAGGAGTGCTTGCAGCCTTTGTTAACATGGTGCCCCTTTCCACAGAGAAAGGAGCACAGGAGCAGGGAAGGAAGAAACACTAAGATCCCAGATTTGCCCAAGGTCAATCATTGTATAACTCAGGGCCCTAGTGAGGCCTACAGGGTGAGGCAGAGGATAGAAAGGCTACGGACCACTTTAGACTCAAACAATTCACAATTCGGATTAATCTCATCAGTTACAGTCAACTCTGAATCCTATTCCTTTTTTATTTTTTTAAAGGAATAAAAGCCTAATTTATTAGTAAACTGCTGAAGTGCAGGAGAAGGGTTCCAGAAATTCCATCTGTTTTATATTTATAGAACTCCACGTTCTTTTGGTCCAGGCACAGCTGACTCACTTTTCATTGTATGCCTGTGGCAGAGGGCCTTGTCATTTCCAAAGAAACCAGACAGCAGGAGTGTGCATGCAAAGTGCACATGTTGTCTTTAGACTTGGAAGTCTAAGGACTGGTTGCTTGTGACTCACATTACGTACTTCAGTAAATTTGCAAGGGATCATTTTCAAAATATAAAGCAATGGTGTTTGACCTTTAGGATCTCCCTCTTCTGCCCGCACTGTTCTGTGCTGTGTGGTCTAATGACAGTTTTAGAAACATGGGTGAGCTCTCAATACAGCAGGCTGGACCTGTGCTTGCCCACCACCTACAAGGCTATGCAGCCTTGGGCAAATTGGTTATTCTTTCTGTGTAAGAAACAAGACCCTCAGTCCTTAATAATGAATTCAAGAGACCATTTTCTACTCTTGAGATTTCTGATATGGCCACTAAGCTCAATTGTCTTTTAAATTAAATTAAAATAATATTAAAATTCACAGCCACAAATCATCGATCAAGTGTTTGTGTGATTACTGTGTGAAACAGGTTGAACAGAAACTGTGTCTGTACTGGCTGGTTTTGTATGTCAACTTGACACAAATTAGAGTCATCAATGAGGAAGGAGCCTCAGCTAAGAAAATACCTCCATGAGATCCAGCTGTAAGGCATTTTCTCAGTGATCAATGGAGGCAGGCCCAGTCCCTGGTGGGTGGTGCCATCCCTGGGCTTGTGGTCCTGGGTTCCATAGGAAATTATAGGGAGGTTTCCAGACTGAACAAGTCATGGGAAGCAAGCCAGTAAGCAGCACCCCTTCATGGCCTCTGCATCAGCTCCTGCCTCCAGGATCCTGCTTCATTCCAGTCCTAACTTCCTTTGGTGATTAACAGCAATGTGTAAGTGTGAGTCAAATAAAGTCTTTCCTCTTCAACTTGCCTTTTGTCTTGGTATTTTTGTCGCAGCAATAGAAATCCTAACTAAGACTGTCCGTCTGTTTAAAAACATTGTTCAAAGACACCTGTTGAGGAATGATAAGGACAGCCTAGTTTAGGACAATTGAGAAAAGTTCAAGGACCACCACAATGGTTTGTTTGCAGAGAAGGGGGAGACACAATGCTTTAATTTGAAGAGAGCATTATAATTAAGGGCCAGGCAGGGTAGAGGCAAGTGGATGGAAAATTATTAAGAGATAAAATCAAGGTTAAGGGTGAATTTGTGATGAGGTATGACTAATTCATGGCCAATGGGCTCCAGGCAGCCCCAGGGTAGCTATGAATGCAGACCCACATAAAATCATGAACTTACTAAAATCATGAGTTTTCTATGACTTTTCTCCTTGTTTCTCAATTTCATGGCACTTGGGTATGAATTTTAAAAGACATGCTGTGTCACAATGTCATAAGGTTGGACAACCATGCACCTGATGGGATTCATGCCGACACAAGCCAGGGTGATAAGATATCACCTGGCAGAGAGTGGAAGATAAGGAACCTAGTTAGGTGTCAAAGGTGACTGGATATTGGGAGTAAGGAGTTCTTATTAAACTAACTGGGTATTACACGTATTTGCATGGACTGATTTGCTGGGTAAATCCTGTTTTGAATATGAGAAGCAGGACAACATTTTGGTTTTTTGATTTCATTTTTTACCCTGTGTGGTGTGCATGTGTGTACACATGATGTGTATGCATTGTCTGTGATATGAGCACGTGAGCAAACAGGTGCACATTCTCCTATGCCTGAAAGGAGTGAGTGAGGAAACAGCTGGTGATCAAGATCAGGTGCCACCCAATATTGATCTCCATTATTGCCTTGACACAGGGCCTCTCACTGAATGGGAAGCTCATACTTTCAGCTAGACTGGCTGGCCAGAGACCTTGGCATCCTCTTCTCTCCATCCATAATGCCAGGTTACTGGCATGCATAGCCAGATTTGGCTGGTGAGTCATTCTCTCTCTTCTGTATTTGATTTTTGTTGTTTTCATTAATTAAATGCAAACTTCATGTAATGTATTTTTATTCCATTCCCAACTCCTCCTAAATCTTCCTAGATTCATCCCTGTCTCCCCACTCTCCAACTTTATATCCTCTTTCATTGCTTTTGTTAGTAATCTATCAAACACATTTAAGTTGCCTATCTACCCCTGGCTCCATCCTTGACTTTAGAGATAAAGATAGAGATAAAGATTTATTTTGACCATGATTACCCCACCCCCAATGCGCAGTTCAATGCTCTCACCTTTGTCTTTTTGTGAACCCTGTAATTAGCACTGTAGGGTTTTCTCCCCTACTGTACCTTGTCTTGGCTGTCCCAGTAATATTTGTATTTGGGTGGGCACAGGTCAGACTGTTGTCTTCGTCAATAACTTACTTGAGATGGGACCAATTCCATTGCTAATGGGACTGCAGAAAAGTCATGCAGGTGTCCCAGGGGCCTGGTCATCTATACGGGCCGTAAGCTTTCATTTAGATCTTGGTCTCCTCCCTGATGATAAAGAGTATAAACTGCCTGAAGCTTTCCAGGGATTGAACATTCTTCTTTGTCTTAAACCATGCTATTCTTGTCTTGATTGCCCTGACCTTGTTAACTAGGAGACTGAAATAGAATTAGAGCATGCACTTGTTAACCACTGATGCTTGGATAGCTGAATAGCACATAGAACAAGGTACCCTGCCAGGAGAAGGAGCCAGGTCTCAGTGCCAAGAAAGAGCTCTAGCTTTCCACAGCAAAGGTGCCATAAAGACCCTCCTGCAATGGAATGGGCTTTGCTAGAGGCTCCCTGTATAACCATGAGGATAGTGCTGGATTCTGACTTCTGATGCTCAGGGCCAAGCTCTGTTGTGCAGAATCTCCTTCCAAGATCTTGACAGAAGCATCCAAAGCCATATTTTCTGTTTATTCTTTGGATTCCTTTTCCTTTTGGAAGGAAGGTGAGGTATAAACATTCCATGTGTCAAAAGCTACACCTACTTCACCTACACAGGAATCTCTCCCATGTTCCTCCATTAGGCTCAATCACATCCACTCTTCACACTAAGAATGCCAGCACGACTATTTTTTAGGCTGGCAATTGCTTCAGGGTACAGTTCAGATGGGAATGGGAGGAACTTAACCAGTGGATAAAATCAGGCATTTGTGGCTGTGTTTTGGAGTCTATTATCTGCTATCTAGGTTCACTAGGTTCTTCCCACAGAGTAGCAGACATTATCCATTTCTGTTGTGACAAGGGAAATGAAGAATAAGATTGATTTATGTAGTTCTTCAGAAATTTGGCAACAAAGATTTGCAGTGTAGTAGGCTTTGGTGTTGCCTAGGCACATTTCCCAGTTTTACTCAGGTTCACTAGCATCTTTTCAGGCCTGTAACCTGGGAGAATACACCCCTGTAAAAATCCATGCTATGTCTTCCATTGTGTTGCATGTGAATGACTTTCAGACATACATCAGACACTTCGACTCACTGCTTAGTCTGACACCAGTCTAAACAGGCCTTTTCTTTTCTTTTCTTTCTTCTCTTTTCTTCCCTCCACTCCCCTCCCTTTCCTTTCCTTTCCTTTCCTTTCCTTTCCTTTCCTTTCCTTTCCTTTCCTTTCCTTTCCTTTCCTTTTCTTCCTGTATTAATTCCTGTTTAAAGCTGCATGGTTGGACTGACAATCCTGAAATGTGCTTTTGTTTTGCATATTTATCTCTCTGACTTCACAGGAAATGTATATTTCTTGGCAGAAAACGGAAGAGTTCTTCACCAGTCCCTGAGTCACACGGATGGAAGGTTGGGGATGAAGCTTATGAATAGCCTGTTCAAAAATGGAGAGGCAGGGTGTAGTAGTTAGCCTTCTTAGGCTGGAGTTTTCCTTCTAGCACCTTCTGTAGTCCTCCCTGGACTTAGAAAGTGTAGTGGCGGTATTCTGCAGGTAGCCAGTTTCCTGTGGCCAGAAGAGGGCATGGGATCCACTGGAAGTGGAGTTACAGATGTTTTTGAGCCACCATGTGGGTGCTTGGAGTTAACCCAGGTCCTCAGTAAGAACAACAAGTGTCCTTAACCCCTGAGCCATCTCTCCAGGCCCATTACTGTGCACTTATTTATGCATGGAGGCCAGAGGTTAACTTCAGCAACTCCAATGCTCCCCGTGTTTTTGTTTTTGTTTTTTTGACACTGTCTCTCACTGAGCATGGAATCTATCAAGCTTCAACCTCTGGCTCTCAATTCTAGGATTACAGACACGCACTGCTAAGCACTGCTTTTAGGTGGGTGCTGGTACACTAGTTTAGATCATTTCACTTTCCCAACATCCTCTTCCCAACCTGTGTCTAACTAGACAGCTCAAAATTACAGCTTGACCTTGCTCTGAAGAAGATTTGAACCTAGCACTGAGATGTGTATGTCAGTTTTTCACTACTATCTCATGACCATGTGTCCATGCCTGAGTTGGGCTGTTTTCCATTTTATATCTTGCTTCATTTTGGAGTTGGACTTGTGAAAGACAGATTTATCGTGACTTGACTTTGACTTTGAGATGTTTTAGAGCATGTCCCTCCAGAAAGCCTGGAAGACAGAGTGACTTCTTCCTTTGTAGATTGGGTTAACTGCGGAGTCACACCAGCTTTCATGTCCTATTGTGACAGGGCCAGGCCTGGGTGCTTTTCTTTTTCTTCCCTATTTACAGTCTGGTCACTTCCAGTGTGTTGACAGCAGCCAGCAGACATGGTTATCTGTACCTCTTGTCTGTTTGGGATCTGGTTTTTAACAAAGCTGCCAACTTAAGCTGGTTTATGTCATTGTATTCCAGGTCAATCACATTGCAGTTCAAATGCAACCAAAGTCTTCCCTGTCTCAGACCTGTGTTCAGGAAGCCCTGGGATTCATGTGTGGAAATTATTTTTACCTTCAGGCCTTAGAAAGTAGCTTAATCTTGACTAGGTGGAATACTGCCAGGTCATGCTGAGGGCTACATAGCCCACCCAAATTGTAGAATACTTAAAACATTGTATAAAATCAAAAGGTTCCCATATGACATACCTATAACAACTGTAAATGCTGACACCAGCGCATTTGGATTTATTTCATTATCAAATAACTTTCTGAGATATTGTTTAAATAAATAACACAACAAACAATATTTTAAAAATATCTTAAGGTTTGATTGCATTTTGCCCTGGGTTGAGAAATATATCAGATTTATAAGGTGTTTATTGTTTATAATTGTCACCTTTAACCGCGATCTAGATTGTGGAATTCCCTGAAGATTTGTATTAGACCTTGGGAGGAGTAACTCAGAATTATTTCTTCTTTGCCTTGCATGGTGATTTCTTCCTCTGAATTGCAATTTCATGTTTAGCTTATCATCTAACATCATATATATTTTCCCTAATTTCAGATTTGTGTAATTTCAGCTTGTTTGTTGTAGAGCATATGAAAAATCTATCCAAATCCAAACAAGAAGCAAGATTACTCAGCCTACCTTCTAGAGATAATCTTTAATACTGGTGGTATTTATCTGTCCAATCTAAGGCCATGTTTTCTTCATCTCATTCAATTCATTGTGATGATATTTTCATATGTTCCTTAGTGTAACTAGAGTTTTGTTCAAATCAATGAGAGTCAAGGAGGGAAAATGGGGTGGGAGAACTATTACTAAAGGCCTTTTGAAAAGCCATAGAGAAACCTACTATTGTAGAAGCCTCCATATATATATGTGTGTGTGTGTGTGTGTGTGTGTGTGTATGAGATTTAAATGGAGTTAATATATAATAGAGATACAATGCTTCAACTGACATCTTTTGCCTCTGAAGAAAACCTCAAATGCCAGGAATGAACTATATCTTGTTGAGTAATTGACAAAAGGGGTCTCATAGACCCCCATCCCCAAACATCACAAAGTTGTTTGTATCAAGACTATTGGTTGCTCTCCATAACCTGAGGGTAAGGCTATTTTGCCAAAGACACAACTTTCCTATGTTACTGAACCTGGAAAAATAAAGGTGATAACCAACTAGAAGTTTCACTTCTGCTAAACAGAATCAATGGTACCAGAAGTTACTTTACATGCTGTCAGAGGAGAAAAGTAATTATCAAGATTAGCTAGCTATAAACCCTGCAATCTATAACAGAGACTTACCTGCAGGATATACTGGGGTAATAGTGGCACACATATTATGGCAATAAGCCACCATATTGTGTTTGAATTTACGACCCACTCCATGAGACTGAAGCTATGTATGACATTGCTGAAATGGCCAGGAATCTGAGACTAGATAGGTCATGGACTTAAGGGAAAAGCTAATACTATTATTCTGCTAAAGGAAGATGGCAATAAAATGACTCCTAATGACATGATACAACCATAGATCAGAGAATAACTCAATCCTAATCAGAGAAGGAATAGATGTGAACTAATGCAGAGATCCACAACTGAACAATGTGCAGAGAGTGAGAGACCTTGGAGTACTCAGCCCTAAATGGAAAGTTTTTAACCAAATCCATTCCCTTAAAGCTCTGGTATCTATGCAGAAGAGGAGGCAACAAGATTGTTAGAGTCAGAGGTAGTAGATGGCTCCAAGGAAACTGTCTTTCACTTTCATATGAACTCACAAAGACAATGACAGACACATAAGACCTGAACATACAAATTATACAAAATCCCAGCACTGTGAAGAGTAAGTGGACACAAAGTCTTACCCCTAACCAAGAAGCTATTTACAGTTGATACCTGTTGGTAAAAGGAAAATCAGTTTTTTCTAAAGGAGTGTCATTAGGATTATCAACCAGACTGGAGGACAGGCCTCATCCAGGAGAAGTTGACCAACACAAAATAGACTGTGTGTGTGTGTGTGTGTGTGTGTGTGTGTGTGTATGTGTATGTATGTGTGTGTGTGTGTGTGTGTGTGTATGTGTGTGTATACATTCATTTTTTGGTTTGTTTTCTTTTGGTATTTTTTTGTCTTACTGATTTTCTGCTTTTGCTTGTTGTTTTTGTTTTTCCTTTTTTGAGGAGAAAAAGAACATGAAGTTTGGAGGTGGGGAAGTGGGGACAATAGAGGATATGATAAGAGTTGTGGAACTGGAGTAATTGTGGTCACAATATATAGGAAAAATTTTATATAAAAATTGAAAAATGCATTAGTAAAGTTTGAAGGAAAATTTCCCAAATTATACTTTTCTCTATTAAAGGGTAACCATCTCATTGTGAAGCATTGCTGACGCCTTTCTATGGCAATTAGGATTTTTTTTTTAGGTCTGGCAAAGAAAAGAAGGAAAGAGTCCTTTCCAAGTAGTCACTCAGGCAAGATTGGACTCCAAGCAATGATTTCTTGTATTAGATCCTCAAATTAATTAGTAGTCATTGCTCCTGTGTGACAGCCCACATACCTACTTCCATTATGTTGCTTTTCAGAGTGACCCTGCCCACATGACAGGAAGTTCAGGGAAATTCTCCTAGAGTTTCCAAGCTTAATCACTTTTCGTCAGTAGGAATTTTCCATCACTGGATTAGGAGATGCACCCTATGTGACTTAATACCCACCTCAAAATATTTTGGGAAGTATTCTTTACAACTATCTGAAGAAGCAACAACTAACTCCTTTTAATTCCAATTAGTCTTCCTATGTCTGTCTCCTATAGAAACCAAATCCTTCTGAACTTGTCTTTTGTTGTTGTTTTTTTTTTTGTTTGCTTGTTTTTTCAATACCAGTCACAACAGATAAAGAAATAGCAGTATACCCCTGGGTAGTTTAAAATTAGACACTCCTTGGATTACATATTCACCAAGGTTTAAATTCTCAACTAGTTTTTTAGATGCTGAAAATGATATTTAATGAGGGTGGTTGTTTGAGTAAGAATGTCCACCATAGGTTCATAGATTCGAATTCTTTGATCAACAGGTAGTGACCCTACTTGAAAGGATTAGGAGGTGTGGCCTTTTGGAGGAAATATGTCACTGGGGGTGGGCTCTGACATACCAAAAGCCCAAGCCAGACCCAGAGGCTTTCTTTCTGCTGCCTGACAGTTTGGGTGTAGAACTTTCAGATATTCTAACATGTCTGCCTGCATACCTCTATGCATCCCACCATGATAATGGACCAAACCTCTGAAACTGCAAGCAAGCCCCAATTAAATGCTTTCCTTTATACGAGTTGTTGTGGCCATGGTGTGTCTTCACAGCAATAGAAACCCTAACTAAGACAATGAGAGATGAAATGACTTGACTGTAGGTTCAATTAGTTGGTAGATAGCTAACTCAGGAAGAACTCTTAACACTAACTGAAGAGTAGAAGTCCCGGTTTGGCAGCCCAGGCAAACTATGCCACCCATCCCAAAAGGACAACTAAAGAGGTAACACGGAAAGGCAGAGAAGTGAGATTTGATCATGTGGTACTGATAATGAGCTTTAGGCTAAAACAGAGGAAGAGCTAGAATGGAGAAAGAAGTATTGCCCAAATAAACAATCTTGGAGGTGCCACCCAGCCCATCATTATCTTAATGCCAGGACTGCAATGTGCTCCTATAAATTGCTAATCTCTGCCGTCCCGGAGGGGATCAGTCTGGTTGCTACAGGAGGACCTGCTCAGGGTGCAGGCATCATAGATAATTGTTTTCACTTGGAAAGTGTCAGTACTCCAGGATTTGTTGTTCCTGGAATCCAACATGACTGACTGCTACTTTTGAACAATGACTTATCTTTGTGCTTTCACCTCTGAAAGGCAGCGAGACTGGTTAGGTAGACAGACACTCCCTAGAGATTAACATGCTTATGCAAAGTCCTATAGGAAACAAAGCCAAAGTAAAGGAGATACACAAATAAAGGCAGTGATACCAGGTCTCTAGCCCTGCTGGTAGTTAAGCTTTTGGGATTAGAGAGGAGACAGGACTACTTAGGGAAAGCCATTCCTAGCTGCCTATCATAATACCTTCTTTTGGGGAGGAGGGGGGTCTCACATTTACTGTGTCACTACTATTCTCATCATGAGACTAAATATTTGAATAGAGGCATCTGAAAGAAGGAAGAGTGTAGTAGGCTTTCTTTTGGGCCATCAACCAGCTCCCTAATCATGACACAGAGACTTATTATTAATTATGAATGCTTAACCCTATCTTATGCTTGTCCCCTAGCTATTATAACTTAATTTAACATGTTTCTTTTTATCAGCATTTTGCATTGGGCTTTTTACCTTTCATTTTGTATGCACAGTTTTCCTGCTTCCTCCAAGTCTGACTGGCTAGTGGCTGCCTGACTTGCTGTCCCAGATCATCTCCCTTGAGTCTAGATTCTGCTTCCTACTTATTCCCTCTGCCTGCCTGCCCTGCCTATGCCTCTACCCCTAGCTTTTAGTTGTTCAGCTTTTTATTAGACCAATCAGGTGCCTTAGGTAGGCAAGATGAAACAGCAGCACATCTTTACATAGTTAGACAAATGCAACAGAAACAAATGCAACATACTGTTACATAGTTAAAGTAATAGTCCACAACAGTGGAAGACTTTGTGGCTAGGACTCCATTGGTGGTATAAGGGCTTGTCTCATAGCTAGATCAGGAATCTGCCGCAAACCAGGACTTGGAATGAGTTATTACACATAAGTCCTGCATTTTGGGCCTATATTTGTAAGTTAGGCACTTGTCCCACACTTTCTGTGGTTTCCCAAAACAGCATCATCACCAGGGAGCCAAGTGTTCAGTCAGATGAGCCCCAGAACATTTTACATCATAGCCATAGTGTAACCTCTGTAAAATCATTAGCTGTATCTGGAAATGCATCACCACTGGCCTTCTTTTAAGACTTCCCTCTTCTCTTTGTTACATCATTCATTTTTTTTCTCTTTTGTTCAGTCTCTATTCTGCTTTGATTTTCTTCATTGTTAAATTGTTTCCTTACTTGCACTTTGAAATTAAAATGCATTTCAGGCTTCCTATTTCTGCTGCTGTAAGTAATGCCTGTATAGAGACTATGTATAGCTGGGCTTGATGGAGTACATCAAATTCTCACCTCTTTGGAAAATTTAGTCAGGGGATCACAGCTTTGAGGTCAGCCTAGGCAATTTAGCAACACCCAGTTTCAAAACAGAAATTAATAAAGCAAAGCCAAGAATGATAGGGGCACCTGAGCCGGTTGAGGCAAGACCAACACAGCAAGTTTAAGGCAAATCTGGGTTACAGAGTTCCAGGTCAGCCTGTACCACAAAATGAGAACTCATTTCTGAAGAAAGGGAAGGTAAGAAAATGCATGTTTAGTGGTAGAGAACTGTGTATTGTGATTAAAGTTAATGAGAAACTACAACGACCTAATCTAGGCATGATGACAAAGGGCACTGACCCTTCAGGAATGAAGACATGGGTTACTCCTCCAGGAAAAGAGCCAAGATTTGATAAGGTGCTTGCTGAGATGGAAGAAATATAGAATGGGTAGTAGAGAAGGGTAGTTCTAAGTATCAGCTAAGGACACATGACCAGTTAAAACAAGGATTATAAATGATGTGTTCTTTCATATTTTGTTGATAATGCATTTGTACAGTTCTTTGTGTTTTCTTTCTTCAATTTCTTTATCATGTAATGTAACATCAACTAAGAGAATATCAATGATCATCATATTTAAGTTTGAGATACTAAAAGAATGTCCCTCAAGGGGACACTTATTCTAAAATTTATAATGCATTTGTATTGTACAAGGGATAGCTATATCATGTTGTATATAATTATGACCTGGCTGCTGTTTTCATTTGGAAATTAAGTATGACTTAAGGAGATATGTTTGTTTGTCAAGTTGATATGGGTGAACTTATGATGGTTATTCTTATGTATTAACTTTTTTACATCTGGAATTAACTAAAACCAAAGCATCTGGGTACATTGATGAAGGATTCTTAATTAAATCATTTGAAGGAGGAAGATGTGAGTTGAATCAGAATTTTCTAAGGTAGAATGATATACCTTGCTGTGGGATATTTGCTACATTGTATCAAGATGTATCTTTGTGATTAGTTTAATAAAAAGCTGAACAGCCAACAGTTAGGTGAGAGAGAATAGGTGGGATTTCTGGAGAGAGAGAGAGAGAAACACTGGGAAGAAGAAAGACAGACACTAGTGAGAGCTATATATTTTAAAAATGTCTTAATTTCAAAATGAAAGTAAAAAATGTTATGTTGGGGGAGAGGTTATGCTTTTGTTTCTACAGGAAACAAAAAGCTATGGGTTTCTTCAAAATTAATAAAAGATCAGATTTGATTGGGGGAGACCTTCTGAAAATCTTAGCTATAGAATGAAGAAAAATTACAATATAGGAGATATACATGCTGATCCCTCGACATGGAACAGCTCTGAAACTGGAAGAGACATGATAAACTTTGTTGTACTCCTGAGAATGTCCTCCTGACTTAATATTACATACCTTTCATATGGCATGGATAAACTTTTGGTTATACAGTCCAAATAGATTTATAAAGTTACCTGCTCAAACATAGAACAAAAAAATCATCTTTAGCTGACTTGTGCATAACGCATGTTCCATACTTCTGTTAATGCATATATATATATATATATATATATATATATATATCCTTTAAAAGTTTGTGAGTTTTCAGAAATAAAGGACCAAACACCAGTGAAGACAAGTAGCCCAGGTGATCCAACCTCTCAGAATGCTTCTACTACAGTTTTCTAAAAACTCTTCATATAGAACAATATCAAAGCTTCTAGTTGAGATGGTCCAGCCTCATAGATTATTCTTGCCAGGACTTCAGATAAACCCTACACTTTCCTATCACACTGAGACTGGACAACAGCTATCTCTCTCAGGACTTAGCCATTATATCAATTTTTCTCAGGGTCTCCTAAAGATGCCATCACCCCCAGGCAACAGGAAGTATTTAAGAACACCATACCCATATTCCCAAGAGGTGGGGTGGGTGGTTTTTGGTCATTTGGTAGATTATAGATGTTTATCATCATTTAGGGGAGTTGGTTGCAATTTGTTATGGATCATAGTCAGGGAGGAAACTAAGCAATGAAGATGAGACTCATAGATCTTGCTCTGAAAAGAAAAAGGGGAATATTAGAATGATAAAATAAGGGGTAGATTACTGAATGTAATTTTAAACTATAAAAAGAAACTACCAGTCTTAAAGATTTTACATTGGTATGAATTTTTGTATATTGAAACAAATTTAAGGTTATTTTTGTTATTCTGTATATATGTTTCTACTCTTTAGATATTATTTCTATTCTTGTATTGTACCTATACAACTCATTTAAAAATTCAACAACAGTTCTAGTCCTTCAAAAATATTATTAGAAACTAGGATAATTGATAAATACAATTTAGTAACTAGTCATCTATAACAATCAAATTTGTGGCCATTAAGATGTTTTAGTAACATAAGATGTTTCATGACAGTGAGACACTTTTGCTTCTGGAAACACCAATTTGTTTCACAAAAAAGGTGACAGGCATCAAAGAACCTCCACACGAAGTTTGCTTTCATGTGGAAAAGCTAGCTACTAGGCAAGAAACTGCCCTTTCATCAACTGCTGACAGCATGATGTCCAAATGGAGGAAGCAGGGCACACAAAAATGATGACCAGCTAACGTTTCCAAGACAAATAAGGAAAGCCCTTCAAAATTTCCTGCTTCACAGTAAAGTCTGTCACTTGTTTTAGGCATGTAGGTTGAAGATGGATGCCCAACATTGCAGAGGAAGCTTAAATGACTGTCCAGACAGCTAGACGTCTCTGTTGTCTCTATAGTTTTTAAAGTTGTTTGCTCTCCACCTCCTGCTTATCAAGGTAATAATTATATCCTCAGGTTTCTGATGGGGTTGAAGATAAGATAGTTACAGGTACAGTTTTCCTTAGTTATAATAAATGGTGAATTAGATACAAAATTTTGGAGTCATTAAAATAGGATACATAATATTTTCTCTGGACTTTCTAAATACAAATGGACTGGACATTGGGAATGTAAATCTTACTTGAGAATTGTTCTTATTGTATATAGTTTTATTGTGTTAGAATTAAAATCTTTTTATTTAGACAAAAGGGGAAATATTATGTGATATTTGTTTATACTGTGTGAAGATGGTTGTGATTGGTTTAATAGTAAGCCCAACAGCTAATAGCTAGGCAGAAGAAAATAGGTAGGATTTCTGGGAAGAGAGATGAATGCTAGGAAGAAGAAAGATAGAGATACCAGCAAGACATGAAACAAGTTGATATAAAGAGGAGAGATAATGAGTCACGTGACAGAATTTAGATTAATAGAATCAGGTTGATTTGAGTTGTAAGAGCTTGTTGGAAAAAAGCCTAAGATAAGGTCAAGCTTGAACAACTAATAATAAGTCTCCATGTCATTATTTTCAGGCTGTTAGTCTGGCAAGGAAGCTTGCTGCATTAGCTTTATTCCAGATCCTTTTGGGGTGGAAAGATCCACCTTTAATTTGGGCGGTACCTTCTGCTGGCAGCCTATGTAGAAGGAAGCTTTCTCTCTTTTGACTGCTTGCTCTTTATGTCACTGTCAAACCCATCCTTTCCCTGGCATTAGAGCCTTCTTCTTTGGGATTCTGGCGTATAGTAAAGACCAATGGATACATCAAACCTTGTAAGCTACACAACTACTGGATTCTTGAACCTTCTGTTGATAGGTCATTGATTTCATAAATCTCATTCAGCCAAAGTTGAACTATCTGGACCGCAGACTCTTGGCAATCTAATAGATCACCACTTCATATGGGGATTTAACATATGTCAAATATGCATAAACAGATAATGTATAATATATATTTTATATATAAAATCCTCATACACATACATGCACATTCATACATACATGCATACATGTGTACAAAACATGTATGTATGTATGAGTATTTAATATATAAATATATATTATATTAGTATAATATATTGTACATATATTATTTATTGATCAATCATTATTACCACAGCGTTTAATGTATAGTACATATAATTTATTCAATATATACTACATATTAATAATCTGAAGAATTCTGACTAATCCCTGTATACATATATATATATCTATACATACACATATATGCATAAATGCATATATACATATGTATATATACATGTGAGGCTTTTTTTCTCTCAATATATGTTTTTATTTAAATTTGAAATGTGAATGTTTCACATGTCATTCCCAGCTCCCTCTCCCATCCCTCCTCCCTTGTCCCTCCACCAGCCCTCCAGCCCCCAACTCAATCCCCATTTATTCCCCAGGGAGGGTGAGACCCTCCTTGGGGGATCTCTAAAGTCTGTCATTTCATCCTGGGCAGGACCTAGGCCCTTCCCCATGTGTCTAGGCTGAGAAAGCGTCTCTCTATTTGGAATGGGCTCCTAAAGCTCATTCATAAACCATGGTGAACACTGATCTACTACCCAAGGCCCCAGTGATTTCTGTGGCTTCCTCCCTGGCACTACATTCATGGAGTCTGATCAGTCTCCTGTTGGCTGCTCAGCCATCAGTCTGGGATTCAAGAGCTCCCCCTTATCTGGTCAGCTGTCTTTGTGGGTTTCATCATCATGGTCTTGACCCCTTTGCTCATCACTCCTCCATCTCTGTCACTAGGTTCCAGGAGTTCAGTTCAGTGTTTAGCTGTGGGTATCTGTCTCTGCTTCCATAAATCCCTGGATGAAGGTTCTAGGATGGCATATAGGATAGTCATCAACCCTATCATCAAGGAAGGGCTATTAGAGTAGTCTCTCCACTATTGTTTAGTTTGCCAGTTGGTGTTATCCTTGTAGATCTCTGGAGATCTCATTAGAGTCAGCTCACTCCTAAAGCCTATAATGACTCAATCTATTATGGTAACTCTCATCCTGCTCTCCTCTATTCTTTCCTCGACTCAACCTTCCTGCTCCCCCATGCCTTCTTCTCCCCTCCTTTTATCCCCCTCTCTTTTACTTGGTTCCGTCTCCCCTCCCCCGATGTTCCCAATGTGCTCAGGAGATCTTGCTTCGTTCCACTTCTCTGGGGTATCATACATCTCTCTTGGGAACCTCCTCACTGGCACTGGGATTGTAGGTTGACACTCCCCTGACCCATATCTAAAATCCATATATGAGTGAGTACATACAATGTTTGTCTTTTTGTGTCTGGGTTACCTCACTCAGGATGGTTTCCTCTAGTGCCATCCATTTACCTGTGTAGGGATTAGTCAGTGTTTTCTAGAGGAACAGAACTAACAGAGTGAATAGATTATATACATACATATACATGTGTATATCTGTCTATATATCCAGTTCATATGCTAGTTGAAAGGCTGTTTCTCAATGACAAATATTTGCCACAGTGGTGATCAGGAATTATTTTTTGTATGACAAAACCTTTAAGAAATCTCAAAATTGCCAACTCCAATATACCCTGTATGTTGTCCCACCCTATCTGTTATGAATATTGAGTCATGTGCTCAGAACCCACAGCTGCTCTTGCTCAGAATAATTCCAGATAGTTGGATCCCCATTCACCCTCCAGAGTGTTACATGTATTCACTCACATTTTAAAATGGAAATCAGGAAGTGACTGAATTGACATAGCTATTTCCTTGGTGGACAGCAGCTTTCCTCTTCTATAATTTGAACTCATTTCAATTTACATGAGCTTTCACATGGCTGCATTTCATGTTCTCATTCTTCCTGCCACTGTCTTTGGCATTTCCTTGTTCAGAAAAAGAAGTTTTCCACAATGGTCTGATAAACGCTCTTGAAATCTGTGTGCAGAGCAGGATAAGATAATTTTAATATGCCAGTGACACCTAAACATGGATAGAGACAAGACTATTACACTCACGTGTCAGGTATTCTCTTTAAAGGAGACTTAACTAAAGGAAACACTGAACCACAAGATCACAAGCCTGTATTTTCTAATTCTTAATTGGATCAGTGAAACAAGAGTATCTGAATGAATACCCCTCCTTCCCCCACAGAGTACCTGAATGAATACCCCTCCTTTTCCCACATGGTTTCCTTGTGAAATACAGGTCTCAAGGATTAAGAGGGAGATATACAGTTGTCTAAGGCTCTTTGCTATAGATATGTTGCAAAGTCTTAATTCTGAGTTATCAGAGATGATGCTGTAGACATGTTCCAGAAAACAGAGAAATTCTGTTGGCTCGTTTTGAAATTTTTAGGAAAATGACAAGTCATATGTGAGGAAGAGATTTTTCTCTGTAAAACAGTTGACTTGAAATGGCCACATACCAACTGAATTAGTTACTTCTCAGTTGTTGTGACTAAATACCAAACAAGAAGGGTATATTTTGGCTTTCAGGTCAAAGGGATACAGTCACAGCAGGGGTGGAAGCAGGCTGGTCCTGTTACATTCTGGGTCAGGAAGCAGCAAGCAGACAGAAAGTGGGACCAGGCTATAAACCTTAACCCCCAGTGATCTACTTACTTCCCAAATATCCTATAATCACCTCAAACAGTGCCACCGGCTAGGGACATGTGAATCTATGCAGGACCTATTACATTTAACGCCCAACACCAATTAATTTATCTGAGAACCTAAAAAAGAAAATGACACCTTGACAGAAGTTGAAGAGATATCTACCAGTGTCTAGTCAGTGCGTTTACTTCCCGTGCCCTTTCTTCCCTCCATAATTTTGTCACAGCCATGGTCTCTCTCTCCCAGTCTCCCTCTTTTGCTGAGACAGGGGTTCACCTATCTTGGACTGTCCATGTACTATCTGTGTTGTCAAGAACGAACTTCACTTTCTGACTCTCCACCTTCCAATTCCAAGTGCTGGGAATACATGCTGGATTTATCCACCACTGAGGATGGAATCTAGGGCATGTTAGGCAAGCACTCTACCAACTGAGCTATCTTCCCAGCCTGTAACTCACCTTTTAATGCTAGTGCAAATCTTCCTTTTCCTGCAATCTCTCCTATCTAGTTTCCACATATGACTGTCTTCATCTTCCAAACATCATCCTTAGTACTCCTGCTATTCCTCTAATGCTTAACTTTATATGGAGTTCTGTTACTTATCTGACTGTCTATTTGTACAGTAATGTGCACAAGTCCTAAAAGCCTGTAGGCAGTGAGAACATTATCGTCTCTGTTGAGTACCAGCCTCCTTTGCACATCCTTTTTGCAGCCGTGAAAATTTGAACACTCCAGGACAGAAGGCAGATGCTGTAGTCAAAAGCATTAGACTGAAATAGCTTAACAGGAGGACTTGTCACCACAAATTGGGTTGGGTCAATGGAACCGACAAAGGACCCAAAGACTAGCAATTGTTGGAAGTTATTGTTAACCATAGATCCAAAGGAGATCCATGTTGTAAAGGCACCTTGCAGAAGAGAAATCAGCCCCTGAAAGGAAGTGAAGATGGACAGAAAGGGACTGGGAAATAGAGACCCAGACTTCTGCTCACTCAGCCCTTTCAACTCTCGCTGTCACCTTTCTCTGGTCAGACCCAGTCGTGAGCTGGTGGTGAGCAATGGCATTCAGGTATGCTGCTTATGATAGTCACCCTTTCCAGGAACCAACTGAGGTGGAACAAGATGGAGAATGAATGGGGGACAAAAAGAATAGACAGTAACCACCAAGGAACACCTCATACTGCTGCGTCCCCCAAGTACTTGATGCTGTTTCATTCAAAGGGAGGGGTAGATCTGTTGATGATTACTTGGGCTATTTATTGATCTGAAGATCAGGATCAGCAATGTTGGGTATGGTCTGAATCTTTATGTCCCCACACTTGTGATTTATGTATTGAGACTTAATTCCATGCAATAGTGTTGGGAAGTGGAGCATTTGGGACATAATGTGGTCACAAAGACACTTAGTGGGACATCAGCCCTTGCAAAGGAGGCCTGAGCGAGCTTGTCTGTACTTTCTACTGAGTAAGGATAGTGATTGTCACCTATGATGAACAGGTTGTCAATAGACACCAAATTTTTAGTCAGCTTGAACTTGAACTTGCCAGCCTCTAGCACTATAAGGTAAACATATGTTGTTTATGAAGGATATTTTGGGGGTATTTTGTAATAGCTGCCTGAAGGCACTAACATGAGTAATAACTGTGTGGTGCTTAAAGGAAATGGGAGCTGAGTAGGAATTCAAAGTTCTGTTTGTGATCACTGGCTTTGCAAAAGAGAAAGGCTGAGAGGAGATTTCTTCCAGGGCTGCCCTGATGATTCAGTGTTACAGGATACGTGAAAAACAGAAAGAAAACAAAAAACCACTTAGTGCTTCAACACAGTTTTTGTGTTGAGGTGTTAACCAGGGTTAAGGTCACTTGAGTTTTACAAATACCATTAAATATGTGTTAATATAACCGTTTCAGCTCTCTTTGTAATTCCATTAAAGGGAAAGGAAGGGAATGTTTCCTCTATCATCTTTGGTGGGAAAGTCACATGACTCAGGCCAGGTATTGCTTAGCTAGTGGCATCTCTTGTTGTATTTGTAGTAAATACTGCCTTCATCCATTGTGGAGTTCTGATACAAAAGCATCTAATAGTCACAGAATTAGGACCATAACAATGTGGTGGGAAAGATCTTGTAGCATTTGCATTTGCCCTCAGAAGGCAGTTTCCTTTGGTATCATAGAAATGAGAATTTTCTCTTGAGCACTGCTTTAATTAGTATTTACTTAAAAAATCAATTTTGTTGATATCTTTTTGTTCAAAATATAAATTAAACTCTTGGCAAACTACAACATGTTTTAGAACTACTGAATGCAGTCTGTTGGAAACTTTCTTTTAATTTTAAAGGAAAGCAGAACCCTGGGAGATTCTGCTACCCAGGAGCCCTGCCAAGCCTAGGTAAAGCTTTTGCAAATCCCAGGCTCTCATACATCTTATTTCCTGCTCACCACTTCCAGGGAAATAGAATTCTTCAAGAGGTTTGAGGATAATGAGTCCCCCTGGAGTCTCTCACTCTGAATTTTGAGATGTCTCTACAGAGGCAACTGGTTAAGAAAGGAATATTCTGAAGGCTGTGTACTTAGTCCTGAAGTGGCAGTCTCTGTCCTCTGGGGCACTCTGGCATGATTGGCCCTCACATGGCTTCTCGCTGCTGTCCCAATCCTAGTTTAACTTTCTTCACATCTCAGCTCTGCTTGAAAAGAGAAATGAAAATGGTTAGCTGTACTGACTGCCCATCTACCCCCACATGCCTGTGGGATGTCTGGCATCCCTTGGCCTGCTCTGTCTTTAGACTGTTTCTCATTCCATGCATCTCTGTTACTCAACTGTGGTGCTGACAGCCTGCTCAGCCTTTTTTCCTTGGTTTGTTCTAACCTGTGTCTCAAACCCCGTCCTCACATTCACCACCTTGTATTGAACCTTTAGAAAACTTTCATGTCTTGCTACACTTAGTCCTTGAAAAGAAAAGCACAGGACAAAACTGCCTCCTTCCTCCCCCTCTGTTCCTGCCTTGCTTCCACCCTCTTTCATTCTTCTCATATCCCTTACTGCCAAAATCCTTGGAAAGCTTCCAGGGGTAGGAAAGTTGCCAACAGAGGTTGGGATTTCTGCTGGGTTCCTTATGTCAAACACACACTCTGGAGAAGTCAAGATTTTCAGCTTTGAATGGGATTCACAGAGAGAAGATGTAAGTCACAAAGAAGAGAGAGAGAGAGAGGTAGAGAAGTTTTGTGTGTATCATGTGACCAAACATTTGACTAGGGAAACTTAAGGGAGAAAGGGTTTATTTGTTTATTTGGCTTACAGTTTGATGACATACAGTCCAGCAAGGTGGCAAAGGTAAGGTAGCCATACCAGAAGGTGGCTGGTACATTGTATTTATAGTCAGAGGGCTGAGAGTGGACAGAAAGTAGGGCCAAAAAAAAAAAAAAAAAAAAAAAAAGAAATCTCAAGGCTCACTTCCTCCAACAAGGTTCCATCAATAAATAAACACTAAAGGATCATCACTTCCTCCAACAAGGTTCCACCCCCTAAAGATTCTGTTACCAAACAGCACCACCAGCTGGAGACCAAGTGGTCAAACATGAGTTTATGAGGGATATTTCACATTTAGAACACAAATACATACTACTATACCCTTCCTAGCTGAAGGTATTTTTGGGCTCTGATGTCTTGCTCTAAGAAGGTAAACACATTGAAATAATCTAAGAAACCCCAAGCAAATGAACTTTGTTGACACTACCATAATGCATTTAATCAGCTGCTCTGTGTGGCATGTGGCATAAACAGTCTGTCAAATGTAAATGAAGCCTGGAGAGAGTGCCATGACTGATATGAGATCTCTGGAAATTTCCAATCCGGATGAGCTCACAGGGTTTTGAGACAAGGAAAATATCTCTCTTTGAAATTATGCCAGAAGCGTTCAAATTACATCGTAGTCAACTTCAGAAGCAAATTTGCATAATCATTGCTAAAAAAAAAAGCTATTCCCTAATCTTCCAAAAGTATGAGGATACTAAGAGAGATGCATGCTGGGAATGAGAGAGACCTGTAGTGCTTTCTAAGTGTTAACTAATATATGGGTGGCAGATTCCTATTTCTGAACCTACTTCCTTTGCATGCTGTGAACATACTAAACCATGCCTAAAATTGGAGGGTAGACACAATTATTCTTAGACTGGAGAAGGGAAGTTGATCATGTTGTTAAGACTGATGACATTCCCCCCCTTTGTTCTATTTCTGAAATCCCCAGGAAGCCGTCTCATCCAGAATTTGATTTCCTGTGTAGCTCTACCTCCCAGAAGGGATGTGTAGACAGTTGGCCTAGCTCCTGGACTAAGCACACCTCCAGCTGTACATGAATAAATTGGCTTTTTGACAGAGTGAATCAGAATCCAAGGTTGCTTTACATGAATCTAGCTCTAGAAACACATGAGCCAAAAAAAACTACGCAGTGGAAGTTCGAGAAAGGGCATTGGGAATGAGATATGGACATCTGTGTAGTTGTATAGAGGGAAACCCTGCGTGTTTTCATTTTTTTATTTAAGTATTTAATTAATCATTTTTCTTAAAGGGAAGTTGGCATTGAACTTTAAGATCTACTGACTTGATGTGTATTCCAAAGATGAGATCATACTTGAACACTGGGGTAACCCTTCCTAGTGCCCACATAGGAATTAAAGACATCAATGAACTTTTCTTGTCTCCACTGGGATATGCAGTATCCTTTTGTGAGCTTCTGAACAGTCACACACTGAATTTCCCATGTATATTAAGACAGACTCTTTGTATTAATTTAAAAGGTGATTTCTTTTTCTAAAGGAAACTTTAAGATGAGAAAGAAGAAACAAAAAGTGGTTGGAAAAATAATTAAATTGGAGGTACCCTGAAACAAGGCAACAATGCCCGTTCTCAACAGCACAGGTTATAAATAACAGATAAAAAGCCCAGGACCATGGGTGAGCAAGAATCGTATTAAATGCTTCTGGACCCATAAGGGCAACAGAAACTAATTAGAGGTTTTCATTTGTTAATTTGAAACTGACACACAGAAATGATCAAATGTTAAGAGGCAATGGTACAAG